>NC_079334.1:43832261-44436904 GCF_029582105.1 Oenanthe melanoleuca
GCAAAAATTAATATAGCAGTCATTTGTCAGCAAGAGCCTGAATTGGTGTTCGATCTGTTTTTGAAATATGTGTCTGTGTGTACCATATACATGCCTAACTACCTGTATACACACATATACTGTATAGCTATATAAAAATGTGGATTGCTTTCTAAAACTGGAATTACTTGAAACTCAGAGGAAATATTTTTGGGTTCCTAATTTGGAAAAGGCACTTACTTGCCTCAGTTTTGTCTGGATTTTTTTTTCCTTTTAAAATTCTTATCTTGGTAAGGAAAATTCTTAAGTTAATTTACCATATTATTTGTCTTCTTCAGTGTACATTTCCCATTTCGGAAATTTTTGTTCTGTGTGTAATATAGTTTTGACTGTTATGAGAAATAATATTTTCAGTTTTTTAAAGTAAAAGCTGAGTTAGGCCCTTTGTAGAATCCTTGATTTGAATACAGACAGACTGTGATTTACAAGAACAGGCACAAGTCAGATGAAGCTATATCAGAAAATTTATAAACACTGTGCTTGGCTACATGGTCAGTTAGAATTTGTATCGCTTTAGAAACCCAATCTTTTTTTACAGCTTCATGAGTATGTCTCCCTGTAAAAGTATGAAAAGTATATTCTGAACTTCAATTGCAAGCCTGTTTTTGCCTCAAAAGGGCAGGCAGACTGCAGATAAGTATGGCAGTTTGAAGGACTGCAGCTCTTGACATTAACTCCAACATCTAAGTGTGGCAACACTAATGTTAGCTGACAAAGTAGGGAATTTTATGTAGTCCTAATATTGCTCAAATTCTTGATGTCAAGGGTGGACTATCTGGTCAGTAACATCATAAATGTTTTCAGAAGTTTTGCTGAAAACATAAGTTGAAACAATTACCTGTGTATGCCTCTCCTTTGGTTGTTTCTTTGATCATCAACTTTTCGTATTTCCCCAGGAGATAAAATGTGCCTCAAATTTTGCCCTATAAATTCATTCTTATTCCATCCTTAAAATGTAATTTGACTAATCTTCAGGCTGTGATAGGAAAGCTACCCAGAACTGTGATATAAATTAACCTCCAACAGTAGGTTATTCTCCATATTTTCTAAGATATTTTTTACATATTCCATCAACTTTGAATTAAAGTGATATAAAATACTTTGCAGTTGTAAATTAACTCTGAGGTGAAGGAATGTAAATTTTGGTTAGTGCAGACTTTTTTTTTAAGTCCTTTTAATTAACTGAAGATGCTGAAGGCATAAGTAAATGTATCATCCTGCAGCACCTGCATATCCATTTTTGAGATGTCACATCTTAATTGACCTCCTGTCCGTCTATTCTAGTATCCTATATCAGGTTACCAGTTCCAGAGACATTTGCCAAAGATGCAAAAAAGAGCTCAAAGAACTGGATGGAATAATTGGGGCACTGAAGGAATACATAAATAAGCAATGGTTAGTTATGAACTGTTGACATTAAAAAAAATACCTGTAGTACAGGGGGTGTACTTGACTTATGCTACAGTGTAGCATGGCTGGGTGGCTCTATGACAATCCTTTTTTCTCTCTCTGGGTTATTTCCCTCCCTGAAAACAGCACCTGTTACTAATTTAGAATAAACACACAGAAGGTACATGTACTGTCATATAAAATCCATGGTTTCCCCTCACCCTGAGTACAGTATTTAGCTCTGGATTCTCAGTCTCAAAGGAGATATAAGAGAACCGCAAACAGTTCAGAATGGGAATATTTGGGAGCAGCCTGGGACTCCTCTGCATGAAAAAATAGGACTTAAGGAGGTCTAATTATTCACTGTCCTTACTAAAATAAGAAGCAGGGCCTTAGGATGCTCCTAAACAAATTATGAAGTTGTTCATAACATTAGCACAAATTCTGTGAAACTCCTTTTCAAAGGATGTTGCCTGTACTTAGAGTATATTTGTGTTCAAGGGCAGATCTGATGAGCACTTGGAAAAGGCATCTTTAGGGGACTTGTAAATGGACAAGAAGACATTCAGGAAATATGAGCTGAAAATAGTAAAAATCTAGGAAAATTATACTTATGTGTTTAGGTTTCTCTGGTTTTCTTGTTCCCTAGGGCCCACTTGCAGCTGCTGTTGGAGACAG
Organism: Oenanthe melanoleuca; assembly: GCF_029582105.1. Lineage (NCBI taxonomy): Eukaryota > Metazoa > Chordata > Aves > Passeriformes > Muscicapidae > Oenanthe > Oenanthe melanoleuca. Next base: position 43,834,368 of record NC_079334.1, read on the forward strand.
AATAATGAGCTAGATAGGCCATTGATTTGAATTAGTGTGGTCTTGCATGTATTTTTATCTACTCCCAGTTACACCTTGCAAATCAGATTTTTATCTGCTGTTTGATATCTTTATTCCTGGCCTGGTCTATAGATGAGAATAAAGCATTTCACATCTGAATAGAAATTGAACCTTTAATTAAAAGACTGCACATGTATTCCTGTTCTATTTGATATCTGGGGATTTTTGGTTTGGGTTTTTCTGGGTTGTTTTTTTTTTTTTTTTTATCTTGTCAATAAGCCTTGTGCATTCAGCAGGATATCTTACCTACCTGGAGTCAGTTTTGTTTATGTGATTATCTTGCTTCTGTCTTGTTAACTTTCTCTTACTTGAGTGTCACCTCATACCACTTTGCCCTTTTGGTGGTCACACTGAGCACATACCTCTGTAAAATAACATGACCTAAGTATAACTTGCATTTTGCAGTGATATCACAGTGCTAATAAATTCTTTTATGCTTTGGTGGATTTCACAGTTTTTAAATGACTATGTTTGGATTCAAAGATAATAATCATTCTAATCTGAGTAGTGCATGTGTAATTTATAGGTGTCATAGGCCTCTGTGCTGGTTTTACTGCCAGGTTACAGATTTACCTTTGTACTTGGGCAATCTGCTTTTAGATCTAGATTTTGTACACATCCAAAAGACTAGTACAATAATCAAAATTTAATAAATCAGTTTAACCTAACTCTTCTGTCTCATCTACTGCTGGTACTAGGGGCAAATGAGGGCTAGGACAACAGAACTCTATTTGACATCAGCTGCTCCTCAAAGAAACCTAATCCAGCTTTCTGGTTCCCTGTGTTCTTGCCAGAGATTTCTTGCACAGAGGGCTCCCTGGATTTATAGTAGCAGTTTGGGTGTTTGTATCTATCTGGTTGGTTTTCTGCGAGTGCTTCTCACATGAAAAACTGGCAATGTGCCACTCAGACTGGGGAACCTTAAATAGATCTGTCTTTCTTCCTTTACCCTCCTCTCTTCTCTTTTCTGCTTTCAACCATTCACAAAAAGGAAAATTAAACTTGTTTTGGCTTATGCATGGCATTGTGGATTGATGCTTCAAATATATGAATAACTATTGAGAGCATGAATATTCTTGAAGATAAAATTTCATGGCAATTTCTCAGTGTTTTTCATGCCCTTACATTCTCATTCCTTGAGGCCCAAGAAATATGTCTATAAACATGTCTTGATGTGAACATGTCTCTTCTTTTCTTGCCTTTCCCCTTTCTTTCTGTGTTTTGTCGTGTATTTTCTTTCTCTCTTTATTCCTGTTCTCATTCAGTACATTCAGAAAATGCTGAATTAACTTTCTCCTACAATTTTTCGGCTCCCTCCCCCATGACTTTTCTATTTCTTTCCAAATTAATTTGCCTTGCCACCTGGTCTCCTTGGAATTTAGCAATTATTCAGTATATAAAGCCTAGCTCGTAACAGATGGGGCTTCCAAAATACACACATCAACAATGTACATCCTAGGGCCAGAGATTGTGAGTTAGCTGCAGTTTCATTATGACTTCAATTTTCTAATGCTTGTGAACATTGTCAGAGAACATTAACGTTGTTTGTGATACCATGTCTTCTAAATTGTGGAGTTCAGACCAAGGCCTGTTTCTTTGATTTAGAACATAAGTTTGTTTTCCAATTTCATGATCCTGATGGTGTGTATTTTATAGCTACAGGGATGGGAACCAAAATATAATAACTACCTACGCTTGTTTTCACCTGTGCTTTGCAGAAGGCATTTTAGAGTTTGCATCCAATTATCTCTAGATCAGCATTTGTCATTTTCTAAGACTTTCTATATTTTCGTAGTTAACCTCATCACACATACTTCCATATTTTACAATATAGGAGAGAGTTCTGAATTTTTTAGTTATATTAGGCTATATAAGGTATATTGCTAGAAAATTCTGAGATGGAAACTGTTTTAAATGCTCAAAATTCCGACGAGCTACATTTGCACATATCAGAAACCTTTGGGGCAGCTATATAATTTAGGGAGAAAAAAGAAAAGGGACTAGGGGTAGGTGGGAATAATATTCTAATATTCAGAGTGGGGGGGAGGGATACAAAATAGCCAGTATTTTTCAAGTGTTCCTGTTTGAGCTGCTCCATTTTGTACAAATAATTGTTGTCCTAAGAATTGTTCCCTGTTGTCCTGGGTGTGGGCAGTAATCACAAGATTATATTCAATATTTGCTGCTTTCTTGATTTGTCCAGCTTAAATTTTATTTATTATTTTATTTATTTTGTATAAATAACAAATAATACTGTGGGAGCAGATTCTAACTCTGCAGCCAGAGGCACTTTTAGAGATATGGTGCAGGAGTGATTTGAAACTGGGCTTTCTATGTGTCACAGGGCATGATGATAAGTGCTGTCAGGGCCAAACTCTTCTGGAGTCTGGAGTTTTGGACTGGAATTTGATCAGAAATTTGTCTGGAAAAATCCCCATGTTTCTCTTCTTGGAATCTCATCTTTGCTAACAGCCCATATCCCATAAAGATGTCCATAGTTATAAAAGCCAAAGCATCAACTACAGCAACACTTATGCAGCCAGCTGTTAACCTGCAGAACATATCATCTCCTACCCAAACCCTCCTCAGACATCTGTACAATTGAGCAGAAGGGCATTTGGGCTCTCACATCTTCCACCTTTGGCCACAGAAACATGCAGTCCCTTGTTGACTTAGTTCCATGTCTCCATTTGAGGTCATTTGTGTTTACACCCATGAACAGTGAGAATGAGCTATTTGGGGCATAGGCATTAGGAGCCTCTCTGCAATTCCTTGATCTGGGCTGCCAGCAACTGGTAAGAATCCCATGAAAGCATCTCTGATCAACACCTTCCTGCCCTGCAGATGGGAACATCCATCATTTGGTCTTGGTGTTACAGAGTGTTCCAGGCTCAGATGACTTTGAATTGTCCTCAGGGGCTATGAGGGCATTGTAGTGATTCTGCAAATTCACATCTGAAGGCAGAGAAGAACTCACCTTGCCAATGCTATGCAGTCTGCTCATCTCCTCCCACAGCTCTGTACCTGGTCTCTCAGTGCCTCAGGCACAGCACAGCTCCTGCAGGGGAGGCAGCAGCAGCTCCATCCCCAGGGAGCAGCACCAGGCAGCCCTGTGGCCCCAGTCCTGCCTGGCAGCCTCCCTCCTTTGGAGGCTCTGACTCCCTGGGGAAGGCTCTTCGTGTGGACAGAGCCCTGCAGCTTGTCACCACCACAGTCACACAGTCCCATGTTGTAAAGGACAGAGTTCCTGGGTCTCTTTCACACTCCCAGCTGAGCTGACTGCCCTCCTAACCACCAAAGCACCTTTCAGCTGCTTCTGCTCTCTGCCTGCTAAATAAGTGTGGCCTGCTGCAGATGAGCAGTAGATTATTCTTTAATTGGCAGAAGGCTGCTGAATGTATTCCAGACAGCTTTGGTGATAAATGCTTTTTTGCTGCTGTATGTGGTGAATTGCCTTTTTTGCATCATATGTGTATTGTAAAAGTTTATATTCCCAAGATACCTTTTTAACAATCACTCTGAACGGAAGAACTGTCTGCCAAGACTTTGTGCTAATTGCCCTACATAGCCAAGAAGAGATAAAAATGAACTAATGTTCTTTTTGTGATCCAAAGCAATCCTAAAGGATCAATTTTTAAAAGTATTATCAAGCATTTAACTAAGCAAAAGGCTAAAACACAACAAAGAGATTCATTCTGGGAAATAAATTCTTTCAATGGATGAATGCTATCAACTTTGGGGCTTAGAATACCAGCTTTATTTGGATGTGATCCATGGGGAAGATGGACTACTTAAAGCTCACCTCTGTTATAAAGGTATTGTAATCAAACTAGTGATTTAAACCCTATTGTAATTCCACCTTTTTCAAATTGTGCCTTTCTCTTTGTGAAAGGGAAGGAATTGTTAATGGAAACAAAGGCAGGGGAAGAAATATAGTTGAATTATCAAGCCTGTACACTTATGGTATCAGAACAATTTCCTATTAACTTGAATAGTGTGTGTTTACAATGAAAAAAAATGTCAGCTACCACACATACATAGTCACTGTAGAGGATATGTAACTAGAAGCCAAGGCTGAGAGCACAGTCTGTTCTCCTGCCTGGAGGTCTGTATACTTCCAGAAGGAGCTTTGGGAAAAGATGATAAAAAAATTTAAAATAATTTCTGTGCTGAACTGGAACTTTTATTTCAGGTTGAACATCACTGAGTAACTGATCAGGTCACAGTTGTTAACCTGCGATTGCAGAATATTCTTTTCAGTTTCTGAAGTGATAAATTACAAACCTATAAGAATTTGAAAGCTACTGGCCATGTCTTCACATTCCCAATTTCCCACACATTAAAAGTTTTGATGTATCAAGTAGCTTTAACAAAGAAAGACTGTAAAGACTGTCATTTTGACTCTGCTAACTGTAGTTCAAAGTTGCATTAGTATGACAGTTTTACAGATCAATCATTCAGTTCTCTTGAAAGTCTGAAAAGAAAATCTTCACTAGCCAAGTATCTTGTTTAGTTGTTCTTTCTCTCTACTGTTCATTTTCCATCCTAAATACAAAGTTAGCCACCATATTCCATATGCATATAATGAATTAGGTACCCGTGCTGATCCATTAGACCATCCTCTTCCTTCTGTGGAATTAGATTGGGAATTCTGTTACAGAAGAACCATCTCCAAAGCAAACTACTCTGTTGTCCCTCCATTGTGCTAAAAGCCTTATAGGCTACATGGCAGGATAAAGGGCTTTGAATTTGAGGTGGAAGACCTTGTCATGTATTTTCTTTATGATTTCTGGGAGATTGAATGATCTTAACTTTCCAAAAATACACCCTAAGAAAGGGACTCATATAGGTCTAGAAAAAGCTAAAAAAAGGCCTGGGTTCTCCAAAAGAGCATGGTGTCTATGGGATCAAATTCATTCATAGAAGCAGTTTTGCTAATGCTAGATGGCAAGCTTTCTTTTTTATAAATTTTTAATGAATTTCTGTTTTGACTCTAAGTCCAAGTTAAGGAGTGATAGGAGGTTGTTTTATTTTATTTATTGTATCTATTTTCCCTTATGTTCTAAAATAATGTATTTGTCTCTTTCATCCTCTATGATTTTTGTATAAATAAACATCACTTTAAGTCCCTTCTGAGATTATTTAAGCAACAAGCACATCACCAGGACACTACTGAGATAATCAGGCTATTGGATTGCCAGTACAAATTGTGCTACACACTGCAATTACTTGAATGCTCAATCACAGGTAGTGTTTACTGAGATATGATCACATTCTGTGAATATGTTATTTCCCTCATGACTGTCACCTGCTATTTCATTACTGAAGGTAGCAAAGAAGAGTCAAACAGAAACTTTGATTAACTGATTATTTAAACTTGTCAGACTATCCAATATCCACATGGGCTTTGCTCCCCTCATCAATGACAAGGCCAAAGTGAGAGATACAGACAGGTACTTAGTTGCTGCAAAGCAGAGCATTTCTACAGTTCAGTATCAGGTGTCTGATCATAAGTGCAGTCTGAAATGCAGTGTTAATATCTAGGAAACTCACCAGAGGCATGCTGGTGTGGGCTTCCAAGCAACAGTAAGTTGTATCTTAGTAAGTTGTATCTGAAAATTCATTATTATCTTGGCTAAGAAGAAAAAGTATATATGATAATTTGGAAATTGCTTGATACTTAAAATACAAATAAACCCCAGTGTGCCCTAGTTATCAGTAATTTTGTGTGGAAGAATTGTAAATATTTGCCTGCTATAGTTTAGCCACTGAAAAAGACAACCAATTCTTGGTTTCTCTTCTAAATTTAATGCATTTTGTAGATTTTCAGTAATTGTAGGAGCAGTAGAAACTGTGGGGTACCACTGAAATAACCTGCTAAAGAGCAGGTAGCAGTATTATCCATGAATTGAAACTTTTTGACTTGACAGAATTCTAGTAAAACAACTCTGACTCGCTGGAATGATAGTCATGGATCACTATGCTGAGGTCCATTTTGGAGGTATGGCTGCACACAAATGATGATTATATATTTGTCTATCACTTGAGACTTAAAAGGCATTGACTTTCTTAGTGATAACTGCAGATCATGGGCAGAAGCAGTAATTAGAAGAAGAATTGCTGCACCTGTCTATGCTTCATGCTGTCTTTCCAACACATCAGTTCTGTCTTGTCATGTTGTCTCTGAAACTAATTAGTATCCCCAGATATTTGTAAAGGAAGGAAATGTCTGCCTCAGAATTTGAGAGAAAGAAAAGCTGTGTGTCAACAGGAAAAGAGGAGTGCTAACCTTTGAATGTGCACCTGCAAGGGCTACATGATCTGCATACAGACACACTGCAACCAGGTCCAGCAGCTTTCTGCCCAGATTTTAGGGCTGTAGATATGGGCTTAAACCTTCATGTGGTTCCAACTTCCACTATCTGGAATGCAAGCTGGGTTATGGGCTCTGACTTTAAATGGTTATATTTACTGTATCATTGCTATTCTTGAGTTGGATATGCATGGCCAAGCTTTGGTAGTGGGGATGGCTACAGGGATTTCTTCTGTGAGATGCTGTCAAAAGTTTCCCTCATGTCCAGCAGACCCAATGCCAATACCAGATATGTGACTGGCCAAGGCTGGGCCAATTATAAATTATGGTAACACCTCTGCTATTTAAGAAGAAAAAGAAATGGTGAGAATATGTGACAGGAATAACTCTGCAGACACCAGGGTCATTAGAGAAGGAGGAGGAGGTGCTGGAGCCAATTCCCATGTGGTGCAGACCATGGTGAAGCAGCTGTTACCCTGCAGCACAGATTGGACCATGGGGATGCAGAGATCCACCTGCAGCCCAAGGAGAACCCCACACCCAGAGCAGGGGGATGCCTGAGAGGAGGCTGTGAATCCATGGGAGCCCTGTGCTGGAGCAGGCTCCTGGCAGGGACTGGAGCAGGTTTCCTGGTAGGGCTTGTGGCACTGGGGGACCCACACTGGAGCAGGCTGTGCCTGAAGGACTGAGCCCTGGGGAAGGGTGACACACTGTGGAGCAGTCTGGGGAGAAGTGGTGCCAGTGGGATGGACTCATGTTGGATTCATGGAGAGCTGTCTCCTGTGGGAAGGATCCCATAATGGAGCAGGGGAAGGATTCCTCTCTCTGAGCAGAGGCAGGGACAATGGGTGATGATCTGAGCATAACCCCCATTCCCTTCTCCCTGCACTGCTGAGCGAGAGGAGGAGGCAGAGCTGGGAAGAAGGGAGGGAGGGATAGGGGGAAGATGTTCTTAAGATCTTATTTTACTTCTCATTATCCTGCTCCTATTCTGCTCACAGTAAATTCAAGTAATATCTCTAATTCTGAACTGTTTTGCCCATGACAGTATTTGGTGAACAAGCTTTCCCAGTTCTTTTCTTAAATCATGAACCCTTCATTATATTTCCTCTCCCCTATCCAGCTGTGGAAGGGAGTGATAGAGAGGTTTTGATGAGTACCTGGAATCCAGCCAAGGACAACCCACTGCAATCCAAAACCCCATTAGTATTCACAATAAGCCTAGAAACTTACCAGTAGTGCCATTCAGCACTAAAGCCTGACATTTCCTCAAGAGAAACCTGACTGAAAAATGTATGTCTTTCAAATTTGGAATTTACCAAACTGCTGCTCATCTTTAACAAGGGAATTTATCTAAGACCTGAAGCAATTCTCCCAACAATTTTCCTTGGCTTCAAATACCCTCTTTTTCTGTTTAGTGCATGGCTTCAGGAATAATATAGACTGAGTCCTCTGTGCTCTCCTTAGTTTAATACACTTAGTTTAAATCATTCCTCTAAAGGACAAATTGGTCTTTCGTGTATTACATATCATATTCCATTAGCAGATTTTCAGAATTAAGGATTCAAAGAAATAAAAAATAATAAATTTTAGCTTCTTCATTTATATTTATCTGCTAAAAAATAATGATTTTACAATTTTACCCCATGCATCCTTGCATCTTTCACAAGACTCTTTTTGCCTATCACTACGAAATGACACTATCAGTGGAAACACTGCTGCTGAAGGGTATTTCTGCAACTGATATTTGAACAGAAGGTTCCAAACCCCAAAAGGAGAGAATGCTTGGCAAGTTTTAGGCAATGTGAGGACAGGCCTCAGGATCCAACCCTTTTTTTGTCATCTATCACAGCTGAAGCCTGCTCTACATCATTAACAGAGAGAGAAGCAACTTCTGCTAGACTCAGGAAGAAAACCATCTGACTCCAAACACAGCTTTAAAGATGACCTGACAAGTGGTGTTTGGAAGGAAGAGAGTTCTCTTTTCTGGTCCCAGGAATAATCACATCACTGCTATTCTTGTAGTGTGAGAAACTGCAAATGCCACTTTTTCACAACTGGCTAAGTCATGACTCATTATTCACATTGCCTTAACAGGCTTTTCTATGCTGTTGATGTCAAGTGACATATTTTTTCATTCATTCTGCTGAAGTTTTTAGTTATTCAAAAATTAAGTGAGTGCAAATAAAAATAAAGAAATTTGAAAATAAACTTGTGAGGCATCTGTGGAATGAATATGAAACATGAGTTCTTCACTAGGCCATCACTGACTTACAAATTACTGACCTAAACACCCAATTGACAACTTCCTTCTGGCTGCAAACATCTAAACAATTCCTTATCCACCTTACAGTCCATCCATCAAATCCATAACTCTCAGTTGTGGGCAGGCCATGTGAAGGCCCCAGTTTTAAGAGCTGATGCCTGTGGCTTTTCTCTTCTCCACTGATGCACTCTGCTGTAGAAGGTCAGCAGTTTGGTCAGGCAGGACCTGCCCTTGTTGAAGCCTGTTCAAGTGCTGCCTGTCTTGAATCATGTCTCCATCTTCCATGTGACTTAGCACATCATTTTGGCATCAATAGCTTCTAGGAGAATCTGTTCCATGACCATATTTCTCAGATATTCAATTTCAGACAAGATACTATTGCTCTTGGGAACTGTTTTTCCTCTCTGCATTGGTTTTCCTTTTGTGCAAAATGGTCATAATCCCTTTTATTTCCAAAGATACTTTTTTTAAAGTGGCTTAGTTCCTACACTGAAGCCTTTCTTTCCTGTCATGAAAAATTAGACAATTTATATCAGCACACAATTGATAAGTGGTCTACAGTTCCTAGTAAGCTGCTCTATTGAGCTACTAAACTGACCTTCATTCTCACGTCATCAAAGCAGCTGCAAGAAAAACTCTGCAGGAACAGTTTCACTATTGTGATGTTTTCAAATAACTTTTTTTTTTTATATTTTAGAGAAAAAAAATATCTCTCCTGCTTGAACCAAGTCATACCACAAAATAGAAAATAAATTATACAATTATCACCACCTGGAAGTGTGCAAAACCCTTCTCAAATTAAAGCATAACCCCAATCCCTACACCAACTTGAAACTGAGCTATATATTTTTAAGAAACAAAATACAGGGTTGAAAATTTTTTGTCAAGATTTTATTATTTTTCTAGCACCAGAAAAAAAATCAAAGGTGTATTATTTTCTGAAATAGACATAGCTGTCTACAAGCAGAAGATTTTCATTAAATAGTTACATTTGCCTTCAAAGGAATTCTATGCACTAAAATAAATTTAACAGTTCACTAGCAACATTATGCAGAGGAATGAAGCTTTTCTTTTGGTTTGTTTTGAACCACTGTCACAGAACCCCTGTCAGTATAAGGCAGCCTGAAGTAAAACAAGTTTCTTCTGATGCTAAAGGCCACCAAGGTTTTTCCTTCCCCAGCAGTTATTTCTTTGATTCTATTTTGATAAGAATGTTCAGAAAGTACTTACAGTTTCTGTTCAAAATGTTTTTCAAGTAATTTGAATAATTTTGAAAGTCAAAGCAGCAGAGATTTTCTGAGTGCTTAAGGCATTTGTAATTACTCTGATGGATATTGGACTCTTCAGACATACATAGCAGAGGCTCACAGAGAGATGATGTGAAATATTAACTCCAAATACTATGAAATCTGTTAAAATTGCTGCATTTTATAAAAACTATATGCTGTAAATCCTGCCTTCTTCATTTTACATTTCACACCTTAGCCCAATTTCAAACACCCTGGCCCTGAACAATATTTCAGCTAGACAAACACTTTGAAGCAACATCAATATTTTCCCTTAATTTTGGATTTCATTTCTGCTAAATCCAATGTGCAAAACAAGCCATAGTGCAGCCCTGAGCTGAGCTGAACTGAAGTGTTGTAGTGATGATAAACAGGAATGAAATGGGAGCAGCAATTTCAATCAAGAGAGTTGGATCTTCACAGGAAGCAACAAACTTGAACAAAAATAGACACCAAGCAGACTTACAGTTGGTTTGCTTTGAGAGCAGTGGGTTCCCTGAAGTCAATCCTCTCACTGGCCACTTCCTGGTATCCTATTCTGAAGTCCTAAAAAATAAAAAATTAGATCTTTTGAAACTAAGTATTTCTTCAGGCTCAACCTTAGATTTAACAAAGCAAGCAAACTGCAGCAGATCTATTTCAAAGCTATGGGGAAATTAGTATTATTACTGTATAATGTATTATTTAATGACTGCCCAGTAACCATCCAATAACATTCTGAAGATTGCTGGAGCTATTTTTATATTTATGAAATTCACCTGGAAGAACAGTTTCTGAATTATTCTGAATTCATGAAAGAGGATTCACAGTGTCACAAATGGATTCTCATTGACCTGCAGATACAAAGTGAGATGAAGTTGTTCATCCCAAATGAGCATCACTGTCACTTTCTGAAAAAAAGTAAATTATATTAGCTGACTCTACTTATCTCATTTTTATTCATAAGCTGTGTATTCTGACATCTTGTAAAACAGCTTATTTCTGCTCTACTGAATAAGAAAGTTCTGGAAGCACTGAGAATTAAAGTGACCTTCCCCCTTCCTTCTATATTTGTAGCAGCCTTGCTTGAAAAGAAATGTAGAGTATGTCGGCTTGTCCAAACTTCTCTTTCTTTGAATTACCTTCTTTATGGGGAATAAGATGTATCAACGTGGCTTTTTTGGTTTGGTTTGTTGTTTTGTAGTTTTGTTTTTTTCATCGTTTCTTTGTTTGTTTGTTTGGGGTTTTGTTTTCTTTTCTTTGATTTTTGTTCAGGGTTTTTGTTTTGGAGTTTGTTTTTTTTTGTTTTATGTTTTTTTTGGTTTTTTTCCTTTCCTCCAAACGTTGTGGCTCTGTTCCATACCAGGAGAAACAAGAGTTTTCTAGCCTGTTTGGATTAGCACTGCAAGGAGTCCCACACACTTCTTTAAATGAACACTTCTAACTTAAACCAAAAAAATCTGAACTGAATTAATGGCTGTTACAATACAGAGCATCCCAAATATTTTATTGTGTCAAACAGTCTAGGGTAAATGAAAAATCTAGGGTTAATGAAAAAAATAGCATCAATATTGCAACTAGGTTAAAATATTATTAACAGAATATATTTGAAAAATGACAAACAATTTAGCAAAAATGGCTTTTTTTTTTCTTCTAACATAATAATCCCTTTTATGCACATAGAGATCTTAACACTTCATGAGATTGTGCCCTATCATCTACCACCTATCTATTGCCTTAATCAAATGTATTGTACATTCCAGAGTACAGGGTATGGTTAACACTGACCAAAGATGCTCCTTAAAGTGGAGATCTGATTTTTTAAAAAACATATGACACTGATAATCTAAAAGGGAAACCAGCAAACAATACAGTTTAAAGATTCATAATTATCTGCCCTGATCTTATTAGGTTGTCCTATGGTAAATGCCATATCTGATCTCAAAGAAATCAGACAAAGTAATTAATCTCTTAATTTCATTTCTAGATTGCATGTCTATCCAGTATAAAGACATAATTATACTCAAGAGAGAGAGAAATAAAATGAACATGGACTGTGAAATGATTAATTTTTTATCCTGGAGTCAATTACACATTGGATAACTTCAATTCTCTGAAATTACATTTAATGTCATAATGCACTCTAACAAAGGAGCTGGTGGGAGTACAAAAAAGTACTGCATGTGAAAAATCGGTTAAATGTGCACTTCACCATTGAAAAGTCTCAACAAAACATTGAATATCCTTTGAATTTATAATGAATAACACTGCTTATGGGTGCTATTTCTTTACTAATGTCAAAATACAAAATAAGGATAAAAGATTTAAGGTCAAAAGTGGCAAATACACAGCAGTAATGAGAAGCCTGGGTTCCTAGACTCTCTAGTTAATGCTCAATGAACTTAATCATGGGAGTACCATTGCACAGTAAAAGAATGTGGTATGATTTCTGATTTGACTGCTTACCAGAACAGATCAAGTAGGCTGAGACATGCATATTGTTTTCTTCATTACCCAAATGTATCCTCAAAAATATGGTTCTAAAAGGGTAGGCATCAAGTCTGACTATGTTAGACAGATGCAAAAGCATTGTTGTGGAAGTGTTAATGCCAATAAGTGAACACACTCTATTTAAATATTCACTAGATGTCTCCAGAAGTCTGAGAATACTGACCATGCTGAAGTGTCCTATAATTGATGTAATTAATGATCAGCCCTTCCTACCTCTATAAAACTGTCTCTGGAGGTCTTATTTAACATAACTCATTGAGTGAACACAGAGAGAAATAATCTACTGGAGACAACTAGGTGGGAGAATTTAAGTGCTGGAGAATAAATGTATCAGAACAATAATGAGAAAAACCAGTATTAACTAGGTAGTTGCAACGTAGTTTTTCAGTGTGCTTGATTGTGGGCATCCAGTGCTTGTTCTAGGGCAGCTAGAACGGGCTGAAGAACAGACAAATAACAAGACAGTTTTGACAGCACTCACATAGAGATATGTACTTGGATTAGCAGCTGAGTTCCTTCACCCCAGCATGAAAAATGATCATTTGGGGAATGCTGGATTGAGAATATTAAGCCTTTCCCAGAAATCACTCACTTCATGAAAATCAACACTTGATGGAAGAAATTTCTTCAGTTTTGCAGATTTTACTTTGCTCTTGAAAAGCAGGGACTTTGTGTGCTACCATTGAGCCCATGAGTGGAATTTATCTGTCAAGTTTCATGATGCTCATGGCTAAGTTTTCCTGACCACCAGATTTTGAATTTGAGCACCATTCTATACCAGCTGACAAACTGATAAACTGATATAAAATTAAGTGGTAAAGTTTAGAAAAGACAGCTGACACTTGCTTCCAGTATCTGTACTTTCTGAAATGACATTGTGAGAATGTGCTGTACAGTGAAGAGTGCCTAAGAGTGGGAAAGGAACTATGTACTAATCAACTCTATTGGGCAGGTCACAGCTATTGTTTTGATGTGTAATTGGAAGGCCAAACTCATTCAGTTAGCTACACAGATTCATAGTACTTTTAAGTAAAGGAAAGAAAAAAACAGGAGACTTCATCATGGCAGAGCTTTCTTTTTATGGGGAAAATTGGTGAGAACCCATGTGGTGCTTAGTTACCTACCAGGGTTAACCCACAAGAAATAAGCTTCATATATTATTCCTTTTCAGAAGGGTGGGTTTTTTCATCTCACTGTTGAGTAACAAATATTAAATTTGTCAAAATTCGCAATTTGATGATTTGTAAATTACTTGTTGTGAGACCATCATTACACAGTTGTCAGCAAGATACTGTCATTGTCTGTGTGTTAAAAGGTTTAATTAATTTTTAATGTCTGCTGATAAACTGGTTTTGCTTTGGTGTTTAATAAATGAGATGAAAATATATTAGTAAATTTCATTTAACAACATGATTTCTGATGAGACACAATTAACCAATTATTGTTTAATAATGAACTGGTGATGTTCTTTTAAAAGACCAGCTCTAGTTTACTGAGAAGCTAAAATTCAGCAAATTAATTTCAAGTTATTAAAATATGTACATACAAACCAGAATTTTCCATCCTGTCTTCCAAGTTAATGTCTACCATTTGGATTAAAATCATATTTAATAGGACAAAGAAGATGTCTTTAGTAGTTTCTCTGAATTAAATGGGCAAAATTATATTTAAAATAAAACTTATTTTTTTGAGATGTCACTATCGGTCACATATTTCATAAGATTTTTTAATGATTTGCTATTGTAAACAAACAATGTTTATGCTAGAGAGACTATTCTGCTTGTTTTTTGTCAGAGTCTGATAAATTCCACAAAAATACTGTTTCTGCTGGCAGAAAGAGTTACAGATAAAAGTTTGCCCACGTTGCCTGTAAATCAGTGGATAGGCTGATTTCTTCACTACCCTAATTAGTTTTGCATAATTTGGCATATTGCTTCCTGAAATAATGATTTAATCTAATTAAGATTTTTTTCAGGATATCTTCTAAATGAATTAATTAAGGACTGTATCTCCAAAGCCCAGAAATTATTATCACTGAGAATAATGTTGGCACCTTATACAAGAATATAATTTTATTTTCCCTGTGAACTGACTCCTCTTCTAACCTATGCAGAGCTAAGAGATTAGGTGAAAAATATCCCCTGATTTCCCACCTTCCTGGGTAATCCCTCCTAGGCAATGTTTGCAGTTCAATAACTTGTGGAAATGGAGTGTAATCTTCCCTATCTTATTAGGTTATCTATGTACACTAATGATATCTATATGCAAATGAGGGAACATATGATTATTTGATATTACTGATAAAATCATTGTTCTAGGGTAAAAGGAAGAGTACTAAATTAGTTTTTCTAATCTATAATGATGCATTATTAACCAGGTTAGACTGGGCATTTTTGCTGTGGATTTTTCATTTCTTTGTTTCCCAGTAGACCCATTACATGGCTTGCAATGACAAAATAATATTTCATAACTTGGATGTATCATCTGTCAATCATAAATCTATTTTGCCTATTAAAGGGAAACTCACTGGCAGAATGAAGAATGATACCTTGCTGGACTCACTGGACAATATGTATTCAGCAGTTGATATCTGTTGTTCAAAAACCTTCACTGATATGCTGAGGTCAGATTCATCTGACTGAATGAAGGACTGGAGAAGAGTGAATGGTTTTTGAAAATTATTATATGAGGTGTAAAGTCTCTCTTAATTTGAACTCAGGTGGAAGTTGAATAGACCTGCCTGTATACAAAGAGTGTATTCCAGATCCAAAACTCGCAGATTGAATGGAGGAAAAACTACTTTTGAAAACTTTGAATTATGATAAGGAATTGAAGAAGAATTCAGTTTAGATTCAGATTGATTTTTTTCTGGGAACTGAAGAGGATAATTCTCTTGAGCAAAATGTTTATTTCAGTAAATTAAGGAAGATATACTCTATTTCAGCAAAAGAATTTTTGGGTTAATTGACTATTGCAGGATCCTTGAATTAAAGACATATGAGAAGAGGAAATGTTATTGGTGATACTTATAACATTGACTGTAGATTCCATCTGTAAAGAAGAAAGCTGTTTTATGTGAATTATTTCAGGAGGTGCAGAGACTGTGTCCCCAGAGGAGACTCAAGATGAATTTCAGAAAGTGTAGGAAGATGGAACAGTTGTGGTCTCCATAAACTCTGAGTTCCTGTACCTACATTGGGGGCACTAAAGTGTTTGTGATACAGTAAGTGAATGACAACAGTGGATGCCCCTGGAGATGCAGATGAAAATCAGGGCACCATTTTCATTTGTGATTATTCTGTTTGCTTTGACCAGAACTGTCAGAAGGTCCATTAACAGACTTACAGTCTGCAATATTATTCCATTTTACAATGCCATGTTCAACTGCAGTAAGTACAAGGTCTAGTAATGTTAAAATCTATGAGAATTTCTTCATCTCAATGGTGAAACTATCTCTGACTTGGATAAAAAATTGGTATTGTGACTATCCTGATGTGAGGACTTGGATTCATCTTTAAAATTATTGTAGAATTCTTTCTTCAATGTGCACTATTAGTTGTGTTTTTCAGTAATTTTCAGTCATTACTCTGAAAGGTATGATTTGTATTTAGCTGTTTTCTAAGTATATTTCTATATATTCTCTATAAACTTATTTTTATAAAGGATATTTTTGAAGATGAAGTTAAGCCTCTGAGCCATGATTAAACTTAAAAAAATGAAAATTAATAAATAGAAAAATAAATACTTTTATTAACATAACTATAATATCACCATTAAGAGATTTTTAGATTCTACCCTGATAGCAGGATATATTCCACTCATAGCCAAAATTAATTAGTAAATTTTTGTTGGAACTAATTTACTCCAATAAATGATGAACTGTTTTCTGGAAAATTACTGACACCAAAAGCATCTGGTTAAGTACAGTGGAGCAACACTGACTCAGAATCTGTAGCTGCTACATTAGTGTTATGAACATAGAGTGGCTGAAGAGTAAAACCAGAGAAAAGATACTTTAATCAAGCAGAAAATTGAAAAACAGCCTTTACACACTGAATCACACTGCCAGTTCATCCTCATACGTGCTGTGCTTAATGTTCATTCACAGATTTTTTTTAGTATGGCACTCTTAGCTAAAGATGGCTTTGTTAGGGAGAATGAAATGCAGTCATTGCAAAAATATGCCAAGTTATGAATCTCTTTACTATTCCTACCATATTTATATCATAAAACTCACTTTCCTGATAAAAAAGTGATGGTAAT
This sequence comes from Oenanthe melanoleuca, assembly GCF_029582105.1. NCBI lineage: Eukaryota > Metazoa > Chordata > Aves > Passeriformes > Muscicapidae > Oenanthe > Oenanthe melanoleuca. Next base: position 43,851,046 of record NC_079334.1, read on the forward strand.
CCCACATATCTGAAAGCCATATCTAGCATCTAGCTGTGGTGAAAATGAACAACAAAAAACCTCAAAGACCATTGACTGCCTCTGAAACTTTGTCTTCCCTAATCCAAAATTTTCAGCACAAAATACAGAAAAGTTGCTGTGTGAGAAGAACTAACCAGAGGACAGAAGCCTCCTGGATTTTCTTCCTCATACCTCATTGACCCTAATTTCCTGGGTGTGATTATGCCTTGCCTATCTATTGGATGCCTGAGCCTCTGCACGTCCATGGATCATCCCCCAGCAGCATTTTTCCTGTCTCTGTTACCTCCATTTTCTGAAAGGTCCCTGAAGACAAATTCTATTTCAGTCTGGAGTAGGTTCAGAGATGTCACAGTGACACCAGCCTGACCTGAAGGTCCTGTGCCTGCAGAAACTCCACTGAGATCAGCACAAGAGAAAGTGCTTGTACATTTGAAATCTCTTGGACCTGACTGGGAATCCAAAAAGACTTAGAGGTTTACTTCCATATACCACACTGTAGGTTTAATCACTGAAAAATAAGCTGAAATCTTTCAGTAAAGTACTTTGGTTAACAGTGAGCAGCAGCCAAATTGTCCTCAGGAAAAATCTACTGATGAAATTTTAGTATTGGGTTTATCCTTTTTATCACACAGATCTTCCCACATACTTGAATAAAATGATTTTGCTGCTGCTAGCTGCCTTTGCTAAAGATTTATGGTAGTTGCTTGTCAGTGGAAAGATTTGTTTTAAATTTACTTTGGTTCTTTTTCAAATCAGTAAATAGAGAAAATTAAAACAGAAAACATATGTCTGCTTTGATTGGTTGATTCTACCTCATTTTTAGTCCCTCATTTAAAGCAACCAAATCAAAGTATGCAACTAAATGTGCATGGTTAGCAGACCTGTCAGAAGGCATTCATACACTTTCATGTTAACAGATACTTGAATTTCAGGGAATATAATCTGAACATCTCCATGAGAACTAATTTCAGAAAGCATATTTAATGAGGAAAAGGGCTAGAGCTTTTCTTGATTACATGCTGATTTTTACAACTAAGCCATGGAAACAGTTGCTTTCAATCATGGTTTTGTTTCATACTTCCTTAATGAAAAGTTATGTTAGTAATTTTATATATTTTTAAAGATGCTCAATCACTTTTTCTTGACTTACTTTGAAATATGACAGTTTTTGGTAGTTTTGTAGGGGATTTGGAAATTTCTTTGATATTTTGAAAACACTGCTAATCATGTAAGTATTTTTCACAGGTATATATTTTTTAAAAAATGGAAATAGAAATATTTAAATATTTAAATATTTAAATATTCATTCAATGACTGTATTAAGATCTGATTCCTGAAAAACTTAAGGAACAGCTTATCAGTGCTTTACCTGCTTCATCTCATTCTCTTACTCAATCAAGGAAGTCCAAAATCCTGCAAGTCCTTTTCTGAGGAGGAAAAAAAGATGCCTTGATTGTTGGAAATAATAAAATTTAACTATTTCTTAGATTTTATACTTCTGGCTAAATGCCTTAGATGTACAAAACCATAATACTCTTATTTAGCAAGAGATAGTTTTATTTAAGTTATATCTGAGAAAAATAGTCAAGCAAAGGATTTGCATGCTGAGCAATTGTCAGTCTGCTAACTTTATAACCTCTGTTTTCAGAAAGGTCTGATTGGGAATGGCACTTGAAATGTATAAAGCTGTTTTTTTAGTTGTTGGTACATTTTTAATATATACCACATTCTTATTTCCTCCAGTATCACAAGTGTTCTCTTAATTTCTAGTGCCACTAAAGATTTCTCATTAGAATGAGCAGAGGGATGATTAGCTGGGTTTGAGCCTGTATGCTGTATCAAACAAACTAAATTGTAGATGAAAAGAAGAAAACACAGGGGTTTTATATAATCTACATTTTAGGAACTTGGATTCTGATACCTTGATAAGTTTTATAGGTAATATTTTTCTTCTGTTTTCTTTTTTGAGGTATGTACTTCAAATTTTATGTTTATTTTGAAATTCAAATGACATAGACTTCAAAAGTACTTTAAACACATTATCAAGGGGCAATGGGCACAGACCAAAACACAAGATGTTCCATTTGAACATGAAGAAGTAGTGGCACAGGTTTCAAAGGAAGTTGTAGGGTCTCCATTCTTGGAGATATTGAAAAGACATCTGGACATGGCTCCAGGCAACCTTGAGCAACCATGCTTGAGTGATCTCCAAAGATCCCTTCCAACCCCAACTGTTCTATGATTCTGCTACAGAATCTTATAAATTTGTATCAAACATTGTCAGGTTAGCTTTAAGAAAAGTTTCAACTACCACAAGTTAAAAGTCATAAATGTATTGATTCTAATTACAAAGTAGACTGAGTTCTATCCATGGTGGATATTAATAGAAGTGACTTCTTGTTAAGATTTATGTCTGAGAGAGCACTTCATACAATGAAAGTATCTGTCTGTAAAAATAGTGGTGCTTTTGTGTATGTTAATAATGAAACTATGGACATATACTACTGTAATATTGGACTAAACTAAGGAAAGTCTATTTCCCCATTACAGTCCATTAAAAGTAAGCCAGATTTCTGATTGTCTTCAAATATCTTTCAGGACATCTACATTACATTTTATGTTGTGTCTCATTGCTGATCTAGTGTGTAGTTCTGTATGTTAATGGTCATGTAGGTAAAAATCAAGGAAGAAGTATTTTGCTTGAGAGCTTATATTAAAGCTTTATCAAGAGCAGAACTAGCTCAATGCTGCAGCACAGCAGCCAGTGACACTCTCCTTGCAGAGTTAAAAGGAGACCTTCTTGACCTCCTTTGATTACTGGAATTGAAGCAAACCTCATGGCCTTTTCATCTCTGAGAATCATGGGATTTTGTTCAGAGAGTTTAACTTCCTAAATTGCTTTTCAAAGGAAAGAATTGTGAATTGTGCTCAAAGGAATGTGAAACTGAACTAAAGCATAGTGCAATAAACAAACAAGCAAGAAAACAAAACCTGCCAAAAAACCCTAAACACCAAACCTTTAAAAAACTACAAATGTGGAAACAGAAAGGAAGAAAAGAGATGTTGTTGAATATAAAATTGACATCTTCCTGTTGTGGGGCAGAGCATCACAGACAAACTGAGGTGAATGAGCAGTCAATTTCTGTGTCAGAATACCTTTAAACTAATAAATGACAAAGACAGCAGCCGTTCCACAGTAACATATCTTCAGCAGAAAGTCACTGGAATAACAGTATATCAAAACAAAATAAAACAAAAAATCAAAAATACTTTGTTTTAGCTACCGAAAGACAAAACAAGCAGAGAAAGAACTGAGAATTTGATCTTTCAATTTTATTTTAACTGTTTACATACATGGGGGAACAAGATCATATACCATTGCTTTGTGATTTATGGAGCATGCCCTTTGATCTTTTGTGTACAAGGCCAATAGTGAATCAAAAATGTGTCACAATTTTTAAAAAACCAACCAAAAAAGAGAAAATTATGACCTCTTCTGAAAGAAAGATGGTTCAGGCTGAAAAGCCAAGCTGATAGCTACAGTATGGGACATTCAGTTGTTCAGAGGCCATGCCCAGAGCAAAAGGGCTTTACAAGTTCACATTAAAACCCTTTATATGAGTAGAGCCATTTTCCTTTGATATTTCTTTGCAGGCCTCAGATAAACTTTCTAAGATCACAAATTTGTATGTCTGGATTTCCCGAGTTTGGTCTAGGTAAGCAAAGAGTAATCAGATGACAATGCCACATATAGCACCTCATAGGTTTGAAGATTATTATTTTGGCCTTGCTTTTCTGTTATGAGATTCTGTCAGTGTGTGCAGGTTTATTAGAGAGTGTACTGTTTCTTTCTCATAATCTGTTTTTCAAGTACTCATAGAAAAACCTTTCTGGAATAACTCTGGTTACTGCAAAATCTCTCTTCCCTCTGCCCTCTACTTTAACCAGTTCTCAACATTGTCATGGGCATGTGCCTTTGAACAGCTTCTGGAGCAATAGTTACATGAAGAATTGGAAATGGTCATGGTTTTAGGGGTCATCAACACACTGATCATCTCTGTGTCTGCATCTGTATCTACATGTCCATAGCTTTCATCCTGGGATCAAAGTCTGTTTACATTTCCTGCTTTCAGGTGTGCTATCCAGAATATGTCAAAGGGTCTAGGAAATTAAATGCAATGGTAACAATATAGCTTCAAGTAATTTCTTTAGACATAATATAAAATGTTTCCAGGAGTGATCTAGGTCCTCTTTAAAAGGTGCTGCTCAAGCATGTTGAAAGAAATTGTTTTCTGTCCCAGACAGTTAAGAAATAAATGGAAATAAGTAAATTTGCACCTTATAACTGCTGAGATTTGTAATGAGTGTAATGAGATTTCTAACACAAAATAAACCTCATCCAGAACTAAAGCCAGATATAGCCCTAGAACAACTGGCAGTCACTAACCACAGTTACAGCTAGGGTATATCACAGCTGTTGTGGTTTTCAAGACTGGTCCTGACAGTTTTCTTGTCAGTTATGTTGAGGGGGACTCCTAATTCATGGCTGTGAGACTTGATGTTCCCTTGAAATCTCACACATCTTGAATACTAATACCTGCAGTTGAAACCTTGTAATTACAAAGCCCTTTTCCTACTTTATAGTTCTTTAAGTGGTTAGTCTATATAAGTAATCAATCACAACTTCAATTCACTGTTCACATGGACAATTAAAACATAAAGAAAGTGCAAGGAAGTGAAATTTAAATCAGTCCAATAAATATATTTTAAGTGGATTTAAATTCTGGTAGAAGTCTCTGAGGGTGAATTTTTATGCTTCAATTAATTCACCCATTTCCATATAAACCAGAGCCAATTTTTGCATATAAAGTTGATAACAGCTAATGGGAATGGATATGCAAGCATATGTTCTCTTCTACATATAGATATCCAATTTTCTTTGCAAAATATGTACTATGTACACAGCCACAAAAAGATATATCTGTTTGTATGCATTCCTTTGTAATCATTGCAATATTTGCTTAATAACTTTTGACATGGATCTTCATGAATGTCAAATCAATAAACTATTTGTTAAAAAAATAAACTTTTAAATACAAGAATAGCAGAGTATAAACTGCCACCAAAGCACATTGTCAAATGGACATAGTTCTGTTCACTGGAAGGGTACAAATGAGGTTATACAAAACACAAGAGTTGCCTCCATGCAACCTGAGACATTATGAAGTCAGACAATATTATAGTAAGCTTAGACAATTTTGCCTGTGTTATCAATTGAAAAAAGCAACTTTGAAATCTCCACCTTAATGTAGACTACAGAATGAATCAATAAACTTGTTCTTTGAAGTATTTATGCTATTTCATCAGCTAGAAAGGAAAGCTGAGCATGTCAGCTCAGATTATGATGGTTATGATACCATGAGGAGTTTAGGATTACTATTATTATTAGGTGGAAATGCAGGATGCTTAAAGCAAATGACAATGTGCCACAGAAAATATTTACTCAATATCCAAGCTTTGATTTTTTTAAGGTTATTAAATCAAGCAACGTGCCCTTGCTCTCCATTTGCTTGTTTGACATGGTACAGTGTATCATCACTTCTGCCATTCATTTCCCTGGCATCACAAGAATTTTTCCTTGTATATATTTCTTTGCACAAACAATTCTGTTCAACAAACATAAAACTAAAGAATATTCCAAATGTTTTAAATAGTCACATTTACTGCCTGATAAAAGATCATCTCCAGTGAGCTAGTGCAAAGGCAGCTTCATCCTTCTTGCTTCTTTCTTTGACAGGTACTATGCTCTTTATTAGTGTCTTTCAGCAAGATGTCTCTTGCTGTTCTTTCTGAGAAGGGTCCTTAGTCCTCATTTCACTGTTAAACTTGATGACTGTCTACAGCATGTATTCAGTCCACCTCCTGTGAATGTTCTTCCTTCAAAGAATGCAGAATAACCAGTTCATGATGTACTACATTAGTTGATTTTTATTCTGATCACTTTTTTAACTCTGGATTAATAGCTTGGCCCAATGTTCACAGATCTTGACACTGAAGCAGTGTAGATACTCTATTCTACATATTAGCTTCTTACCTTTGTGCTTTTATTGACCAAGAAGAGATAATTGAGACTTTCTAACTGATTCCTTTACTTTGAAATGTAACTGACATTCAATTCTCACTTTATAGCTTCCACCTTTTTTGTCAGATATCAGCCTTGGCCCACCTTCTTCCACCACTGAGTGATCCTCACCCTGGTCAGCCTCTTGCCTGGTGGGTTTTAACACTGAGGCTGAGTGATCTTCACACTTCTGACACTTGTGCTTCAGCTGGATTCCACTGATATTAACTGGTATTTTTACATCTTGACTCAGAATTCCTTTCTTCTTCTATAAACTCTGTATAACCTTTCTGCATTTGTTACAGGTTCAAAGATGAGGATGACCACTGCTGAAAACCTTCTCCATTTCAGTGTGAAATTCAGTGAAAATAGATCACTAAGGGCCAGCTCTTCTAATAGTATCAGAGTGTAGCTCCAGGAAAGAAGAGATGTATAGGCTTTCCTTTGGATTAAGAGAAATGCAAAGAGAAAGATCTTTTTTTAAGAAAATGGAAATCTGTTGTTTGCCTGGGTTTTAGTGGGTTTTTTCTAGTTTTCTGTGTTGCAAAATGGCAATGATGCAATGCAGAGAGTTCTCTTAGTGGAAAACTTGATTAATAAACAATGTTAGGATGTTTTAATACAATGGCAGAATCTCAATATGATCAGAATATGAGATTCTTTTCAATGAGCTGTTTGAGGCTTTTAAAATTATCAATTGGGCAATAAAATTTGTAGCTTAAGTCACTGAATTCCAATTTCCTAAAACTGGATTTTTTAAAGAAGGAGAATAACATGCCAAAATCCATTGAATTTTAATGTGATTTTTTCTCTTGACCTCCTTTGGAGTCAGATATTTTTGAAAATCACAAACTTTTAAAAAAAGCCAACAAAACTTGGGGTCTTCATGAAAACTTCTTCTGTTTCTGAATATTTCAACACCACTGAAGTATTGTGGGAGAGGAAGGAAGGAAGGAGAGAATAAAGATGGAGAAAATGTTGTGGGACTAAAAGGCAAAGAAGTAAGAACATAGGAGCACCTTCTAAGCCAGAGATATTTGTCCATGAAAAATATTATTGCACTAAAAAATGAACAACCAACAATGATCTAGCATTAGAAGTAACCCTGGTAATGGGGTTACTCAAATCTGATTTTGTATGTGAGAATCTCAATGAGCAGTTACTCTTTTATTTGATATAAAATAGAATTAGAACTTCTTTGACTTAAGATCAAATTAAACTTTAACCATGAAAGAGAAGATTGAATCATACTAAAATTAACTACCTTAACATTTATTTTAAAATAAGATAGAATAAAAAATTATAATAAGATCCTTAAATAATTTATTTTTTAAAGGTATCAACTGAGTCATAGAATCATAAAATGGTTTGGGTTGGAAGGAACTTTAACATATCTAGTTCCAACACCCCTGCCATGGACAGGGAATTATGTTACTCAGAGCTCCATCCAACTTGACTTTAGGCCCTTTTAGGGATGGGGAGTCCACAACCTCTCTGGGCAACCTGTGCCATGTCTCACCAGCCTCACAGTAAAGGTTTCTTCCTCATTTCTAACATAAACCTATCTGCCTTCAGCTTAAAGCCACTCCCCTTTTTCCTACCCCACTAGACATCCTTGTGAAAAGTCCCAATCCAGCCTTTTTTAAGTCCCCTTTGGCTATGCAGAAGCTGTTCTAAGGTCTCTACAAGCTCATTTATTTGCCAGGCTAAACAGCCCCAACTCTCAGTCTGCTTTCCCAGGAGTGTGCTCCAGCTCTGTCATCAGCTTTGTGCCCCTCCTCTGGACTCATTCTGACAGGTCCATGTCCTTCTTGTGCTGGGGACCCCAGAGCTGGACACAGCACTCCAGGTGGGATCTTGGCAGAGCAGAATGGAGGGGCAGCCCTTGACCTGCTGTCCACTCCTCTTTTGATGATGTAATTGTTCTTCTGGGCTGCAGGCTCACATTGTTGGGTCATTCTGAACTTTTCATCTACAAACATGACCAAATCTTTCTTCCCAGGGCTGGTCTTGATCCATTCTCCTCTCTGCCTGTACTTGTGCTTGGGATTGCCCTGACCCAGGAGCAGGAACTTGCACTTAGTCTAGTTAAGTATCATGATGTTTGCACAGGCTCACTCCTCAATGCTGCAAAGCTTCTTATGTCACCCCTTTCCAACAGCTTGTCAACCACACCACACAGCTTGGGTGTTGTCAGCAACATTCCTGAAGATCTCTCAATCCCAATGTCCATGTCACTGCCAGAAGGGTTAAAAAATGACAGTGCCAATACTGAATCCTGAGGAAAGCCACTCATCACTGCTTCCACCTGAGCTGAAAATATAAAATCTAGAATCTAAAATATAAAAAGTTTGAAAATCTAAAAAGTAGGAATTCCTGAAACTATTGGAGAGAATTATGTCAGACACCAAAACTTTTGATGTGGGATGCAGAAGTACTTATGCACATAGTTTTCCATATGAACCTCATTTCAATGCTTCTAGTGGTTCATCATCTTAGTAAGTGTTCTACTAAAATTACTGCTCCTTAAATCTGAGAGGAGTTTAGAAAATGTAGTTTAATAGATAAGTTCACCATGAAACACCATTTGGAGGACATAGCTGCTAGTTGAAGACATTCACTCAGCTTTCTTCCTTATGTCATGTAAATCAAAATCAATGTTTACCCAATCACTCAAAAATGCTGTACAGTCTTTAGTCCTCACACTTTATCTTTCTCTCACACAACTTTTGGCTTTGGAGATTAAGAAAAAATAAAGTAGACAAAGTGGTTTAACCTTTTAAATAAATCTTGGTTTGGAAAAAATAAATACAGGTTGGAAATATTCCAGAGGATAAGGAGCAAGATGTGGAGGATGGTAAATGTTCTCATTATATTACTCTATCTGCTGAAAGTATTTTTCCTGTGTGTTTAGGTCTAACATCTAATCTCCAGAGAGAAGAAAAGGGCTATGACAGAACATGTTTGTGATGAAAGAGCTGCATTTGTTTATTGTGAGGTATGTTTTTGTTGTACATCTAGTCTTAGATAAGCTTGTTCATTATGATGGGAAATGTAATAATTTTTCTTAATGCTGGACTTATATGCTCACACACCACCACCATCACTACCATGTTCCTCTATAACAAAATAGTATTTGGTAGGAAGTAGTAAGAATTACTCCAGTGCAAATGAACCAGAAAAATATCTAAAGATGTTTTCTTTCTGCTGCATCTTGGAAAAGACATGCAGGAGACAGGGGTCTATTGTGTATGGCAAAAACCCTTACATATTATCAAGGCTGAATTTTGAGAGATGAGTAGGAACCACAGGAGCAACTTTATTCCTCACAAAATTCACCAAAATCTGTTTCAGTAATTGCCCATTTTCTTCAAAAGCCTCACAAGAAACATCCAAAGATCATTTTAGAAATAATTTGAGATTGTTTCGGAAGGCTGCCAGTACTCGGGTGTGCTGAATCTCAGCCTTTTATTGTCCCAGCAGCCAGACTGTGCTGCAACACAGATGTCATGGCAAAGGGAGAAGCATATGAGTGCAAGGAAACTGGCTCAGGTTCTGCATAGGCAAAGAGGAAAGCAGCAGTAGACAGAAAATATTCAGGATAACAATGCATTCATGAGGTGTTAATAAAGTGGAGGAGAGAACAGCTTGCTGAGATATTTATGTCTTTAGAGAACTTACTCGAACCTGGAACATAAAGCAGAAGGACTACATCAATGAACTTACTAGAGAGAAGAAAGGATACATGACAATAGAGCAGAGATAAGGCAAAAAATGGGGCAAAATGAAAGGATAAAAATAGAGTATCCAATTGCATGATCTTTTGGCATTGAAGACTGCAGCTTTCATTGGTCCCAAATGCACACAATTCAGCTCCTATCTGCTGTAAAATTGTATGAGAAAGCAGAAGGTGGTTTAGATCTTAATCAGTATTAGCAGCAGTTTGACAGGCTATTTTTTTTTGCTTTACACTTTCTCTAATTACTCGACTTGATAATAGCTTTCTTCTCCTATAACACAGAATACTTTTAAAATGATTGACACTAAATTTTATTATACTGTTAGTGGACTCAAAATTAATTTTAATCAAATGGGATAGAAATGCTTTAGTTGTGTTTCCAATATGTTGCTGCAATTACATACAAAGCTGCTAATTTATAATTTACTGCATATACCAATTAACATATTAATACTCAGTATCTTCACAGAAAATGTATAAACAAAAGTAAGATCTCAAAAAATGCTTCCTACAAATGTAAATAAAGTATCTAAAGATGCAAAGGCAGAAAAAGCATCTCATCTGTGATAGGAAGTGGTCTACAAGTCAAAAAGTGATTTGCTTCAGAGAGTAAAATAGTCCCTATTTAAATGTCTTCTGAATTCAATGGGCCAAATTTTTCATTATTATTTATTATGGTTAAAACTCTAGTTCTGAGTTAGTCAGCAGCAGCAATCAGTGACTTTTTATTTATTTTGTTTGGAATCAGCTGGGGTATGGACCAACCTTTCATTGAGGTGTTCCAGTGCTGGGTATCAGCAGAACAATTCCCATATGGCTTGTTTTGGCTACAGATACTGGAGATTCAGCAGACAACACCACAAATTATTTTCTTATGTTATCTTCATACATCAGTTACCCTTACAACAATGCTGTAGGAAAGGCAATTATAATTGTCTTCATGAGTAGCTTCTTTCTTTTTTCTCTCTTATTTGATCTATACCTGTGATCTGGGGATTCAAAGTCTTCACTGATTCCTTCTGTTTGGTTTGTCTGCCTTTGCTCTCCAAGAAATCAATTAATAAGACAGGAGCAGCAGAAAAAAAATGAGATTTCATTTCCTTCCTGCTCATAGAAATTACTGCTGAATTTGGGACAAGAAGTGCTCTTCCTGGTGCAAAGTAATCTAAACAGATGGAAACTGGTCCTACAGCCTTTGTCTAAGCTGCAGAAGGCTCTGTTATAGCAAAAGTGGTGAAATTTGCAGAAATACAACATTTTTTCGAAAACTCTGTTCCTTTGTTGAGTGAGATGAAGACTGGCAAAATTTTTTAAGAAATTAAGAGGAATATACAGATGAAAAGACATAACTTGGTTGCTTAAACCAAGTCTTGTCCCTGAGAAAACAAGCTGAAGAGCATCTTCCCACCACTAATTTTGACTGTGGTAAAGGGATTACAAATAACAAATACCTCTACCTCTCAATTACTTTCTACATTTCAAGGTTTTAAATTTTTTTTCCAAAGTTCTCACCTGAAGGCAAAGCTTTACATAATATGAAAGATTAATTGGGATCCTGTGTCTGATTATTTTTTCAGGGACAACTTTGACTTACTCTATTTACTCTTACTCTGCTGTGTTTGGTAGAATACTTTGACAGTGCCAGCTGGAAATACTGAGGATGCTTCAAGGAAAGTAATATTCAAATAAATGGTAAATGGAAATTTTAAATGACATTACATAAATTTACATTGGTCTGAAATCGAAATTCCATGATTTATCTATCTGCATTTTAAAAATTTTCACTGTGGTAGTTACAGCCTTCTAGCTATTCCAAGGGGTACAAGTTCACTTAAGTCTTCCTATAATGGTATAATAAATCCTCCAAAAGGAGCATAGGAAATTTCTGGTTTTTTGTATCTGTGTAAATTTGCATCCTAACATGTAAAATCTCAGCAGAGAACCCACAGGCCCTTGAGAGTTAGTGTAGAATTTGTGAAAGGAGTATTTTAAAACATTTTCTGACTAAGGCAAGAAAAAACATCAGTTAAGTGTTAGTCTGACATAGTGTACACTGTTTACAAAAAGTCTCAGCATTTGAGAATAACATGGCCAAATAGAAGCATCTCTCATTCATTACATATGACTTAAAGATTCTCCTTCTTTGAAGACAGACATACCTCTCCATCTCCCACAATCTTAGAGGATTTACTGCAAACTATGATTGTCTGACATGTGAGGAGTAAATTTTGCCAGAAAAGAGAAAAATTACTCATAATATTCACCTCTCACCATTGAATTTGGAATTTCTTGACTGAGGAATGTCTGATGAGCATCTGACTTTATAGCAGGAATACTTTTTGCAACTGTAAAAGTACTGTTTTTTCAGTAGCTTAATATAGGCTAATTTCTGAGGTTGGAATTTTAAAACAAAATTTAAAAGTATATGTATGTGGCATCAAGATAATTTCTTACAGAGTCCAATGACAAGGATAATCTCATTAGTGGCTTGGTCCTTTCCAGAGAGACCAGTCTGCAGAAGGGAGAGGTGAAATAAAGAGTTCAGATGAGGTTACTGACAGCAGGACACTGCTGGATTGAGGGATTTCCTTAACATATTTGAAGAAAAATACAAACCCTGAAGGTAATAGACAGGAATCTGACACACTGTTCAACTTGTTCTCTCTTCTTCCAGCATGTCATCTTGGTCTTTCCTCAGTGTTCCCCCTTGAGAGTCCTTCACCTGTTAACGAGTGGGAGTCTGTCCAGCATGTTGTGTTTTAGTCATACATTTATTTATCTGAAACTGAGGGAATTATTGGAAATATCTTGGTCCCTAATCTTGCCTCTTATCTTATGTATGGCAAAGAGATAAGGTTGCCTTCCATATCCACAAGTAAGAATTAATTAGAAAGGCTTTTCACTCTTATGTGACATCCTTTATAAAAATAAAACATTTGGGACCTCATTTCCATGATGTTACTTGACCTGGACTTTAGTACAATTTTCTAATGGGACTATTCTAAACTGTGTGACTCAGCAGAATCTTGAATCTTGTAAGAGTAGACATTGGAGAAGTAGATCTAGACTCACAGAAGCTTCAATAAGTTTCTTCTGTTGAGTCCCTCCATATATAAGAATTTGCCAATATATGGAATAGTTTTCCTAAAGGTCAAGAAGAAAGCTCAACTGTTCCTAAAGGTGCAACAATTCAAAAACATATTTGAATTAATTATGTTTGGATTTCTAATTTGTTAAGTGGGCTTAATACCACACCTGACATTTCTAATTTTAATAATAAAAATTATTAAAAATTATTAAATTACCATTATTTTCTCAAAATTTTTTGTCCTGCCAATATAATAATATTCTCTTCCTAGCTATGGACAGTCACTTCTCTACACAGTGTATTTGAAAGTTGGCAAAATTTACTGTATTTAAAACAAAGGTTCCAATATAAGATTGGTTTTTTTATTTTGTTTCTGAAGTGATTTATTAGAGAATCCTTTGCCAATAATACTTTCCTTTAAAGAGACGTCTCTGTAGACTTTTTGAAATTGAACTGGAAGACAAACAAAATGTTTGTTAATTTTATTTAAATAAAGTATTTTCTGGAGTGAAGGTATTTGAGCAACATCTGAAAGTTAATTAAACAATTCTGTGATAAAACATTTGGAGAATCTTTTAAAAATCCCTCTTGTGTTTAGAAGTCTGAATAAGAGTAGGAGGAATTTGTGGTTTGTTATTAAACTTTCAAAGTAGTGTCTTAGAACATTTAAAAGTCTTCTGACATTTGAAACTTTTAAGACCTTCCCACAAGGGTTACTTGCTGTGGTAAGGAATACATTGGACAGAATAATCCTTAAAATAAATTATGATAATTGGTTGAATTTGATTATACTGACTAAATTAAAATAATTAATTCAAAGAAAATATTCACTCCAGAATGCCAGGAGGAAACTCAGAATCACTATATTTCATGCAAGCAAACTTAGTTTGCATAAATATAGCTGAAGACTTCATAAGCAGTATATGAGGGACAACACAGAGATAAAAGAAATGTGATTTAAAATGCATTTTAAAATGATTGCTCAGTTGATGGATCAAAGAACTGATGATTTTTTTTTTAGGCTATCTGAGTGACTGTGGACTTATTAGTTATTATCCAGAGACTGAAATGCTAAACATAAGGACATTTGTGTGATTTGCACACCCAAACCAGCTGCATATTTGTCTAGATTCCAACAAAAATATTATCAACAAAGTATGGTCCTGATCATTTTCAGTTACTTTGCCCTGAATTAAACCCCAAGTAAGCCATTTTCCTTCTGCCCACCTCCCTAGAGTGAGAGAGTGACAAGGGCAGGGACTCCAATGGGTTAATAATAAAAAAATATGCAAAAAGAGAAAGTGCTTTACATGCAAAAGGTGTTCCCCAGGTTGACTTTGTTCCACGTGGCTGCTGAGACAAAAACAAGAGAGTGGATGGTCCTGCAGCTCAGCAGTGACAAGTGTTCATTCCTGAGACAGCTGGGACAAGGAACTCTGCTCTGTGCCAGGAAAGAAGAGAGGAATGAACTCTGCTTTATGTCCAAGAAAATACTCTGTTCAATAAAATTTGCCTTGTATTACCCATCCATATGTATAAGCTTCAGTACTGCCAAACTAATTTTTTTTGACAGATAACCTATATGTTAGTCACATTAAAAGATGGCATCTACAAGAATTATTCATTTTGCAAACATAAAGTTTAATAAAATCCAGTTACAACTGTGACTTTTAGTACTTTGCAAGTTCATACCTTCTCAGAAGCTTAGGGGGGGAAAAATGCTAAGAAACTTGAATATTGGAATGTCATTTTATGAGATTAATATCCCATGAATTTAGGAGCACTTTCTGCTTCTGAAACTCACAGAGGCTTCAAACATGATTATATGCTACTGCTAAAAGTGGCTTGAGGAATGGGGGTACGTTAAGTTAGGAAGCATGGATAAAAAACTGTGTGTCTTCTTGAACCAGAAGGGAGATTTTGGTCAAGCAACTTACTGTTACATCTAAAGTAGACACCAGGATTAATTAATAGTTATAGGGTTTTATGATATTTATGGAGAAAAAAATGTCTAGACACATGTGGTTCCAAATATGGCTGATCTTTAAAAATTAATTCACTTTCTAGTATTCTTAGATTTATTCCGAAGTCAGTTTTATTTACAAAGTAATTCAAAGGGTTTTTTTTGTTTTGTCATTATAAATTAATGAATACTATGGCCCATGAATGTGGAAAAAAATCAGCAAAGATTTGGTAAAGGTGGATACAAAAAGCTTTAAAAACAAAAATTATCTCTGTAATGTGTAATTGTAGAGAATAAAGTATGGTAGCAGGCTGGAAACACAGCTAAAATAGCAGGCTATGTAAAGATCCTGTTCTGAGGATGGTAACTTGGGTGTTTGGCACCAGCAGATCTGGTAAAAATTCCCACATTCTTCAGAAAGCAAGAGAATCTGTACTCAGAATCCTCTTATGTGAAAATCCTCATGAGAAAAAAAGCATCCTCCAGATTGTTCTCCCCTGACACAACCAGTTCCAGAGCCTTAGCAACTTGTTTGGTCATACTGGAGAAAGATTCATCATTATCAGGCTGGATGTGACTTCATGAGCAGTATCATAGCAAGGGTGATGTGGTTTGAATGGTGGTGCTGTTCAGCAACACATTATAATTCAAATTTTATTGAGGCACTGAGAAAGATGAGGAGCAATGCACCCACACAGTGACTTGCTGGATCACTGACAGCAATCATGGGACTGTAAGTGATGCTATAGGTCTGGTGGGCTGTCAGAGACACAGTGTTGGGCCCATCTCATTCATCCTGATGTTGGGTAAAGTGCAGGGTGTCATGGAGCAGGGTGTCATTATTAATAATATAATAGAATAGAATTAAAAATGTAATTAATAGTATAATAGAATTAATAATAGAATTAATAATACAACATAATACAACATAATACAATACAATGCAATATAATGTAATATAATGCAATATAATACAATATAATACAATATAATTTTGGTCTACTGCTACTGCACCAGGAGGACAGAACTCCCTAAGACCAATTTCTAGCTGTCAGCCCCTTGTAGATATCCTGCAATGTAGAAGCCCAGAGGAGCTGACTTCAGTTGTGGGATGGATGTTGCATTCCTGCCCCAACCAATAAACTTTAACTGCTCAGAATGTGTTCTCTTTAGTGACAAATAGAGTTGGAAATCTTAAAGAAAGGTTTTTCCAATGCTTTCATCTGTTATATAAAGAGCCTGGAAGATTAATGGCTTTCATGATTCATATGCTGAGAGCAAAAAACTTCTTTCTCAACTGCTGTGCTATCAGTTAGTTTGACTCAAATTTACTGCCAAGTTCTCCTACTGCTCAGAACTTGCACTTTGTTTCTTCCTTACAGACTGAATCTCATCAAAACTCTCCCAAAACTGTATGCAATTTCCAGGTAGTGAGCCTTTAATAGTGTCTGTTCATTCATAACTCTGAACCTCAAAAAGCAAAGTGTTTGTGCTGAATACAAAAATACAATCTACATTGTCTTGAAAAGCCATGTCTTGAAAAATTGAAGGTAGCTCTCTCAGTAGGGTTACAAATGCAGTGCTAGAGTGATTTTAATAATCTTGGTTACTGAGGTGACTGTAAAATTAAGAGACTTTAAAATTTTGTATATTGCAACCTCATTTATAGGAAATAAAAGCAAAAGGCAACTTTCTGATCACTAAAATTATAATGTGATGGCAAATGCTGTTGAATAGGTGCTGCTGATAGACAGCTGAGAGGCAGTAGACAATAGGGAAGCTCATCAGCTTGTCTTCTATAAACTTTTTCTGTGAATGCCTCCAGAGTTTCTTCCAGGAAGGATTCAGAAGGAGGAAGGGATAATTCTGTCTTTAAGCATAAACATGGCATTATGGGTTTCCTCTCAGGCTCATTCTCTCAGCTTGGACACATATATCCCCTTCTCACCCTTTGGTGTGGAGAATAGCAGTATAAATATCCTGGCTCTTCTGTTTTAAGTATCCATAAAAGCTCCTTAGAAAGGCAGGAACGTCAGCAAGACTCCCTGTACTTAAATAAAGTCAAGTGGATCCACAGCACTGCTCTCTTTCAGGCACACTTCCATAGTCAGGGACAATGAGGATCCTCTTGAAACTTTGAATCTTTGCAATGGAACCTCAGGAGAGGCAGCTGATGCTGCTGAACCTCTCTGCAGTGATTATTGTGTCTGTAGGTTCAGACAGGTTGTCTACACAAGACACAGCAGGGCTGAATTTTTGTAATATATTTAAAAATCTATAAAGCAGTATTTTTTCCTTTAAACTCAAAGTTGAGATCTTAATATACTATAAAAATCAGGTTCCCCAGGTATGGGCCTATCTCTCCTGCACCTTCATTAGGTAACATTTGAGTGGGCTTTTCCTTCACCTGGACAGAGATTCTGACACCAAAATTCTTGACCAGAGACCAGAGTACTCTGCTGCTGGATGATGTTGCAAGCCTATCTATGGCCTAAAACATTCACAAAACACCAGACACTTCATATTTTGCTCCTCACCTCTGTTTCTTCTACCTAAAAGCAGCATCAAAATTTCTAAGTGTTTGTATATTCCTTGTGCTTTTTTAAGATTGTTGAGCACATTCCATCCACAAGAAGCATAATCTGCTCCAACTTTTTCATTCTACTAGATTTCCTTGAAGTATTTCAAAATGAATAAATTTCTAAATCCATCTTGAATAATTGTTTATATTGCAGTAATCTTCTTAAAATATATACATAAAATTGAGTTGTCAGTGTATATTGTGTTACAGCATGAAGAATGTTATTTACCACTACCCTGTTCTTCTTCTCATAATTTTGCTTCCTACTGGTTTTTGAATAGCTTTTACATTTCTTCAATTGTCAACTGCAAATTGAATATACATGCATATTGATATCACAGCTATTTTTATTGCCTATTACTTTCTTTTCCTGGTGTATTGCTTGAAAAGAAATATTTATGCTTTAGGCATAGGAAGGCATAACTAAACCAGTTTATACACATATAGACATACATGTTCTCTTGCAATAATTGTAAGTGGCATTACAAGGTTGCAAGCTTTGAGAAAAGAAGGAATCTCAGCAAGGAAATCTGCATAAATACCAATTTTTTTTTGTTTCTGAGAATTCACAGTCATGTAAAAAGAACTGGATGGGTAATGTGCTTTGTTTCTCAATTTTTTTGATGTCACTAGTAGAGTTTTTCTTGCAATAAAAAACTGGGTGACATTAATTGTTTAAAAATTGCATTTTTTTTCTGCACTGAGTTACTAAATGAAGCATATTACAGAACTGACACTTGCAACATAGGGGTAATGAAAATAAAATAAGGCTATTATTACTGCCTTATATTTTGTTCTTTTTCTCTCATCAGAAACCAGTATTGTTTAGAGCACTGGTGAGCTCTAGAAAAACCTTAGGGCTTGCATGATGGGTTCATCTTTCACTCACTAAAATCACCTATTCTTCACCTCATTTTATCTGCTTGCTACTTAGCAATAAATCTCATCCCAATCCAATGTTAAACCAAATTTTCCAATCTCATAGCATACAAACAGTGCTCACTCCTTATGAATGAGGATTCTGAAGTTAAAGAAAAAATACTGAAGAGCAGTGTTAACCCTCTAGTCCTTCTTTAGAGCAACTTCCAACACAAAGAAAATTGTTTACTGTTTACTGAATGCCTCTTCTCAATGCATTAACAAAGGAGTATTTTCGACCCCAGATTAAGAAGTTGTATCTTGAAAATGCATGGAAGGGTAAGAATAAATATAGGTAAATAAGGCACTGGTTAATTTACCTTACATAGTAGACACTGAGAGGGATTTATCAGGAGCTCTGGATAGAATCAAACTTGCTGTTTCCTAGAATAATACTTTAAAGAGACTGGAGGTAGAACACTGCCTACTGTCAGTCAAAGATTCATTCCAGTTGAACTTTATTGGCAAAGAAAGATAAAATTTTATCTTCATACACAGTAAACTTACATTGCAGTGCCTAAAACCACAAAATGAATTACACTTCTAGGCATCACCTCAGTGGCAATTTAAGCAGCTAAGCTCAGTAATGACACTGTAAATGCATCATCTTCAGAGTAATCTAATTCATATATTCCCTTTCCAGCCATTTATTACAGCGTTCATGCATTTTACATTTCTGTATATTCTGTTCAAATGAAAATATTTTCCTTCTAGTCTTTCAAAGGACATTTTAGACTTGTGTTGCCATTGTGGTTTATATTCTTGCTCCAGTCCCTTAAGTTTAAATGCTCTTGTGTGTGTTGAATAGGGTATTACAAACCTAGACAGTAAAATGCAAACCACAAACATTTTAACATACAACTAGATTTAATACTTAACTCTCTTCTTCCATCAACACCCCCTCCTCCTCCTTGTTTTGTTGATTATTAGAAAACTTTTCCCTTCTTAATATCTCTGTTTAAATTCTTACATAAAATTATTAGAAGGTAGGTGTTCTGATGCATAAAAGAAATTACAATTTTCCAAATCATGCAATGAAAGTGCTCAGTAACTGTTCAAGTGTGTCAAATCTAGAAACTTCATCCCTATATTTCAATAGTATTACAGGATCTGTAGGGGTGAAACAGCACTCTTTTCCATTAAAAATGGTGCTGTTAATGACTTAGCTGAAGACAATGTTGGTCGTTAATGCTCAGTAAACGTTAATTGTTTCACATGATTTGGAACATACTTTAGTACATCACTTTCATTGTTGCCACTGTAGATTTCTTTCCATTCTACTACTGTCTCCTAATGCAATTAACATTAAGAAGATGTTTGTCAAGGATACAATTTTAAGGACACCTTCTGCCACAGAGGCCTCATTAAAGACTTTTGAAATACAGAATACTAATGAAAGCCCCTTGTGGCAAGACATTTGTTAAGGACCCATGCAGCTTAGAATATCTCAGTTTAAGATATTACTGTTGATGATGCAGATAGACTCATTTTTAAAAGTGTCTATTCAGTTCCAGTGAACTCAGTTATGGCAATAAAGATGAGGCCCAACAAAATCACACATTCACAGGAAAAAAGGAGAAACATTTATAAAAATAGAAACATTTATTTACTTTTCTTTCTATAAAAGAATTAAAGAAGGAATACTGTAAATATCATCCATACACTGGGAAATTGCAAGTTTGCAGTATCTGGTTTGAATTCCAGTTAACTCTGCTTTCAAGCAATGGCAGATAAATTTAATGGAATAAAATTTCAGTCACAGAACTCCTGTGAAACTCTGCCTATTCAAGCCTAAAAGGTCCATACCTTTTCATTATAGATGTACCTTGATGGGACACTCATGGTATGTGTTTCTGGAATCTGAATTCTTGATAGGATTCTATTGGTTTTAGATTTATAAGTTGTTGCTAGAACCACTAAAGAGTAGAACTGCATGCTTATGGGGTGAAGCAAAAGCTAAATGAGAATTTTGAGGATACTAGTATTGCATAAATAAAAGGTAACTGGGATTAAGCATCATCTAATGTGTTTCAGCCTTGCATATCATTATCTGGCCAGCCTTCCTGCACTTCCATGAGCACAGTGACTCTATAAAATCCCATGTGCCTGCATGCTTATCCTTTCTTTAACATCTTTTCAGGGTGTTTGCTGTCAGAGGTAGGGCACCATCAGAGGCAGAAAAATAGAACAGACAGATCCTTCATCTGAGGGTATGACTATTTCATATTATTTCCTTATTCTGGTTCTCTTTTCTCCCTGAGCACCTCATGCTCTTACATATGGCCTCTCTTATATAAAGATTTCCATTAAACAGACAGTGACTACAGATAGTTTACCTCAGATGGGGTTTCTCCTTATACACAATGTAAAAATGGACAGTGTTAAATACCATTTTATTGTACCTACTGTTTAATGCTGATAAGTGATGAACTTAAATGAACATTCTTTCTTTTGAATATTTATTTCCTTTATATAGCACACCAAGAACATTCCTCATTATGTTCAATATTCTTTCAAGTTGGCTTTTTGCAGTTTAACAATGAAGCTAATATGTCAGTGCTGGCCAAATGATTTAGAGTTTTCAAAGATTATACTTAACCTCTTTAAAATTGAAATGCTTCTATGGTCTGAAACCACAAATGAGAAAAACGTTTTACACACTAAAGAGATTGGAAATACTTTGTAAAAACCAGGAGTTTTTGAGAGGCTTGTCTAAACTCGTATCTCATCATTGTACCTAATGATGTTGCTCAGTTTCACAAGCATTATTTAACTGCTTTTTATGCTCTCAGATTAGCAAGCATCAATTGTTTCACAGTCTCAAGATATTTTTTCTTTTTATTTTAATGACATGTATAATGACATAAAGACATGTATGTTGTATACTATCAGAGAATCAGTCCATATAGTTTCTTCAATAACAAAGTATTTTCACCAGTGATTAAATATCCTGCAATATTTTGTATCTGTTTCTGGGCATCTTGTCCCATCTGGCTTACTTTCTGTCCTTTGCCTCTTTCTAGTTCTCCTCATTCCAACTAAAAATGAGTTCTAGCCAAGGGGTGTTTGAGAGAAAAGCAATTCAAGGAAAGGAATAAAGGATGCCTGAGAAACAGGTGTGCATTGAAAGTGAGTGTTTATGTGACTCCTCTTCTAAAATATAATAGTCCCCAAGTAGAAATAGTTTTTTTTGACTCTGCAATTTATGCTTCTTTGTGGAGTCAGAAATCCTTTGTCATTCTTGATCAGTCAGCTGGGGTCAAGTTGAAGATAACACATGCTGGGATTGACTGTCATGACTCACTTTTTTTCACAGAAGAGCTGGAAGCCCAGAAGTCAGAAATGTTCTTTGCTTTTCTTGTTTTTCAGCAGTTCCTTGCTGCCCCAAACCAGCCAAAACACAGACCTCTTTTTGTTATCTGAAAATTAAGATGGGTTCCCAGATAACTCAGGTCATTAAATAAGCAAACTTAAGATTTAGAGCTATGGGAGTTTTTACAAATAAGTTTGGCTTCCAGCTCTGGAAATAAGCATTGGGAGCATTCTGTCACCCCCAGCATTCATAGAGAACTTGTGAATTAGGTATGTTTATAATTATTTAGATGTGATATTATGTACAGGGCATTTGTACTCAGTTTAACAAAAATAGGTGGCCATTTAGAGCTGAATATGTTAGTCTATTTTACCATGTCAATAAATACAGAAACCATTATCCACTGATTTATCATAGTGCTCAGAGCTGTGCTATAATTTATGATAATTTACTTACCAAATAAAGCATGAATATTGTTTTCAGGTTCTTTGTGCTCCCAGAAGAGCAGCAAAATTATTTTGTTTAGTAGGCTAGTAATATAAAGAGCAATAAAGCTGGAGGGTTTCTAGAGTTTCTGGAAAGATGGACTTTAGCTTGAACCACAATTTCTTGTGGCATAAATGCACCAATGTCACACTTACAGACTGTGTGGGTCATTCAAAAATTATCTAAACCACCTGAGCATTGATATTTAACCGTAAAAAAGAACACATGAAGATACAAATCTTTGCATTTAAATGTCCATTTTCTTTATTATTAATTTTCCAGTTTAATTACTACCCTCCTGTATAGCTCTTTTCATCTCCCAAGGTTTTGTATTTGGGAGTGTGTCTGTGGCACTGTCACTTCCTTGCTTTCTAAGCAGCCCAACTACTGGCTGTAACCCTGACTTCCTAGGAGCAGCACAGTCTCACTGTGGCTTGTGCCAAGCCATATACCTGGGGAAGGCTTATGTAGTGACTTCTTTGCCTGAATTTGCTTTTCTCTCCTCAATGCTCTTACTGTCTTACTGGGGTTTTATGTGGTGGGAAAGGGGATCTGTTGCTGCTTCATGCACTGCCTCCTTTCCTATATCTGCCAGGTTTGTGCTGATGTGCTGACTTATCTTGGGGACTTGTGCTCACAGGGAACATGCATCAGCTCAAACTCTTTCCTTAGCTGACTTCCAATGTGACCAATACCCTTCTGGACCAAAGACTCTGCCCTTTGTCACCTGCTGCTATCCACAGGGTGCAGTAGGAGATCTGCTTGACATGAACAAACTACTGCAGGGAGTTTCATCTCCCACCCTAGATATACTGCAGGTGGGCACCATCCGAAAGCTGCAAAAATAAATGGCAGTGTTTTACAGCAGCTCTTTGGTGTTTCCATGTGAGTGCTTCGGGCCATATTAAAGTTCACTAGATTTTGCAAACACAATGAAATCTTGTTTCCCTAGACATTGCTGCTGTGCAGCAAGTGTAGGCTATATCATTTGTCTTTTACTGCCTGTACTTGCCTAGGGAGCACTAGATCTACTTGGTCTGCTGCAGGAAGATGTACCTGGATGGCCAGGTAGGAGTCAGCTATGCAGCTGTGCAGGATCCTAGTTGGCAGGTATGGAACCAGAAGCCATGCAGCTGAATTATTGTTATTGTGCCTGACTTGTTATGGCCAAAACACAACTTCTAGCTGATGGCTTAGAGCTGGTTTGCATCCTTTTGCCCAGTCATACTGTAAAAAAAAGACTCAGGTTTTAATAAAGAACTCACAATCATATACAGATATTTTCGAGACTGGTTTTATGTCCATAGCTACTAGGAACAAGTGAAAAATGTATATTATAGAAGTTTCAGAGCTAAAAACTCTTGATAATTGAAGCCAGAAATGACTGCACAAGAAGCAACAGACTCATCAGAGAAAGAGAAATATGCTCTGTTTCTTCCCAAATTCTTATTTCTCTTTTTTAACTCTGCTACTCACCATATCAGTGGACAAGATGTTTTGTATTTGGCATAATTTTTTTCTATTCACAAAAATCAGTTTTGTAATTCACAAAAATCACTTTGAAAAACCAATGGTAATGTCATGTTTGTTTTAAGAATGGTATCTCACTGGTTGCTGTATGACTTCCAGTTCCAGCATTGTGCACTGGTGGCATAATATATAATTTTTCAATGACAACAAATACTTGTTTTTATTTCCATTCTGTAATAAATATGATTCCAGCTTATCAAATTAAGCATTAGCTGAAATAAATGTAGAAATAGAAATAAATTAAAGTTGTGATTCATGTTTTTCATTTTCACATGTTTTCCTCATTGTTAAATATATTCCTATTGCATCTGAACAGGAACAGAACTAACATCAGCATTGCTGTGCAATGAGGTTGCATTTAGCTCTCTATACAGAAAATAACAATTTTACTCAGATTTACCTTGCAAGAGAATGATGACTTTACCATATAAAAGTAGAATTTGAAAAGTAGAGACTTTAGGCCCAAGTAAATTAAAGAAACAAGTCTGCAACAATGGCTCATTTTAAGTGACTAAATCAGTGAATTACAGGATGGCTGTGGTGGGAAGGCACCCTGGATATCCTCTAGTCTAACTCATGTGCTCACAGCACAGCTAGATTGATAAGGAAGGCACCCAGGGGGATTTTGAATATCTCCAAGACTGAAGGCTGATATTTCTGATGTTTAAGTGGAATTTGCTTTTTTTCAGTTTCTGCCTGCTGTCTCACTGGGCACCACCGAGACGAGGTTGTTTCCATTTTATTTAGTTCCCCATCAGGTGTTTATATACATGGATAAGAGCTCCTTGAACATTCTGATTATTCCTTGAACAGGCTGAACATTGTAAGCTGTCTCTGCTGTACCTGATATATCAGATCCCCCAAGCCCCTTAATGTCTCTGAACTCAGTGTCCATGACTCTTGTACTGTTGTGTCTTGCTGCTGTTCAGTAGAGGGGAAGGGTCACCTCCCTCAAAGAGCTGGTCACTCTTCCTAATACCCCTCAAGAGACTTTGCTCCATTGCTGGCTTGCTTTCTACAGGGATTACCAGGACCTAGCTTTCCAACTGGTTAGCTTATACTGTGTGTATTAATGCACCAGGCCATTCCTACTTAGGAGCAGGACTTGCTGTTTTACTTGTTGACCTCCACGAGTTCCCTGTCAGCCTGTTGAAGCTCCTCTGAATGGGAGGACATCCATCAGGAATCAGCCATTCCTCCCAGGTGTGTCTCACCCCTGCTGCTGAGAGAGCAGTCTGCCTCACTGCCCAGGTCATTAGTGAGGAGGTGAGTCAGAACTTTCCTGGGATGAGCCCCTGGATACACCAGCAGGGGCTGACCTGTCAGGCTGGTCAGAACAGTCCATGCTGACTGTTCTCAGGCACTCTTGGTGGCTTGGTGGTCAAAACTTTTTAACATATTTGGAAAGAGCTTCCAGCATTATTGCCCCACCACCTTTCAAGGGATCACAGTAGTTCCCTGGGTCTCCTTTCTTGCCCTTTATGAAGACAGAAGCCTTCAGGTCCTCAGGAACCTCCTTCAACTCCCATGAACTTTCAAAGACAATTGAAAGTGGCTTAACAGTGACATACACCAGCTCCCTCACCATGGATGCATCCTAACAAGTTAGAATACACATTCAGACTTTAAATAAGGAACAACTTTCTGAAAGTGTATACAGCAGTCTCTGTTAAAAAGAAAATATGGAAATTAAAAAAAAAAATGTATTTTGAAAGGGAGGATTTTATTCAATCTCAACTATTCATGTTAAAATAAGATTTACTATAGTATAATAATTTATTTTTACATAATACATTATTTACAAAAATAATCTTTAACATTTAAAATTTATTCATACCAGAAACAGGTTGTGTTCATGCCACAAAGACTAAAATTGTTTGGAATTTCAGGAATAGTGTGGAGTGAATCTGGCTTCTTGGTGAGAGGTCTCTGACACTGATATTGCAAGTAGTGTGTGAACTTCTGATAACTTTTCCAATAGAAAATAATACTTGGCTTTTGACCCAGAAGTGTCAAAGTGATTTTGATTTCCTAAAAGAAATTCTTTTTTCACAGACTGTACTGCCATAATTCAGATCACTGGCAGTTTTCAAGTAGGACCATTTGAACATAAGTGACTGTTGAAGAAAAGAGACCAAAATGGTAGTTGATACTGGTTTGTTCTTTTCAAGTGGAGTAAGGACACATCTGTGAGCTCCACATCTGTATCTCTGCCTGCTGCAGGTGTCCTGAACTTCCTGCAGCTACATAGGAGATACAAATGCTTTTATTCCCTGCATGAACTGCTACCTAGAATCTGTACTGGAAACAGAATTAAGCACCTTGATATTGTTAGATCAATTCTAATAGTGTCGTAGTCAATCTACTGCATTAACTGCCATTTCCTGTTAACAACTTTTCCTGGCAAAACAAAAGTTTAAATATCTTGGGTCGCAATGGACTGAAATATAGATGGTTACCATAATTTGTATGTATTTGACATCTTATGAGCACAGTGCATGTGAAGTTTTCTGCTACCTTGAATGGTGGGAATCACTAATTTAGCACATAGGATGCTTCACAGCTCTTGAAGAGGACAGGTCTGGTTCAGTGATACAAAGGAGGCTTTGTGGGTTCTTTAGCACCTGTACACAGTCAATTTGATCTAATGCAAAAATCAGGAAAAAGAGTATTGTCTCTGAATGACTTTAATAGTTTAAAACGTTTAAAATAATTACTCCCTCAAATACTGGTCCAAAATTTCTTTCATCCAGCTGGGAGTAATTGCTTTTTTCCTTGCAGTACCACAGTCTAAGTAAGAATAAGTGCCATTGAACTTGTCAATCTTATGCTAGAGGAAAGTGGCCTAATAAATATAAATATCCTACCAGAAAAGCATTGATCCAGAGCCAGTCCAGTGGAAGCACTATTAGGTTTCTAAAAAAAATAGATGGATAATATATATATTCAGCAGCTTGGCTATTTTGTAGAGAATTATTTTCTGTGCAATAAATGCTGTCACTTATGCTATGCCTGAAACAATCCCATAGAAATGGCCTTGAGAAAACCTTAACACATGAAGATATGAACATGGGCATTATGGCAACCAACAAATGAAAAATGTTCTCAATATGTGGCAGCCACTCGCCTTGCTGAACAAAAATGTGACTGTCACCAAATTACTCAGCCCTCCTTTCACTTTGGTGCAAAGTGTGTCTCTTGCCTGCTTTTGGTTCTTTCTACCGTATGGGTAGATAATAAATTGTGTTTTCTTGATCTTCTTTCTGCCTAATATTTGAAATCCTCGGCCTGCTTAGGAATGATTTTTCTCCAGCACCCCAAGCACCCTTGCTGCTTGCTGCCAAGATTTGTTTAAGTGATATAAATCTTTTGAAAACAATGGCAACACTTCCTAAAATGATTTATTCAAAAAGTATGACAATCTGTGATACTTGCCTACAGGTAAGAGCAACACCAAACAGCCACAACATTGGAAATCTGATTACAGACATGACTAGCTGAGAAAACAATGCTGAACAGCTCTATATATCAGTTTTTAAAATGGCATTGCCTCTACTCACAATGTGTTGTGGCTTTTTTGCAGAATAATTATTCTTGTCTCATAAAGTATATACAATTTCCATTTATTAGTAACAGATCACCTTATATTCCATGACAACTGCTTTTGAGTTACTACTCTCTGCAGAATGCTATCTCATTTAATGACACAGAATCACCTTATTAGAATGCACCTAGGAAAGTGTCACCATGACCAGGGCACTTCTGAAATAGTTGAGACAAATTAATATTGTCAAACCCAAGAGAGAGATTATAAATTCCCCTTTAAACTGTCTTCATGTCTTTCAAGGACAATTTACCCCCTGCAGATTCAGCTGATGCTTTAACTATCTCACACTGACATCCTTTAAGTGTTTTAAATTGCTTTTAAACTCAGATTTTTTTTACATGCTGTTTATATATAAAAGAAAAATATAATATTACTGCAAGTTTAAATTTGTTACATATAATAAATACAGATGGCAAACAGCACTGCCAGGGGAAGAAAACAATTTTAAAGTAATTTTAAAGTATAATAACTGTACTTAGCTGATACATCTAGAGAGCAGGAATCACTTGAATTGGTCAGAATTCGGGTTCAGTTTCATTGCCAATAATTTATTTAGAATTTAAGACACCTATAATATTGAATATTTATTTCCCTTCAGACTCAAGCATATTCAACTCTAAAAAGTGCTTATTTGAAGTTCAATTCAACTTTAATTATTCTCGTATAAGAAATTAATCATGGACATAATCTGTAATGTCCAAAAGTGACACTGCTCCCAAAATTTCAATGTCTTTACATCAGAGAGGTGCAGACTCAAATTATTTGTCTGATAATTCAAAATGAACATTTTTACAACATACTTTTTCAGCTCCTCAGAGTGAGGGTTCTGTAGATTAGATCAAGGGCACCCTTCATACACCCCACCTTACTCAGTGAACTCAACAGGAAATGTTTTTGCTCCTTTCTCACAGACAAAACTCCACTTTTGTCTTCCTACCAAGGTGCTGTGAGAGTTTCTCTGTTCCCCACCACCCTTGTAGATGGGGCACCTGCTTCCAGCTCCTTGCTGGGAAGTTTGGGAAGTTTGCTTGTGCATTGTTCCTGACCCCATGAAAAGCTGACCCACAAAAATGTGATCATTTGCAAACAGATTAGACCTATAAAGATCCAGACCATTAATAGGAATGTTGTATTTGTCTTCTGGATTTTTGTCCTTCAGGGTGAAATTTGATGGCGCAACTAAAATTTATTTCATAACATAAGAATGTGATGTTTCTGTCTTTTATAGCTAAAATTTACATCTGATTAAAGAATTTGAAGAACTGGGGCTTGAAAAAGACACTGAATATTTAAAGACTTATTATAAATGTTTCAGGCTAAGTATCTGGAACACATTCATAAAAATCAAAACATTACATAGAAATATGACAACTCAGTAGAAATTCTACTGAGGAAGAAATTCAGTTCTTCAATATTTTTTCCTTCAAAAAACTACTCTCTGTATTTAGTATATAGTTAATGAATATTTAAAAATTTTAAAACAAATACTTCTGCTGATCTAAAGGAATTATTTAAAAATATTTAAAAAGAAATTTCATATATTTAGCTGGGTATACAAATTTATGCTGTTATACTTCAAAATACTAACAGAAATTAAAAATCTTGATTTTGAGAGAACTCTACTATGACAGTATTTGGCAACATTTCTTCTTCCTTTTTCTGAAAAAAAATTGACATTATTCAGAGTCAATTAAGAAAGATTCAAGTAAGCAAGTAGGCAAGAACTTTACCTGAAGTAAGGTAATCAGACTTATTCTGATTATGCCTGGTACTGGTATTCAATTTTCCCCAAATACTTGCCTTCATCCAAAATCCCATCTGTCTCACACCAACATGTAATTTCTGTGCAGGCTTAGAGGTCCAGAATCTGAGCAGAAGAAGAATGCTCTGACCTATAAAAGACCATAAAAAATTGTACCAGGAGAGATCACAAAGTCCAGGTGTACTGCAACTTCTCCTTTGAGCTATATTCTTTGTATTTCAAATAATATAGATTTGTTGGAGACATAGGTTTATTTACATTCACGGGTTGTACTCTTCACCATGCTCCCATTTTATTTATATTCATACTCCCATTTACATGTCTCTTTGATTTTTTACCTTTGCCAGCCTCTTAGCCCTTTGTTATTTGAGATGTGAAATAATAATTTTTAAAATATGCACCATTGCCACTATTTCAAAATATTTTTGATCTGTGTTTTCCTTAGCCTCAAAAAAGACTTTCAGCTAATTTTAGTGCCACCCTAATCTTGAAGTGCAACAGCTCTAATTTACTTTGTATTATTGTCTTTAAATCCAAAATTGAACTGACTTTGGAGCTCACTCCAAAGAAATCTTTAACCTCCAGAATATTTCTTCCATAGAGGAGAATTCTGTACTACTTAAATACAAATCCTATTTGTCATTGCTTGTTTAGAAATACTGACATTTTTATAACAGGTTTTAAAAAATAATATGGTATGAGGGAACAAAGCTACATATTTTTAAAGTCTTGGGCTCTCCAAGAGTTTTGTACTTCCCAAAAGTTCATTGCTGATAAATAAACATGTTGTGCAATGTGCTTATCATTGGGGAAAATTTGGGCTTGCAGATGGGGCAGGTGAGGGGATACAGAGGCAAAGTACTATAATATTTTGAAAATAGCTGTTCTTTGCTTTTTTTCTTAATCCCAAGCTTACTACATGCAATAAACCTACATATTCATTTCTATGACTTCATGGCCATTAATTCTTCTGATAAAAGTAACTACTGTACTCAGTGATTCTATATGATGTCCAGTCTCTCACAGCAAGGAACTCAGAATTTGTTCTATGGTATTGGGTGTATTTGGCTCAATCATGTCAAGATATTTTTGAAGATATTAAGAGAAGAGAGGAAACAAAAGTTAAAAACCTTGCTGTTAAACCCATGTTTCTTCAGACTTCTGCAGTGGCTGCAGGCTTGTGTCCCAGGCACTGTAAAGAGGTGTTTTATAGACAGAAAAAAATTCGTTTGTATATTAAAGACAAGTAAAAAAGGACCTGGCTATCAAAAGGAAACAGCTTATCTTTTTGTCAAACCAAAGAAATACATAGGAAAGATATTTCCTAACAGTTTATTTACTCAAGAGACATGAAACAGTGGTTTACTTTTTAAATAATGTGGTATATTATAAATTTAGCATGATATTTAAGAAAACATTGGCACTACATCCTCTATTTCTCACCCACTTATCCTGTAAAGACAATTTTAAGTGGATTTCAGTTTCATACTGCTGAAAATACATTAACACATGCTGTCTTAGAGTGAAATTTCGCAGAATCATTCAAAGTCAAATAATCATGGATTGGGAAATCAATCTTTTTTCCCTTAAATACGAAGAAGTTTTCTTGCTACACTCTCACATCTGTGTTACTTTCATCTTTCTTGGAGAGAGCCAAATGAAAGACAGGCTTGACATAAGGACAGTAACTGAAGAATCAGTGTGAGTGATGAGTACCTGATCTTTTACTGGCTCTGGGAGCCTGTGCAAATATTTTATGGCCAAGTCAAGAAATCAAATTTTATTTTGAACTGAGAGAATATATAGCCCTCTGTCAAGCATACTGACTAAAGGCTTGTTTAAGATAATTTAAGGTCCTGAGAACAGGGGAATAAATAATTTAGTTCTCTACAGTTTAAATACCAGCCCACCTTCAAGACTGCACTTCTAAACACGAATTTGTAATTGAATTCAGCCCAGGGAGACCCGTGCTAAGTGTTTCATCCCTCCATGAAGATTGGAAGCTGTATCTCCCAGAAGGGTCTTTTAATCATCAGGTACATGAGCTGAGGGATCCTCCATCTGCCTGCTTGGTGTTGTTCCACTTTGCCTAAGAAAATATGTATCTTCCAAAAAGATTGATTTAATTGCACTTATTAGAGCACTCATTCTTCAGAAGAGAATCAGGGTTCCAGTTCCTTCTTCCACTAATATTTTATTAATTTGTGTTGAAAAGGAAAATCCATGTTTCCCTTCACCTCTGCATGTAAACTGACCAGTTATATAATCAGTTTCTTATGGTTTTTGGCTGAGTCAATATTTAATTACACTCTGTAACTGGAATAACATCAAAAGAAAAAGAAAAATGAGAACACCCAAATTTTTATCATACCAGCAGCTACAAGTTCTTAGGACTTTGTTTTTCTCAATGAAATATCAAAAATCACAGAATGAGAACGGAAAAAAACCCAAGATATTCTGTATCCTGAAAACATTGTTTGCTTGTCACCTGAAAGACTTTTAAAGCACCATTCTCAGTGTTTAATTTTGTTCTCTCTGTGACCTAATCTGCACAATGTTCTTGGAGGATGTTTTGCTTAAGCTCTGCAGACAAGTACTTAGTGTACTTGTCAAAGGACTCAAGGCAGACACGTGTGAAACAGATTTAGAAGTAACCAGGAGGTCTCTATGCACCTAAGGAAATTTAATGTTGGAAATTTACATCCCAATGGACTTCAGTTACCTTAAGCCTCATCATGATGTTTTAGCATACAATTAGGAATTTAAGTGACTCAAGTTATAGAATTTTATGATCCAGTAATTTTATTTTCTATAAAGTGCTTCAATTCTAAGGAGTTCTATAAAAAGCACAGAGCAGAATTTCTCCAGTGTACAAGTATTGTGTAAATAAATGTTTTAAATCACACAAAATTTAAGGATTGGCTATGAGGCAGTGGAGCAAAATTCCAATTCATATAGACAATTAATGAAAGACACCTGCTACTATCATGCAGCAGAAATTATTCAGTGGCATTACAAAATATTTTACCTTTGCCAGCAAAAATGTCCTGCAATGACACACCTTAACAGGAAGTAGCTAAACATTTTTTTCACATTCATAAAATCTGCAGACATAAACTAATGTATTATCAATGTCTTAATATAAAGTGAGTGTATAGAATAAGTCTGTAAAATAGAGGAAATGGAATTTTCTTTTTTGAAATTAATTAATTAATTAATTAATTAATGCTTGATTTTTGTGTAATACAAAAATATTTCCAAGGTGGTAGAATGCATAAATCTAGAGTAGTCCCTGAGTCTCATAAGAAGCAAGTATATTCAGTTTGCTCTAAGCAAAACAAAACAAAACAAAAGCCAAAACCAAAACAAAACAAAAGGAAAATGCAGCATATCTGCATCAGTCAAGGGCATACTGACAAGAAGCAAGAAGGTAATACCAGAAATTCAAAATTAGGAATGGGGTAGATTTAAGACCCAAGAAGATGCTTGTCAGAGGGTAGAGATGAGCATGGGAATTCTGCTGTAAATTTCAGCTATGCCAAAATTTTGCACTTTTGTTTGCTCAGCTTTTCAAGTGAGCTTTAATCTGAGCTAATGAAAAAAAAAAACCTGACCAGATGTAGGATGTTCATCTTAACTGCCCTCAGTGTTGATGTCTTGCAGCACCATGAATACTGGCAATAGCTAATAAGGAAAATGAGCAGTATTTCTGAACAAAAAGAGCTTTTTGCTTAACACTTCACCATCTTCATTAGAGCAGATTTATGCTAACTGTAGAGACAGTATCAGTACATTTATAGACCCAAAGTAATAAAAGACAAAGTTACTCTTTACTGAACAGAAGCCCCATTGTGGAGATTTATATTAGAAAGTCACCTCATCAGCTTCTGATTAATAATTAATTAACAGCATGGACTCATTCAATTATTTCCTTCTAATATTTTCACTCTTTTTCTTTCTCCACCAAAAATGCAACTCATTATAAAATGCTGCCAAAGGTGATTAGTGCAACTGAAGACAGACCTCTTAAATATAAAATTCTTTTTCAGAAAGAAGATGATATTTTAAACCCACAAACTTATGACCAATAATGAACAAAAAATGACTAATAATTGTAATCTTAAAACAGTACTTGACCATCCACTACTGCTTCCTGGAGACAAAAAATCTGGGAAGCATTTTTTCAGAGATGAGTAATTTTGTTACATACATTATAATCTGTAGTTATATAAATTGAATTCTTCATAGAAGTATCAGGATGAAACTAAGGGTAAGAATATTTTGTCTGAATATTGAGATAAATTTCTAAACACTGAAATCAATTTACTGTGCAGTCATTTCCAGGAGCACATTATTTACATATTTATTTTGCTCTTACTGTCCCACAAGTAATGCTGATTTCAAGACTAAAGCACTTTGTGGAGTTTAAAATTAAACCCAGATGTTTGAGAAAGAAAATTACATATATTTCAAGATAACATCTCTGAGATTTCTTCTATTTACTTTTTTTTTCCCCCTCTTCTCTACAGCACCCACTCTCAAAGAATTCTAAAGCTATGGATAAGAAGTATGCCTGCCTGATGTGGAAAAAAAATAATTTTTTAACTCCATTATTATTTTATATTATGTTATATTATTGATACAAGATCACAACACACTTTAACTCTCCTTTCAAAACAGATTTTGACATAAGAGATTTCTCTACATACTCTACTGTGCCACTTCATTAATTGATTTTTAAAAAATCTGAACTATACTTGGGAAAGAAAGAGGTCACATAATAATACTGCAATACCAGATGTTCACATATATTTTTCTTGATAGTTTGAACTGGTGACACAGGGTTGAGAGTTTTTCATGATCCCAAAAATCATCTTTCTTGAATCAATTAAAAAGAAGAGAAATCAGGATTTTTTTTTTTTTTCATTTGGGGAGGGAAACTTCACCGATGATGATCAGTGGTGATTTGTTGGATTTGAAGCAATGGATACAGGTATTGTATGTACCTATAACTGTACTTGTTAGAAAAGCTGCATTAAATTTCTTATTGTTTTGCATTTGCTTGGTCAACCCTCATCCTGGCAGATGGTGATGAGCAGGCAACTTTAGAAGCATCTTAGTCATTAAGAGGAATACTAATCTTATTGGCTAATGTCACTCAAAGCAGTGTGTGACCAGTCATAACTCCTTACAGACATCTGTTCTTGCTGGGTCTGGGTAGACTATTTTGGTATGGACCATGATTTTTATATACCAAATTCTTTATTGCATCCAGCCACCATGAGGGTACATACACCTATACACCAGATGGGTATGAATAGGACATAATGATGATTTTTAATAAGTATTATTTATTCTTCACAGATTCTTCAGAGGAAACCCAGACATTTTAAATTCATAGACATATTGGTAATAAAGAAGATGGTATATAAAATGTTAAGGCACTTGAGGATAAGAGTAAAAGCTTTTTATTGGAGAATTCAGTACAGATGCAAAATTAGTTATATGATACATTACCTCACTTCCCATGCTATTCCTCCACAGCTGACATTCATTACTTAGAGGTTATATTCCTGCTGTGATTTTTAATGCACAATATCCTGGTACTCCTGTGCTTTAGAGAAGCATCTGCAGAAGAGGGCACACAGTGGTCAGATGGTCAATACAGCCTCCCATCACTGGCAGTGGCCAGCAGGACATGCTCAGTGAAGATCAGGTAGCTAAGAGTGATCTCTTCCCCCCAGAATTTTCTCTGAACCTTCTGTGATGTGTGGCACAGAAAGCCCCTGGGCCAGACATGAAAGGGACAGTGAAATTATTGATCTCTATCATACCTTCTTTCCATCACCTTCATCCTAGCCTGAACAATCCTAGTCATTCCTACTACAGAGGCAGGTTGCCTATCAATAAAATGTGGAATCTCTACAAGTATATTTTGGCTTTTGATAATTCCTTTCTTTTTTGTATCTTTGCTTTCAAATCCTTTTTTAAAATATCTTCTTTTATATTTCAAAGTTTTGTTTGAATGCAGAGAAACACACAAGATCTGGATTTGGTTAAAAGAGAAAGAAAGTGAACTCTCGAACATTTAGTTGTATGCACTATGTTTTGTTCATAATCCCTTCTCTTTGAGACCTAAATTCTGCAAAGTCCTTGGCTCATTAATTTTTTATTCAGTTAGAAGTTAACAATAATAATTATCTCTAGAATATTTTTTGATCTATAAGCCCTAAGACAATCGTGGCATATCACATACTACTTTCTCATGCTAATTATAGATGCAAAACAAAATTTTAGCCTATATGTATATTTTTCCTCATTAGAATTATAGTAGTGGCAAATACTGGAAAATCTTCAAAGCTAACCTGTTGTTATATGATAATGGTTTTGTTATTTTAAACCCTAATTTAAGCTATTATATAATTTATCAAGATAAATCTACTCAAAGCAGCTGTGGGTAATATATTTTCTGAATTTTGAAATATTAAATTATATCAGCCAGTCATATATTAAAAGTCTTTTATTATGAGTTGTTCCCGTGACTTTTAAATGATCTATTATTTAGTTTTGTTGTTTTTGGAATAAAGATTGAAAATCTTAAAACAGTTAATCTCTATTATATGTACTTTCTAAGAAACTAGTTGCAAATTTGGTATGCCAATAGGAAGTTTCTATTTAAACTAATGCTCACATCAATTATCCATTCCAGATATGGAACTATAGCCTCAAACCTTATGTAAGCTGCTAAGGGATCCCCTTGTGCCCTCCTGTCAATGAGAATTAAAGATACTCAGCATCACACCCTTTTTCTTTACCAAAACTATACATATGCTTTAAATATGGTTTTTTAAAATATGAGTCACCTTTCCCACATGGAAATTTTGGTCCACTCAGGATTTCTGCTTAATATGTCATTAGTTTTTTCAAAATTTTCAGGTTCCTGCTGATACTGAAAGAGGAGTGCTGTCCATTTAGAAAAGGATATATACAAGAAAACCAGGCCTAGTAAACTGACTGAAGTTTAATACTGAATCTATTCTGTTAGCCAAAAGTATCTGGAAAAAGAGAATATTTGCAAATGAGAGGTCATATTCAACAAATTTTTCTGATGTTGACATGAATAGGAAGAAGATGAAAATAGAGATTAGGAAAAAAAGTCCTGCAGATGTTATTTTTTATGCAGAATTAGGTCCCTGTCTTGGTTATAGTAGATTTTTTTTCTTTTTGTAAATAATTGGAATGTAGCTGTGACCAACTAAATTCTCTCACTGTCCTGTGTCTTCTGACTTGAATCGTACCATCCATAGGTCTCAACTTTGGATTATGCTAGAGATTTAAATGATATCCTAGATAAGAAGAAATTGATTACATTAAAAATCAGAGTGGACAATTACGGATGTTCTACTTCAAAGTGGCTGATATCTATAACTTACTTATATGCTATGAATTTACTATAGATATAAATAATTTTTATATAATTGAAGTCAAATATCCCTTGGAATAGTGGGAAATTGTGAACTATCCTTATATTCCAAATAAGCCTGTGAAGCTGAAGATACAATATTATCTGATACCTACACCTACTCCTGAGTAGGAAGGTGATGGAAATCACACAGAAGCATTCTGGTGCTTATTCATGGTAAAATTATGCTAGGATTAAGCCATACACACACACACACAAAAAATAAAAAAATGAAAAAATAAAAAAAAAAAAAGAAGAAGAATGGGAAAAAAAACCAGCAAAGTTTTGCAGGCCAAAAAGTAATCAAATAAGATAAGAATTACCAAAAGTCAAACACAGTGAGATCCAGCAAAACAAATTATCCAAGAAAAAAGAAGTGCTTATGCATTGGTTGAGTTTTTCACTTTCCATACTTTTAAAACTTATGTTTTCAGCAAATAACTGTAATTTACAATCTGATCGATTTCAAAGCACACTGGGAAGTTTCTGCTTTTTTTGGGATTCTGGTAAGTTTTTTCCAAGTTTCTTGATGAAATGTTCTTCCTTCTCTGTTCTCTGGATTACAAGTGATTGGGTGAAGATAGCATGTAAGAAGGAAAAATAAATGGCTCAGCTTTCAGGAGCAAGGCTTTGCAGCTAGGATTTTGATGTCTGTGAAGAAAAGTGTATATATAAAATGCCCTAAAGGGCACTGTGGGGTGCAGGACTTGGGACACATTGGCCCATCCTAAGCAGAGCATTCCACCTGCTAATTCCCTTTCTCCTCCCTTCTGGTCTCCTACACACAGAATTGATGTGGTGGTGGTGGACATTAGTACAACTTTTGTCTTGGACTACACCTTGTTTTCCAGTGCTTTGGAAATTCAGTGGCATGACAGAGCAGAGGTGGCAAGTGCCTTCACTATGCAGAGACCCAGCCCCTTATGTGCCTGAAGGTTTTTGTTTTAAGTTCTCTCTGGTATTTCCTGTTCAGCCACTTCTATTATGTAATTTGAAAGATAACATAATGTGACATAAAAGATCAAATTGGGAGCTATAGATCACCAGGGAATGTTCCCTGAAAACCAAGAAATTAAATGGTCTTCTCTAAAATCCACTTTATGGGAACGCTGCCTCTCGATATATAAAGAAATATAATTTTAAGAACTCTAAAACCTCAAACTTTTGAATCTTGTCAAACTTCACAAAGTCTGGGGTTGGCTCAAAGCTCCATTTAACTGCCACCTATTTTTCCCTTTTATTTCCTTTTCCATCATTTTTGATCACCAAGATTTGATGAATTGTTATCACAAAAACATAAGAACTGGCCACTTGAATCAACTTGCTTTTCTGTCAAGAATGTCTCAGCGGTAGCTTTCATTCCTTCTGTAAAAGGTTTCTTTTCAAGTCAAATGGAGAGCATTATTTTATAAAGAAGTACCTTACTGCTTTATAGCTCAATTTTCCAATGCTTCTGGAGAGAGACAGACTTAAGAGTTGAAGGCACTTGGCACCCTGCAGGAGACACTCTGCACAGCAGAGGACTGAATCATTAAATATGGTACTTTTTATAGTGCACATACAAAAAATATTGACTTTGAGCTCTGTTCTGTACAATGTTGTATTCACTGGTAATATTTGCTGCACTGCCTATATTTTAATTGAGGGTTGATTGCTAACCAGCTTTTGAAAATATTATAGAAGACCTATAATTGCAAAATATAATGTTAAATATGGCTACATTAAAGAGTTTCACAATATGGAGATTTATTCTTTTATTTGTTGAGGAATGTATTTGAGGTAGAGTGAATGTTGCTTATTTTTTTGTGTGTTTTCCAATACATCTGTGAAGTTTTTAAAATTATTATAGTAATAATTATTTTTATTATGATTCTTGTTATTATATGGAGCAGAGCAAGTAGCAAAGGAAAGGAGAAATGTCATGCACTGAGGTCGACTGCAATTCTGCCATACAGGTAAAATAACTTGGTAAAGTGAGGTGAAATTAAAGAGTGTGGGAAGTGATGTGCAAGCAGGTGGGAAAGTTACATCAGGACCACCTGAGGTGCTAGGAATGAAAATTAGTGAAATGAGAGTTTCAAAGGCTAAGAGCAAAGAGAAGATTTCTCAGGAAAGCAATTGCAGAAACTCTGCTGGGTGCATTGCACAGTCCTAGGTAGAGCAATAGATAATAATGAAAGATAAAAGTGAGGAGCCAGAGCCAGTCAAACAGTGGATCAGAAATCCTCAGCCACAGAAGCAGTGAGAACCTGGGGAGGGGAGGGAAGGATGATGAAGGCAAGGAAACCCATGGTAAAGCACAGGAAAAGCAGCAATGCTTACCTGCTACCATAAAATCCATTCATGCTTTGATCAACTATTCAGGCTCCCACAAGCATTTGGCCACAATTTGCTTGCAGGCTCCATTACATGCCAACACTCATTACCCAGACATATGCAGCATTGGTGCCTAAGGTACACTGGCATTTTTGTTCTCTGATATGGAACCTTAATTTGTCAGCTTAGAAACCTAAATTACAGTATTGAATTGCTATTGGACAGGAAGGGAAAAAGACTATCATAAGTGAGAACATAGTCAGGAAGATCTGAAATGAGTGGAAGAGAAGACACAAAAATAATGTACTGAAAGAAAAAGAAATAAAAGACACAAGTAGAATTAGAAAAGAGAGTATAAAGGTGATTGGATAAACCAGTGAATTCAATTATGTTGCCAAAATGCTACCAAAAAAGATAACATGAATTTATGTACCAGATAAGTTACTTCAAATTCACAATTTTTCTTTCATTAAGATTATATGCATGTTTTTCTTTTAATTTTGAAACAAAAGGCAGGATGTTCAAACCATGTATACAAGATGTATTTAAAAATGCATTTTGGGGGACAGAATCTAAGCATTTTAGTAGAAAATGGGATTTCAAAGTAGAGTATGAAATGACTGCATTTGAGACCACAAGCTTCTCTTAATTTCTTCAAAATTCTTCAAAATATTTTTAAATACCCTCATCTTAGTATAGTTTTGTTCACATTTCTTCTTTGTTTTTTCTAGTAAGTCATATCTGCATTTTTAATTTTGCAATAGTATAAACTACCTTTTATTCTGGACACAAGATTTTTTAAGCATTATGCTTGTTTTATTTCCTTTTTGGAGATGTCCCTTGTTTGAAATCACAATATAATATACTGGAGAAGAAAATTAGGCAAGTGCTCAGGATCTTTATGAGTAGAAAATCTAACTTTATTTTTAAATGATTAAATAAAGTGATATAGACAGGACACTTCAGGTTTCTCTTTGTTACTTCTTTCTTCAGTTTATTGTTCCCTGGGGGAACATGCAAAGATATGACACAATGCTTGAGACAAACTGGATGTGGCTGAGAAGTGCAGATATTCCATGAGCAAACAGTGCAAGACCAGCTATTTTATTATGTCAAATACAGTAAGCAGAATATGCTCAGATTCATCTTGTTTGAGCAGGTGTGTGCAGATGCACCTCTGGGTGTGTCTGTCTGCAAGAGTTTGAATATGTCACATTTGGACTATATGTTTAGAGGGAACTGAGACATCCAGTCAAGAAGTCTACAGTGCAGAATCTCTGTTACAGTGTTTCTTAGCTGCTGGCTGCCAAACAGAGATTTCCAAAACTTTTTTTGTGTCTTTAATTATACCATGCATTGTTGTCATGACCTTTTCGTGGGCTAGAAGCTGTAGAAAACCATTTCTTATTTAACACATCCCATAAATACCAGAAGAGATTTCATAGCTGAGCATAGTCTAGAAGTCCTTACATTTTTACCATCCTAGGTATTTTAATACTTATTCATATGACATCAAGTTAGAGGTGCAATCCTGCATTATGCAAAATCACTTGGACCACTTGGGATAAAAAACACAAAATACAATTGGAATTGGCCTGCCTGCACTTTGGGGGAGCAAAAATCAGAGAGGAAAGTCTCTTTGCTTCAGCCGTAATTCTTCATTCTCAGCTCTTTTGGGACTTTGTAAACACTGGAGAAAAACCTTGGGAAGAAAATTTATTCTTCTCTCACCCTTTGATTCTCATTTCTAATTTTACTGTAACTTAATTGATGAGTGAAGAATTCAGTGTCATAAATTAAACAGAATACCATATTCAAATATATAACTTTTTCTTAAAACAAATGAAGTAATTCAACTGGCTTAATTTCTTTGATAAATTTAATATTTTGGCAATATAACAAAATATATTAAAAACTGCGTTCAACTGGATTATGGTCCATTAGATAATTAAGTGAATATAGCTCAATAATAATGTCAGAATAAGGACAAATACTGAAAAATGATGGGCTTTTACTTTTCCATTTTCATGAAGAGGTGAAATTTCATATGACAAAGAACCTAGTTTGTCTTAGGCAGTATTGGCTTTTTTCTCTTTTCCATTTAATACAGGGAGAAGGAACTTTTAAAGATGTATTTTATATGAGTCTTGCACATTGATTTGAGTTAGAGTGCCACAAGAAAGAATAATGTGATGTCCCGCTGGCACATATGTAGTGCCATAATCTCACCATATCTGCTAATCATCAATGTGAATGCTGTGTGGTTCCTAAATAATTGCTTTCAACACAAAAATTGCGCCTCTCTGTTGTCCTGTGTTTCCAAGTTCAGGAGCTCCATTTTGACAAATGAACTCAGTATGAACTCAGTCTTCTAGGTTTATAGTGAAACACCATGGAGATAACAGGACTCTCAAAGCTGTGGCAATGGTCAGCAGGAAATCTCCATGTGCTCACAGTATTGCTTTGTTTTTTCAGACCTTCAGAGCCACATCACCTCTCAGAATCTTTAGTCTGAAATACTGGAGTGAAAGTCTCTAAGAAATAGCTTTGCTGTTTTTTTCAGTTTCAAGGATTTTTTTGCAGTTAACACTAGAGTATATTTCTCAGAACTATTCTTTGTGTTTCTTATTTCTGGAATTAAACTGGAAAAGCTGGAGTCACTTTGCACATTTACCCAAAAAATGAAGTTTTTACTTCAGTGTTAGAAATGGTTGAAGGTTTGATGATTTTTTTCCTATGTACTTATAAAATTACCCATACTTAAAAGTATGGGTAAGTAAGGGAACAAGTAACCCATAATTTAAGAAGTACCCTTCCCACTTAAAGGTCTTTATGAACAATACTACCCACATCCCCTCCCACAAACAATACAAGGGTTGTTTTGTTTATTTGTTTGTTTTGTTGTGGGGTTTTGTTTTGGTTTGTTTTGTTGAGTTGTTTATGGTTGGGTTTTTTTTCAGGTAAACTGCTGATTCAGAAACTTGACAATGAAATGTGAATTCCAGATTAACTATACCATGACCAAACACCAGACCTTATACTTCACCCCAGCATGTGAATGTTGGTGCCTACACCTTTTTGTTTCAGTTCCATCATCCTAAATGCTTATTTCATTATTCTTGTCAACTCAATAGATCAGAATAAAAAAGACTGAAATTTTTGAGCGTTTCCCACCAGGCAGAGTTTATTCCTTCTGTTTACTGGTGTCAAGCAGGCATCAGTCTCATGCTGAGCAGATGCTTTAGTAATGTTTTGCACAGTGGTTAATCAAATATTTATGCAGCACATGAAGGAAATATACTTATATTTCACTGCAGATGATTGAATAAGTCCTATACCATTTCTCCAATGAATAGTCACGCCCAAACACCTTCAATTATTCATATTCTAATTTGTAAATATTGCAAGGAGTTCTTATCTGGAAATGCCTGCTAGTCCTGTAGCTGAGGGGAAAAAATTCCTTCCAGGTACAGCAGATATATGATTAAAAATTATTCTGTTCTCTCAATATGCATGTTCAGTGCCAGCTCATGGAGAATTTAGAAATTAAAGCTAATCCATAAACACATATAATTTTCCTTACCTTCATTACAGCTGAAACATTCTGATACTTTGTATACTCTTGGGGTTTGAAATGGATGGGTGGTTTAATCCTAAATAAAATGAAAAAGTCTTGGGAAAGTAGTTTTGTAAATCAGTAATGTATGTAGTACCTTGCCTCTGCTCCATAAAATGGGGATGAAAGCATTTTGAGGAATTTAGAATTAAAAGATACCCAAATCAAAGTCCCAATTTAGCAGAATTCTTGTTTAGGTAGTCCTCATACAAACAGTTCATTTCAATTTTTATGGATTAGATAATAATGCATAATCACTTCAGTTCAACTTTTTTGTTGTGGCAGTCAAAATGCTTGATTTGATTCCTAGGTAATACATTAAACTTTGTAATTTTATACATAATTAAGATGAATGAGCACTTAACTGATACACAGTATTACATATATAAGCAAAAAGAAATATATATACAGGGAAGAAAACATTGCTTCTTAAATCTGAGCTGGCATCTAACTGGGAGTACCTTCAAATCTGCATGAGAAAGTAAAAAATAATTCATTAAGGAGAAACAGCAGGATTTACACACAGGTAGGAACAACCAAGTATGATATTGTAGAATAAAAATGATACATCTGGAAAACAAAACTGTAAAAGCAGGTCTGGGCATTAAAATGGATCCAAACTGATCATGACTGAATAGTGTTGCAGTGTGGTAAACAGGCACAGAGGAGCTGTCAATGTGTCAAGCAGCCTTTCTGCTCGAGGCACTACTGACAGATAAGGCTTCACTAAGAATATTTTGTACAGATTTTGGTGCTGTGCTCTAAGCAAGAAATGAACCATTGAGAGAGCATGGGAAAGATGACAGAAGCAACACTGCTCTGACCTACATGACAGACTGAAGAAGTTGTAATTTAGAGAGAAGAGACAGTTTCATCTTGTGGAAAAGAGCTGTGTGGTAAAAGTGAAGATCCAGCTGTGAAAGTAAAGGGCTTCATCTGTAGCAAGTGAGATTTATAGTAGACATCTGGAAAACTTTCTGGAATAGAATATGATAAATGCTAGGAAATGTGGAAACTGAAATTTTTAGGAGCAACTTGGAAAAACTCCTGTCAGAAATGGCTTATGGAGCACTTATCCTGCCTTTCTCTAGAACTAACTAGCTAACTAACTAACTAACTAGCTAATTGAAGTCCTCCTTTTCCTTTTCTGTGGAAGTGAACACATATTTAAACCACCCATTTGGACTTTTGTATTTTTCACTTTGTACAGTGGCATATGCACTAACATGTCTGTCAGCACAGCTGGCAATGATGGATGATTAAAATCACATCCTCTGTCCTTTGTATATAACTGTTATTCATGACTTTTCTCACTTCAGTTCCAGCACCATAAAATACACACAGTCCTCTGGCACTGCCCTTGACTTAAAGCCTCTCCAAGAAGTACCAGTGTTGTTACAATGAGCCCTTCATGTTGCTATTCTCTTTCTGTAGAATTTCTGATGGAGAGATGTGAAGATTTTTTTTTTTTTTGAGTCAAAAATTTGAAAATAAAATTTTAGTAGAAAATAGTAAATTCACAATTTGGTTACCTTGGCTTTTTATGTTTACTTGCAAGTGTTGTATTTGGTGAATTCTTGTGCTTGGGTTCTCTCAGGTTCTCAGGCTCCATCATTGAGACAGCTAAACCTCTGTGGAGAAGGGAAGTTTATGTAGAGAAGGGGTGTGGGGAGATTGCATAGAGAAGGGGTTAGAGTAGAGTCCAGGCTCTTACATAGCAAAATAAGATCTTCTGTGAATTTGGAATACTTTCAGCCTAGCTCAATTGGATTGAATACCTCTGAACATGTGAAGCTGGAGCCTCACAGTTTGGTTTTAAATTGCCTCTGCAAATCTGTCAGAGGCCTAATTTAAATTCTTTATCCCATACCCTTCCAACCTCTTTTGCCTCAAAGAATTAATGTGATTGTCCTCTGAAAGCAATTAACTAATGATTGAAAAGTATCTAGAAGCCAGAAATTGAAAGACTGAAATTTTTATTTGTATAGTGAAGAAATAAAGGTAAATTACACACATTTCTAGAGACAATTGAACATTTGTTATAGGATTTTATTCAATTCAAAAAGGAAATTCATATCTTCTAAGTACATTAAAATATAGAAGAGAAATATTGGGGTCTTGGTTTTGAACTTTGAGTTTTGTTTTCTCTTTTTGCCTGAAATATTTTTCAAATGTGGGTTGGAATGACGAAGAGGAACAGAGATTTGTAACACAAGACACTTCTCATTCTCTCAGTATTGGCAAAGCAGTGCTATTCTCTGCATGTGCATGCAGGCACGAGCATGAATCAATTGCTCAGGTGAGAAGGTTACATTAGCAGCAGTCGTGTGACTCACATGGTGGGAAAATCAGAGGCTGACACAAAAAATGGCAAACATACTGTAGCATAAAAGGTCACTTCAAAAATTTCTGACAACCTGGAACATTAGAAGGTCAAGAATCAACAGCAT
Organism: Oenanthe melanoleuca; assembly: GCF_029582105.1. Classification (NCBI taxonomy): domain Eukaryota; kingdom Metazoa; phylum Chordata; class Aves; order Passeriformes; family Muscicapidae; genus Oenanthe; species Oenanthe melanoleuca. Next base: position 43,896,019 of record NC_079334.1, read on the forward strand.
ATTGTCCTGTTTGGTTAGATTGTGATTCTACACTCTCTCTATGGACTCTTATTTTTGAAATAATTGCATGCTCTTTTGAATCAGCCAGCCATTCATAGACTGTACTTCCCATTTTATTGAGAAATTAATGAAGTGTAGAGAACAGCTCATTTTATTCCAGTAGTCCTTTTAACATGTAAACAGTGGAGTCTTCTGTTTGTGTTATTAAAGATAATGTAGGAGCAATTGTTAATTGTCCAGTTTAGAAAATGTGTGCCTAAAGCTTGCCTATATTTTCCCCTATGTATTAACAAAAGACCTGATTAAACACATTTTTTTCTAACTTTCCACATATTTCTTGCCTATGTCTGGTCCAGTAAGAGAATCTCTGCTGATTACTGATGTATCAAAATCCCTATCATATAATTTATAAATTTCAGCCAAAAGCAACTGTGGGTTTTTTCTTCTTGTCTTGTTTTGAAAAGACTTAAAATATTTTAGGAGAAAAGGCACTGAAGAGTTAGGCTGGGAAAAGTCTTGTGGATCACCACTGAAAGGGAAGAAGATACAAAATAAATTTTTTCTGTTCACCACAACAATTTATAAAATAAAAAGTACTTCTCCCACAAAACACAGGGATACCTAGAAAGTACACAAGCTGTTCTTGACAACTTCTTAAAATAAGGATATTTTTTGGAATTTATTTTCTCATCCTTATTTTACTAGTCTCTCCTATTTCACACCCTGCACCTCACAGAAACTTCTGTAACTTCATTCTGCTGGCTCCACAAAGACACTTTGAGATCCATGTGGAGAAGGGTGTCAATGGTTTTAACAGCATTGAGCAGTACCTGGAAATATATTAGTGGAAAATACTGAGAGTTTTGTCATGAGTTTAATTGTATTAAATGTATTTCTTAATATCTGAAAATATATTAATCTGAATAGAGTTGAAAAGGATACCAAGAATAAATGGAGAAATTATTTTCTGGAAAGGGAACATGAGTGGTGCTTCAAACACTTAGAAGCAAAACATATTTAATTTGTGTGAATTTGTAAACATTTTTCCTTTGCTGGATATGTCATTACAGCTCTGAATAGGTTTATAGAGTTAATTTAGAGTAACCTATATGGATAGTAACTGTAGCAACTGGCAGATATTGTAAATTGCATTCCAGATTCAGAGACTGGACATATTTCAGTGTATTTCATTACTTAACATCGTTTTTATTCGGGCCAAAGAGGAAATATTTGATTTTTTCTTTACAAGCAGGACTGCTTAGAAAACAGAAACACAAAAATATAAAATCAATAACATTTAAAGTCGTTGCTTGTCTGGAGAAACTGATGCAGTCACTGAGAGTCAGGAAAGATCAGCTTGATTCTCTGTTGCTGAGACATCAGTCTTTAGAGGTGACCAAAAAAAAATTTAAAGTTTGCAAAACTTAAAGAAAAAAATTACAACAAAACTTTTAATGTAGAGTAGGTTATTGACATTCCTTTCCTAAAAAAATAATCTATCTTTATAGAACATGAAATGTAGAGGACAAACATTTGACACACTAGTGTGCAAGGTACAATAAGTGTTTTTTGTATGTTCTACACCTGATCTGTAACCAGGCCATCCAAAAAGTCATCTGCTAAGATGGAGACCCCTCCATGGTTTAGATCTTTTTCAAACCCCCCAGTGTTTGTTTGTCACTTAAAAGACACAGGTGCAATCATTGGATCTAACTTTGCACTTGATGTAGGGGAAGAAAGTTGTCTCAGGTTCAGGTCATTGCTACAGACAAGCTTTGAATAAAATAAACAAATTTCTGGTTTTATAAAAGGAGATTTTATCCTTGCAGAATAAGCCAGAGTTGTCACCTGTTTTGCTTTGTGATTTGTTCTTTCTGAGAAGTGTTAATTAAAATGTTGAGATAAATAAATCCTAGGTGTTCTCTTGAGGCTTTCTCTTTTTGGCATCTGAATCACTAAACTCTCTGCCAGATTTAAAATAAAACCCAAACCTTTAATTTTTGAAGGGGAGTTTATGCAGAAAACTAATTCCAACCTTCTCTTCTGATTCCTGTGATAATAGTCCTGTCTCTATGCAAGCAGAACTGCCTGCCAGAAAATTTCTTAGATGTCAAGAGTCAAAGTACAAATATTAGTGAATTAAAGTTTTCTGTAGACAACAAAGCCCAGAATAGTTTTGTGACCTTTCCTTTAAGTCATGCATTATGTGTTTGTTTGCTCTTATCCTCAATTTCTTTTTGGCTTCTGTAGGCCAAAACCTTGGAATGCATTTAGCTGGGGAAAAGACAATTTGAATAATAAAGTAAAAGTTTGTTTTATACTACTTTATAGAACTGAAACTTACTATAACTAATGGCTCTGGCATTTGTCTACAAGTTCTTACCTGTTAGAAAATACTGGATAGCATCTACTGGGTACTTTCAAATGCCTCTGCTCTTTACCATCGATGGGAAAAGTCCCATAGCTGTCTTCTGTAAGTAAGACTGGGCTTGGTCTCTGCTAAGAGGTATAAATAAAATATGTAAAGTAATAAAAAAAATCCCTTAGGAAATATTCTGTAAATCTGTATTGTAACCATATCCCATAAAAACCCCATAATAAATTGGATGCCAGAGGTAGGATACATTTTATTTAACTTTAGAAGTTTTATGACCAAGATGAGCTCCTCTCACAGCTGGGAGAGGACTGAGCATTTTTGAAGTGATTTATCAGGCCTCTTTAAGGCATCCACTTTAGGGTGAAAGTCACTGTGTCCTGGTAGTGGCTATTTCTCTCTAGCTCTGAAGGGAGGGTAGGATGACTCTTTCAGTGCAGATGACTGCCAGCAATAGGTGCCTGTATTTCCCTGATGAAATCCATGTATGACTGTATGAGATCCCATACATCCATTTGATTAAAGACTTTGGCTAATATTCAAGTGCACAGTAGCTGTAGCTTACTACCAAGAAACTGTGCACCTCACAATATTTTAATCTCTGACTACAGATGTCAAGCAGTCTTTAGGCAGCCTGACAAAATTGGTTTACCTACAATTAAAATTGTCTTAGCAATGTAAAAATATAATTATCAGGACAAGTGGGGTAATGTCACATTGCAGCAAAGGCAGCAGACCCCCAACATGATTGCTGTGCCAAGGATGGTGAACCCCTCACCAGCTGAGAATCCCCCAAATCCAGTTCTCTAAACATCATCCCAGTTGACTTATATCCACTCAGTGTGTATGCAAGCCAAATGTTACAACATACATATTCATATCTGCCATCAGAATGATGATGTTTTTGATCTAGTTTCTTATTTAGACCTGATTTCTTTTTATGAGAAGTCCCCCCAGCTGACCAAGGGAAGCCAGGTGATGTGATCCCTTTGGATTTCAGCACAGCTTTTGATACTATTTGTCACAGCATCATCCTTCTGGATAAAGTGTCCATCCCACAGCTGGATAAACACTTTATGTGATGGGTGAGCAACTGGCTCATGGAATGGGCACAAAGGGAATGGGGTGACATCAGACTGGGGACTGTCACTAGTGGGGTTCCACAGGGCTCCATCCTCAGCCCTGTGCTCTTCAGCATCCTCATAAATGACTTGGACATTGTACAGGAAGGGATACTGAGCAAGTTTGCAAATGATACAAAACTGGGAGGAGCTGTTGATTCCTGTGAGGACGGGGAGACCCTGCAGAGAGACCTTAACAGGTCTAAGACTTCTCGAGAGGTCTTAGAGGACTGGGCAATCACCAGTTCTATGAATTTGAACAAAGGCAGGTACTGAATTCTGCACCTGGGATGAGGCAGCCCTGGATGTGCAGACTGGGGAATGAGAAACTGGAAAGCAGCACCACAGAAAGGGATCTGGTCTATGGCCAGTTGAATGTGAGCCAGCAGTGCCCTGGCAGCCAGGAGGGCCAGCCCTGTCCTGGGGGCATCAGGCACAGCATCACAGCCAGGCAAGGGAGGGATTGTCCTGCTCTGCTCTGAGCTGGGGCAGCCTCACCTCAGTGCTGGGGACAGCTCTGGGTGCCACAATATGAAAAAGATATAGAGCTATGAGAGAGTGTCCAAAGTGGGGCAGTAAATATGGTGAAGAACCTTGAGGGAAGCCTTTTGGTGAGTGGCTGAGGTCACTGGGGCTGTTCAGCCTGGAGAAGAGGAGGCTGAGGGGAGACCTCACTGCAGCTACAGATTCCTTGTGAGGGAAACAGGAGGAATAGGTTCTGTGGTGACCAGTGACAGGACCTGAGGAAATGACTTGAAGTTGTGTCAGGAGAGGTTTAGGTTGGAAATTAGGAAAAGGTTCTTACCCAGAGGGTGGGTGAGCACTGGAACAGGCTCCCCAGAGAAGTGTTCACAGCACCAAGCCTGAGAGAGTTCAAGAAGCATTTGGACAATGCTGTCAGGCACCATGGTGTGACTCTTGGGGCTGCCCTGTGCAGGGCCAGGAGTTGGACTCGATGATCCTGATGGGTCCCCTCCAACTCCTTCTGTGATTCTACTTAGTCAAAAAAAACCCTGGCAAAAACCTTCCAATTTTTGTCTCTGTAACTGCTGTTGTTCTTGCATAGCATATAGCCTTTAAAAAGATCTCTATTTCAGAGAATCTGCTTAACAGTCTTTTTCATAGCTTTTAGATGGATTCAATTTTTCCTCAAATCTTCACATATTGTTGTATGAGACTAAATCTATAACTTAACTCAGGTCAGTTCAGTAAAAGTAACAACTTTTTGTATGCAAAATACGTAATCCCCTTTTCATCTCAGATGGTTTTCTGCTTGGTTAATACTGCTCATTAGTATTTTAAGATGCTAATCATTACATGCTTTTATTCTATTACTCAGGAAAATATGAATTAATTGTCTGAGAGTTTTTTAAAAAATACACCACTGGACTGTAGACTGAAGTAAAGAAGAAAGTTTCAAGCCCATAATTTCATAAGCTTAATGAAATACATAACCAGAAGTCATGAGGAAAAATTTAACTATATTGTTAGTGCTAAGAAAAAAACCCTATAATCATAATGATGAATACATGCACAAAACTTTGCTTGCCACATCACTTGTCAGTGAAGTAAATCACTGCTTAGATGTCAGATAAAAGTGTATTCAGGAAGCACCAAATCATGGGAGCTCATGAACGACAGTAATTGATCATTTGTTGTATAAAGATCTCGTCCAGTTTATTCAGCCTAATGTTGAAATCATATTCTAAGGGTTTGCAGATTTCACTTCCAAGTAAGAAAGATTTTTCTCTCCAAAACCCTTAAGGCTCCTTTGATATAAAAAACTTGTTACTTTGAGATTACAAACATTTGAAGAAACTATGTAAATATGTATTTTTGAGAGAGCAAATAAAATGACAGTTTTATTTTTCATGACCATGTACAAAATCATGACATTTTTCATCTCAGGAATACCTCTTTTCTGTCCCTTAGGCTATTTCCAGCTGTATTTGTAAACATAGTCATAAGGTGGCTCCAAAAGAAAATTAAACTTTTAATTTGTTGCACATATAGAAGGGTGTTTTTATACATATGGATCTTTCTAGATATTTTCTAAACAACAACCTTGAACCAAACACTAGAGCTCAGAAGAAACACAACAGATTGTTGTTATAGGAGTGAAGAGCTTCCACCTAGCCACTCTCTGTGTGTAATTCAAGGTGATATTCCTTGTATTCCTGATGGACCAATGCACAATTACTCTGTCAGAGAGGCTGGCTGTTACAATGTCAGACTTTTGAATTCTCTGTGGGAAATAACATTGGGAGATGAAGCTCCCAAAGAAATTCCCCAAAGAAAAATAAAAGATCTCTTCATGTCAGTTTTGGTAGTATAGAGATGCAAGAAAACTTCAGCCAGAGCTTCCTCGTTTATCTGAAAGTTGTTGGGGATTTCATGAGGGGGGTTCTGTTCTTATCCATTAGTGTATAATTAAATGATATCTGACAGAATAAGATTAAAATTAGTCATTACCTGCAATTTTTCCACATTCAGTCCTTCAACATCTTGTCTATTTAGCCAGATATTCTCAAGTGACATGAATTCAGCATAAAGAGTTTCCCAAGTTGTTGTGAGAAAATGAAACCCTGCAGGGATTTTCTGGTAAGTCAGTGTAACATTCTGAAAATCTCTGAAGGAAACATGGAGTGGGATTAAAAACAGAAGATAAAAATAGAAAAAGGCAAGGACCAAAAAAAAAAAAAAAGGCGAAGGAAATGTAGGACATGAGCAAAAGTGTAGGTTGAGATATATTACTATAATACAGCAGAACTCAAGACAAGCAAAGAATAAGCAAGCTATGGGCAGAAAGCAGATGATGTCCTCTCATTACAGGATTATAGAAAAGCCAGAATTGCACAAAAGGAGTACCAGAAGCTGAAAATACAGATGATGTTCTGATCCATTTGAGATCACTGGCAGAACTTCATTTGACAAAAGAATTAGGACACAAATACCCAGGGGGAAAAATATAAATACCTACATATATAGGCTTGGATTTGTGTCCATGTGTATATATTAATATATGCCAGGGAAAACTGGAAAAAAATCTACATATATTCTTAGAGCACGGTTATTAAAAAAAAAAAAAGTAATTATAGTAAAGACACACTTGAACATACTGAAAAATATCTTAATTGGGTTCTGATAGCAGTCTGGAAAAAACCTTTTTGCTGGATATTTGTCCTCTAGAAACAGTGTGGAATAACGAAAGGATCTTAAAAGAGGACAAGATCCCATGTTCAAAGAATCCTTCTTCTAGTTTTGAAATGGGATTCAGCAAACTTAAAGTGAAAAAACCTCACTTTATGAATAGCATTTCTATGCCCTAGGATTTCTCTTGGTCTGGACACTGATGTGCTGTTTTCAATTCTGAATAAATCTCTAATTGCATTTGCATGGAGGTTTTATCAAATGAAGGTAAGAAGCAGAGTTAGTTTTCTGACAAGGTTTGCTATCCCTAGTCTGATGACCTGCTCCAAGATGGAAACACAAAAAATATTGAAAATATAGTAGAAAACCTATTTATATGCCTAGGAACTTTCAAGGTCTTAAAAAGATGAGAGGGATTTATGTGTCAATGTGAGTGTCTGGCCAACAGATCATCATAATCTCTACCCCATAGCAATCCTAGCATGCCACCTTGCAGCACTAGCTCTATTCCATGAGATAGTATCAAGCACCTTTGCAAGCCTTTCAGCTTTTATTCAACCCCTGGGTGCCAAGGCAGCCTTCCTTTGCCTCTGCACACCCATGCTCTCTGTGGAACAACAACTTTGGCTGTGGCAAGATATGCAGCCTTTCCAAAAATATCTCTTGAAAAGAAATTACTTCCCATTACACTTAACAGCAAAATAAGAAAGTCCCTCCAGCAGGATCCAATTTAGTTAGAGCAGCCTCCAGAGGCAGGCTCTCCCCTGGGATGCAGTTCTACTAGAAAATGGTGCACTGTACATGTACACAACAAAGCATTTTTTCAGGGATGTTCCATATTCTAAAGGTATCAGGAGACAGCTCTGGTCAACACTCTCATGTCATTATGCTGAAAAGGAATTGTACAAGGAATGAAAAAGAATTGTCATTCTAGAAATACAAACAATTACTTTGGTGTGTTTTGCAGCAAGTGATTCAGGTATAACCGTGTTTGCAATCTACACAAAAATGGCATTATACTGACATTGATATACAGAGTTTGACAAAAAACGATGATTGTAAACAAAAAAAAGACAAAAGCAAACCAATTTGATCTAGTTGCATAAGCTGCTGCAGACTGCTGATTTTCTTTTTCAGAATGCTTTTCCTTCCTACTGAGATGGCCATTATGTATGTACACATCACAGAGAAATGATGAAAGATTTTTTTTTTTTGTTTGATTGAGAAAGAAAGCTTTTCTGAAAGTTTTTTTTCTGTTTTTTTCTGTGCTGTGTTACTGGCTCAGAGTAGAAACAGACAGCAAAACAGATGTATCCTCTGTGTAGCCAGCCTGAAACATACTGCAGCAGGACAGTCTAGACCAATGTGCTGTACTGTCTGTAAGGGAAAACAAAACTGCTGAAGACATCAGGCCAGATTTCTGAAAAAAAAAACCAATGGGGACCTGAAGTTTACATTGTTTTTTCTCCATATTCTTGATATCTGAAGTTCACCTGTAACAGCTTTAACAATTGTGTTGCATCCTTGCTTTCTGTATGTACAACACACAGGTTTATTGAAATAAATACACCCAAACATATCTTTGTCTGAAAGTTCCATTTGGTGTCAAGGGAGTAAAACAAGCCAAGAAAAGCAAATACATCCATAATCACACCTAGGGATGTTACTTCAGTGAAAATTATGTTTGATATTTTAAATTGTTATCTTATTAATAGAGTTATTTATTATGGATGTTTACAGTGTCTGTTCCTCTTTATATTCCACTTGCTGGCACAGAACCTGTCACTTGAAAAATATTTAATAATCAACACACTTCCTTTCAACATTCCAGGGAGTAATCAAATATCTGTACAGTGACTCTCTTAAATGAAATAAATAATGTAAAAAAGTAAATAAAAGGCAAAGAAATTGAAACAGCTCAAAAACACTGGTGATGCTAACAACTCAGGTGCTTCATCTCTATTTCAAGCAATTTAATCCGTGAAACATTTTCTTCTGACAGAGAACTGCTCACAACTGAACATGATTTTTTAAAAATTATCATTACATTTGAAATTCAAATTAAAGGTGTTACAATAATATTTGTGCCGTAGATGAAGCTCCTGCTTACAAGCTGTAATCATAGACAAGGGATAAAGGATGAGTTGTCCTTGGTTGTGAATATTCATGTGTGGCAGGTTTTCTAAAACCTTCTTTTTCCTTGTTTTTTTCATGTTAAAAAATTGTCATCACAGACAGCTTGGGGTGCAATTTTGTTTCAACCCTTGTTTGAGGGAAATTACCTGGTTATTTGAGTACCTAAATGTCTGGCTGATATCTAAAACTGAAGTCAAAACAGGAGCAATTGTATATGCACTTAAACAAGCAGGAGAGGGTGGGTAGCTCAGTCTGTTCTAACAGTTGTGATAATTGATACTTTTATCTCTTTGAATTATAGCATACCATAATATATTCTACTTTCTGGTTACTAAAGGGCATACAGCATGGACATTGCCAAATGAAGTTGGCAATTAACTTAGGAGCACTGAATGGAAAGCTGAACATTGTATTCTTCTGAATTGTTAAATACCAGCAAAATGTGACCACATGGAAAATTAGTGTATTTTGTTATATTACTGTTTGGGTTTTTTCTGTTCTTGCATTTGAGAGAAAAGCCAAAACAAGCCCAGGACAGGGGAAAAAATTAGTTTGATTGTTCATCTACTATCTGTGGCTTCAAATTTATGAGCAAAAGTTTCACTTTGAATTAAGCTGATAACTGCTTAAAGATGGGCCATTTACTTGGCATTGAACATGGATGGAACTGAGCTAGCTGGAGTGCAGAATGCTGACATTTTTGTGTTGGTTTTATTGATCAGAGTAAGCAGAAACTGATCTGAAGAAAAAAACAGGTTACTGCAAAGCATAGAGAAGTGTAAATGGTTGGGGCTCAGCAATCAGGGTGCCTTAGAGTTCAGTCTGTAGCAAGTTCCACCAATGCTGTAAGTCCTTTCTACTTAAATAATGATTAAAGAATAATGACAATAAAGTATTTTTTCTTTATAAATTGGAGTTGTGAGCTCTGTTTTCTTTTTTTACTTTTTGGAATAACTAAAAACACAGTAAAGTAAAACAAAAAGGAAGAAAAAATGTTTTCCCTCCTAGGCTCACCCATCTGCTTCACCAGTAAAACTCTGTCTTTGTGAGGACAGAAGGGCAGAAGCACTGATTAGCTCTTCTTGCTCTTTCAGCCTGTCAAGAAATTGTAGCACCTTATATCACAAAGCAAAATGAAAAACAAACCTTTTTCTATCATAAACAGAGCACTTTAGATCAACTAAATGCTTGTAAAGTCTCCCCACCACAACAATAGTAACAGCAGGTCATGTGAAATCTGAGGTTATTTCCCTGGGCTTGTAAAAGACATGGAGAAAAATCAGAATTTTGGAGAAGTAATTCTGCTGGCAGCAGCATTTAGGTTCTGGTATGGTCTCCATAAATCTATTCTCAGTTAATAATGAGCTTGCATTTCAGAGGTTTGTAGGATCAAAGGCCTCATGAATGACTGATTTCTGGACAGTGACTGATAAAAACCTAGTCAGTCCATCTTTAAAAGCTTAGATCTTGTCCACATAAGAGCAAAATAGGGACAAGAGGAAAAAAGGGAGATTATTGTGAGGGCCCTGAAAATTTTGAAATTGGTGTGCAGGAAAAGTGGGAAAGACAATTATTAGGTCAATGTAAAAAGCTGGGAAACCAGCTACTCCAGAATAGTTGTGTTTACTTTTACCTAACTTTCTTGGGGCAAAGATAATGAGAAATGCCAACAAACCACAATAAACTGAGGAAAAAGTATGATTTGTAGTGAACTGCTTAAGTAATCTTAAAAGGTCTTCATATTGTAAAAATCTTAATTCAGAAAGCAAAGAAAGAGCAACAGAATGTGAGTTTATTACTATGTATGACTGTGTAACCTTAACTAGGTTAGGAAGATATGAATTAAAAATTAATTCAAAGAATTATCCTTCTGACATTTTTCTGCACTACTATTAATTATTTCCATGCCTTTGGAACTGTGTATACAGTATGATAATACTCAAAACTTAAGTTTTTAAGTAGGCTTTGCTTCACCTTTGATCCCTATCAGCCCCAAAAGTTTAGTATTCTGCAAGGATAATTTACAAATCCAGAAGTGCAAATGACTGCAGGAAAGAAGATGAAAATATTAGTCTAGAATACTAAATTATATTTCCAAGCAATGTACTCTCATATGAAAAACCTAAATGATGTGGGATTATAAAAATTAAATATCACTTTGATTCCTTGATGATTATTGTAGTATTGCAGGAGAAGCCTGAGAATTTTGTTCTCAAAAAATAATCCTTAAAACTAGTGTAATGATGTGGGAAAAAATCAAGATGTTGAAGAAGATCTTGTTTAGGTAACTGTGATTATTTGTTTATGAACTGTTGCCCTAGCCTGAATTAACCCTGTCCCTGGAGTCACATAACATTCTCACACAATGACTGACAGTTGTTTTGAAACATGTCAAGGTTTGTGATGACTGTATAATTCACAATGATTTGCTTCTCCCTTATGCAAAAGAATGAGCTATGCTGTCTGTCATGTGCTGTCTGTGTTTATTTCCCATACACTAATACAATTATCTTATTTTCACACAGCTGTGCAGCATAGAGAAACTGCCACAAAACTACTCAAAATCTTTAGGCTTATCAGCTTCAAGTCATCTACATCTTTGCCTACACTATCATTTTATGCCCTTATTTGAATCTTCTTGAATATTAGAAAATATTAGCTCTGAGTCTAAAAGTCCAAAGCCTTAATTGCTTGTTCATCTTTGCTATGAATAAAATATTACCATAAGGATTATTCAGTATTGTGGACAGAAATAGCTAATTTTTAATTTAAATGTATGTCCAATTGAACAGAAAATTTACAATGGAAAACAAAAAATTCTACATCTTTGTGAAGAGAAACTATGTAGATGAGTCAAATAGCCTCTAGAAGTAATTTTACAACAGAAGGTTGAATGGTATGTGGAAGACTTTTGTGAATTATAAACAGTGCATTTGCTACTTTGGAAAAAAATGGTTGTTCATACCCAATGCAACTGATGGCCAGATTCAAATTGAACCAGTGGTACACGTGTGTGCCAAAATGAGCTGGATATAAAAACTAAACATTTGCCAGAATGCAGTTTGAGATGAATGAAAGCCTTCAGTCACTCATCTCATTGAGTCGAGTGATGCAAGATTAGACTTCTGTTCAGAACTTGTTAAATAGTTTTTTACCAATTCAAAATCTTTAAATCACCAGACACGTTAAATATTCAAAACATGTTTACACGTTCATTCAACTGTTGTAATAAGGTAATAAAATAGCATAAATTGGGGTCTTTTGAATCACAGTGAAAATAAGGAGCCCTTGTATTAGGCCCATTTTTTGAAAGTATCAAATAGAGATATGAATCAGTGTTACATATTGTCAGATACTAATTTGCCAACCACAGATGAAAGATGAAAATTATTATGGACATGTAAACAGCTCTATTCATCTCCTACCTATATCACAGAAGCATAGAATGGTTTGGGTAGGAAGAATCCTTAAAGCTCACCTAGTTTCACCCCCCTGCCACGAGCAGGGACACCTGCACTAGACCTGGCTGCTGCAGCCCCATCCAACCTGGCCTCGAGCACCCCAAGGATGGAGCACACACAGCTTCTCTGAGCAACCTCTTTTGCTGTCTCACCACCCTCAAAGTAATGAGTTTATTGCTCATATCTGATCTAAACTTGTCCTTTTTCAGTCTGAAGCCATTCCCCTTGCCCTGTTCCTCCATGTTCTTGTAAATAGCCCCTCTCCCTCTTGTGGGCTCCCTTCAGGTACCGGGAGGCTGCATCAGGTCACCCTGAAGCCTTCTCTTCTCCAGGATGAAAAATCACAGTCCCTCAGACTTCCCTTGTAGGTGAGATGCTCCATCCCTGTTGAGAATAAGCTGTTTGTCAAGTTCTTAAATCATTATGGCCATTTTCCAACTGTTTATATATTTAAAGGCCAATGGTGCCTTTCCAGCAAAACCTGCCTGACTAATTCATAAATACCAAACAAGAACATTTTTTAAAGGAATTTTTTTAAATCTCAGTGGTAGAAGCTCTTTCAAAGTAGCAAGTTCTTTCCAACCCAAACTGCAAACAATTTTTTATAGTAAATAATCTGGGCTGTGGGAATACACTGTGTAAAATCCAAGTATGTTTTATAAGCACATTACCAAATAGTATCAGCTATTATTGACACATTTTGATTCTGAAATGAGAAATCATGAACTTTGAATACAAAAATATGTTTTTTGTGGGATTGGGGTATTCCTGAAAAAATTAATAATCAAATTGAGATCATGAATGCACACTGATGGCTGGAAGTGGGTGATACTCATTTTGTTTAGAAATCACATATTTTTCTTTTCCAGGCTATGTTTTGCCTATGAATTTAGTTCCTTACATAATCCTTTTCTTCCTTCTGGGAGTATGCAACACAGCTATTGTTAATGTGCTCTATAAAGGAGCATTATTTTAAAAACTGGAGACCAGAATGAAATGCAATGGTAGCTACCAGCCCACAATGAGTATTTTACTACTATGACTGGGTATGTAGAAATCTAACATTTATTAGAGCCTCTCATTCAAGGCTCTTACTGTGCTTTATGAATACATCTCAGCTTTCCCAGTGCTATTCTTCTGAAGCACAGTCATCCCAGAGTGGAGTGTAGCAGCTATTTTGCTCCCACTTGATGGCTGTTGGTTATTATGACATGCTTCTTTCCTAGAGTTTTTTTTTCTGGAAAATATATGACAGAGAAATCCACCCACCAGGAATAGGCAGAGACCATCTGCTGCAAATAATTTCACATTTATTTCAGGCAGCAGTTGTACCAAAATTCCAAAATGAAAGCCCAGTTGCTATTACAAATTGATCCAGAGGATGTAAAATGAAATAATATGTTCAGGATTTTTTCGTTATATTATCCATGAATATAGATCTCCATCAAAATTGTGAGCATTTTTTAATGCCTTTCCAAATTCAAGCAGGGGTCCTTTGAAACCTTTAGGTTTTTTAGTAATTTAAAATGGTGTCATGTTGCCTGGATAAGTGTACCTAAGCTTAGAAAAGTGATTAGAGAGACCTTTTCTTTATCCTAACAGACAAAGCAAAATAGAACATGTGATCTGTGGTCAGAAGTGTTGATTGTTTTATCTTTGGTACTGAAGTGCATATGATATATCAATAAAATAATTGCTTTCAGTTTCTGCTGTGGTCAATTGAAAGACATAGATACTCTACAGGGAGAATAAGAATTATTCTCTGAATATAAGTCTCTCTTTCCCTTTCTTGCTTTGCAGATTACAGAAGCATCATAGTGTGACTATGTTCTTAATCTCCATTTCAGCTGATATCTGTTCCTATGATCAAAGTCAATGGAGAGCCAGACTGCAGAGCTCAGTGCCCTGCATTGACTGAAATAGGTCTACATGGGTCTGCCCAGCTGGAGAAAGACCTTGTGACCTTCTAGATGAAATCCTGCTCTTTGAAAGAGATTTGAACTTCTTCCTTTAACTTGTCTAGACTCAGAATTTTATGTTTGTTTATGTTTTCTATAAAAACAGATGAGGAATAATTCCTGGGTATACTTAAAATAACTGCTCCTCTTGAAAATGCACTTTTGCTGCTCTGGGTTGCATAAAGTCTTAGTTTCTTACTCATGCTAGTTTACCCATCCCTACTTACCATCAAGTTGTATGAGAAATTTTTAAAATTTCAGTGTGGATCTCATTAGTTTAAGTTTCTCTGCTTTGAGACAGTACATGCATCTGTATATGTATGTAGGAGAAAGTGCTTTGAAGACATGATCTGAATCTTACACAGCAAATTGAAAATTGATCTGTCTGTTATCCAACACATTTTATGTGAAATAAATCAGATAGAGCCAAACCATAATCCATTCTAAATGCAGTAACTCAGCAGCTTAGATAATACAGGACAAAATCAATAAGAACAAGACAAAAATGTAAGGCAGGTTGTAAGGTTCAGCAAAAAATGGATTAGAGAATGATCATGTTAAGAAAAGGATAAAAAAAAGGAAAAAATTTACCATACTTTTCCCAGCTAGAGGCCTCATGTATTTTTAAAACTCAGATGTAAAAAAAAAAAATCAGATAATAAAATTAGTGCTTTTCCCTTAAGCTAGTTGGGTCAACTTTTTCTAGATCTAGACTTCAATGCCTTCGTGTCCCTCCCAAACCCACAAAATTCACTCAGCAGCTGGAAGACCACAGGAAATGGTAGAAACTCTACATGGAGAGTAGATGGGGATCTAGGTATGTTTGCATTCACATCTCTCAAGCTTGATTTTAAATCATTCAACCATGCATTATACAAGTCTTAAGGATAAGAAGACAGGAGCACATCACAAAATATTTGGGCTTCCTGGCTTGCTAGAGCCAATTTTTTTTTGTAGTCCTAGAGTTAGAGTTGAGCATGAAAGATTTCTTTCTGCTTGATGATAAAGCAGCAGCAGATTTAAGGTACAAGTTCCAAGTTGAGAAACTTCTGGGAAAGGACTTCTATGCTTTTTCAGTTGTAGGAGAAGGGTGAGGCTTCATGTTACTAGCACAGTTTAAATCTTTATAATGTGACAGTAAAAAGTAATGGAATTAAATATTATTGCCTTTTATGAATGAAAATTATATTAAATACTTAATACAATATCAAAAATACCTAAATAAATTATTAGCAATAATTAAAATTATTATTACTAATAAGAACAACAACAATCAACCTAAGAAAGGTCCTTATTTGTCATAAATGGAAAAAAATATAAATTTGAAGTTAAAAATTGAATGAAGTTAAAAATTTTTAAGACATTACTGTCCTGATGATCTGAAAATGATATTTGAACAGCTCTGAGAACAACATCTGCTTTTCTGCACAGGTCTTGACTAATCACACTTTCATACTTGCATAGCTTACTTCAGTTTTAATGGGAGCATTAGTAAATTTTAGTATTCATAGAAGTGCCTTTTCTGACAGAGAACTGGGAGATTGCTTCTGGACAGGGTAAGATGAATTTCTGTGATAGCAGCAGTTATCCTGAAACCAAGACAAATATTTTAAAATGAGCAAACTTACTTTAGAGGTGATATGTGTGTTGACTTTAGAGCTAGAGAGGAGCTGAAAGAGGAAGTTTGTACCAAGCTTTATCTGATATATGGTAGTGAATCTCTTTTATACATGTGAAAAGTGCATGGGTCCTTAAATGTTTTTATTAGCATTAACCCTCAAAGTCTGTTTGATAGAATAATGGGGTCCCCATAAGCATGAGTAAGAAGACATACTTGACAGAATAGGTAAAACTTGTAAGATAATGCAGATTGCAGTTCCCAAGGACACATTAAATAAAGGTTACTAGATCTAAGAATATTTCTTAGTCATCCATTAATTTTCACATTATTCTTCTTCACTGTAATAAGGAAACCCTGAGCTGACTAATTGTGCATGCAAGGAGAGTAATGGTACTAAGAGATATTCCAAACACTTTCTGGAGGCAGAGTTTAAAGGAGCAATAATTTCCACATAAAACACTTAGAAGGAATTGATCCTAGTCTGAGTTCAACTGTGGTGCAGATTACAGGTTTGAACTTGCCATGGATGTGGAAAATATAGAGAAAAATCCTAATCATTCTTATTAATGCCAACAGGTACCTAACACTACTAATATTATTGGCAGGGGAGGGATGTGTGTGTGACATATTTCTTCTTTCAAATACAATTTCCTTTTAATTACAAACAGGGAGACCTGGAAAAAGCATGAAACTACAAGCAAAAATAACATAGATCATTTAATATATGATATGATTTAATAGATGAAGCAACATCAGGAAATCACTATAATAAAGTACTATATTGTACCTTAAACCAGTCAGATCTTCAAGAAAATAGCTCATTATAGGAATATAGTCCACAACCTCAATACCATGATGGTTGAAAACTTCCCAGCATAGGGAAGCTTTCTGCTCCTGGCCAGCAGATATCCATTTTATTCAACTATTTTGTGATTCCTCACTCCTCTTCTAATTGTATCCTTAGGACTTTGAATTGTTTAGTCCAGAAAAACTTTGTAAACCTTCTCTCAATGAGTCCTCATTACCTGGATTATCTGCCCATTTTATTTCTCAACTCTTTCTATTTCAGTACATTTTTGTTTAATACAGGTAATCCAGTTGGTAAAGGATATTGCAGCCAAAATTCTCTCAGTGGTGTTTTGTCCAACAGCACAGAGTTTCCCACATAAAACACCTAAAATCACATCTACTTTTCATAAGTCCATCATAATGTCAGTTTTTAATATCACAGGAAGCTGCTACTATGTCAGACTTTTATATTTCTAAGAAATTGCCAATTGATAAGTTACCAGGTAATGGTGAAAAATATTTTTATTACTTCCTCTTCATAAGACTTCACCTTTCAGTTAAATTCCAACCCCTTTCTATTATTGTAGTTCTCAAAATCATGATGTAATTTCTTCATTATATGGAAATTGTCCTTCATACTTATTTGCCTCTTAATTTTGTATGATAAAGGTTTTTCATCAAGGCTTTGTTTTTGTGCCAAATTCATTAACTTAAAGGTCTTCTAGATGATACCTTGAGAAATTCTGCTAGTGCTCTTCCTCTAGTCTGATATTTTCAATTTTTGTTACTAATTTTAGCAATTTTTCTTTGTTGGCAAATATATTTTTTGTCTTCTATGCTATCACATACCAAAAAAAACCAAAAAAGCAGAAAATAAGTCGGAGACTTATTTTCAGTCCATTTGACTTGAGTAACTAGGTTCTCTAATGTTTCTAAGTTAGAGACACAAATTTTTAGTTTCAGAAAGAGTTTTTGCTTATATTTCAATGTTAAACCATAAAAGTTTTATGTAAATTTGAATAACCATAACTTACATAAACCTTAAAATTTACCAGATATAACATGGAAAATAGCATAACATCTTTCAGGCTTTGGAGGTGTGTGAGGTACCTCTTTACCCATCACATTGTGTTTTTAAAGCAGATGCATTAAATGATTCTGTATAAGTATTTTATTATATAGAATTGTTGCTGCTAAACTCAGAATCTTTTTATGGACAAAGAAGAAAAAGATAATTCTTAGTATTATTGAAATCTTAGTAATCAGAAGAATTTTTATTATAGAGAAAAAGAATGAATGTGAACACGGAAAACAGTTTCAGTGATAAAATAGAGTAATGATAATAACAATACAATTACAATTATTACTCACAACCATTTTCTATCCCTTATTCTGATATTATGTGCACCTTATGATTACAAGGTTTTCAAGGTCACAAGATTTTAAGACTGAAACCATGGAGCTACCATACATCCCTATGAAAATGAAAACAACAGTCATAGTCCCCCTCCAACCAGAGCTAAACCAAGTAAAGTCAATCTCTAAACAAGTCAGGAGCAGTTCAGACGGAGCAAACTTGGCAAAACTCAGTCACAAATCCTTGCAACACAATATTTAGACTGTGGCCTGTTACTAGCCAGGGCTACAAAATTAATTATGATTGTGATAATAACTGTAATTAACTAGAGTGTAAAAATCATAACCAGAACTCCTCACTTTGCAGTTTAAGTATTTAAAGCTATCTAATGATTCCAGATGAATCCAGGAAAGCCTATGGAATGAATCCAGGTTAATCCAGGTTTTTGAGAGAATCTGCATTTCTCATAACTGGTCATTTACCTTCTGCTTGACCATCCTTCTCACTCCCCACTTCAACTGATGCTCTGGGTGCATTGTGAGAATGAATGAAGAAAAATCAGATAAAATTTGCCAGATATGATAATGTGACATTCTGAATCCCCAGAATAAAATCTATAAAGATCTGTAGTCTTAAATTCATGACAGAACTTTAATTTTAATTTTCTTTTACAGGACTTAAAAGAGAAAAGGCAATTTGCAACTCTTCTTTCAATCCGTGATCTTAAGCTACTGTGTTTTATTAAAGGTTATTTTGTTGCATGTAAGTTAATTCAATCAATGAATCATATCTAAACATAGCAACTTAAATACTTTTGATAGAGTTATGAACTATTTAAATAACATCATCCAAATTTCATTAAATCTTTAGCCCTCGTTAATTCCTAATTTGTGTGTTTCAAATGTTTTTTCACAGGGCTGACATTTCAGAGTTGTACTTACCATCACATGCCTCCTATATAGGAACAAACTACACAGCCAAATATATCCTTGTTCTTGTGGTGTGCAACATAAAATTTGTTGAAAAAGACTGAAAATATTTCTTGCTTCCATGTAGCCTCATTTCTCTTTGATTGAGATAATTTTTAGAAAAACATATCTGAAATGCTTCATATTGATTTTCAACATTTATTTTATGAAAAAACAACCTCACATTTAAATGTTTGAACATAATAAACATTAGAGGAAAGCATAGACAGTTTTGCAGAAAGCATAGACAATATTAAATATTAAAAGAATTTTCTTGAAAATTGGGGTGTGTGAACAAATCTTTTAGCTTTTCCACATCTGTCAGTCTCTTAAATGGTCTTTAGGAGTTGAACAAATCTTTAACAGATAGAGAGTATGGGGGGAAAGAAATGTGTGAACAGACAAACTTGGAATGGATAAGCAGCAGTTTCTAAGTGATTTTTTTGAGTAAATCTTTTAAACATACTGTTTTGGTTGATAAGTATGGAACAGTTGCATATTTTTTGGTGTTCTTCTCATAATCTTATTTCCAGTTTTAGATTTAGCAGCTATATATTTTCTTACCAACATAATGCTTGATTTTACTTTTTGTTTTTCAGAACTTTTGCTATAAAGTAATGTTTTAACACTGTTACATTAAAACCTTATTTAAGGGCAAAGAAGAAGCACACCTTGTACATAATTAAACCAAATAATCTATTAATAAAGCTGAAATGTTAATACTTAAACATTCTGAGTTTAGATCAAGAGTTTTACAGAAAAAGAAGACCAATGCAATTTAAGTTGTTTTACTCAGATGTGGTCCTACCTCTTTTCCCAGTGTTGTATTCAAGCTTTCAGGGCCATCATCACTCTAAGGTTTCTGTGGTTGTGGTGGCATGATTGTCAACACCTGGCCTGTCTCAGTGGGAGGAATGTGATGATGTTGGTTGTTCCTCACTCTATAATCCACTTGGTGTCATTCCTCTTGCCAGCTACCACCCTTTTACACCTTTGCTTTAGAGTACAGGTGATATCTTAATTTGCTGTATATGTTAGTTACATTTCACTTTTATGAAATATTATTTCTTTGCCTTCTCTGCTACTTTTTTCCAGCTGCAGGTCAGTATTTCCTCTACAAACAGCAGGTGGGCTGGTTAAGGGGTCTGCAGTGCAAAGAGGGAACCCTCACCTGCCATCCCATGTGTACATCTCTGCACCACATCTTATGTCTCTGCTTCTCAAGTCCCCTGCTGTCCTACAGGGATTGTTTTTCTCTACACTGTCATTGTAATAAGAATCATAAATATCTCATGCTGCCTAAAATAACTGCAAGTTCCTGGTAGGTGTAGAAAGCATCGTATCATGGCCAAGTAAACAAAAGTAAAACAAATTAACCACAGACCCTGTCCAGTTAGAGAAAGTGTTGTCACAGATAA
Organism: Oenanthe melanoleuca; assembly: GCF_029582105.1. NCBI lineage: Eukaryota > Metazoa > Chordata > Aves > Passeriformes > Muscicapidae > Oenanthe > Oenanthe melanoleuca. Next base: position 43,916,372 of record NC_079334.1, read on the forward strand.
GACAAGTTACTGATTAAGAGCATTTCAGGCAGAACAAGCCTGACAAACTTCAGTCTTGAGGCCTGTCCATCTTAGCACAGCTTTTGAGGCTGCACAGTCACATCACATTTCAGTAAAGTATTCATTGATGGTACTTAGTAACTTTTTTTAACATCCTAATCAAGTTGAACTTGTGTACAGACTTTTTCCCTTTCTGTTTGATTATGAAACAATTTAAATCAACATAAAATCAGATGCAAATCCTGTGATGTTGGCAGAAGCCAGTTGAAGTATTAAAAAATAATTCTAATCTCATTGACAGACGGCAGATTTCCATGCACATTAGTGAATGGAAATGAAACAACAAAAAAGAATTTGGCACCCAGACCTACTAGCTGTCTATTTAGCATATTACCTTTAAAATTTTCTACTGCATTTCCTCAATCTGATAAATAAGTGGTCATCAAAATGTGTCTCATACAACATACATCTGCAAAGTTCCCATCAGACTCATGAGTGGACCTGGCTCACCAGAGATATGACTCTCCCTGGTCTGTAGCAGTGCTTCTTGGTTTTTTCTATGCAAATTGTTCTCCATTTCCAAATTGCTCCTATTCATGGATGAAGATGGTACCCTGCACTTGTTGCAGATGGGCTGGGATATATCTGGGACCACTGGTGGATAGACAGCTGTCCTGTATTAAGAGCTACTCCTATCTCGTCTTCCTAAGTAAAAATTCTTGCTTGAGACTCCTTTTGAAGACATCTATTTTTAAAAAAACATTTGAATATGATTAACAGTAGACTACAAATTTTGCCTTAACCATATGAGTTCAGAGAATTAAATATTGCATAAAAACTCATGTAGTCAAACTGACATTTGGATGGCAGTAGTAGACATAAAAATGTGAGCAATAATGTAAGTGGATTGTCATGACTCAAGTGCCAAATATTCCCTCCCTTCCTCTGTCTGTCTTTTATTTATCATCTGTTTGGTGTTTCAGGATCAGTTTGGTTTTATTGGAACACTGCATATTGTTCAAGGCTCCACATGAGGACTGCACAAAATATTATGGGAGTTAGGAGCATCTGGCTGGTTTGGCTGAAACTCCCTAACAAGCTTAGTTACACTGGGATGTAAAATAAAATGAGATGCTGAAGCAAAAGATAATGTTAATGAGAAAACTTCTTGGCTTTTGCATCAGCAAAACAGAAATACAGCTAATTTCAGACATTTGAAAAAAGCTAAAATGTCTCAGTAAATAAGAAACAATTACTGTATATATCATCAAAATCACTGAGAACTACCAACCAAAATATAAATTTTTAAATCTAAGAATGTTCTTGAAAAGCTATAATTTTTTTACCCTTTTATAGTAAAAAAATTAAATTTTCTATCTAGTAAATATTTTTAACCTGAATTTCATGTTTTCAGTTTCTGAGATTTTAGGTAAGAAGCCTCTGAATAGACAGCCAGGATAGTGGTAGGTGTTTCAAACCCAAAGTGAATTTCATGCAGCACTGAGGTGATCCCTGTGTCTATTTGCACATCAACATTATCAGCCTTTCCAGGGGAGGGTGGGTACCAGAAGTTTTCTGCTGCTGTAAGACTCTAAGCAAAATGTGTCCCTGGAAAGGGCACTCCTTCCTTCTTTCTGTCCTTTTACCTGTGTCCTGTGTATCTACAGTAAGTCAGGTTAGCCTTGAAATACCCAAGCAATATGGAATATTGAATATTCCAATATGGAATCGTGATGGAAACCTGAGAGACACAGCCTGTCCTGTTTCTCAATGGAGAAACAAATGGAATTCCTATGAGTCTTTGTTGTGAAGATAATGTCCAGCTTACAAATCAAAAAGAGTTATAGACCTTTGGAAAACAAGTAATTAAATTTTTTCTTCTAACTTTCTTGCAACTAAAATTAATTGCAGTAAGAAATTCTGGTAATTTTAATGACAAGCTTGTTGGGAATTTTTGAAGATTGTCACAGAGTATCTATAATAATTTTTGCCCATATGTATGACTGTGTGCTTTGGCTGTTCAGTTGTAAGAAATCAGTTTGAACAGAGGAAACTGAGTGGGTTTTAGCCATTATATTCATCTCCCTGAAAGATCTCACTGGTAGAGAAGAATGAAGATAGGTAACACAAAAGACAAAAATATATCAGTGTCACTTGAAATCAAATTTGAAGACATGTTAGTCCTGTAACCTGTCAGCAATAAGACAACAGCATAAACCTCTATCAGATCAATGATAGCATAAGTGTTCAGATAAGAAAGAAGACTGCTACATCAAGCAAACATCTCCCCATAGGTATAGATAATGATTTATACCTTAAACCATGAATTTTAATATACCTCTTCTGTGAGGTTTATTGTAATTAATGGCAAATTTTAATGCTGATCTTATCTGGTATTTGTTGAAGTCAATCTCAGACACTCTCTATAATCATACATTCCACAATTCAATTAAATGTTGTGATGTGTTTCATTTATTCAACAAAATTGTGATGAGAAAAATGGAAATTGCCTTGAGTTGACCCACTGAGCACTCCTAAGATATGATAATCGTGAAGTTCCACCTGGAGTAGCCTCTAGAACACAACAGGACAAAGGACATGGACATGGGAACTAAAAGAAATTTCTTCAGGAAATGTAAGGACTAATACTCCTGAGCTAGCTAGTCCATATTTTATTACAGCATTTTTTACAATGTATAAAGCTCTTTTCATTCATTCTCATACGTGTCCCTTTTCTAGAGAAAAAGAAAATCAGAGTTGCTATAGCCACTTGCAGGTAAGTTTTTTCATGGCCTTGTTACCCTCCTCAGAAACATTTATTTTATGCTAACATACTTCTGACAAATGCTCAGTGCACAATTGCAATGCAAATGAGGCAGTGCTGTTGGTTTCTGATAGCACAATAATACTTCACTCTGAATATGACTTTGTTTGCATTTTACTTACCAGTTGCACACTGAGAAGTGAGATTTTTACATTTTCCCAGATTCTCTCTGAAAAGTGACAGGTAATGTCATTTCCTAAAGCATATAAGCCCTTTATTTTATTTCCCTGTGGTGAGAGATACTTGGAGTCCATTGATACTAAATGTCATTGTTATCCTGTACCTTTGCACAAATCTTATGTAGATATTTCAAATTCCCCAGTTGTCTCTGGTTTCCAGACTAATCCAAGTAAATTAATTGCTCTGCAAGAGGGTCTGTTTCCCTAATCACTTCATTTTAAAGGTATTTAATAAATACACAAAACAAGTCCTTTATGAAAGAACTTACTAGCATACTTCCATTTTTTTCCTGATGGAAATCCAATATTAACCCCCATTTTCTTTTTCTGCCTCCTAGGCAAGTTTGATTCTTGTTTTACTCAGGATTCAGGGAAGATTAAGGAAGGCTTCAGAGAGGCTGCAGTAGGTTAGGTTAAGAGTCTACAAAACTATCAGCTGGTTCTCCATTATTTTGGACCTTTTGTAGCAAGAGATTTATAAGGTGTTTTGTGCCTTGAGAGCTTCAAATAGACTTCATTTTGCATACAAAATATCCAAGAGAGCTTCAGTGAGTTCTGGTCTGACTGTCCTCAGGAAGCAGAGGGAGGAACCCTGTAATCTGCTGCCATCCATGCAAATGCAGATAAAAACCACAGAGGCAGGTCACACACAAAAGGCAGAACTTAATCACTGTTCTTCCTTGGACACATGGTTTAACTCAGCAGCGGCTTTTTGGGCACCTAAAACAATCTTTAAGAAGAAATGTCAAGCACTTTATTTAGTGCTTTCTTCAGCCACGCTATCATGTCCTCAGATCTCTGCCTTTATCCAGCTTTTCCGACGGAAGTGAAGCTGCAGCTCCAGTAGAACACACCTTGAGCTGCTGCTTACAGCAAAAAGCTTTGCCGTGATTTTTGTAACTAAAAATTTTGTGGGGATGACTCCAGTCCCTCTTCAACCCTCTTGCGGCAACAGAAGAGTGAGACCATCCTAAAAAAGTTATGTAACAAATATCAAAATTGGCTTTAAACATGGAAACATCTTTCCAAGGCATTTTACCTTCAGATTAATTAATAGTTGCTCTAGGGAGGAATAATAGCCCTTCCAACAGAGTGTAAAGAAAGGACAGCTTAGAAATGAGAAGTGCTTTGTGCACTCTTTTCTGAGTGGTCTGTACATCAAAATCTGATCTCACCAGCAATCAAAGGCTGGAATTAGAAGGCCTGAACAGAATTAGATGCCATTGAAAAATTCCTGTTGTCACATGTCACAATGAAATGACGTTATTTTTGATATGATGAAACATGTTTCTTTGCAGGCTTTTGGAAGGAGACTGTAATCATGTAAACTATATTTACATTGTCATTTATTCTACTCCTAATCTTGCATTTGCATCTTGTCCCTTTGCCCCCTCCTCAACATCAACACACTCTATATGTTTCAATAATTTTTATTTTGAATTGGTGCTTACCAGATGTCTTCTGGGACAAAGAAAGTCACATGTAGGGAATAGATTCATTACACAATTCTACACCTACATGGATAATTAGTATTCATAGTACAACTAGTATAAATACTGGTAATACACCTATAACTCTTGCAGGCTTCATTCTATTTAATCTGTCTGCAGTCTTTCAAAGCTGTATAGCAAGCTATGCACTTTGCCAGTAGTCATGCCTTGCTCAGGACTGGCAGGAACTGTCTTGCCCTGTGCCTAGTCACAGCTGTGACTAATAGAGATAAGTGTGATAAAAGGGATGTGGTGGCTGGTTAGGGGACCCTTGAGGAAGAGGATCTTGAGGAAGAAGGAATGATCCAGAGAGACACAAAGAAGAACAAAACAAGGCAGAGAGCTGCTGCAGTAGAAGCTCTGCTGTGGGGTCAGTCTGGGTGTGATGGAGTCAGAGCTGCTGCTGGAGCTGCAGCCACAGCTGAGCTGGGTGCAAGCTGTGCTCAGAGTCTGCAAACCAACACTGCAGCCACAGCCCAGCAGGAAACAGCCACAGTCAGTCTGCAGCTGGACCTGCACTGGAGCTGTAGCACAGTCAGGGTGGCTGAGCTGTAAAGAATAAACCAGGACCCTTTCCATGTTGTTGAATGAGAGTCTGTGTCCTGGCTCATTTCTACCCCAAATGAGAGGTCTGCTGCAACAAGTAGACACTTACTACTCTGTAGTATCAGAAGGATGCTCATTGTTTTCACATTCCACTGAAAATAGTGATTTGCAGTAATCCATCTGAATGCATTCCCCTAGACCTGACATAAAGCACAGTAAACAGTTGCTTTCAAAGGAATTCAAGTTTCAAAAGAGTGATGAGACTCTACATCATTTACTAATGACTATTGTTGTGAATTTTACTTTATTCCAACAATTGGCTGATGGATGGCATAATACAGCTCTTACAATTCTAAAGGGAATTCCAGGAAAGGGCTATTTCTTAGAATAGCCGTTCATTGTAAAAAAAAGGTTCTGAAAATGGAGACAAAAGGCAGTCTTTTAATCAGAGCATGGATGTGGGCTGTCAGTGAGGAAGCTCTTATCATTCCACCACAAGCAGTGCAGGGCTCTCACAAAGAAATTCTGTACCACAGTAATAGAGGGTTTTAAACCATTATTTGTTCTTTAAACATAGGGTGGTATTTGATTGCTTCACAAAACATTACTCCGAAAGAAAAAAACCTGAAGATGAGTTCTGACCATTTTTTTTTCTGGACGCTAGAACCTGTGGTTATCTCTTACTAAAAGCAAATTCACTAGCTCAAGCCCAGTTAATTTAAATTCTGTCTGTGAGAAGCTGTCTAATTAGTGACAATTTCATTGTTCCAACGACATGAATACATCTCTATAATGGAAAGTAACATGAAAGAAGAGTGATTAATCTGGTAGGGGGGCTAGTCCCATAATGGACTTGGAATAAGAACAAAAAATGCAGATAAGTAGGGGTCAGATCAAGGGAAACAGAACCACCTATGGTGATACTTAAAGGTGAAGAAATACCTAACACATCTGTCTGAAGCATAGGGATAGAAGGCTTTCACCAGCACCTTCTGAATTAGATTAATCACATTAAGAAAGAGATTACTGTAACTTTGATGCAGAATGAAATAATTTGTAGGTATTAAAATGAGATGCTGTAAAATGTTAGTTTGCCATAGCATGAACTTCAGCTGAGGTCTTCTGCTCACTTTCAGTTGGAGGGAAACCTTCTTTTGTTGTGGTTTCTTTATTTGGTACTCCAAATCATTATAGAAGTCCAAGGGTTTCCACAATGGAGTTCACTTAATTTGATAGTGAGTGACATTCACAGAAGGTCATGTTACAGAGAAAGTATTTAAGCTGCTGCTTAATTTTCAATTTTTTTTTACCTGTGGGCTTCAAACTATTCTAGTCACAGGTGCTGATTTTGGCTATGCAGAGAAAAAGCTGAATGATGCTTAGAAGATATTTGTTTATGCATTCATTCATTTCCTTCCAGTTGAATAGAAAATGAATTAAATATTAGTAATTAATTGAAGGATTCTGTTCCTTCTGTTCTAACATCTAGTGATACAATTTTGTACAGCTCTTGGTTATGTGGAGGAATACTGTGTCTAGTTGAACTCCAAGGATGATGTTGGCAGTCCTGTGCAGAGCTGAAAGAACCCAAGTATTTTGCATGTAGTAACATGGTTGTCAGGACTATCTGTGCAATTACGTTTGTTATTTCACACAAATGGAATTGCACATGGTCAACAACAGACACATTGAGTGCACTGACATATAAACAAAATTATTGACCCCCACAAAATATCCAAAACAATATAGACTTATATTGAGTAAAGCAAAATATAATTTCATAAGTTCATTTTGCACCATGAAAGCTGGCAATTTTAGTGTTTAATTTCATCAACAAAGAAACAATGACAATTTAGTTACATAGCAGCAAGATTTCATTGTTTACATACAAAATATAAAACTATGATTTCTGTCCTTGCCAAATTTTGAAAAAAAATCCTTAAGATAAAATGGATGAAGGTGAGCTTAAATTCTTTTCAAAGGCCATGATTTTATTTAAAGAACAATAAACAACTAAGTTTTGCATGAATTTGCCAAACAATTAGTTTTTAATTCCTCTCTTGAGGGCTTTGTAACCAGTAAATATCCTTAAATGCATCAAAGACATTGGAAGTATTCAGAAAGATGGAGCTTTGGCCTAACATTAATTTCCTCTGTATTCACTGTCATAAAAATGAAAATGAGTGTACTTGGAAGCATTGCTACAATACAAGAAATATTCAAATGTTGACACAGATTGTTTCCATTCAGTCTAAACTTGTTTTTAATATTACTGTATTTCAAGAACAAGAGAAAGTAATCTGCATTTTAATGCAAACACAACCAATCTATTAGACTCTCTTTGCCTTAAATGTTTTAACATCTATTTCAGATTTTATGCTTTGAATGATTAGTTTGCCTTACATGTGAAGTGGAAATTTCGATTTTTTTTTTTCTGTTTTAATACTACTTTAAGTGCCAACTCCTCCTGCTAAGATAGTAAATTATTTGAGGAGTTGAAGAGCATGATTACAATGGTTTTGTGTCATCACATAAATATTACAAGAAGCAGTGCTGCATATTTAAATCAGTATTTAATAGCAAGATCACATGACAAGGATGTGCTCACTAGAAAATAAAGTAGAAAATACTTCTTATACAGATCACACATATTTAAATGGTGCTAGCTCTAATTTCCTGTATAGTAGATCTGATTGATCACCTTTCCCAGTCACAAAAAATCATAGGACTTCTGTCTCTGAGGTTCACTCTCTTCTTCAAAATGTCCAAGAGGTAAAAGAGACTGGGAAAAAAATTGCCTTTTGAGTAGGAAGGACAACAAAATAATTTTCTTGGGTAAAAGATGAAGACTGAACACTGGCACCAAAGCACACTCTTTGTAGCCCTCCTCTCTTACTGCCCTGCTAATTGCACTCTCACCTTCCATTCCCATCCCTGATGATTTACTCACTTTGCTGATGGCCTTCCAAAGCATCACTTACCTTTTACTATGTGTTCTGTTTGGCCTAATTATCTACTTCCCACAATCACCTACAGTGCCCTACTCTTGAGATCAGTGCTTTATTTCTCTTCTGCCCACCAGCTACTAGCCAGCATTCCTCCTCTCTCTGCTCCTCCCCACCACGCTGCTTCCAGCAGCCTGCCTTGCTTCCTGCCCATCCCACCTCAACAGCTGTTCCCTCATCCTCTAGAACCTTTTTCCCTCAGCTGGAGCTCACTTCTTCCCCCTGTATTCTCTACACAGCAGTCTTGAGCCCTTTGCTGACAAGTGGTGTCCCTCAGGGGACCAGTGCTATTTACTGTCTTCATTGGTGATGCAGAAGGGATCAAGTGCACCCTCAGCAAAGGGGGCAGCTGCCAAAGCTGCTGGATGGGATAACATCCAGGGGGATCAGGAAGCTCAAGAACTGGGCCTGTGGGAGTCTCATGTTGCTATTATGACCAATTGGTTGTATTATTAGATTTAGATTAGACATGATGAAGAATTTCTTTACAGCACAGGTGGTGAGGCACTGGCACAGCTGCCCAAGAGAACTTGTGGATGCCCCATCCCTGGAAGTGTTCAAGGCCAGGCTGGATGGGGCTTGGAGAAACCTGATCTAGTGAAAGGTGTCCCTGCCCACAGGTATGGGAGGCTGGAACTGGATGATCTTTAAGGTTTCTTCCAACTATTCCTATTCTATGATCCTTTACTTATTACTTCTCTTGCTCCAGTCCTGGGGTGTTTTTTATTCTGTAAGAGTTTACCATCTTTCTAGTAATTAGGCTGTTTTCCTTGTAATGCAATATATTCTTGTCTTTTAGGTAAATATTCTTTCCTTGGCAGCTTTCCCCTTCTCCCCACAGATGTTATATTCCAATTCCCAATGTATTCTTCCTAGTTGGGCCTGATGTTCTCTGGTCTGTTAAGAGCCTGAAAAAATGGGTTAAAAACCATTCAAATATTTTTATCTATCTTATGCTCAGATCTTAGACTGCGTCCAAAAATGCTTTGAGACCACAGTGGTTTTTGCAAAAAATACTTTGTTATGTTAGTGGTTATGCTGGACTTCTGGTTTGGAAGACAAGATACTTTTTGTATGTGACCCAATATTTCTCTTCACAGGTACATTATATTAATTGAAGTTAATACATGGGAGTAATAAAATCAATTTTGTGACGAAAAAATACATAATGAATTTCTCTTAGTTTTTAATTTTTTTTACTCATGGAGAATTAACAGCATAAGAAGAAGATGCAAGGAGATATAATTTAACATTGTTTCACTTTAAATTTTGATTAACTAAGGAGGAAAAAAAGACAATCATGTGCAAGGATGTGTTTCTGACTGAAGTGAGGATAAAACTAGAAATTAAGGGGATGAAATTAATTGTAAGTGTCATATTAAGGTTTTATTTCATTGTGCTCTTTGCAAGCAAACTTTGCAAGCTCTAATTCAACAAATAAGCTTTGCAGTGGGGCATGAGATCACTTAATAAACACACCAAGAAGTATTTGACATGAACCACAGAAATCTCCACCACCTTCCACCATGAAAGGTAATAGCTTTAATATTGCAAATAAATATATATAGCTTTAATATGCAAATAAACCCTATGCAATAGGAACTACACAAAATACACTAAGGGTAGCATTTCCAAATACAATGCCCTTCCTATATATGGAATTACTAATCTAAAAATATGGACAATGTTTTTGAAAATTTTCACTTATATGGACTCAACTTCCTGTGTAAAAAGTTGATTTGTTTAAACCTAGATTGGAAAAATTCATGGTAAACACTGTCAGGAAAATTAGCAAAAAAGTATGTTTATGTGTTTTTTTATGTATGAATGTATTCATGCATGAATGTGAGCATGCATGTCCAGTTCTAAATATTTAAATTTTTTTCCCGTTTGTTCCTGTGCTATTTATAGTTCATCAAAATAGATAACCTTTTGTGAGAGAGATGGCAAAATGTAATATATTTTAAAATAATCTCACTGGCAGAAGATTATCAAAGCTTTGGAACATATGTCTTTTAGTCATAGAGGAGTTTTATTATATAGTCTTTCAGAAAAACAGGAGAAATAAATACATGACAGCAACCTGAGAGGCACTAATGAAAATGAACTAGTTAAATGTTCTGCAAATAAATGAAAGCAATTAATATGCCAAATTTGTTGCTCTTTGCAATTTCTTCATATTAATTTTATCATCTAGATATTAAAATGTATTGTCTTCCATCTTATTTTAGAAGGATGATGGGTATATTTTGGTATTGTTGTGGGTTTTTAATTAGCATTTATCACTCTCTGCAACTGTGCCTTGTGCACTAGGCACTTATTACATTTTAAATTCCACCCACATTCTCTTGTATTCCTAAGTACATAAGTCTGATGACTCTGCCACTGGGAAATGTTTTGTTTCATAAAAAAAAAAAATCAATTAGTTGAGCCTTGTACTTATGGTGAACCTCTGTCAGATCTTTTGACTTGGAGGAATTGGATTGCAAAATGCTCTTCAGCTCTTTATATGACACCTTGACTGGACTTTTATTCTATCATCTATCAGTAATTACAAACTTGATTTTTGCTTAATTAGTCATGACATTTTATCATGTCTGGACAGAAACAACTGTTTAGCTATCTCCAAGGAGTGACTTTTGAGAGAGTCGAGTTGTTCTGAGAGACCTAGCATGAAGTATCCAGGGAGATTTCATTGCAGGATTTCAATACTTAGAAAGAGCTTCTAAGAAAGATGGGGATAGAGTTGTTAATAGGAACTGTAATGATAAGACAAGAGGTATGACTATTAAGCTAAAAATTTTTTACAATAAGTATGATGAAGCACCTGCAGAAATTACCAAAAGAGGTTGCAGATGCCCCAGCCTTGGAAACATTCAGGGTCAGATTGAACAGGGCTTGAGCAGCCTGGTGCAGTTAGAGATCTCTTCTCATTGCAGGTGGTTGAAACTAAAAGATTTTTATGGTCCCATGCAACCCAAGTCATTCTAAGATTCTACAATTCTAAGAGTAAAACCCAGCTACTTCAAATTTGTGTACTTCTCATATGGCTTTGTGCTAATGTGACTCATAAAAAGCTACCTGAGACCTCCCCAGTGAGGGGGATCTCTCAGGGGTCCCATATCAGAGACTGCCACCAAGCCTGGGGAGAGCATTGACTTCCTCACTACTCCTCTGACTAAGGAAGGAGAAACTCTATTCACCATGGGTAGAAGAAAATCAATAGATTACTGTTTTGGCTGTGATATCTTATATGTCTGTTTTGGCTGTGATATCTTAGATGCCTTGAGGGAAGGGAATTTTGTATTTATTAGATGCCAGAGCTGAACTACATATAACCAGTGTAGAGTATGATTCATGTAGATAAACTCAGGCATCTGCTGTCACTTGAGATGCTCTGTGGTTTCCTGCCTGTCCTCTATCTGATGTCTGTGTTTAAGTAACACTAACAGATATGGAGAAAGATATGAGTAACATAATCTAACTCTAATGCTATCTTCAAGTGACATGAAATAAGGAAACAGAATTTCTGAAAAAACAGTACAGCATAAAAGAGCATGTTCCTCCCATTGTTGGAACTTCCAGGATCTCTTCTTTCCTTCTTTTGTTCAGATTAGGCCCAGTTTAAATAGTTTGAGTTGGAGGAGTCTGTTAATGGTCATCTAGTGCCTCTCCTCTGTAATGAGCAGTGACAACTTCAACTAGATCTGTTATTTGACTTAATATCGTATCAAAATATATATATCTCCTTTTATACTGTGTAAAATATAAAAAATATGATCGTTTATGGAGCAAAATACAATGGGAACATCAGGAAAAATAAACCCTATGAGTAAGTTGCAGACAGAGAATGGTACAGGCTGCTGAGTTGTAATGTGAAGTTACTATCACAATGACCAGCATGAATGTTTTTAAGATATCTTGAGTTCAGGGACCATTTATTGTATGGCATGCAAGCTTCATGAAAATTCCTTTGCCTCTTCCTTTCCTCTTGTGGAATGTATAAATAATAAAATGTTATTTCATTATTACTGATTCTTATCAACATATTTAGCATTTCTCACATCACATACACAAAAAATCCCCCTGAAACTCAGCTTTTGTTTTTACATTCTACCTTTGAATTGTCTTACTCAGAAAACATACAAATGCAACAGATATATAAGAAATAATTAAATAACAGAACTCTATCTGGACTTCAGTCCCAAGGGCTCAGTCCAGTGTCTGAAAACATTTTATTTCAGTCCAAACAAGAGCTGCTGTGCTAATCCCCCTGGAATGCAACATTTATTACTTACCTGGCAGGTGTGAAGCATTGCATGCTAAAGGGATTATCTCCCCCTCCTTCCCTCCACCTCCTGCTTTGTTCAGGCAAAGTAGAAGAGGGGAAGGAGGAGATAATCCTCTTCAAATGGAGTATTTATTACCTTAAATGTAGGTCCAAAGTGCTGCTTGCTGAGTGGGAGTTAGCACAGGAGCATCTGCTTATACAAGTGATAAACTCCATTGCAAACAAACTAAAGCTTCATACCAATCTGCCCACCGACTTCTTGAGAAAGTTCAAGACTTTTTACTGTTCTTCACAATAGTTCTTGACATTCAAGGCACATCCTTACTATCAGATTATTGATAATGGGAATTTTGGGTAACAGATACAACTGGCTAGAGTGGTTGAAAAGCAAAGTTGAGAGGCTTTTCTCCTTTGGGTGTTTTGGCTTTGGTTTTGTTTCTTTTTTTAATTTTAAGCTTTCAGACTTAGGTCTGCCAAAAATATCTATCTGTTGCCAGAGATTAGGGTTGGATGGATTTTCTCATTTCAAGAGCATCAATTCTACTTTCTGTTTCACAGACAACTGCCTTTGTCATCAATTCTCTATGTTGTGTTTGTGACATTTGTGAACATATTCTCAACCCTTATCAAGTCCATTTGTTTAGAAGAAAAACCACACTCGGCCCTAAAGACACAATGTAAAACTTAACTAAAAAAAAAAATGGTTTTGTTTTTCTGGAGGAGAATTTTCTGCAGAGGGCTTATATTTTAGAATTTTATGGTATATTACACAGCCATATAAAGACTGCACTGTAGGGACACAGAGTGAACTTCACACTTCTGGCTCTCTGGGTGTAGCCAAGATACCAAATCATATATTCAGACTGACTTCATCAAATTCAGAGCATGCATGGATCAATAAAAGTTTGTGGCATCCATGATGTTTTAGAAAATAACAGAACTTCCCAACTTGTTCTGTGGTCTAGAGCATATCAGTTGTTTTGGCATATTAAATTCAAAGCACAGGACAAAAGAATGGGAGAATGCACTGGGAAATAAATACTGAAGCCTAAGCTGACAGATGTGGTCTCCTAAAACAGTTTTAACTCTTCCTGCTGTATTTTCTCCCAATTTATGGCTGCCCCTTCCAGGCTCCAGCTTGTTTAGCAGTTTGTTACTCCCAATCCCCCAGGTGGTCACTACAGATCTACTGAAGGAGCTTTTCTTGTGATTCATTTCATCCAGAATCAGCTGTGTCAGTGCTGGGCCATGGCAGGCTGGATCATCCTAAACCAGCTTTGCTTGTGCTCCTCCTCTGGACCCTACAATGAATTCCTCTCCACCCTGATGTCACCACTGGTTTTACTCTACACTAATTCTTGACTAGTTTGGTTTGACAGAATGTGAAGGTAAAGGAAAGCCATATCACACAAATGTTGAGTAACAGCACAAGGACAGAGAGCACCCAGGTGGCCACAGGGCAAGAGACAGACTAGCACTCAGTGGCTCCCATTTAGTCATTCTGTGTTTGTGACTGAAGCCCAGTTTGCTGAAATGGAGCAATCAGTAGAGTCTTAGTCAGCAGATTAGCAGCTCACCAATTTCCTGCAGGAACACAGCAATAAAGGAGTGAGGAAAGTAGTGGCTGTAGAAACAGTGACCTCTGGATTTAGGAGAGAAGTGCAGCAAGCCTGCAGTCCTTCTTGAGCAGACAGAATAACAATTATGATAACACCAAAGGCTGTGTTTTGCAATTATAATATTTATATCTAGACATGAAAGAACAGTGACTGGTATAAGCATGTGGCAAAATATTCTAATAAAAATTGATCCTTGAAGCAAAGAGGTTGTTAATTCTGTGGAAGAAACTTTGAGGAGCATAGCTGATAAATGCAATGCAATGCTCATGCAGCCTCATGCATTTCATTGAGTCCTAAAATTTCGTACAAGATATTCAGTGTATCTGTACTGCCAGAAGAATTTTTCAATGAAAATAGCATCATTCTGTATGTTCATGTGCAAATTAAGCTGCAGGAGATGGTTTGCCAATTAGGAAATTGGTACAGTATCTGATATGCACTTAACCTTGTCTTCACTACAGTAAGTTTAAGGACAAAATCCCAACATGTCTACTCCTATTTTTAACTGTCATTCAGATGTATAAAATTCAAACAGCACAGCAGGTGTTTCCAGAATAAGAAGAAACAAAGAAAAAAAAATGCCACACAGACAGTATTTCCTTGTACTTATGCCAGTTGGCAATGTACATACTTGGTTAGACTGACATTGATTAAATCACTCTCTTGGGAAGAACCTTTGATATTTTGTACTTTCCATATCTCTCTTAACTGTGAAAACTTATGTGTTAGACTTGCTTCTATTATCTTTCTTTTGAGAGGTTTTCTAATTCGTTTGCAGCACTATCAGCTTTTCAAGGTTCATGTTTGCCTCTATATTCAGCCATTGGTGGCATGCTGCAGAAGAGAATTGAGGATTAATAGCTTGCCTAGTACTGAAGTGCCTGAACACCCATTTTATTCCAGAAATGCTATTATTCACTCTCTGTGCAGTCTTTTTATTCAATCCTGAGAAAAACCTCCTCCAAGCTAATTTATGTTTGCACCAATTTGTTTTATACAATACAGAAGGTTCTTGAGAAAAATATTTATCCGAAGTGTGCTTCTCTGAAGAACCAAAAGATTCAAGAAGCTAGCATGGTTAATGCAAAAATAGATTAGAATACAAGCAATTGCACTCACAATGCAAATACACATCTAGGTTTTATGTATAGGGCCTTTAGCCTAGGCTCTGCTTGGATGACAAAGTGATTCAGTGCTGAGAGGAGACTGTTTGAATTCTTTATACTCTTCTTCCTTTTTTTTTTTTTAATTCATCAGACTAGATATACTGGGTAACTGAGTATTGTTCATTAGGCTTTGACAGAAGTTTTTCAGATCCATATATTTTATTAGTGTATTATTTGCTATTTTTTCACTCACTATTCTCTTGCTAATAAATTTGTCAGGCAGTAAAAGAACAGAAACAGCATAAGATCAGTTGAACTGCACAGCCAGTGTAAGCAATCTGTCATCTCTGTATAACATATTCAAAGCATTCAGAAAATACTTATGAATTCTAAGTATGCTAACAGCCAATCTGCATGCCTCATAAATGTTTCTCAAATTAATGAAAAACCAACATTTGTCAAACTTTTCTTTGATGAGTGTTATTCAGCTTGTATTTGTTTCTTCTCCAGCCTGTAATTTTTTTCTTGCCTGTCAAGGGGAAAGGAAATAGCTATAAGATCTGAACAAAATAATTGAGGATGCAAGAGGAGCTTGTGTTATATAACTGCATTTAACATCAGTGTTGGTAGGTCATTTCATATTCATTTTCAGTCTTTATGGACCAAAAGATTGGTGTTTTAACAATTTACTATATGAAGTATCTTTTTAAAAGCAGACTGACATATTGATATGTAGATTTTAGTGACTCTTAGGTGTACAAGGCTTTTTAAAGGAAGCCAAGAAGCAGATTCCTGGTGTGTAGTTTGTACTGAGTTAATTTACTTCTAAATAACCTGTCGTTTGCAGTTTTTTTTCTGACATGAAAAAATTACCTCAGATGGCACCTAGGAGTCATCTCTGAGCTCTCCTAATTAGAACATGAACCCAACTTTTGCACTCTGGACACTATTACACTTATCTGGTGTAATCAGTTTAAAGTTCTGTGGGATCCACCACAGTTTTCAGAAGATTCTTGTAAAAGAAAGACTTAGATGTGCTTGACTGTATGATGTGACTGATGTATGCTATGGGAAATGGCTTTGGAATGGGATAATGAAGATACAAAGATTTAAACTGCAGAGGGGTTTTCTGTTCTTTTCACCTTTTTTTTTTTTTGTTTAGTTTATTGCTCCTATTATCTGTTTAAAAAAGAAATATAGGGGAGAGAGATGGGCAAATAACCTCAATCCACTACCAGAGTGAAGATGATTTCCTTTTGTTCAGTTTAAAATACTAGTCAGTAATCTGCTTATGTAGGTCTTTTGCAAAGACTGGCTGATAGAGTATTTTCAGGAAGATATATTAAAAAGCAAATATTCTACAGTTTTTTTTCAGATTTCCACAGAAATAGTGGAGATCACTTTTAGGAAATCAGTGTGTTTGGTCTGATTTCTTAGCACCTGCTGCATTTCTTATGCAAAATTCAATCAATAATCATCCAACATGTATTTGATATTCATTCTATACCATTGTTCATTATTATTTCAATACAGAAAAATTCCTACTGTGTTTTGTGGCAGAGGATTTTAGTCTCTCTCTAGGTACATTTAGGCATGGTGAAAAGTAGCTAAAGGAAAAGCAAATCCTGAGTCATCCTGATGTCACAACAGCACCAGAAATGAAAATGAATGGGCTACAACTAGATTGCTGCAGTGGAAAACAGATGAATAAAACTTGACTGGACACTTTATGAAGACTGGAGCATTCATTTTTTTATCTGTAAAAGTATCACAGTACAAAGTGCATCTACAGAGATGGAAAATTTCAAAAAAGTATCTGTTTATGTCCTTAATGACCTATTGGGCAATATGTTTTTTCTTCTCAGAATATGATAGCACAGTAATTTTTAGTACAGCCACACTCAGCTATTCATCACATTCATGACAAATGTGACAGCAGCAAAGCAATTTTTTCTGCAAGAATCATGCACATAATGAGATCAAGGTAGATGGTAGATGAAGTGGGATTTTTGTTGAGATATACCCAATCTGAATACACAAGTACAGTTTTTATGGCTTAAAAACACTGAGGAATGAGCAGGACTATTAGGATCACCAGACAGAGGAGATATTGGCCTTCTGACATCTGGCTTTTGCAATGCAGCATGTTGTTAGAATGATCCCTGCTGCTTTATCTATAGAGAAAGAACACTTCATATGAATTCATAAATTTTAGCTTGCCTGCTCTACAAACCTTTCTCTGCACCATCATCCTCTTCCTCAGCTGAAACAAGGTCAACCAAATCAAGTAGGGGTGAAGGACAGAAAAATGGGTTAAGGATGTTTATCAGAGCTGTATCAAATGTAATACCTAGAAAAAAGACAAATTTGCTAAACTGAGTTATGTGGTCATCTGAAACTGATAAAGGCAGGTGACTGAGTTTACCTTGAAATACTTCTTGGCAAGATTTTTCTTATTTTTATAGTACATATTAATGAAAATAACAGCAGCTATTTTTCAGCTCTGGAATTATCAGCAGCTCTTTTCCAGCTCTAAAATTATAGACTTGTTTAGCAGGAGAGCTATATGCAAACGTGAAACATATCAAACATTTCTTCTTGTGGAAATAGTTATGTAATGAGGATGTCCTTCAAATATCTTCTGAACTAGGATTCCTGAGCTATTCATTTATACCAAAGCCTGGTTCCAAACTGAGAAGAAAAGAATATGTAATATGAAGATCAGTTCAGAATGGTTTAAGCAAAGAGCTGAGGAATAGAAATAAAAGAAGGAAACTCAACTTTATGGACCAGCTGAAATTTTGCATACCAGCTCTTCATCATAGGATGGTTAGCTGTGGCATACTGCACTTGCTTCCTAAGAGCTATTTTTACATCCATATAAGAAGTGTAGGAGGAACCAGGAGACATCTTCCTGCAGCATCTGGAGCAGACAGCTATTTATAGTTACTAGCCAGTGGCACCACCCTTGAGAATGACTCTGACCTTGACAGCCAGTATTTACTACCAAGAAGGCCATTCTACCTTACATCAAATTGCAAAACCTTAGATAGGGGAAAAAGTGTTTCTAAGTGTTTCTAAGGCTGGTTTCAAAAGGTTAATTGTTAAGGAGACATCATAATTACCAGACTTTCAGAGTACACAGAAAATTGAATCTTTATAATGGTTCCAGTGCTTTTCGCTTTTCTATTGATCATTTCCAGTGAAATAAGATGTACTTGGACTAATACTTATATTCCCACTCCAAGATTTATTTGAGGAGTTTCTTAGAGGTGTGGGAATATAGCTACCTGTTATCTGGGTGATAGACTCCTTCTGCCTAGCATGTTTAACTAGTCCTAAGTGTAAATTCTTTTGAGAAAAGATTTTGCATTATGTACATTGAATAATATAAAATTATTTGTTGGAAGATGTATCTCTGGACTTAGTATTTTAATTTTGTAGCCAAGAGGTGAATGCCACCTAGCCCATAAACACCAATGAATCCTTTGAGGAATTGATCACTGTTACTATGCACTATTAGAATCCACATGTATGAATAATCCCACCAGGGACTTCATCATTTCCCAACTGACTGCAAAGAATTAAGTCAGCTCCTTCAGGCAAGACAGGCTTAGGGAATGTTTACAAATAAACAGCTGCTTGGACCCAGCCTTATCCTTTCTCCAGCTGCTGGTTAGTTTTTGATTTGCTGCTGGTAAGGAAGCTACAAAAGCCTCTTCTTGGGAAGTGGTGGGGGAATGGATGGGGAAGAGCATAAGAACAACCTGAGCACCTTGCAGGTGTCAATTCACAGTCACAGAGGTACAGGCACAAGCACAACCACAGGTTCCCCCCAGTCAGAGTAGGGGTGCACTCTGTGCTCCCTTTTCTAGTGCAGGACCTATTCTGATAGGACAAGGGGCAGTGGTTTTAAATTAGAAAAGAGTAGGTTCAGACTAGAAATAAGGAATAAATTTCTGTGATCAGAGTGATGAAACTCTTGCACAGGTTGCCCAGATAGGGTGTATATGCCCAGTCCCTGGAAATAGGTTGGATGGGACTCTGAACCAGGTCTAGTTGAAGGTGTCCTCACTTATTGTGGGTGGGTTTTGCTGCATGATAAAAATGGGAGGTGAAAAATCTCTCTTATTTTTTGCTACTCTTGATTCCTCTTCATTCTACATTTTTATAGTATCATTGATTTCAGTATGTAAAAGCAGTCAGCAAAACATAAATTATCTTAAAGGAAAGGATGAGAAGGTTTTTAATCCTCTGTCTTTCCCTTTATCCTTCTTGGTTACAAAAAAAAAAAAAAAAAAAAAAAATAGTGCTTGTGTCTGCATCCCTAAATCAGCATTGTTCAAAAAGAAAAAAAATGGGAGAAAAAAGTTATTTATTTGTGCCTGGAAAAGATTAAAGTGTTCAAACATTTTAAGAAAACGCATACAGAACTGTGACCCTCCATTAAGCCTCATACAAGATAATTGTGGAGACTAAATATTTCTCTGACTGCATGGACTTATGCTTTAAAGATTTTTTTATTATGATATTTCCCTTCCTTTTTTTGCAAAAACAAGTTTTGATAGAAAGCAGATATAGATCTGCAACAGAAAGGAAGCAACAAATTACATGTCAGTCATAAATGGAAAGAATATCCAGCCCATCAATTTTATACAGTTATGTATAGAAAGATAGCTGAAGATGTGTGCTGTAGTATGGAAAATTATCCATATCTCAGGTTCTACAATAATAAAGAAATTAAAGTCAGCAAGTTTTTTCATGACAGTTTTTGTGGTTCCAATTATTGTCTAAAATTTTTAGATTAAGAAGGAAAAAACTAGATATTTTTATGAAATTCTTTAGGGGAAAAAAAAAACATGACTAAGATTCACAGTTATCATCTCCCTTTTCTAAAAAATAAAAAATAAGGGTGGGGGGGGGGGAGAAGAGCAAAAGGAAAAGTAAAATCTCAGATTAAAATTAGCATTGAATAGAGAAAGATGTGATGAGACAGTTGAAGCAAACATAGGACTTCCAAGAGAAGAGAGGATAAAAATTCAATTCCTCCATGAAAAAACTGTATCTAGGCAAAATTAGGTGTCCCTCAGCTTAGAGAGTTCTGGTTTCAGGTCCCATAAACTGGTCTCCAGTGAAAAGTAACCTTAAATAGTTGGTGTGATTCTATGATCCCTCCTGTTCACAAGCTTGAGTTAAAGTAGAGCAAACTGATGACCAAAGAGATGAATGTCCCATAAAAACTGCATCTGAGTATTCATTTGTAAATATCTCATTAACCAAGATACAAATGGAAAGGATTGTTTCAACCAGTTTGAATGGGAGTTTCCATGAAAAGACTTGAGATTTCTCAAATTTTCTTTTATTGTTGAAATGGATCCAGCCAATGTGAAAATTTCAACTATATTGTCAGTCAAAATGCAAGACATTTCCTAATCCATTAAAAACAGACTTTGTTGGGTTGATGTGGCTAGAAATGTGTATTCTATCCCCTGCTATGTAGCATTATTGTCAGAGATGTGTCAGATGCATTATCAGAACACAAAAAAACCCCCAAAACAATCACAGAATATTCTGAGCTGAAAGGGGCCCACGAGGATCATCAAGCCTAACTCTGAACAGTAAGGCTGCACCTCAATGACTTAACAGAAGCCTTTTTCTGGTTCTCTGGAATGTTTTGCCAAAGACTTACCTGTTTGTACTGGTGAACTGCCAAAATAAGAGAAAGGTCAAAGATTTCAAGAAAAATCTGATTTTTTTTTTACTAATTTGCTGTTAAACCACCATATAGTCAGATGTACTGACTTGCACGACTACATTAAGTCCAAAAGAAAGCCTGTACTTAGTTCCTCTTCACATAAGCTGGTAAACAGTTGTTTTATGGCACTTTGTTCTTATCATTCATGTGCCCATGAAGTACTAACCAGACCTTTGTGAATAATCTCTGTTAAATATTAAGATGCTTAGAAAAGCACAAGTATTAAGGTGTGCCTAAATTAGTTCAAACTTAGTATAATTAATGAGGTTTTCTGGAACTCGTCATTGCACCATGCACATGTGAAATTTTTACTGAGTGGCAGATTTTGTAATGAGCCTACACTATTCTTGTGCCTATCAGCATATCTTTTTCTGTACATAAAGCTGATACATTGAACAGTTCATTGTTCTGCACCTTGTTACCTAATTGTTATCTAATTCCATAGTGATTGCTGTGTTTGTCTTGGATCACCTCTGTATTTTTGTTCACTGACAAACGAATCTAAAGATGCATCTTTTGTTCATTCTTCACATTTGATATTGTGGCAGCTGCAGTCTCTGTTAAGTGGCTCTGTCACTTTTTCAGGCAGATATAATAAGAACCTGATGGGATAAATAAAGCCATACATTTCAGCTGGAGTTAGTCTCTGATCAGGGAATACTCTGGGAAAATGCTTAAAAAGTCTCAATCTTCTGAAGAAGAAATCAAATGCAGCCTTCAAAGCTGATGGGATAAAAAAGCCAGAATCAGAAAACAACAGGCAGAAGATGGAATTTATGAAAACTTAACAAGTATATTTATTTCAAATGATAATGATCATGGAGAATAAAGTTTGGACTCGTGATAATATTTCTAGCAGCCTTGGAGCAGTTCTTCATAAACACAAGCATTTCCATGGTTTCTGAGAATCTTCACAAAATTGCAAAAGATATATTTTTAAACAGTCACACAGCCCAGAAGCAGGACACATACACTCATGTGCATTCATTTTCTTTTGACTTTTGTAGTTCTACACAGTGGGAAACGCTGAATAATTCTAATGAGTTAGAGCCAGTTTGCATTTCACAATACAAACTGACATACAGAGAGATGTCATTCTTACTTTCTTGTGTTCCCTATACAGAGAAAGTTACAAGTTGTGCATTCATAGAGGGATCAAATGGTGTTATAAGTTGCACATATTTACCTGGTAAAATATTTCTTACACCAGACAGAATGATTA
Source organism: Oenanthe melanoleuca (assembly GCF_029582105.1). NCBI lineage: Eukaryota > Metazoa > Chordata > Aves > Passeriformes > Muscicapidae > Oenanthe > Oenanthe melanoleuca. Next base: position 43,938,409 of record NC_079334.1, read on the forward strand.
CATGGCAATACAAAGAAATGCAAGTGTCTCTACTGCCTGAAGCTTATCCTAATGCTGTCCTAAACACAAATTCACAAGCATTAGAAGGGGCCTTAGGACTTACAGCTGATACTTCAACATACAGAAGATTGAGTGATATTGGTGGATTTTGAAATGTAAAGAGAAATACATATTTCATTGGCTTAATTAATTAATTTTGGTTAGCCAAAATATTGTTTTATGAGTTGTGTCTAGCTAGTAATATCTACTATCTGCAGTACTATGAATATTGCTGTATTGAGTGTACCTCAGTAATAATACATGCAGTAATGGCATGCTCCTTAAATTATCTGGGATGTTGGTATTTTGCTTCTCCTGTTGTCTAGGCTTTAGCTTGTATCAAACTATGCACATGTTTTCCACAGCCAGGGCTCCCCCATCTGCTCTGCCTCTCACAAACAGAGATACAGGTTTGGAAATGGTCCCAGAAATTTTGGTTAGAGCAGTCCTGTGCCTGTGATACCTTTAAAAGATTCAAAATAGGAGTTAGAGATACAAATCCACCATTAATTATTTTGGTTTTTTATAGGCACTGCAATACAAAGGGCAGTTAAATACAGAGTACTGTTTCTGAAGTCTATTACAGATTAACATTTCACCCTTTTTCTTATGTATTGGGAACTTAGGTTAGTAGATGATCTCCAAGAGGTCAGCTTATCTACCAAGAGAAGTGATAGGTTCCTCATATTCTGGAGGTATATAATGATGTTTCATTTCCTTTGTTTAAATCCTACTTTTGACCTTTGGAAAGATAGTTGCACTTTCCTAGTGTAAGTCGCAAATTTTCAAAATTTCTATTTGGTCGCAAATAAAAATAAAGTTAAAGGTTAGGAAAGCAATTCCTGTCATTTTATTATAAACCTGGAATATATGGCATATTTTTACTCAATTATCTGAGGAATCTGTAAAGGTCTTACAGGGAAAATTGCATATACATCTTCGCAGGGTCTTTTGCTGAATATTCAGAAATAGAATAGCAATATATCTACTCTAATAGATATGCAAGTGAAAACATTGCCTAAGCTGTCTCTCTTTAATATCTTGATTTTATACAGCTGCTCTGCATTGCTGTACCGTCATGGTGCCACTTTGGTAAACAGAAAGAAGTGTAGAGTACTGATAAGACCGAGTATACAGGGAAGACTAAAAAATGAAATGCACCCATCAACTTTTCTTTAAGTCCTTAGAAAAGCAGTTGGCCATCATAACCTTGACTATACCCATTTTCTTCCAAGCCATTATTCTGTGTCTTTGAAGAACTAGACTTTGCAACTCTCTTTAGAGATGCAACTTTGATGTTTAGACGAACTGCTGATGTGTTGTAACTTAGTGAGTCCTATGATCTTGATTGTATATCTGATGTAACCATGGAGGAAGAGAAGAAAAATCACCAGGGCAAATAATTTCATGGAAAAGAGAGATGAGCTCTGTTTTCAATTCAACTGAAAAGCCATTTTAAGAAAGTCAGAAACAAAACAGGAAAAAGAACCCCAACAACATTAAGTAAACTGATCAGACCATATTTTTAGTCTATAATAGGCATATATTTTTCCTGCTATTTCTATTGAAGTCTTCCCTGAAGTAGTTGTATTGGTGTCAGCTGCAAGATGACTCAGTGAAGTGATGAGAAAACAATTAAACAACTAATCTGAAGGGCAGGATTCAGGAAGCCCAAGTTTTGGTTTGATTGCTCTAGTTTGGCTGATGTGTAATAACTAATCAATAACCTGCAAATATTAAAAAAAAAAGGTTTTCAGCCTTGTAATTAGCAACGTTGCCAAGTGCAGATAGCACTAGAATAAACATGCAAGAAGTTTTGAAAAAGGAATCTTGGTTTATTTTCATATACCAAGCAAATTTATGCATACACATGGTATTTCTGTACCGCTTTGCTCCTAGAAATGTGAAAATTTCCTTTGCACATGAAAATTTTCATAGTAGCAGCTTATTGTAATTGCTGTCTTTGGCTTTGGCATAGAAAGTAACACAATACAGGCCTGGCTGGGAGGATGAAGATACCAAGTCTGTGCATTCACAAATGGAATCAGGCAGGAAAGCAAATCATCCTTTCATTAATCTCCTAGATATTCAATGATTGCAGTATACCTTTTATGCTTGTAAGCACTAAATTTACATTTATAAAATAAAGTACACTTCTTGCTTCAAAAATGCTACATTTTCATTTTCAAGTTTGACAAGTCTCTTAGGACAGGCAGTGTCTAAGTTTGGAATTGTCATCTTCTGGGCCTGCCATCAGCTTCACAAAACAACTATGCTGCAACTAGAAATCTGAGCTCTGGTTTTCAGTGATTATAAATATATTCTTACATACACAAAGTTTTTTATAGCTGTAAAGAAAGTTCCATGATTTGCTAAAGAAATTCTTCAGTAACCTAACAAAACTTTAAGGACATATTAATCTCTAGAACCTGTGAAATTCAAATATTAAGAATGTGACTTCATCTTAAAATAAATTCTCTATTTACCCATTCCTTATCTCTGTAGCCAGAAGACCTCTATACCTCAATTTACCTATAAACATATTCATACAAGGAATGGCATGTTTCAAGTAGCTGTGAAACTCAAGGAGTAACTCATATTCTTCATTAGTTGAAAAACACCCTTTAAACTGGAATTTTATATACTACTTTCCAAAATTGCTGTAATAAATGCTAAGTAATTTCTAACTTGGCAATTAGTTTATACAAAATAATGATTTTAAACAGGAGAAAATGTGACCTTCAAAAAACTGAAAAATATAGATGTGACATAAATTTATATATATATCTGTGTTTTGAAAAATAATATATTTATAATTTTACAAATAATGATATATGCTTACTGGAAGACTGAAATGTACAAACTGAAGATTTCTAAAACAAAGTCTCAGTTAGCTACTTTTCAGGATTTTGAAATTTGATGCAAATTAGAAATATGTATAAACTTCTTTTTACCTTTAGCCATTCATTTAAAAAGTCATGAGTTAATTTCCAGCTTTGATTAAACAATAGTATGCTAAACAGATATATTGTTCTAAGCAGTAATTATTGTGTAAACAAAGAAATGCCACCTCTTGGCTAGTTACAGTTGTTATTTATTTGCATTGCCATTGTCTTAATTAAAATAAATTTACAGACATTTGGACAAACTGCATAATTTCTGTTTATATCATAGACCTGTGTAAATGAAAGAAATCTGAAAGTCTTTTGAATGAAAAGACCTCTAAAAGCTACTGAAATATAGCTCAAAGGTTCTTTTGTGGTATCTCCAGAATATCCAGGGAGAAAATGTGAAAAAGTTTTCCAGTTGCTCCAGTTTCTGATTTAGCAGGCCGATTTTTGCTAGGGCCAAGTTGCTGCATCACCTGTAAGAGTGACCTTACCTAAGAGAGGTGGTAAATCCCCCTGTTTGTTTGTGAATCCCCCTGTTTGTAAATCCCCCTGTTTGTAAATCCCTCTGTTTGTAAATCCCCCCCAGTGGATCCCACCAGAGCTGGGGTTTGGACTGTGCAAGTTCAGGGATTCCTTTGCTGGGGCTTGCTTAGAGCCTGGCACGAAGCACCAGCTGGATAGAAATGAAACAGATAACATTGAGCTCACCTGAATATTTCAGATCCTATTTCTTGTACATAGACTAACCCCAGGCATCTTCATCTGCTGGTGCAGAAGTTGTTGAGTAGCTGCAGTCATGTCAAAGGCAGTGCAGTGTCTCTGAGCAGCAAGCACACAAAGGCCACTGGTTAGACTGGTATTAGTGGTATTATTTCTGTGGAGTCATGCCAAGCCAACAGGATATTCATGATTTTCAACTTGTGAAAATTAAACCTAGGGAAATATTTAAGAATTCTTTCCTCAGGCTAGCTCAGCTGTGTGCTCACATGCACTTCATTTGGAACAACATCTCCTTCATCTATTTAGAGGTTTTATAGCTGCATTCAGGAACGGAAATTTATTGACAAAGCGTGGCGATCCATAAATTGAATTTTACAAAGATAGAATGTTTGTCTTGAGACACAGCAAAGAGAGTACTTACTAACTTCTAACCTGTAAACAGTTCTGTTTGTTTTTTTTTAATGTGAGTGCTTTTGACAGGTACAATATTGAGCCTGTAGTGATAAAATTATGTCAATAAATGCATAATGTTTTACACAGTGCAAACTTGTTATTCTGTCTCTACCCATTGTATAAAGAGAATTCTTGTTTAAAAAGCCCTATCTCAGTATGTTTGAATAAAATAACACAGAAAAATTATTTTAGTGGATTGATACATTAACATGCTGTATTCCTTAGTTATTTAAAGCTTGGTAACAAGTTAGAAGATTCAATAACACAAAGGCAAGCCTTGGCAAGAAAAACAATTCATTCCACACTGCCAACATTTCAGGGACTTCTTTGTCTCCCATTTATTCAAGGACTCTCATATTTCTATATCATGCAGTAAATACTGTGGCAAATGAGGTACACTGAAGGTCATAAAGAGCTGAGTTCCAGGTCTAAGCCTTAGTAATGCAACCATGTAGATCTGACTGTTTTTTTTTATTCTGGAAACACTGTCGGCCAAATCTGTCAGCATTTCACAGGAAAAAAAAAAAAAGAAAATATCCTTTTATTATAATATGTTTCATGTATTGCCATGTATTGCTAGGTATATGCTATGACAGCTTTTTTTTTTTTTTTTAAATTTCTATTATTTTGTTAAATATATTCTATTGTTATATCCAGAGCTTTCTTCTTCTAGAAAAATATCCAGTAATGTCACAAATATCTTTAAGAGCATGACATCAGGTTTTACTTGATCTCCCTTTTCTTAGCTGATATTCTATATCATTGGCAAGACTATCACTATCCCAGTTTCTTTCCACTACTGAAGTGCTCAGGGCTGAACCTTGCCAGCTGAGTTTTTATCTGATTATCAAGGTTTGTAGGGACTTTTTGAATGTTAGTAATTTATCTCACTGGAGACAGAGCTTCCAAACTGTGAATCTTCCTGTATATTTGAGTCCTACAGAAGTAATCTATCTGCAGCTTGGCTGACTGTCAAACTGAGAAAATACTTAGTAAGTTTGAGACAAAACAGCTCTTCAGGAAGTAAAACAATTTCCCATGATTCTTACAACTAATTGATCTTGTAATTTACAGTTTCTCAGTGTAATTGCATAAATGAATTGGGAGATACTTTTCATGATTTTGAAGCTGCTTTTTCAAAAGTCTTTTTGCCAGTTCAGAAAAAAATTTCTTTTAGCATTATATTTTCTTCTTCACCACCTGTCACTTCAATTTCTACCTGAACTGTACTGCTCTGAGCTATTGCTTTATTTAATACATATATTTTTATTAATGCCTGCAAAATTAAAACATGAAATATATAGAAAAAATCATTTTAGGAGAATTAATATAATAATCAATGCAGGTGAGGGAAAACTGACATAATGAAAATATTTGAGTGGGAAAGTTTCACAGACATATTTTACACTGTATAGGAGTAGCTGAGTGGAAATTGAAAACATAAACCATGCCATGAAGTTAATACTTTAGTTCTCTCTTTCCTTGTTATCAAAAAAGCAGTACAGTAGCATTTATACAATATTGTGTTTAGATCACTTCCTATAGGTCAAACTTTCTTTTACACATGATTTATTTGGGGGTTGTTTTGATCAAGAATGAGAGGTACAGACTTCTTTTTTGATCTGAATAAGAAAAACCCAACAAATGGCCTAATTGAATAGTTGTCATAAAAAGGTAGAATAAAGAGTAAGACAGATAACAAGTACATTTTACATCCCTTCAGACGGCAGGAACCATTTTTTTAAAAAAAAAAAACCAACAACAAAAATATACATAAGAACTTCTTGCACTGTCACATAGACAAGGCCACAGAGGGAACAGGAATGAGGCTTCCAAGTGGGTGATGCTTTCGGGCTCCTCTGTTCCAGTCACTCCCTGACCTTGTCCTACAGCCAAGGATTTGTGCAGATAAGGCAGCCTGAGGGCCAGGCTGGACACAGCACAGTGAAATGTTCAGTTGTCAACCTGTCAGAATCACTGCATCTCATCCCTTTCATCAGCATACAGTTTGCCTTTCCAAAGATATTATCATTGCAGGTTCTGTAGGTCACAGGGAATTTTCAAGCTCGATATACATGGCTCAATAGTTTATACCTGGCCTATTTCAATTCCCTTACTCCTTGTAAACAAGGTCTTCTACAAGGCTCCCAGTAGTCTGGTATAGTCTGATGGTTGCCCATGATATTTTATATTGAAAAACACCCCCAAAATATTGCATAGACTTTGCTAGATTTTTATATGTTAAAGAAGCCAAATCCTTACTATAGATTTACTGTAAGTAGATTGAATGCCATGACTAATAAGAGCTGATTTATGATTCTAAGGTCAGAGACTCAATGCTGAAGTTCTTTATCAAATAGCTAAAATTAGTGATACAAATAAACCTGGAGAATAATTAAAAATTATTCAACACCTTAAAAGAGATACCACAAGTTTATATTCAAACATAAATCTGAAATTAAAATATTTACAGCATGCACTTTTTTCCACCAAACTTGGTTCTCACTCTGCTATTTCATTTTACTTTGTCTTTCTAGCCAGTCACTGCCAGGCTCCTGTCCTAAAGACCTTTTGTCTTTACAGCCATTTTCATGATCCTTACTATGACTTGTAAACAGGATGTTCTGCTTGAGCAGCAGTTTTGCAATATTCACTGCCATCTACAAGTTTTAGCAGATTTGACACAGCCCACCAAATACATTCATTTGAGTAAAAATAACAAAAGGTCATACAAGTTTGGGTGAAATCTGTTGAAGTGTGCAAAGTTGTGGTGCTGTAAAAGCACTAAGCTCTGTTACAAGAAATTATAACTTGTAAGTCTACCTTACCTTCTCAGTTTAAGTCATGTAAATTAGAACTATCTCTGCTGGAGATAATGGAATAACAATCACTGTGTCTGGGAAAGAAATCTGGAACCCTGTTCTAGGCCCCAGACTTTGTAAAATCAAAATATTCAAAAAAGCTAATTTGAGGGGGGTGGGAGTGGTGGGAGATGGGGGGAGAGGTCACAGACAGTATTTGAAGCTATATGTCTTCTGAAATATTGCTTCAAAGATATTCTGCAGTGTGTTGGTTTCTTTCCTTGGCACACCTGTAAGTCTATCTTTTCTGTGCAATAAACATGAAAGTGTAACTGCAATACTTAAAGCCAAAATGCAGAACTTAAAGCCATTCTCTTATGAATCTTCACTTATTTCTTGAACTAGATATATTTAATTGGCATATCTAAAATTTTTATTCCAAACCCCATAGATTATTTCATATGGGAAATGAACTACTGGAATTAATGTAAGTGCATTAACCAATGATAATTATAAATTATAAATAATAATAAATATGTTAATTGAAATTCAATTATTATAAAAGTATTAGTGGCAGCGTGACAGGAATTCTGAATGATGGGTTCTTGATGAAGCTGAGTACTTTTCTTTCTAAAAGTAAGAAAAGTGCATATGTGTAAGGAATGGAAAATAAGATTTTGGTAAACAAAAGTCAACTGAATTTTCAGTCCCTAAAATTTCACAAAATATATAAAGAATGCCAGGTGTGGAGAGCACATTGTGGGTTTTGCAGTGTGAAAATTTCAATTTTCCAATATGTTAACCTGTTTTAAAAGTTTTTTTATACTCTTTTATGATCCTCTTTTTATCTTCCAATAAAATTATAAAGTATACTGAGAAATTAATAAAGGAAAAGGAAAAAGAAAAAATAGGAAAAGAGATGAGAAAGTTAAATTAGCAGATCATGAAGAAATGATAAGAGATTACTTTGGATAAATAAATATAAAGAAGATTACACCAGCAAGAGACAGATTGGAAGCAGTAGATGTAAAACATCAATATGTGTACAGAGGTTTCAGATACATTTGATTATTTTTTAATCAATCATCCTCTCCTCACAAGTCTAGGGAAGGTTTATGACTCCAGGAGAGAACAAATGGCATCCAAAAACAGCTGTAACTCTGTGACTTCTTTTATGCCTGTAAACTAAATAGTGCTAGGGTCCTCCTTTTTATCCTGACACCAGCTGGCATAGTCTTGTGTAGGTTTATCCTATAAAATTCCCTTATTCCTCAGAAGAGGCTAGTCTTTTGAGGAATAGTCACTGGTTCAGGCTAAGCTCTGGATGATGCCTCAGTTTTGGGAGGGAATACTTAATCCACAGGACAGCAAGGTGCCCAGTTCAGCTGTAGACATTCTTGAATGTTTTGTGTAGATATAACTCCTGTCTTCAATCATTAAATCCCCTGCCACAATCACTTGACCATTATTTGAACCTTACTTATACTGGGACTGATTCTTATTTCAGAGCAATTTCTTTAATTTCTTCCTTGAAATAATGCTCCTGAAAAGTGGCTTGGCAGCTGAAATAAGCCATTTACTAGTATGAAATTTGGTGCCCTAAAATCCAGACTCATTACTTAGTTTTCTATTTTTATTGACATATGCTAATAAAACAAGATTATGAATAAATAAGAGGGAAACTATGAAAAATAATGTTAACTATGAAAATAGTTATAACAAATCTGTAATGAAAAAGGAGTGGCAAAGGGCTAAATTACTTAAAAATATCAAGATATTTAAACATAGATAATATTTCAGCAAAGTTAAAATCCTGACATACACACGATTGATTGCATGCTTATTTCTTATCTGTAATACACACACACATGGTTTCTCTAGAAAAATTGGATTGTCTTGGGGTTTTTTGTTGTTGTTTTGAAGTCACCAAAAATACTCAAACTTCATACATAAAGAATTATCAATATCAGAAACAGATCCAGAACAAAAGGTTATTCAGGTCCAGCACACAGCTTTCAGCAAGATTACTTTTACTCTTGGTGTGTTTTGATATTCATCTTCAGATATCGACCCAATCTTTTCTTTAACTGTAAACACATCACTAAAATTGAAACCACCAATATGCTTAGTTTCTCATGTTGCTCAGGCTGTTACTAATAACATAGAAAACCACAGAAATCCACAATTATCATTTTTCTTGCTTTTATTATTGATATGTGTGTTAGTATAAGAGTGTGAAGCAGTTTACAAAAATAAATGCATTTTTTATTTCCTTGTGTACTGAAACATTTGGGAACACATTCCTGAATTTTGTATTAGTTCTGTATTCTCTGTACACAGGCTGTGATCCCACGACCACCATAAAAAAAGATTTCCATGAGCAGCCCATTGAATGAACCCCTGATGTTAAAAAGTCCCAGTCAGGTTGATTTTGGGTTGCAGGATTTGACCTGTTGTTGGGCAGGTAGGAAAATCTTCAGATGCTGTTTCAGCAGCACATCTTTCGGAGTTTCATAACCTTGAAAGTGGTAAGGGAAACTAGACCCATGGCAGGGGGTGCTAGCAGTGTCCATCTGTCCTACCAAGATCTCAATATTAACACACAAGCATACACATATTACACTAAAAAGTGTTCTGAAAATCATGCAACTTTCATAATGAGACATTTTAAAGGAAGTGGAAGTTTTAAAAGATGTATAACAAAAATGAAAAATACTCTAAAATTTAACTTGTATAAGCAAGGATGAAAGGAACACAGTTTTAGAAAATAGAAATACTTTTGGTGTCATGCAGGATTCAAAATTCAATTTCCATTCTGTCAGAAGAAAGTGAGCCTGTACTGAGGTTTTGGAGCACAGTGGGAAGCTATGCATTGTTTGGGCAATAGCTCCTGGAATTTGTATGTAAACTTGATCAGCCTGTCTCCCTGACTTGCTCTGTGCATGTTTCACAGTTCTCTGGTAGTTTCTCTAATGGGATCTCCTTGTTTCCCCTTCCTCTTTCTCCTCTGCATTAATGCAGGCTACAGAATATTTGCATCTATTATACAAATAATATTAAGACATCCATAGGCTTGGTTTAATCACTTAATAAGGGTCTTTCTAAACATTAAAACAGAACTGCAAGACAAGGCTGTCATACAAATCACAATGCTGTGCATGCAGTCCTGCCCACTGCCAGAAGGGATCCCACAAACAGCTTTTCTTCACCAAGACATTTAATATCTAGAAATAATGTTATTATTTCTATTCATTGTAGGCCATTTACACACAATTCAAGCTCTACTATATAAATGAGATGAAAGCAAAATATTACCTATTAGGTGTTTTCAAGGTTATAAATTACAGTGGACTTCTCATCAAATTGTTATTGGACTAAAGGTAGCTTGACATCATGGTAACGTTTTAACATGTTTTAAATGATAAGGAATTTAATAATTTCTTCAAGAGAATGAAAGAAATAAAAATGGGGGTTTATAATGGAAATTTTAGAACGGCATTTATCAACATCTTAGTGCTAAATTCAAATTACTTGAAATAATGATACAGTGTATTGAAATACTTATTTTATGAATTTTTAAATTCAAGAAAAAAATAGTCATTTCCTTCAGAATGGGGCTTTTGTGTAATCACCAAGAATTGCATTGTCCTTATCTAGAAGCCCTTTTTCTCAGTGCCCAACTTGAATATCAATTATTTCACCCAGTAAATGTTAATCTTTGATGGACCACACATCCTTAAAAAGTCACATTTTTCCCTCATATTCTATTTTCCTACAGATTCAGATGTACATAAATATAACATTTTGAATAGATGTGTGTTTTTTTTATAATGAATACATATTATTCATTTTCTATTTAAGTTAGTACATTAGGACAACAAAACACATTAAAAGGTATGTGATTTTTCCTGCTAAAACCAAATCCCCAAATGTTTTGTGAAACACAGCTTTTATGCAAGAATGGGAAAAAGGGGAAACCCAACATTTTTTCAATATTATTTTTTTACCTAAGGATTCCAACACGGAGGAAATTAGACAATATGGTTTATTTCTCTGTTCTGTAAATAATAAATTGAATATTTAGAATTTTGATTAAAATTCTAGGATGAGCTGTGAAATTTGCACGCATTTATCTACATTCACATGCATTGATGTTCTGAAACATGAAAAGTAAACTTCATCCTAAACAGTTGAAGAAGTTGATTGTATGGCACCTTTAACATGCAGAAAAAGTCAAAAGGCCAACATCATAGGTAGTATTTTTTTAAGTTTTAGCTTTGTAACTCTAACAATTATTCACATGGTAAAGCTGTGGTCATTTTTTGATGCTAATATTCACTGTGTTATCAATCTTGCTTCTCAAATGTCTATGTGCTCAGTTAATTATAAAAATTCCCTCAATACTTTGAGATGAAATATCTATTCAAATTTGGATGAATTCACATTATTATTCTATGGCAAGCATGGATTTTCTGTGTGTTTCTGTGCAAGGAAAAACCTTTCTCCCAATTCCCTATTTGGAGATTAAGATTTGCTATTAATATAGCTAAAGCCAGAGTTTGACATAATATATTTGCAACTCTGATTGCAAGAAATTCCCACCATGGGATCACTCCTTATCCTTTGTTCTCTGCTTCTCAAAAAGCAGATTCACAAGAGTTTTTCTTTGGGACACTTCATCTCCACGAGGTGTCATAATATTCCTCTTTAACATTCACCCTTGCATTCTTACACTGTTACCTGGACTGATTCATTAAGATGTGAACAAAACTAGTGATACATTGGGTCAAATATAGGAGAAAAGTGGTATTTTTCATTATGGACCAACAATAGGCACTTCTGGGGCTGGATCACAACAGTGTCATCTATTGCTTTCCTTCTGGAGTCTGTAAAAGCTTAAAGGATGTCACATATAGCTCATGGTTCTCCCCATTTTAGGTGGTGGGAATCATCCCAGTGCATGGCAAAAGCTGTTATAAATGTCTTTAACTTACACTGGTCAAAATTTTACCAGTTTCAGGCCTAAGAGAAATAGATAAGCACTTGTGAAAACCCTCCACTATAGAAATTAATCAATTAGGGAAGAGTGGGATTAGTCCTAGAAATCTCGTTTACTTCCTTGTTGTTTCTATCAAGATTTCCTTCTTCTGGAGGATGGGAAGGGGATGCAAGCAACATAATATATGTTACAGAAAGATTTCACTGTGCAACTAATTCAGCAATAATCCTCCCATCAGGATCCTTATTTCCTTATATCCTTATATCCTTATATCCTTATATCCTTATATCCTTATATCCTTATTTCAGAGAGCTGGACTTCACTTTCAGACTGCCTATTGCATAGCAGATAAAGATCTTTATCATCTTTATTATCTTCAGACTCAGTTCTTTTTCATAATGTGCTGTGAATTCCTGAAAATTTGCTAGCTGCTGTGTCAGGCTCATGTGGAATATACAAAACTACAGAAGTGCAATTGTCCTTTGGTAGTTTTATGTTCAGGGGTTTTTTATTTTATTTTGTTTGGGTTTTGTTGGTTTTGTTTTGTCTTGGGATTTTGTTTGTCTGTTTAGTTTGGTTTAGCTTGTGCTATTTGGAGAGCAATACACATATATGCAGATCTGTGACAAAAAACAGCACAGCTCTTAGATCTGCTGGGGAAAACCACAAATCATTTTGGAAAGTATTGCTTTTGGAATAAGTAGTGAGGGACTCAGGAATTCTTAAATTCTATTTCTTGTTCTACATTGTCAAATATATAATTTTCCCCTGTATAAATAACAAAATTAGTCCAGTGTAACACTGTATTCTGAGAAATAATAGGTACAAATTTAATGAGCTGACTGCCAGAGGGCTGCATTATAGTGGTCTTCAAAAAAGAAGAGATACAATAATTACAGTGAAGAAGCCCTGGATAACTAATAAAAGACTTGACTTGATAATTACTGTTCCTGTATCTGTGTTAGAACAAGACTGTCCTTTCTCTGCTGCTTTTAGGTATAATGATATTGTGACATGATATGCCATTTCTATGATATTTTCCAACTCTAAAATGTACACTGGAGACAGCTTAATTGCAAGTGTCACAAAACACACATTTTGGGCAACATGAAGGAGGGACTGAATTCTGTTTAATCATGTTTTTAAACTGAATGCTAACCAGCTGTCCTGTTTATGTAATTGTTTCATTGCAGGGGATGCTGTCTCTTTGGGAGCTCACTGAGACCAGCTGAGGTTCTCCTCAGAAAATATTTTATGGGGGTGTGGTACAGTGAAGTGATGCAAGTTTCACACTTAAATAAGATTTTACCACATACTCAAAGTGGCATAGGAATAACATGCAATGTCCATTTACCCCAGGGTTATTTCAGATTAATCTACCTTCTAAAACAGTTATCCAAAATTAGCAAAAAAATTAGCATTTAAGCCAGAGTCTCTGAATAGAAGTGATCATTTTCTTTAAGCAATTTCTCTATACAGTGATGAAGGAGATCATGTCCGTGTTTTAGGAGAAGAGAGGCAGGAGGATATCTGAGCCAAGCTCACAAATGGGACTCTCTGAAGTCTTGACTTTCTCATCACGATGGTAATTTCCCTTCTTAACTAAACCTATGTGAAACTGTTTCACAACCTATGGCTCATTCTCTGACTGGTACTAAACTAACTCTTGTGGATGAGGACATCAGTGAAAGGTGTTACCACCTCTTGCATGATAACTTGTTTATGGACCTGGCCCAGGAGGTAGTCTCTGGTCAAGAGCTCATTTATAGTTGGCTCCCAAGCATTTGACTCCTCCTCTCCCAGCTATCTCACTATACTTGTTTGCCTGATTGTTTCTGTAGGGGTTTCATTTGTTTGTTAATTACTTTTTTTTCCTCTTTCCTCTCCTAGGGACATCTGAAGGCAGCACACCTTGGAATTCAACACAGCAAGGCTGAAGGCACTAAACACAGTGAAAAATTTAGATGCTATACATGAAATCAGGAGGGGAGCAGCTAATTCATTCATGGACTTGGAATAACTCTTACTCCAAACTGTTGTAACCCCTAGTTTCTACTGAAGGATAGTTCTGCTCTATTTTCATTGCTGTTTGTATGAAACAAAATACAGTTTTGTGATTGCATATGATATGAATTTCATTGTATAGAACATCACTTCAGTCACTCCAGAAAGCAGATACTGCCTAGTAAGAAAAGAGAACCTTTCTCATTGTAGGTAAATGGTTTATTTACCATCCCAGTCAAATACTGAGTCTCTTTCAATCCTACCCATTGTATGATTTCCTGTATTCAAGAAGATGTTGGTCCTATGATGCACACAGCAGCCAGGGCTGTGCCAAAGACAGATGTGTATAGTGAGTTGAATGCACAGAATCATTTCTCAGGTTAGCAAGTAGCAGAAAGATGCTAAGGGGGTATTTTTCTATGGCAGAAATTGAGAGAAGGACAGGTAAGTAATGGAGAGGGTAAGTTTATGGAGAAAGAATTAAAAAATAGCTTTAGTCTGAAGGCCTGGAATTCAGACTACTATTTATTTCAGTCCTCCTGTGAATTAGCTGATTTTGCTTCCAGATAGAAACTGATTAGCTTCAATTCAAGCAAGATTAGGTGCAGCTATAAGGTGCACAATTATTTACTTATTTTAAATCTCTTTGTTTCCTAAACTTCTAGTATGACCATAAAATAATAATTTTGCTTTTATGGTGGAGTTTTTCTAGGAATAAAAATTATTTTGAATTGTCTGCATTTCCTTAGGGATACAATCTCTGAGACAATTATGAATTCCTTAAGGAATTATGTCTCTCAGAACTAAACATTCAACAGAAACTGGGAGTCTTCAGTGGGCACATCAGCCCTGGGAGCTGCAGACATCGTTCTGGGGCAAGTAACATTGCTAGAAAGAGAATTCTCCCAGTAGTAGATGGCTATTTTATTCAGATCTAATGAGGATGTGTAAGACTGAAAAGTTTCCTCAGAACTGTGATATTCTTTTTATTAACTTGGACCTTACTTCACAAATAGAGTGTACAAACTGTATATCAGGATTTTTGACATGTATTTTCTTGTATCAAGGTGATTTTGTGTTTGTATTGTTTCCTTTGTATTGTTTCTGATCTGCATATTTTGCTTTCAATTAAAAAAATCTCTTATGTGGAATAGAATTATTTCCATTACTTACTTCCACCTGGTTTTATTTCTTTTATTTTCTAAGATATTATCATGATCCAAAATTAATTTTGTTGCTTATTTCACATTGTTTGTCTTGAACGAAATGTGTTTGTTAATGTTTGCCCTCTGTGCTTATCAAAGTCAGTATAATTGTAATGGATTTCTATGGTGCTATGCCAGTTTGACCAGGCTGAGGATTTAGACCCTTTTTTACTGTATTCTTGCTGATAGTATTTAAAATTTGAAAAAAAAATACTGATCCTATCACAACTAGGAATACCTCTGGAAAATAATTCCAGAAATAGGCCAATCTCTATGTAGTTATATAAAATCACTTATATGTGCATACAGTGTTTGGCCTGGGATAGAGTTAATTTTCTTCACAGTAGCTGGTATGGGGCTGTGTTTTAGATTAGTGCTGGAAACAGTGCTGATAACACAGGGATGTTTCAGCTGTTGCCAAGCAGAACTTACCCAGAGCCACTGCTCCTTACCTCACCCTGCCATGAGGAGACTGGGGGTGCACAAGGAGCTGGGAGGGGACACAGCCAGGACAGCTGACCCCAAGTGACCACAGGGACATCCCAGACCATGTGCTGTGCTCAGCACACAGAGCTGGGGGAAGGAGAAGGAAGGTGGGGACATTCAGGGTGATGGTGCTTGTCTGCTCCAGTCACTGTTACCTGTGATGGAGCTCTGCTTTCCTGGGGATGGCTGAACACCTGCCTGCCCATGGGAAATGGTGAATGAATCCCTTGTTGCTTTGCTTGCATGCACAGCTTCTGCTTTACCTATTAACTGTCTTTATCTCAAGCCTTGAGTCCTTTCCTCCTTACCCTTCTGATTCTCTCTCCCGTCCAGCAAGGGGAAATGGAGCAAACAGCTGTGTGCTAAGCTGCCAGCTGGGGTTAAACTGTGACAATGTTGATGTTTTGTTGAGTGTGTCATGCTCTCACTAATGTTTTGTTTATACAGCCTGGGCAGAAGTCCAGAGCCTTACCCAACACAGAAGGGGAAAAGAGAAAAGAAGGTTTTCCAACAACATGAGAAGAAGTGACATATTTCCAAAAAGCAAAATATAGAGTTATGTAGAGCTCTGGATGAAGTAAAAGTGCTAATTGAATAAAGTAACAAAAACACTTTTGGCAATGTTTTACCTTGGCTTATTCGCCCTACTTGTTTACAAATTCAGTAAGTTTTGTGGCATTCTCATGTTAAAGCAAATGTGTTCAAAGATACTTCGAGTCCAGAGATGTAGTTTGCATCATATCAGCCCCCAAAAGCTTGCAAATGCACCTGCCCATGACAGTTATTTGTGAATGAATCAAGTAATGTAACAGGAGGGAAATTAAAATACATATCCTCCAGCCTCAGATCACTTGTACCATTAGGGAAGTTAGTTCTTAGGAATGTTAAACTACTGTGATTTTTCTAAACCTACTGGCACTACTGTGAATTAGGAAAAAAGTATTTTAATAAAAAGCTGATGTGCTTTTGGTGATGTTCTTTTCCATAATCAGGGATGAGGTGGCAGAGGTATTTAAGCCTGAGGAGAGGATGTCTACTACTGTATGTGTAAATATAGTCACAGTGCCATCTTTCTAAAGTTTCTCAGTTATAACCCCTCATGGAATGATGTTACCTTATGTAAAAATGTATATGCTATGTAAATTCCATTTCTGCACCCTCTTTCCTTTGCAATGCTTCCACGTAGCCCTTCTGACAGGTTGCCCAGTGTGACCATAATAACTTTCCACACTGTCAGTAAGATGAACAGATCAAAGTTTTCTCTCTCTGTCTTCCTTGTATTGGACATTGATGTTTCTTTTTTGGCCTCAGGTGAACACATACTGCGCTGAATGAAGAGTGTCATGAGAAAATTGCTTCTTGCTTTTTGACTTGATTGGTATTTTTCTACCCACATAATTTGGGAAGAAAATATGCTGTGCTTTGGGGCTATTTTTTTCCCCTTTGATAACATTCTTCACTCAAGTCCTTGGCTAAATGTCCATATATAGTCCAAGTACATTGGCATATGAGCTAGGTTTCCCTTAATTTTATTTTTAATCAAGCAACATATTTTTCTGTCCTCTTCTGACCTACTTTCTATCAGCTATTGCAGCTGTATCAAAGAAGTCACCTTTCCCTTTTTCTATATTGTCCTGGTAAAAATACTGGTTTCTTCTTTATTGTGGATATAATACTATTGATCCTGTTTACTTGCTCTTGGAGAAATACTGCCTTCATTCTGGTCTTCATGTCATTTTCAGGACAGTAATTATTGAAACAAATGACCTAACTAAAGAATCTCCAACAGACTGACTTCAAAAGGATGGCTAAAAAAGTAAAGATGAAAGACTGATGCTGAGCATAGATACGTTACAGGTGAAAACATGCCCTTTTCCATCTCCTAAAAATGAAGTAAAAGAAGCAAAGCCCTAAATCAAACCCCACTTCTTATTGTGCAAACTAATGTTTTATTAGTCATTTTAATTTGAAAGAACATCAGTGGGATTTCTTGGAATACAGCAAGCAGAGATGACAACTGGACAGATGACAACCAGAGTGGGAAGGATGGTTACACACCCATAAGTGAGCACTGGGCTGTCCTGACCTGACACAATCTAAAATCACAACTTTTCTGTGCTCCCCACATTGCTGCACTAAGGCTCATAGGAAATGAATGGCAACTGCACAGCTTATAAATCAGATGGACACACAACATGAAAGGGATCTTTCCAACACAAGAATTTGGAGTAATCTGCAGGTCTAGTATTTATTTTCCAACTCAATTAATTCCTACTTAGAATTCTACCTCTCAGCATTAAGCATAAGAATGAAAAGTACTATTCACTTTGAACTTCATTAATTTAATGTCATAGAATAGATGTAAACATAATGTGTAGGATTTCATATATATTTGGTTACAAGCCTTTCCTTCTCTGGTTCTTTTCAGATTTTTTAAATATTTTGTTTTCCTCTCCCTTCCTGTCTGGTCTTGTGAATAAGTGACTAAGTAATTTGAGAGAACAGACAAATAGGCATAGTAACTGTGAAAATATCTTTGAAGTTTGCAAAAAACATTAGAAAAAAATTAAAATGTCTTGTTGAGTGAACTACTACAAAATATGAGGTAGAGAGATTAGTACATACAGAGTTTGAGAAAAAAAATCCCAGATACTATGCATGAATCTTGGAATTCCTTTCATGCTATAATAATGCCAGACTATTTAATTTCTAATAATATTGTAGTAATATTGCAGTCTGTTAAGGGCTGCCACTTGTCTTTACATCTGCTAACTTGATAAATGCTAGAAAACATGAAAGGCTCAGATTTGGCTTCCTTGTATTTACTTTTAATCAGAGAAAGTATTGGTAGAACAAGCTCCTAGAAAATTTGAACAAGCCACCTTGAACATCAATTTGTATTGATCAATGGCACACATGCAATAAACATGACTCTTACTATTATTTTTTTCTTTATTTTTCTTTGATGTACGATAGCAAGATATGTTTTTGAAGAAGGACCAGAGCTTTAAAGGTCATAACTACATCTTACACATTATCCACAAATACAAAAATTACAAAACTGTTTAAATTCTGTACTCTTTCTTAAAAAAATGTAATATAATTTTTACTTAAAATTATTTTTTTGGTTTTTTGTGTCTTCTTTTATGTCTGCATGTTAAAATAAGAAAAATAAACACATAATGCATAACACACATTAACTGCCAATGGCTATTGAAAAGTAGATAACTGGTAAAAATGAGAAGGAGACAAAAGAAAAACCTCAAAAAAATACAAAATTGCAAGTTGAATTGCCCTGATTTCTTGTGTATGACATAACAAATATTTTGATTGCTATTATTCTACATCTGACTGTCATTCCCATTAAAAGTCTAGTCAAAACAGGGCAATCAATAAAGCTATTGTGTGTGATTGTACTGTGCTTAGATTTTGTACCTTTTGTGTGTTTCACTGTAAAGAAAATACATGCCCAGATACTACCTGAGTGATGGTGATCTCATTAACACAAAGAAAAATCATTAATTGTATACTACTCTTCCCAGATTAAAATGGACAGTATAATTTACATTAGCTAATGAAACCTTTCTTCCAGTGTCCTTCCAGTAACTTCAGAATGTATAGTTTAGATTAGATACTTGTTTTCCAGAAGAATAGATTAGGTGGGAAAAAAAAACTAACCACCAAAAGCCTAATTTTGCACATCTTATACTTTTATATTTAATTGCACTCATCTAAGAATTTCACTATGTGAGAAAAGAGATGGAGGTGAAAAATGACCAGCAAAAGCTTGAGAATGGCATCTTTCTAATTGCATTGTTCAGAATTTGTTTGGCACATAACTACCCAGAGCTCCTATTAGTATCTGAACCACTTATTAGTATCTGAACCACTTTGGTGTCCTGGTGAGGATGGAGAAATATGTGAGGCTCATGGAACAGACCTTTGGGAGCATCAAAAGTATGAATGACTTGTACTTATTTCTCCTAGCTGCCATCCAGTTATCATCTCCATCTTTTTACTAGTATTTCTATAACATATTATTGACATTGAAAGTAGCTTTAGATGCTAAAAAATATACATGAAACTTTTCCTTGATATTTAAAATATTAATTTATTAGAAATAGTCACATTTTAAAAATTGATGAAAGAGTAAAACATACTGGTATGAACAATAATATAAATTAAATATATTTCTGATGGTTTTGCAGCTTAGGAATAGATTCTTTTTAGTATAGCAAAACCTGTGAATAATGCCCTTCTTGCATCTGGACTGCTGGTGAGTTTTGTGTGCTATGCCTAATAGGAATGAGAAATATGAGTGGGTCATAGGTAATTTCTCTTGATTTTCTCTTGACTTTCATCAGCATTGGTTTTCACATAGTTTATATTATCATGCAGTGTCTTTGGGATAACAACTCTGTGGGAATGCATGAATAAAATTGCCTATGGACTACATAACAGTAGGTTGAAGTAAGTAAATGGATTTCATTGTTAAATGGAATCCTGCTAAAATTGCTTTGACTGTATCAGGGCTTAGTGCTCACAGCTACTGACCTTCATGCAATCATTCACTAGGGCTGAATATTGATTTTGGAGACACCTACCTTCAAAAAAAAAACTTCAAGGAAAATGAGCGCAGCTTGATATAACATCGAGGTGGGAAACTAAAGTAGAAAAATGAAAAACTTCATATATTAGTTGTGGGCCTGGCTGCATCATAATCAGGAGGCAGAAAACCAGGGTCAATGCAGGTGTATCTATATAATGTTTTATCTAAGGCACAATATTCACTGCACTGTTTCAGCTCTTCTATGTAGTCTGACCTCTTCATGTCCCTTTGCTCATACTGCCCATCCAGCTGCATGGATGTTATTG
Organism: Oenanthe melanoleuca; assembly: GCF_029582105.1. Taxonomy (NCBI): domain Eukaryota; kingdom Metazoa; phylum Chordata; class Aves; order Passeriformes; family Muscicapidae; genus Oenanthe; species Oenanthe melanoleuca. The sequence goes on from NC_079334.1 coordinate 43,958,882, forward strand.
TGGAGAAAACCTGCAAGCACAAGCTGGTTTACTCAAACTCCCATCTCCAAAAATCACACTTCAGTATGGTAAAGAAATATCAAAACTGGGATGCAGTAGTCCTTGAAAATTTTCCAGAACATTTACTATTCTGACATAATTCCTTCATAATTGATAGGATTGGTCAGCCAAAAAGCCCCAAGTGATTAATAATAGAAAATGCAACAGAATCAAATGAGAGACACAATTTATTAAAATAAGACAATAGTGAAGTCCTTAAACATGACAAATTCTAAAATGTGACTATAACTTAATTGAATCACCACAACTTCTGAACATTGAAAAACATGCTTTTTAGAAAAGAGGCTAAAAGTAGATGCATTATCTGAAGAATGAGATTTTTTTTGAGATGAAGTGCAATTTTAGACATCTTCACAAACTGGTTGTATTTTATAATCTCATGGTCTAATTATGTTCTGCTTTCTCTCAAGTAGCTATCTTTGTACTGCTCTTACTGTAGATTTCCTGCCAGTATATATTACTTTGCAAGAATTTCTTTGAATTACAAAAAAGCTGAATCTCAAAATTCTTTTCTAGAAAGATAATTGCGCTCTACAGAAAGAAGTGGAGGAGAAAAAGGAGGACAAATAAAATGGCACAACCTGATCTTTGTTTATGAGAACATTTTCCATCAGTTTTCTCTGGAAAAAAAATTCATTTTGCCTTAAAAATCATTCTTTAGCGTCAGACAACATTCTTTAGCACATATTTTTCCCTGTCAAACATTTCACCGATGCTTCATTCTGTAGACAGCTTAATAAAAGTTATTTCACCCTTAGCATGTTACTGAAGTTGTGTGTCATATTCTTTCCATTTCAGATGACATTTGTGGAAGCAAAAGTCTCACATACCTTTTAAGTACTTAACTATTAGAACTGTTAACTCCTTTCTTTCCACATCTTTACAGCACAGAGAAAAAGCAAATTGTGAACAGTGTTTTCTCTTGTGAAGATATTTGTGATATTAGTCAGTAATATTTAAAAAATATGAAAATTGCATCTTTTCCTCCACTTTTTGGAGGTTTTTCAGAGGGTTACAACACTCCAATACATGGAAAAAAACTTCTTAAAAGAGTTGTCATGCTTCTTTATATATGTATTTTTCCATTACCACATAAAAAGCAAACTCTATACATGATGTTTTATGTGTAATTTTGATAAACTATGTCTTTCCAGTCACCTTTTAAAAATAATAGGAAGCTCATGGTATGAAGTGGTATGGTTCAGAAGCTTAGAGGAGGATGTCTCATTGAAGGGCTTTTCACTGCAAAGGGAACATTAAAGGGGGAAGCAAAAGAGAAACTTCTAGATCTATACATCCCTAATAGATGAGGGATAAGAGAGGTTAAGCCAAAGACAAAATGTCCCAAGTTTTAAGTTGAGGAGCCATCAAGAAACTCCAGGCACAGCTCTGGAGGTGATCAACCTGGACTTTGCAAAAAAAAAAGGTGTGATCTCCCTGGGGCTGTGGTGTCATCAATGGGGGGCAGTGAGGTCTCAGAGCCAAAGCCTGCAGCAGGTGGGGGCTGTGAAATGGGATATGATCCAGTGTCCCCTGCTGGAGGAACTGGGGTAGAGTGAGGTGAGGGGGGGCTCTGCACTGGCAGCTGGAGATGGACCATTGGTCTCAGCCCGTGTGCCAGATGCTGGTCCTGTAAGTTTCTGTATCTTCCCCAACCTGGGTGTGAATCTGTGTGTTTGGTTGGCTCAAAAACCTCAGGCTGGACCAGGGACAAGTAGGATGCCCTGGGTCTAGCAGGGGTATCAGGCAGGCTGGTATCTGGGGGAGATCTGTGCTTTTGAAAGTCTGTGTGTTTGCTGGCAAGCAAGTGGGGGAGCCAGGAGACAGGTAAGAGACAGGATCTGGGCAGGCAGAAGGGCCATGCTTGGAGGATCCATGGCTGTGCTTGTTAACATTTTCTAATGTTGCATGGGTGCCATCACTGGAGACCTTCAGTCCAGAATGGCTGAAGAGGAGCAGCTGCTGTCTGTACTGATGTTTTATCAGTCCTGTCTGTGGATGCAGTTGAATTTGGCACCTTTCCTGTGCCTGGCTGTGTTGCAGGTGCTGTCGTTGTCTTCTCTGTATCCACACATCTGTGTGTATGTGCATGTGTGTGTCTGAGAAATGCCCTCAGCAAACCAATTGAACCCTAAACAGAAAAGGGCTGCCCAGACTGGCATAGACACCCCAGGTGCCTCCAGATGGGCTTCAGTGGCCAAGAAAGAGAGGAACCCATCCCCAGAACTACTGGAAGAAGAGCCCTCAGCTCTAAACAGTGATGTTCTGTCAAAGGATGCTTCTATTTTTGCTGTCTGACAGCAAAAGGCATCATGGTTATCTGTCTTTAAAATCTAATTATATATTTGATATTTTTTATACAATCCCTGGAATTTTTTTACTATTTTGAGTACTTAGTATATTCTTGGTTATTTCATCTTACTTCTTCTGAAGTTTTTCATCCCTTCATTCCTACAATACAATAAGATGATCTTTGTTATACTTTAGCAACCTTATCCCTTTTTCTTCCCTGCTTTCATTATTGTCTCTCCATTTTGGACTCCTACTTTAAGCACAAATATATTCCTCAACAATAATCTCTTTGCTTCCTAACTTTTTAGCAGTTGATTAAGAAGGGTTTCTTCCTTGATAGATATTTGCAAATATCCCAAATATTTGAGTATATATGGATTAATACAATCAATTGTATTATCTCTTTTTTGTCCTTTTTTTTTTTTTTTTTTTTTTTTTTTTTTTTTTTTTCTCTCAAGGAATCTTTATAGAAATTATGTAAAAGGGGGGTTTTTACAGTGCAGTTCCAGTAAGTACATGGTGGAGACCTCCACATAGACTTAAAAAACTGCAGCTCGTGTGTCTTGAATGAGCTAAATCCAGCTCCCTGTGAAATAATGGTGATGACAGAAGAAGAAGTATTTATTAAGATTGCTCCTTTCAAGTTCTCATCACAAGAGAGAATGAGTTGGACCAATTACAATAGCATTATAATGGCAACCTGATTCTCTGTGTTTTGAGCAATTGTCAAAACCAAAAAAGCTTAGAAAGCTGAAAGAAGGCGAAAATTTTCAGTTGCACTGTTTGACAAAAGAGACAGCAGTTGTTTTTAAATAATGTTCCCTAAAAATGTTTTTTACAACACATTTACACCTTTATCTGTAAATTAATAGGCATAATATATTTTTCAATGGAATGGACAATTTGTTTAAATGGAAAGTGAGTCACTCTACATTATACATGTACTATAATTCTTTATATAGAAATTATTCTGATACATGAAATAATAAGAACCAGTTGGTAAAATTAAAATGCATAAAATACAGAATGAACATGGAAGACAGAAATACCCTTGGATTTGGAAGAATTCTTAAATGGGAAATAAAAAAACATATGGAAATACATGAAAAAAAATTCAATAACACTAACAAAGTCCCTGGGTTTTATAGAATTTACTCTTTAAATCCCTTCAGAATTCAGGTTTTTTTTGTAAAAAGGAATCTATTCCACTCCTATGACAAAACCCAAAATGATACTGAGAAGATGAATCACAACATGGTCCCCAGGCCAAGTAATGGACTCTGCCTCAGGAGGAGGGTGCATTGGAAATACCAGACACCTCTCTCAAATCTTGCCTCACTTCCAGGTGGTGCTCTGTGGCTCTCTGGACATAGAAAATAATAGTTATTTTGTGCACACACACAAAATTACTATTATTGTGAGGTTTCTCTAGTTCAAAGTGTTGTAATAATACATTGTGAATTTGCTGAATCCAAGTTACACAACAGGTTTCCTGGACTCTTACCAGTCAGACTTGTTATGGTCCAAAGAAGCAGATTGTGAATGCAAAGGAGTGTTTTAGTTTTTGTTGAATTCCTAATTATCTAATCAAATAATTATTTTTAGACCAGTTGTCACTATATTAACACTTATATTTCATACAGGTAAGTTGATATATCTACTCAAAATTTCTAGAATTCATCCTGCTATTACTGACACCCTTCACTGCCTGTCTGGAAGTTTAGATCAATGGTTTCAGGCTGTGAGGGAGTGCTATGGCAATGTTTGGCATTCCAGGTTCTTCATGGACATGAGGATAAGGATGATGTTGTGTTGATAGCCTCTTTCTAACCCCTCCAGCATCTGCTTCACATTATATTTAGTGTCATTACTTACTGACCTGCAAGACAGTGTCTCAAAATTCACATCCACAATCACTACATGTAATATTTTGCACCTGTATACTTGTTCTTTTTTCTCTGTTACATCCAGAACAGGTTTTTCTCAGCTCCTGGTGTTGCACTCTTTTTGTGACTGGTTAATTGGGCATTGGAGAGTAGTTCACAGCCCAGGAGCCACCTGATTTCAGTGGAATTACATTTCTTTTCCTGGTATTTATTGAACACATTTGGCTGTGTTCAATTTTTCTCTTGTAATAGACTACCTTAGAAATACTTATCAGAGAATGTTGAAGGTTGCAGAAGCATTCAAATTACTTAAACCATTTCCTCTTCAGTAGCCTTGAGTTTTGAGTGAAGCCCATCTCAAAATTAGAAGTGTTCAATGGCAACCTATAAACTACATTAAGCTCTATTAACTCATTGGAGCAACCAATTTTGGCAGATGTGCTCATCCAGAAAATAGAGAACATAAAATTCAATGGCTTTTTCCCACAGCATCAGACAAATTTAAGCCACTCATAACATCAATTTACAGAGAAGTGGCAGACTTATAAATTACTTGAGCTTTATAGGCAATATGAAGCAAACATATGGTGTAAGGTATTTGGAAAGGCATTTATGAGTCCTGTAAAAATGCTGTAATAAAGTTCTAAACAGTTATTCCAGGGTACATTTTCAATGCTGGTATGGGTTCCTAATTCTTGGGTCATCTTTCAAACACAATTCAATAGTATCAATGTATTTCTCAGCTTTTAGGACCAATTTTATGCAGACTTTGGTTTTATTTTAGCTGATACTTACAGATATTTTTTCATTTTTTATTTTAAAAACTAATTCAAGATGAGTCCATTACTAGTCACAGAAAACAAGAAAATCATATTGCTGAAAATCCATTAATTATGTAAAATCCTTTCTTTTTTTTTTTTTTTTTTAGGCTGTTTGCTGTGCAATTAGACAAAATAATTATTAGTGAATATCCAGAAGAGTAAATACTTCAATGCAAATAATCCTGAGCAAAGAAGTCCATCAATCCTTTTTATTTTGGTGATGGATCTTTCCCTCTAACCAGTGGCATTGTAGTTTGCTGACCTATTCTTGCTCTGCAGAGCTGCTGCTCACCCTTCACTGTGGCCATCCCTTCACTGTTCCATCTTCAGCATCACTCAGGAAGGCAACTCAGTTTTGGTATTGGTGTGTGCTGAAGGACACACATTTTTTAGTAACCTCTTACCTAAATATAACAACTAATGATAGTACATTCCTAAACATCAGCTCCTAAAATTTTATTTTTATATAACCTTTAAAAACAACTTAGAAAGTTTTGAACATCATGTTTTTACTGAAGTCCATTACTACTACAAAGCTACAGAATACTTTTGTGAATCCCTTAATTTAACAATGAAACCTGTTAAAAAAGCTTTGCATAGACAGACTTTTTTAGTTTTCACTGACTGAAATATGCATTTCATTTGGAAATGTAACCAGTTGGGTGTTTAATTCTCTCCTTGTACTGCTTTTTGAGTCGATACAAGAGTGTCTGGGGATGTACTGTAATTTACTGAACCAGCCTGACTTCTTTAGACTTAATTCACTACGAGTATCTTGTCATTTTACTTCATTTGTTTCAGAATTAGATAACTAAACTTTCTATTATATGGTTTTATTTATGAAAACCAAAATCTAAGGAAAGAAAAAAAAAGCTTCTCAGTGGAGACATACAGCTGGTTAAAGGTGTCTATAAAATCATGACAGAAATTCTCCTGTTTTTACTCTGTTGAACAACTTTTGTCCCATCCTGTTTTTGCTTTGATCAGCAAAATTTACTCTTTTCTGTAATGAATTTGAAAAGCTCAACATATAAAAATTGCTATAGTTTTATACCCAAAATGATAAAAATAAAGAATGTGACCTCTAAACACATTTTAGAAAATGAAATTTCTTATATAGTCTCTAATTTTAAAACAATATTAGAGAAATAGAAACTTTTTATTGTTGATTGAATATGAATACTACTTAAGTGATAAAAATCAAACCAGAATTGTTTGAAAGATTTATTGCATAAATACTATCTGTTGTAGGTCTTCCTGTAGACATAAAATTGCCTGCTGTAGATAGCTGTACAGAGTTGACAGAAAATTAGTATCTTCATTTTAGTTCCATAAAAAACCTATCTGTATGGTTTTACTGTTTGCCTCTCTAGAAAATTCAGTCCTTAAGGACATTAAAAATAATAAAGTATAAATTTCTGTATACCTAATAATATAAAATTAAGATATAGATTTTTCCAGTGAATATATTGAGATGGTGAAATTCATTGTTCAGGATGAAGCTGGGAGACATGAGATTGAAAAGATTATTAGGATATTAAAAGCTTATAATTATATTGAGACTTTCCAGAGTCATATCACCTAATACCATATCTATTTCAGATATCAAATTAAATATAAATTGGATTAAGACAAAAATTCAAGGGGACTTATTCAAGGGTACAGAGTGTCCTGCTGATTTTGGGTGCAGATGGATAAGAATTTGTCTCTGAGCATTTTCAATTCCTCCTAAAGGAGCTGAGATATTGAATTAAACAGTGAGCAGGTAATTGTCCTGGCTTTGTCTGGGACAGTGTTATTTTCATCCTAGAACCAGGTACAGTGCTATGGTTTGGATAAATATAAGAATAATGTTAATAACAGACTGATGTTTTATTTCTTGCTGAGTTTACCCTTAGACCTTTCCAGCTCCCCATGCTGGGCCAGTGAAGTGCTCAAGAAGCCAGGAGAGAGCATGGTCAGGAACTGACCTGAACTGGCCAAAGGGATATTTCACACCACAGAATGTGTGTGGCTCAACACATGAGCAAAGCAGTTTATGGGGGGCTGCCTGGGGAGAGGCTGGTGCCACTTGGGTGCACTCTTGGGTCTATTCCTCTCTGTCTCTGTTATTAGTAATAATAATAATAGAAATACTATCATCATCATCATTATTATTTTCAATTATTTAATGGTTATTATCTCAAGCCATGGATTTTACCTTTTATTTCCAATTCTCCTCCCCACTGAGGGGAGGTAACAGAGTGAGTGAACACTTGTGTTGTACTAAATTGATGGCTGGGATTAAATGGCAACAATAATTCAGCACAAGATTGTTTATTGAACGTGGTTTAATTTGAAGCCAACAAATTAACTTAGATGGTGAAGAGTTCTGGACAATTACATGCTCTCAGGTTATGCTAGTAACCTAGAGTGAAGTACCACCAGACCTCAGATCATGTAGGTGCTCACACAAATCTTCCCATGTATGTAAAACTGGACTGGGGAAAATATTCATATCAATAACTTTTTAAAATAACATTAAAAATTATAAAAAAAAATCATGTTGAGAGAAAGAAATAAAGACATTACATTTTCTGGCAAATATTGCAAAGAGAGAGAAAACCTGAAATATACTAAGAACTCTCTGGCATATGAGAAGCTTTGCTAGCTTACTCCACAAATTAAATCCATAAGAAATTATTCATATTTAATAAAATTATGTTCATAAAATCCATTAGCATTATTAGAAAAATATAGACACACATCCAGCCAGGTCTCTCGGCCACTAATGTTTAATTATCTATTTATTAAATAAGCCATTTTTAATAGAATCTTCCCAATATTTAGACTTTACAATATTATTCAAATAGTTGGAAGATTACTTTGGGTATCATGATGTTTCAGAATAAAATTTAGGATCTGTCACTAATGGGTTTATATGAAAAAATGGACAAGATAAGCATTTAGAGACTAATAAGATTTCTCATTTCTTACAGTACAATTTGGAAGAGAGCTTTTGAAAAAAATTTAAACTGGTTTCTATAAGCATGTGATAAAATAGGATATCAGGTATATCATGTTTGAAAGGGTATTAAGGACATATCCAGCATGTGTCAGTTCCAAGAAATTAGATGTCATGTCTTCTAAATGTTCTTTTTCTGCTCTTCCCCCTACACTGCAGTACATCCTGTTGTGCATTACTAAGAACAGTGTTAATCAGTAGCTATATTTTTAACTAGAGATGAGCATAAGCTCTCACTATCATGTGATGTGACATCTAAGAATATGTCCAAATATGACTTTAAAAACAAAAAATATTTTAACAAAGTGAAGAAAATGTCTGTGTAGTCTGATGAGTGAGCAGAGTGCAAAGATGTCAGTGTCTGTAGTTAATGGGAAATAAAAGAGTGTTTTGAGCTCCCACTTCTGGCTATATTTGCCATCTGGAGTTCTCATGCTACAGTCAAGCAAAAGTCTATAAATCAATTATAGACTTCAGGTGGTTACAGCCTGATCTAAGTCAGATCACCTAGGTCAGATCCACTGCTGGCAAGATTTTTTAATTAATACATTAATTCTCACATCACAATAAATAAACCCAAGTAGGGCATCGAGTTAAAAAAGCATAATAAAGAATATCTTTGGGTTTCCTGCCTACAAGTGAAGAAGCTATATCCTAATAAAAGATACAATGACACTTAAAATATCTTATTTGCATGTACTTGAAAAAAGTTTCCTTATTTTTCTTGAGACTGTTATTCATTCCTTTTTCTGGCTTGGTCTCCTAAGCTAAATGAAAGCCAAAATAACCCAATGAGCTATTAACAAGACCAGCATTGTAAGTGACTTCATTTTTTAAAGTCAACTAGTTATGACAATGTCAAGCACCACAAACAAAAGAACACACTAACATTCTCCTTGGAAATCAGAAAAAAAGCAAAACCCAGAATTCATTATCTTTCTCCTGGGGCATTCAATGTTAATGTATCTGCCAATCATTTTAAAACTATGACCACTGTACAGTCTCCCTAGGCAAATCTTTAATTTATATGCAATTATATTACAGATGTACTTTCCATATCTTACATAAATAAGTTGCTAATATCTCCCAAGATTTTAAACAAATTTTTAAAAGGCTCTTTTATTAATAATTCTATTATAATTTAATGGTTCTACTTGTCATCAGGTCATAGTTTTTGCTGCATTCCCTTAGGAAACCAATGCTGCACAAATTCTAAGCAAATTAGTTTAAATGAAAACAAATTAACAGTGAATCATGCAAGCTGACCTTTACCTATTAGTTGTAATGCAAGATTATTATCTGTAAGTCAGTAAATACTGCAGGATAAATGATTCATTTAGGCTTTATTCACATTAATGAGAAGTGAATTTTAATTCAGCAAAATATCCTTAGTGGATTTCATTGTTTGAATATTATGAGTAGAAAGGAGACATATGAAAGTCAAGGAAGGGAGGAGGAGATATCCTAGAGAGGGTGGAAGAGATATAGGGCAGAACAAAAATGCCAATACAGGTATAAATGGCTTATACAGACTTTGGGGGACACAAACACATGTGCCCAAGCTTCTGTTCATCAAAAACCAGTGATCTGTTACAACAAATCAGATTAGCTGGCCAGGCACTTTGTGAATACTCTGTCAAAGATGGCAAATGCTAAACCCCAGTTATTCCTGGCTTTAAAATAAGCTCCTAGAAGCTGCAGGTCCCAGATGTGGCTCTCAGTCAGTGTGGTCCTGTGCTTTGGTGGTTAACTGCCTCCCAGGGAATTCTGCTTCTGGATGAAAATAGCAGCTGCCAGTGGTACCTGAAAAATACAGGAAGACTTTAGCTACTGGGTATATGTTTTAGACATGTTGTGTGAAGATGGTAAGCATGTTTGTAATAGATATGGAGAAGTGAAAGACTCAATGAAAAAGTAATCCATATTTGCTATGGCTCAATAATGTTTTATATCAATAGGATTATGACATGACTGGTGTGGAAGACATGAGTGAGGACTGCAGCAAGTGGAATGAACTGGAGTTTGACTAGAAAGCAAAAACTGCTCAGCAGTTTTGGATGGAAGATTATGGTACAGCAAAAAAAGTGGAGCCACCATATCATGTCCTGTCTTACTGTGCAAAGAGGATAAGTGCTTTTCTTTTTCCACTTAGATGAGTTAGAAAAGCTACTAGTTCTATGGAACATTAGTTTTTTATGTTTTGTGGTTGTTTTATGCAGTGTTTTCTGCAAGACCTGATTATGAAGAACACCCACAGGTGCCATGATAAATAATAAAGAGTAGTATCAGAAAGAATGGTGATAATATAATACCAAAGAGGTATTAGGATTCAGGAGAGAGTGTAACTTCATACTGTCAGCAGAGGGGGGTGTTTTTCATAACAAATAACTATTGTAATAAAAGTTTGTTTCTGTACTAGGTGAATTTTCTTCCATGCTCCTTGATGTGCTGTTGTAATCTATTACACTGGCAATTCTGAGCAAACTTAGGATGTCCCTGAGACAACAAATTTGTTATTCAAGCACACTAAAGGCTTCATTTTTGATTGTTTGGTATTTGATTTTTACAAGGTACTCCCCAAAAGGTTGTAGGACAGAGTTCTTAAAAAAAAATGTTGTTTGATTTTTCTCTTCTGTGCATTTTTTCTGCTGGCATAGTCAGGACAAACTTATTTCTAGTCTAGCTGGAGACATCCATTTTCACTGGATTCTTTTCCATGGAAATTTCCATGATGTTTTTCATCTTCACCTGATGATTGTTCTATTTTTCATCTGATGCTGTTTCTAATTTGGTTCATGCTCATAGGCTCCAAAGATTTAAGATTTCTTGTTCATTAGACTACACAGCTGTCAGTAGTGCACACCCTTATGGTATTCCCAAAAAACTAGTACTTTTAACCTGGTCATATTTCCATGCCTAACTATTTTTAGCTTTTCAGTTTCCCCAAGAAAACTTGCTGTGAGTTGAGCACATTGGACTTCAGGTCTAAAGAAAGCCATTTACCAGACTAGACCACAAGGGAGCAGCTGTTTAAATCACCTTCTGCCTAACAATTGAGAGGTTTTTGAGTCCAACCCATCCCAAGACATGCACATAGTTGCTCTAGTTGATGACAATAGGTAGGAATTTCAATGTAAGAAGCTTTACAAAGGTCTCACATATGTCCAGATCACCTAACTGGGGCTTTGCAGCTTTTTCATCTGTGCTTCTTAGGACACAGAGGTGCACTATGTATTTATGCATGTTCATTCACAATTATGTTTGTGACATCTCCATGATGTGTGCAAAAAGGGTACCTTATAAAAAGGTATTTGGAAAAGTACACCTGAATGGCAGGCATTTAGCCATAAGATTGAGAGCTGACCTCTCAAACACAGAAAGCACCAGTATCTGTTTTGCCCTTTATGAATTTTGTGCTCAGAATAAGTTGAACAGCCTGGCAGTTGCCTATTCTTAGTCCTGGGTTCATTAAGAAAAAGCACTTCTGATAGAAGAAACAGATCCAGGAATTTGATGATTGACATGTCATCTATCAACTCCACACATGGTATTGGCTGTTTAACACTCATTATTAGCTTTCAGCTGCTACAATATAAAGACAGAGATATAAAGGTCTGTCAGAGTTCTGCCCTTGTCTCATTTAACTTTACCAAATCAAGGGACAAAGTAATTGAAATGTTACTCTGCAGTGTTTTCTATGTGCTGTGAGTTAGTGGAAAACATTATTGCATAGTTCCTGACACTCCTTGAAAACCAAAAAGAATAGATTTTTCTAAAAACCTGAATATTTTCATATTGGGGAGATCAAGTCACTGATTTATGTTGGTCTAAAACACTGCAGTGAGATATTTTCCAAGATTGTTTAGCAAACTCTGGCATATAAGACTTTGTTTTTTCTCCTCTGATTGTATTAATTTCTGTGTTATTTCTTTCCTCTACAAAATTTAACCTCGATGTTATTGTTCCTGGATTGCATAATATGAAACAAATATAATACAAATAAAAATCCTTCAACAACAGTTGGTCTTATCAACATACTTCAAGCTTTTCTAAAATAATGTTAAGTGACAGTAGAAAGATTTCAAGAATAAAACTAAAAACAATTGAGGTATAAAGCTGGTGTCAAGAGCCATGAAACTAGGGAATGTGACTTTATCCCACTCACTCCCATTTCTTGCTAGGAAAGAAATTATTTACCTTAGAAAATCATGAACAGTTCCTACAGCATTGTTATTTCTTTAGTTATAGTGATATATCTCTGAATGATGCAGTCTGTATCTGCCTGGGTTAAACTAAACTCATAATGGTTAAACTAAAATCCTTACTTTATGGGCTCCCTACTTTCCAACTGGCATGTCCATATATTCCCTTAAAATCTTAGACCCTTTTAATGATATGATGCCACCCATAATTCCAGCTACTGTGGATGCCACCTTCTGCCAATGATTCCTCCCAGTATTATATTGATTTTTGCCCTTGTCAAAGTTAGGCAGTGAATTCACCCCAAATATTTTATAGTTCTGGGAACAAACCCCATAATTTTCATTCATTCAGTTTTTCCTTAAGAAGGCCCCCAGGTCTCAGTACTCTTCTTATTTTTTTCTTAGCAATGTATTACTGTAGAGCTGCACCTTATAAGTTTCAGAACATTTGACTCAAGAAGGTTCAGAAACCTCTAGAAAGTACTTAAGTTTTCACTGCAAATGAATGGAAAACAGTAGAAATAACCCTACTGATGAAATTGATCTGTGGATCCACGTGTAGAAGTGATTTTATTTTGGCTCTCAATTTTTCTTAGACACATAATAGATTAAACATATTTGAATTGTTAATTGATAATAGATTTTTAAAGAATTGATAATTGTTAATAGATTGTGAGTAAACAATTAAATTATATAACAAGATAAATAATGGACTTTTTCAGATTGCTTATATGTCTGATAGGTATATGATGAGTATCTTGAGTGGGAAAAAAAAAGAAATCTGAACAATTTCCAAAGTTTTTTAGAGCACTTACTAATATCCTGGATCTTGACTATTTTCTGTTAATTCTTTATTTCTTTATTTCTTATAGAAAACTTCACTTAGTGACTGAAACATTAAAAAAAGTAAACCCCAAAAGCAATAATTAATTTATTTTAAGAATTTTCATGGTAACAATACTAAGTTATACAAGAAAATAACTATTGTCTCAATCTGAATTCATATCTGCAAGCATAAAACTGCATTAGTAATCTTCTCTGCAATGATTACACTGACTCTCAGTGCAGGGAAAATTATTTTTTTCTTTTTGTCAATCTACAGCTTTCATTAGTTTATGTCAGAAGACTGTAAATAAATGGTAGACAATGAAGGGTTGTGGAAATAAAAAGACAGTTTTATGGCAGCTTTCATTTTCTTTCAAATTTTTACTCTAACTCCATATTTTCTTTTTCACAGAATCTTAGAATGTGAAAGGGACCCTCAAAGATCATCTAGCTTAACCCCTCTGGTGTGACAGGGGCAGGGGAGGAGACAATCCCCATCTTCTCCAGTCTAGTGAGACCCCACTGAGATTCTCATATTAAAAAGATGTAACAGAATTTTTGGAAATGTATTAAGTAGGAAAAAAAAAAATCTTAATAATTGTAATCACTAGAGGCCTTGAAAAAAATACGTCCATGAAGATTATAGAATCTAAATCACTGAAGATTTAAAAAATTCATTAAGACATAGCCTTAGCTGCTTTCAACATGTGTTTTAGAGTTGGAATACCTTAGAAGTCCCTCACACCCCAGAACATAAAAGAAACCTAATCCTTTATCTGAGAGCTGTTCTGGTCTACCAGGATCATTCTTGAGCACTGAGATCCCAGTGTTGAGCTACAATCAGCAAACTCAATACAGCACCTGGTACTTGGGAGATTTGCCCTTTCCCCCATGCATGCACCTACTGAGAAAACAGTTTGTTCTTAAATACTCTGAATATATGTGGGTATATCAAGAAATGTTGAGAACAACAGATTTGAATCAATGTGTAATATGCAACTTCTGAGCTTCATGTGCCTAGAACTCTTTGGAATATATAAATGAGATCTCTCTGTTGTCTGATGTGCAACAAGGAATAATCTCTTCAGTTTTTTATATCTTTTATATTTTTATCACTTGATACCAGAGATCTGCAGCAATAAAAAGTGATTATCATGATATACACAATAGCTAGTTATACAGAGAAGCTCAACCTGGATAGCAATTGCTGCATTTGGATACTATTTATTTTAATAATTTTTATAAATTCTTTTCATAATTTTTAATTATGCTGTTGTTATTTAAAATATATACTATATATCTATATTATATTTATATTTTTATTTTATGGTATAATGATACATTTTTAATGATACTATATTCAGACTATTCAATCTGAAAACCTAGTCCTGCTGGTTATCAACTGATGTACAAAGAGCAGTACAGAGCTGAAGATTTCACATGGGGGACAAAGCATGAATGTAAGTACTAAGCAGTAAATTTTTTTAATCTCTGTGAGAAGGAGTTTAGGGTGTATGCATCTAAGAATCCCCTGGGGACTAGTGTGATGTTGGTGTCAGCTCTGATGTAGAGTCAGAGAAGCTCAGGAAAACCTTTTTGAAAGGCTGAAGCTCTTTAATCCAGCAAAATTCTCAAAACCAGTAACTACAGACAACATAATTAAAGATGCATACTGTTAATCTAAAATATTCCCAGCTCTTTCAGATGCTACAATATGTCAGAGTGTGAACAAGCATATTTTGAAGTTACAGGTTAAAAAAATAATATCCAACTATTAGCCTTACATGTTCCAAGTTAGGCTGTTTTATTTATCTACCTAAATCCTTTATCCTACATCATTGCACCATTTTAAAATGCAGTTTGCTTTCTTTTCCCTCTAGCATTTTCTCTTCAACTGCTTTGCTTGAAACAGATTTTTCTATCAGGAGGAAAAAAAGTGGGTTCAGCCCTCACATATTGCTGAGAATAAAGAGTACCTTAGTTAAAACCAAATGTAAACAATCTCCTTTAGAGGAGAAGACAGTACAACATATCCAAAATGTCTCTATCATGGTTTAGAATTTGTTCCTGATGTTCCCTCACTGATGATAGGGAGAGTAGACCCATGTCCCTCATGGACTTGGAGGTAAGTCATACATGAATAAGTGGAAGGAGTGGTTCCAGTTCCTGCCCTAAATTATGGTGATGAAGCACCAGGCTGGTGACGTGTTCCTGATCATGCCCCAGTGACATGATTTACTACCCTTTTCTCCAGCTCTTTTCACAGTCCAGTTTCTTCAGCTTTACCATCAGCTATTCCTATTTGCTCTTTCCCCAGGGATCTCAGTTTTGCTGACTTTTTACACCTTCTTGTTATTCATGATGCGGTTGCCCTGGAAAATTCCAACTTGGTCAGCAGTTCTGTAAGGTAATGCCTCTTTTTATGCATAGTTTTTCATTTCTGGCATTTCTCATGTTGTTGTCATCTTAGTTTAGTAAGGGTTTGCCAGCTGAACTTACTCTTTTACATGTACTCCTTTGTTATTTGTTACACCCATATTTTCTCTTGCTGTTCCCTTCTTAGTGCAGTTCAGGACTCTTTTTCTTCTCCAAAATGAGCAGCAGCCCATAAACTCTATTTGTTTATCTGGCCTTTAATCTGCCCTGGATAAATACTTGTTTTAGAAGAGGGCAGCAGAACATAAAATGCTATAGTCCCCAAAAAATGCTAATTACTGGCTTCTGATCAACTTTTTTTGCAAAACAATGACTCTGAGAGACCATGTCTATTATTGATGAGAACACTTCTGAATTACCATCATATAGTAATAACATTTTGTTCTCGTTTTATTTGTAGTCCTTCCAGTCTTGGCTGTTACATATGTTATATATTGAATGAGAGAAACTCCTGACAGAGCAGAAATGGTAGTCAGTCTGTGAGCAAATGGAATAAAGCAATTAGTACATATTTCTACTTTCTAGGAAAAGAAACTGTTCTAGAGATTATAAATAAGGTAATATCAAATGAGTGAGAGAAAAAGAGACAGGCCTTACATGTACATCCACTGATGTCATCAGTGAAAAGGAGTAAAAATAAGCACAGACCTTTTTTAGGCAGAGCTTTCATTAATGTCCATGGCCCTCAGCAGATTAGACAGCGCCAAATTCATCTTTTTTCCCCCAGTTCTTGACAGCATCTACTTCCAGATATTGTACAGAGTTTCAGAGGACCTAAACATGGATCTTTCCATGGGTTCTGGAAGTGACATAATGATTTATAACCATTGAAATCCACCGTTGTGTGTTTGCAATGGGTGTAAATCAGAGCAGAGACAGATCCATTGATTTTTCCTCTCACTTCCTTGTCAATGCTTTCTGCTTTGTAGTGCTTAACATTTTCTCATCAGTTCTTACAGATATCACCTGCACCGATTTTAGTCACTCCTGAGGTAGAAAAGCTTCCAAACAAGTACATAGTTAAATAATTCATTCAACAATTTCTTTCTAGTCAGAGAAATAATGAATAAAAAATAGTGAAAATAAGCTAATCTTACTTAATTGTGTAAGAATTTACTTATATTTTGTTTTACATTTTAGACAGTGAAGATGTAATCTAAAAATGTGTAGATGAAATACTACTATAATGACTTTGATACTATAAGTAATTATTATTCATTTTATAAACCCTTGAATGAACTCATCTTTATTTCTAAACTGTATGAATGACCTGCCATCTTTACATATCAGATAATTAGTGGAGACTTATACAAATAATATTGTGATTTATTATGGTTCTCTAAGATCCCTAGTTGTAGTTTATGCCCTGATTTCAAAAATGAATGTCAATGATTTGCTTGAATGAAATAATTTATCAGTAGAAACAAAAAGCTTGATAAACTGTGTGCTGTACTCTGTATAAATTGATCTAGTAATGGTAGATCAGAAAAAAGTCTGTTAAAAATTCTATAATAAGGCAATATTTACATTATGTACAATAAGTAATATGGAAGATGTTGCTCAATATACACAAAAATGAATTATGGTCATCAGCAAACTAATGTTGAACTTGTTTTGTGCATTGTTAATTTAATATTACTAGTAAATCCATACAATATTTGATCTGCACTTAAGATTAGATTGATCAATTTCTTTGGTCAGTTACAGACACATGTTTTAGGAGATTTCTGTTTCTATCACTATTTAACATCTCTTTAACATCTTTTTGCATGAAACAGTGAATGAAATGCAGTGCAATCCTATGTTACTTAAATAAAAATTCTATGAACATCAAATATTTGGACTGTATGGAAAAAGACTAGAGGATTGATTTGCTAATAAAAGGATTTTCTATGTGTCATTGTAATACAGCAAAACTGGTCACTTACCTCAAGATTAGGAATTTTACATGCTTATACAATTGTAGAAAAATCTTAGTACTGAATCTTTTACAGTAATGTTTCTGGAAAAAAATTGCAATGCTTTATAATTTTGTGCCATTCATTAATTAAGGGAAACATTCCATGAATTTTATTTCTTTTTGTTCAAATATTTTAATACTTGCTCCTCCTGTAGATTGGCAAGTCTTAAACATAGTGTCACAAATAATAAACTCATTGAAGATGCAGCATCACTTAATGCTAATAGAGAAAGTATTCATAGTCCTTTCTTCCTGCAATCTGTTGAATTCTTTGTTGTCCTGTCTGGGGATGCTGCAGTTTCCAGCTGAAGCAACTTGGAGGAGGCACTTCCAGGTGTCACACCCCTACCTTCCCTTGAACACACAGAATGACTCAGAGCCAAGGCACCCTCAGAAGAATATATCACATTTCAGATATATAATGGACCTGTTCCTGGTCAGGCTCAAATCCTTTTCTTATGATTGCGAACAAAATTTTGTATAATCCTGAGAGATGAGATTCATCAACACACATATTTTTATAGCTCTGGGAAAAGGAAGAAACTTTATTTCATTTAGCAGTTTTGACTGCTGTACAAATATTTTCCATACACAGAGGGCCTGCTCTAAGTATTGCTTATCTCCAAAATAAGCACCATTTTGATTAGGTCAAGTGGCACCATTCGATAAAATATCAATTTTTAAAACACTTGTATTGGGAAATCTATCCTTCTTTTCTAACCTCCCAGAGCAGTCTTTTCCTTGCACTAATTTTCAACTCATCCTTACATTTATAGATTTTTCTAGCACTGCCACTTTGTGCTCAGCCATTTCATAGCTGCTGAATGGAGTAATATTAAAGAATAGGTCATCCTACATAGCTGTCAGTAAGGAACATTTTAAGATAGTGCTGGATGCCTTTCCTTTCTCTTTCCAGTCAATTATTTAATCAACACACCTACTATTAAAAATAATGTGCAGAGTACAATGGGACATGCTATAATATCTCACTGTTCTTAAAATTCCTATATGTTGTTTCATAGCATTGTAATTTTTTTGTGTTTTATAATCACTCCTTTCTTGACACCCACTCTACATTGGCTAATACAGTGACTAAAAATCCATCTTAGAGTATTCTAATAATGTCTAAATTTATTTGCAATCTATGTCTGAATAATTAAAATATTTCTCGGTCTGCTTTTTTAACCAATACTTGCATGTGGAAAATATCAGTAATATAAAAATAAATGTTTCATTTCAGTGTTTCATTTTCTGTTACGTTGTTAGTTGTAGCATTATTAATAGCAGTCAAGTTACTTAAAAAAATATTTTATTATTTTACCAGAAAGGTAAAAATCATACATCTATATACAATCAGTAATAAAAAAGTTCCTTGCACCCACATTTAACTGCTGAGCATGCAGAATTTTGAGCTTGACAAGTCCAGCTCCTGCCTCAGCATCCATGTAATTCTTCATTTTAATTAGATCTCTTGGCAAAGATGCAGAACAAAAGCTCATAACTCTCCTTTGACTGTTTTAGATGAATCAGCCTTGCTGTGATACAGTGCACACCTACACACTCACATGCTTCTTAGCTGTCTTCACAAGATAGCAAGAATTAAATTTAAAAGTCACATGGGTACCTTACACAATAGGAATAATGGAAAGTTTGGCATTTTCACACTTATTTCCAGAGTGATATTTCACTCTTACATCTTCTCAGCACTCCAAGTATTTAACTAGGGATTTCTTGCAAAATCTTAATATGTTCCTATGAAAAGTGGTGTGAAAATCACACTAGAATGGCTCCAATAGCTATACAGATTTAATACAGAAGTAAAGAAATGTGACCCAAGTAATTTAATCCTGGGAAATAAAGACTGAATTTCCCAAAGTGTGGTTACCCTGTTCCAGCTCATGCTGGTCCCTGCTCCAGCATGGGTCCTTCCATGGGGTCATCCATTCAGGAACAGACTGTTCCAACATGGGTCCCCTGAGAGCCACAGCTGGTCCTGAATGATTCTGTGGGACAAGACAACCAGCTCACTAGATGAACTGGATTGAGACAGGATTTGTTCTTTGCCTTCTTAATGTTTAGTTCATTGTATCATGATGTATTCAATTCTTCCTATACTCCATTAAACTATTCATAAGAAAATGTTTTTTTGAAAGCATACCAACATGTGGACTTTTTTTTTAATATGCCAGTCTGTTCAAGTTTTAAGAACTATAGAAATTCAGGAAGAGTATGCATAAAAAAATTCTTGTCTAAATTTGATTTCAGCTTTGCAGAGTATGAGGGATTTATGCTTGAGGACTGTTTACAAATAGAACAACATACTTTAATTTCTCCTGGTGTGATTTCAATTTGTCATCACAGTACAGCCTGAGCTCTCCTTACTGACCAAACCTTTATTGTTTCTCTGTAATTATGGAAAGACCTTGATCTCCAGTTGATAAAAGTAATAGGGACCATATAATGGGACCACAATGGGTCAAATCAAAGATCAACCTATTCCAACGTGCTAGTAATAAAACACTTAGAAAAGCAAATACAAGCAGTGCAATACTACAGTCCCCAAGATACTAAAAAAGCACCTGATTTAATGTTCTGCAGCTTTTTGGGTCACAGAGGGATTGTTGGAAGTTAATAACCATCAGTAGGATGTTTCTGATACAAATTTACTGTGTTCTTTTAGATCCCATGAAATCATTTGGTCTCTGCAGCATCCCATCGTAAAGAAATTCAAACTTACCTGTATAGGAAGAAGTTCGTGTTTTGTCTGTAACGTG
Organism: Oenanthe melanoleuca; assembly: GCF_029582105.1. Classification (NCBI taxonomy): domain Eukaryota; kingdom Metazoa; phylum Chordata; class Aves; order Passeriformes; family Muscicapidae; genus Oenanthe; species Oenanthe melanoleuca. The sequence goes on from NC_079334.1 coordinate 43,979,142, forward strand.
TTAGTTCTAGTGGAGCTCCTTATTATGTACTGCACAAGACAATAAGCAGCTGAGGCTGATTTCTTCCAACTCCTTCTGTTTCTAAATCCTGCTACCTGGGATCCACTCCACCATCTCTTCTGCAGACTGAAGACCAATCATCCCTACAGTTAAGATGTCCTTCCTGCTCGTTTTTGTGTCTTTTCCATTAATGATTTGTCTATTTTTTTTTTACTTTGGTAGTCACTCCTAGCATTTGACTTGCCCATTAGTGTGTACATAATGGCAGTAAAGCTTTTTCACATTTATCTCATTTATTTATATTTAGTTGTGGATGTAATTTGATTGTTTGTGTGACCTTTCCACAACTCTTTACATGAAGCAACCCTTCATTTACACTATGTTGAATATCTTAGCATCAGCAGATATTGTCAGTTCATATTTTAATTGTTTTGCAGATCAGCTATAAATGTCTTGTTAAAAAAAAAAACAACAAACCCAACCAGGAGTTAGGATCAATTTGGGGAGTTTCTCCATGACAGAGGTTGTGCTGAGGCACAGTACCTAATGTTTCAGGAGCTATATTTTTCCTCTCTTGTGGGTTGTTTTATGGTATCAGAAGCACACAGTAATTCCTGTATTTAACTTCAAAATCAAAGCCCTTATGTTTGAGCAAGGTGTGAGTAAGAACCTCTTTGTTCAGCTGCTCTGGACATCACCTGCACTAATCACCATGTCAGGGCACAACAAAGACACTGCCCACAGAAACTGGGAATATCTTACCAGACCTGTTCATTCTGTGGGACTTGAGAAATCAGTTCCTGCAAGGCTTCCCACACAGCACTGGCTGGTACAGGTCAGTTTTTTCCTATTAGAGCAAAGGTGAGCAAATCATGAGGATACCTGGCTGCAAGGGAAATGCAGTGTTCCTCCTAATTGAACTTACCCATTCCTTCTCACCAACCCCAGAAGGTTGAACTGTACTGTAATTTCAAACCTGTAAACCAGTTTGGAGGGTACTTCAACATCATTTGGTATGAAAGATGCTCTGCTAAAAGCAGTAATGCTATCATTCATTTATTGCTTGCCCTGAATTATATAAAACAAGCTCTGGAAGGAATTATCAAGGGGCTGAGAATGTGGGAAAAATAAGACTGTAAGTAATGAGACATCTGATGCATGTATCAGCTCTGGATTGGGGGAAAATAGTGTAACCTGGAATTCAAATGTGAAAATTAGACCCCAAATATTGTTGACATATGAGCAATCAGTAAACTTGAAACACCAAGTGATCCTATACTTTAAATTTTCTCTTTATAATTTCTTAATTTATTTCTTATTGTCAGTTTCTCAAAATTTTCTTTCCACATTTTATACATCATTATCTTGTTTCTCCTTTTATGATGGCACCTTTTATTTTCTCTCATCTTGGAAATGCCTTGCTTCAAAATGTTATTGTCATTACTTGTCCCACAAACATTTTTATGCCTCAAATAAATGAGTATCCAAGGTTAAGTAATAAAAATACATTCTATTCCCCTGTATTTATGATATTTCCTTTCACTGATAGTCTGTCTTGTCAATTAAATTTAAGTATTTGAAGAGCTCATGCAAATTTTATCTACTCCTCTGGGCAGTTGGTAGCACAGAGGCAAAAAGCTACTTCTGAATTTCAGAGGAAAAGTGTTCAAAGAATTTTAGTATATAGCAGTTTTCTTTTTAGTTAGCATACACAAAGCTCTAATGTGCCTTACTCTATGATGCTACAACACACCTACAATATCTCTGTACATGAAAACTCACTTGGCTGAGGAGGAACTTAAAGGGGATGGAAAATTCTGTCATAGTTAGCCTTGAGTCTGCAGTGGCAGAATGTCTGCAGCTGTACCAGTAATTGCCCAAACACAGTTATACCTCACCCCCTTTTCACAGTCTAAAACAGACCACATCCCAAATAATTATGCAGTCTAGAGGCTAAAGACCTAGGCTCTGCCTGAGAGACAGAAAATTGACAAATACTTGACTGGAACACCACTGGTTGAAATTTGGGCTTAACTGAATCAGTTGTGTTTTGACTGCAGTTACCAGCTTAAATCATCTTAGGAAGTGAGCCATTCTTGCTGATACCATTGTTCTTCCATTCCATCTAAGGTCATTTTACTTATCCTGCACCTTTAGCAACTTCAGTGCAGTTTGGCTTTTCAATCTTTACAGGATCCTATTTTTTTTCTCTCAAGCTCACATTTTACTACATTTTGCAAACAAAGAAATTTTCTCATGTTCTTACTTAATATTTTCCCACTTTATCTGCCATATAAACAATGTGAGCCAAAATAATTTTCCTGCATAAAAGTGCTAGGGACCTACCTGGAGAGGGAGTGACTTGTCCTGCATTGCTTTTGCAGGATGTTGACAAGCTTACCTCTATAGATTAACACTTCATTCTGTATACAATATGTCAGTATATTCTTTATATATTGTATTCTTTTATTTCCAGATACAGATCTGAAAGACTATTTTAAATCTAAGTAGGCGAAAATAAAAATAAAATAATGTCATGTTAGTCAACTGTAGTTGATCCTGTGTCACTAAAATCAATAGGAATATGGTTATTACTTTTTAGAATTTGCCCTTAGCACTAATGGCTGACCTCTGCTCTTTTTATATTTTATTAAAACATGTATTCAAAATCAAATAAGTACCCTTAATTTATTTTTCAAACAAGATGATTTTAAACTGGGTTTGCTGAAATAACAAAGGTCATGACACTGGTTTATGTTACCAAATAGAAGAGAGATATAAAAACTATAAACTTGCTTTTTAGTAAGAATTTTAGGTCTCAAGTTCTCATACCAAATATTCATCAAGTTTTTGTAGTAAAGAAAGTCAGCTTATTTGTTTCTTTATAGAAACTTGAAGTGCATCATCTGACTTTTCTAATCTCTGTAGTATTACAAACTTTCCTCTGGGCAGCAAGCAATGCTTCATGTTTGTTTTGTTTTGGTGATTTTTTTTAATAACAAATTTTTATTCAGAAGAATTTTACAGACTCATTTTTATTCATTTTTACAGATGTCTTTTTTATGTACAATTCACCATTACTTACTCAATAAGGGATATTTTAGGCTCAAATCCCCATAAAATATATTTTAACAATAAGTAGGAATAATAAAAACTCTAAGATCTGACATATTTTTTAAAGTGTCAGTGAACATATTCTTCCTTTAGCTAGCAGAAAGGAAAAACCTAAAGCAGAAGCAGGCAAAAATACTAAGCACATATCTCAACTGCATGATATTTGTGATCTGAATGTTGTAAATAATATGACATTGTTTTTGCTGCTTTCTGATCCCTATTGTGGGTAAGTGCACCTTGTATGCCAGTAGCTATTTACCAGTTCACAGAGTTGCTTGTGCAATGCATTGGAGGAAGATTCCACGACTTCTTGGACATGTAGAAACAGATTTTATTTTTTTTGTATTCTTCTTTTCAGAATTATGATGCTGCTCTTTCAGTTTCCACTCTGCCAGCATCAAGATGTAAAGAAAGGAATAAAAAGCTTTTTTATGAAATACCCAACATCAACAGGATACTTAGTAGGCCCAATGACAGACATAGCTGGTTTTGAGTTAGCTCATTCTATGAGGTTTCTCTTCTACATGCATAGCTAACAGAAAAACAAGGTCCTTGCACAGCCTGGTGGCCAAAATCTAAACCATATGAGAAAACCTTCCACTAAGCATAGCTTCCACTGATGCAAACCTTGTGTAATTTTATGCAATCATAGACTCATTTTTCTTAGAACATGACTGCAGTCTTGCCATGTGTTTCAGAACCAAGATGTGCAGAATGTAAATAGGGGGAAGGCTCCATTACTCTTGCTCACACAGTGAGTTTGTGCCAATATTTTGTAGATTATACTGCCCTTGTGCTCTAGTCCTTTAAGCCCAGTGATTCTATTTTCCCAATAAAATAATCCCCTAATACAAAGATAATCTTTGAATAAAGGTGTATGCAAACTCTTTGGAATGTTTTCTTGCAACAAGAACTATTTTGGAGAACTGAGATAAAAGTTAGAGGTTAGGGTATTACAGAACTCTGTAAAGTGATGCAAAGGTCATTTTCTTGATTTTCTTGCTAAAAAGGAAAACTGGAATTTTAATCTAGATGTAGCTATATGAGCCTAATTACTTAGTTTTCTTCTCTTAAATATTTTACCTCATCATAACATAATGCTATGATATTTCTAAGATAATGCCCTCTTTGTGTGTAATCTTAGAGGTATCTCAGAAATATCTTCTGTTGTATTTTCACATACCAGGCTGGCACCAGTAAGTATTTTTCCCACATCTATCAGCATATTTTTTTATTCACTCCTGTTCATTTACCGAGTTTTCCTGTTTAATCCTGCCAACCAGCCTTCACAATATATTTGCTGTCTTGTTATCATGTTCTGACACTTTATTTGCTTCAAATTCTTACATAAATTCCCAAAATTCGTACTGTATCAGACTCTTTTCACACTGATATGGCACATGGCACTTGAAGACATTAAACAAGTGTATACTTTTATTTAATATGTTGAAAATTCTGTGTGTCTCACAATCTATATGTTTGAATGCAGAACAAGACTTCTGAAGATGATTTATGAAATTCAATTACAAATTGATGTGATGGAAAGTGGGACAGGATCCAGGTAATCTAAACAATACTTAACCTGGAAGTTTGGAAACCACATCAAACAATCTACTGGCTGTCCAGAAGTGCAGGCTGCCTTTGCAGGTGCCTAATTTTGCTACCTAGAGACTTCTGAGTCTGATAAAACTTTTAAATTTTCCACATATTTTCAGAGTGGACAAGACTATTTTCATTCTTATGACAACCTCTTTCCATGGGTCTTGCAATTCATACAGAGAAAAATCTTACTTTTCCCAAGTACCCAAAGAACTCCTTCCCAATTATGTATGGTCAGAATTGCATTTATAACATGTATTGTTTGTCTCTATTAACTGTACCTGGAAGATTCTGTGGGTATTTTCCATGACTGACTTGTCCCAAACCCCATTCCTAGTATTTAACCTCTAAAAATGCATCAAGATATAGTTTTAAAATGCCAAATTTTAATTCTGAAATAAAATTAATTTCACCTAAATTAATATTACTTTTAATATAAATGCCTCAGCCTAAATTTTTCATCCTGTCCTCTAGTGGCAACTATCTACTTTTTTCCTGAAACACAACAGTAAAAGAGATATAACTTAAATATTGGTTTGGTGTTCTACTGCTAGTCAGTTAAATAGTCCACCCTTGTTCCTTGTTTCTCATGTTTTCCTTGTTCATTGCTGGCTTGTGTTGAGCTTTGCAGTCCTCCTGCATCCAGCCTGTAGCTGTCTGGGATTGCCATTGCCCGTGGGTAGGACCTTCATGAGTTTCATTCCTTCTCTAGTTTTCATAGTCCCATTGAACACCACCCTCCAACCTCCAGTATCCCAGACCTGGGAAATCCTCAGCTTGCCTGCAATTTCTTGTTAGCCCATCAGTAATTTAGTGTGACTGATGAGGTTTTGATTTTGTCCATGTCTTATGTTTGTCTGTCAGGTCTGTGTGTCTGTGTTTGTTTGTTTCTTATGCCCTTTGTCATCTGATTTTTTTTCTTTTTTTTTTTTTGCATTTGCATTTGCATTTGCATAGAAAAAGTCCTCAATCAGATAATCTTAGTGAAGCAAATACAAATTTCCCATTCACAGAATAGCCTGAAGGAAGGAACCCAGAAGGATCACCTGGTTCATCTCTAAAGAGAATGGCCTGTATGGGGATTGGACCCTTGGCCACCATGCTCTAACCAAATGACCTAATCCCAGGGTCAGGTCCTACTGGAGGAACTCAAAACCTCTAATAAAAGACAGAAGTACTGAAATACTTGATCTGGTATTGCTTGATTACAGGCATGCTCCTCAACTAGAAATTCAGTAGCAATGCAAGGAAACATACTGCAATTATTCAAAGTAATATCGAGATTTGCTTTGCTGTTTTTTTGTTCAAACATAGCTCAGTGTAAGTCAGTGAACTGAGCTATTTTTGTAGCAATTCAGGAACAGGTAGTTCTACCACCAAGGCTTCTGTAAGCTACAAAGGAACAATATTCAACACATGGGATTTGTAAGCCTCCTTTTTTCCCTAAGGCAAACTCTGTCAAAGTTGTAGATCTAGGATATGGGTCAGTTAACAAGCTTGCATCTGAAGACTACAAAGAAAACTGGGTTCAGAATCAATAGTTCTTCTAGATAACAGGAGTCAAGGCCAAGTCATACATTAAACCAAACAATTTAAGTATAAATATCAAGTACTGCCTGACAGGATGCCAATAAATGTGCTTTAAAAGCAAAGGTATATAGCTTGGTCATATAATTAGGAATGAAGTACTAATAAACTAAAGATACTTCTTAAAAACACTGGATATATCTTATATATATCTTAAAGCAGCAATTGACAAAGGCACTTGGGAGAAACAGAAGCACAGGCAGAATTCACTTAACTTCAGCTGAAGATCAAACTTTGCAGGTAGCTTGCAGAATCTCACAGGTTTGGTTGCAAAACCTTATTATCTCCAAGTCAGGTATAGATCAATACTAGCAACATTTGCAAGATTGAAACAGGTCTCACTTAGGAAAGGAGATGGTATCATTTTAATGAGGAAATAAAAGATCACAACCAGGATTCTTACAAAGGCAACACAGAAAAGTCATTCTCTGTACAGCAGATTTAATGGTTGTCTCCTAATGAATGCTATTAATATAAGAGAGGTTTGGTTTCCCCTGGAACTAAAAGATTATGGAGTTTTTTAGGCATTCAAGTTTACTGTGAGAATTAAAAATGAGAAAGATTCAGAATTCTAGCAGTATTTTGCCATAATATATTAAATTAAAAATTTATATATATATAACATAATATATATTTATACTATATATATATATATAAACCTGCATATACATTTATGTATGTTATATAAAAACATATATATAGAGTTATCAGGGCAGAAGAAGAACCAAACCTCCCTATAACTGATTGTCTGTCCACAGGATGGAATGACTTTGTAAGTCTGATTGTCATGCACCTTTTCTTACTGAGGAATGAAGGGAAAAAGTGAGTCCTAGTAAAGAGCAAATCAAGGCAGAACAGCCTGCTGCTGATCTCAGCAGAAGGCAGATGACTCATTTGAGACAAATATATCCACTACTGCTCATTCACAAAGTATCCTGCAGTGGTGGAATTGCTTCTAAGAAATAAAGAAAATTCTATGAAATAATGAGTAAAAATAAATATTTTTCAAAAAGGGTTTGTTTTTTTTTCAAAAGGGTTTTTTTTAAAAAGTTCAAAAGTTTTTAATAAAATAAAGAAAGCTTGTTTCATTGCCTTAGTGTCTAATTACTTTGACAATGCAAACATAATTGTTCCTGATTTACCTTAGCTGTGGGAGATTCATCACTAGTGTGGGTGAGGAAGGATCAAACCAATAAGGTAATGCTAACAGATTTAGTTCCAAAAGGATTTATCCAATTAAGTCTCAAATACACTGGGTGATTACAAGAAAGCTTTTGATAAAGACTTGGTTTCTTTCAATAATTTTTTCTGAACTGTCAGGTTGCAAGTAAGCTTATTCATCAGAAGTTAAAAGACTAAGCAGAAGCATTATTAAGACCTTTTGGACAGATGTTATATTCTATAATTCTCTTTTTTACCTCCAAGGCAAATGAAAAATGAGTGTACAAATGATAAGTGAAAACTTAATGCTGAAAATCTGAGGTTAAATAATATCTGAATTCCAAAAACTTCTTTTACTTCTCCACCTTTTCCCTTCTGCAAAGTCTAGAGAAAGATCCATTACAATCTGTTTGGGTTAGAACTGAAGATGTTGAAAGTACATTTTTCTCTTAAAATTTCGGCTGTCACAGGAAGAGTTGCTCATGGTTTGCAAATCAAATCATTTCTGGCCCATCTGAGCCCAGGAGCACGGTCAGATGGACCCTCAGCTACATCTGCACAGAACCAGTGTCCAGGGGAATCAAGAGCCTGTGACACAATATTCTTTCCACAGTGCCTTGATTGCCCCTACATTCTGGAACTGACTCTTTTCCAATCTTCAAATTATGTTCACAGGAAGAATTAATATTACTGCTTATAGTAATTTCCTTTTTTAGAATAGTCCAGTGATTACAAGCATGGTACAGCCCCGTAATATTTTAGTACTTTTCCTAATTGTGCAAAAATTACCATGCACTGTGCAATTACTTTGGACTTACCTCTTTGAATCTAGGATACAAACAAAGACATTTAACTTTCTTCAGGAAAGATTTCACTATTGTTAATTGTGGTATAACAGCAAAGACTACAGGCTATGGCCAAAAGAGCCTATCTCTTTCTGCTTGAAATTAATTTCACACTTATAACATATTCCAAGTTTCATCATTAAAGGTACTGTCTCTGACAAAAATTATTTATTTGCCTTTGAAGATTAATTTAAGCTAAAAATGGAAAATTCATTGAAAAAAACCTGATTGTTTTTAATCATATAGTAGATAAAAGAAACTTATTGCAGAAAGATTATGAAAAATATCTCTCCATTTTTTTATGTAGAAGTGTACAGAAAAATACATAACATAGATAGGAGCAGAAATTTTTTAAAAGTGCCCAAAAACAACAGAGCTTTCCCATTTTTCAAATGTACATAGAAAGGTAACAAGTCAAAAAGAACAGGATATTCTGTTTAATTATCTAGAATGCATGTCCTTGTTCTATTTGTTAAATTTGCAAAGGAGGTCCCTTTCCTCTGGAAATTTAGAATTCCTGGAATTCGAGAAAAGAAAAGGATTTTCATGTGTATGATTTGTCCAAGGAAGGAAACTAGCACAAGACAAGTTTTTTTAAAATATTTTTTCCCATAGGTGTAGAAAAAAGATAACATAATGAACAGTATGGTTAAATAAGACAAAAAATATTTGAGGCAAACATAGGAAGGCTTATAATTTACAGTATGTGGTCTTTCTCAGCTTTGTTGTGCAAAACAACACATGAATTTCTCTATTCTACAGAGGTTTGGGGATGGTTGCCATCACACTTTGTTAGGAGCTTGAAAGAATGGACCCCTCCTAAGGATCCTTCCCTCTAGGAGCTGATAAAGCTGGCAAAGCTTCAGATCCTGGGGAGTACAGCTCCATCTTTCATGTTTGGTCTTCCTTTTTCTGTCTTTAAAAAAATCCCAAACCAAACAAAACTGCAAAATCCTATGCAACACGTATGGTGAGAGAGATGTTAACTCCAGGCTAAGCTTTTAAACTTCAAGTAGTGCCAGAGATAACAGTGTTCTTGCATATAATGTTAGAGAGAAAAATGATCTTATGTTTAAGAAACATTTTTATGCCTGTGGGACTGAGCTCAATTTCAGATTTCATTTAAAGCCTAGAGTAACTTATGGTTTTGATTCATGTCACTTAATTTTAGCTTGTGTTAAAGTTAGACATCCCATACAAACTACAGAGAGGATCTTGGCTCTGGCCCCAGTTCAAGAGATGGATAGCTAAATGTGGAGCATGAATCATACCTTAACATAGCCACTTTCCACTGATTTGATGAATGTGAAAGTCAGGCCTAAAACTAAAAATGAATTTTAAATAAGTATAGTTCAGCTTGTTTTCGGTTAGAATCTCTTTCTCTCTCATTTATTTTGCAAAATCAAGTATTGAAACATTGCCTATCCCTTGGGCAAAGAGTAGTGGGACCAACACCTGAAGGATTTAAAGGATGATCAGATACTTGTTTCAAAATAAATGTTTGATTTTACTTGTGTCCTGCTCAAATCCAGTAATTTCTCAGACAATATATTAGCTCAGTTGATTAGAGCATGATGCTAGTTGTGCCAAAGTTGTGTCTGATCTCCATATGAGCCATTCACTTGAGATGGACTTGATCCTTGTGGGTCCCTTCCAACTCAGAATACTCTGTGAATCTGTATGGATGTTTCTAAACACTGTGTGTTTTTTAAGTGTAAGGTATTACAGGATAAAAATAATTCATATTCTGTAAAGTCATTAGTTCTTTTATACCTTGAAAAGTCTTGGTTTTTGTGTACATTCATATTGTGTATTATAGAAGTATAATGCCATGGATCCTGCATTTCACCTTCATCTGGGGAGTAGTTTTATTTTTTTCTGATTCTCCTTCTTTTCCCCAGAATGCCTAATGATCCAGGCACATTTCAAAAGAATCCATGGAAAACAGAACTGGAAAACATTCTCCACTATGGTTAAGAAAACCCAGAGGTTCTAAAAGCCTCAAAGTGTTGCAGTATCCTCAGACTGAATTTTCATAGAATAATGGTGTGGCAGTTATAGTGGCTGTGCTTCTACAACTTGAAATTTTGCCATCATATTCCATTTCCTGTGGGCACAAGAATAGCCAGTTCTAAAGATATGGAACTCAAGTTTTTCTTATTCTTACATTGAATTACAGCTTTTGGAATATATAAGTTTCTAATATTAACTTTTTTCTCAGCATCATGCTTTTGGCTGCAGTGCTTGAATGTTGTTACACTATGTCAAAAATTCAAAGAAAATGTGAGACATTTCCCTATTTTCCCTTTTTCTAAATTTTAGAGTACCAAAAGAAAGTGTTCTTGGCATTTTTGCTGACAATTTCTGCACAGTTATGAAGTTTAATAGGTGATATATTGAAGAGAGTTTTATCATCAGACATAAGAGAGAGTCAGAGACTGAGTGCAGGAGTGTGAACATTCATGCTGTACAAATGGTATTAATTTCTTGTCTCTATCACCCACAATATGCCTGGTTGATAGTGCTGCAGCTATGATGAGAAAAATGGATGTTCTCAAATTGTGTTTCTTTTAGCTTCTCCCCTTTGTAAGGTCACAATATATAGGGAGTGAAAGACTCAGCACAGAATATAACTTACTCTGGAGCAGCTTTATATTTCTGGAAACTCAGTCACATTGTAGCCTGTTTCTAGCACAAAAGATGGAAAAAAATCTTTATTTTATTCTTTTGTCATTTTCCTACTGAGCAGAATATGCCTTTGAGTTGTAATTCTATCTACCTTGATTCAGAAAATTGTGAAGATTTGCAGCTTCTTGAATTAACTTCATACAGCAGAGTTAGTGATCAGCATCTCAACATGCCCCATCAACATGTCCCCTTTACTCAGGGCACTTCACAGGTATAAACTTCCAATGAAAAATCATGTGAAAGCCCAAAATCATCTACGTTGCACACTTTCTGCTAGGTGAGGGTCAGCCTCTCTGACAACAAAAATTATTGATATCATTATTCTTTGACTATGTGTATATGCTTAGATTCAGGTTTTTGTTATTAGTTGTGAATATTGGACTTCTCACTTTTCAGGAAAATGTCAGTGTCAGAGAGGTGGCACTGTGGTTACTAATCTGTAAAGCTACAATCATTTTAGTAGGCACTTTGTGACACCCAATGATTTGGTCCTTGGGGGTTTAACATAAAATAATATGAAGAAGAATAATTTAAGTATAGTATTGGCTATGAGATTAAATGTGTTTGAAGACATCTACTTTCAGCACTGCTAAGGCACCCTTGGAATAACATCCAGAGTAACAGTTCTTCACAGTGAAGATAATTATAAAATAGACAAAGCAGGAAGAGAAGGAACAAACAGATTTAGAGATGAAAGCTGTTGAAAGATCTGAGTTATCTAAAAAGTTCATATATAAAAAGAAATATTTAGAACTTTTATCCTTTAGGGAAAACAGTTTAAAAGCGATGGAGGTAAAATTAAGAACAAGCAAACCTGTGAGCAAGAGGCATAGGGCTGAACTACAGAAAAGCAAAACTAAATTGGAGAGGTGGAGGCTTCCAAAAGCAAAGCAATGAGACAAGAATGGTCTCATTGGGGTTGCAGGAGTAGAAAATTAATAAAAAAATTCAGGCAAGTATTTTGAAACTGAAATATCTTGCTTACAACTCTAGATTTTATTAGAAGAGCAAATTAAGAAAAAAAGTAACTTTTCATATTCTTTCAAAGTCTTGTTTTCTTGAAGTATGGAGTACTATTAAAATCTAGAGTTTCACTGGTGAAACTTTGGACTTCAAAAATGCACATAAACCCTACCTAATGCACTACTTATTTTATCTTACTTTTAACAAAGCCTTCTTTGCATTTATACTGCATCCTGTAGGAAAACTATTTTTCTTTCCCATACTAGGCAAAACTGGAAATTACAGTTAATTGAAATGGGAACATTTACTAGAAAACTTTGGTTTTATTGATAGATCCTTTCATGTTGACATCAGACTTCTGGAGTCAAAGATGATCAAGAACACTTGCTTTTCTGATCAAAAACTAAATCTTCTGATCAAAAACTAAATCTACTGAAAATGACCATTTAATGTGTGGTTTACTAACAAAAAGCGAGACAGCAAAATAAATGTTTCCCCAGCTACAAAGTCAGTAGCCATTTTAAGACAGACTTGATCCCCCTTCCCATGAAAAATTTCAAAAGGTCCAGAAGCCTTTTGCTCCAGTGTAGAATGAAAATGAATCCTGAAACCTCATTTTCTAAAATGGACTGCACTTGTTTTGCCTTTTTTGCCTGCTACAAAAATAGAGCCAGCAAGATGTGAAAAAGGATAACAGCTAAGGCACCATGAGCAGTGAAAACAGGTTATGGTGAGAAAACCAGACAAAGGAATGGGATGAGTCTTGGCTTTGAGCTGGATTCCATAATATCCTTGTTCAGGCATAGCTTTTAAAACTGAACTTAGCATTTGTGAACAGCTGCACATTAAGAGCACAGGACAACAAAATGCATTCCTTGGACCCAATCCAGAGCTAATTAAAACAAGTGGAAAACTTCCATGTGTTCTGATCTGCTCTATAATCCTTGAACTGGAGAAAGTTTGGCCCCAAATGGTATAGGAATATCAAGCTCCAATTCCTGAGACTCAGTTCAAAGACCTTAATTGTCTTTGAGGACATAATATACATTATTATTATGGAGGAGATAATATACATCCACTGAAAGGCTCCTGTTTGTTCTTTTGTGTATGTGTGGCTTTTTTCATCTTTGGTTGTATAACTCAGTGATTATGGCATTAATAGTACTTATGAAGTGACTGTGCCCAAGCTCACAGATTATTTGCTTTAGGACTTGCTAATGGATGAGTAGATTGAACTGAAAAATCCCAGATGCTTCCATATCTGAAACAGTCTCTGGATGGGTCATTCACCTGTACACATAAGTAGAGAATGCCAGCATATGCTGTGTGTTCACAAGGAAAACAGGACTACAGTGCATGAACTTACTGTTAGAATCTGTTGTTCTGTGTGTTTTTAATTCCTATTATTCCATGGGAGAAAGCAGGATTCTCTTGTCTCTGTTGGCCAGATGAATGGATGCATACACCAAAGTATAGACAAGGCAGCCTCCCTGCCTCACTGCACATACAATCACAGGTACTGATAGAACTGAGTGACACCCCACAGACCTGCCCCTCAAATTCTCAATAAGCAATCAATTTACTAAAGTAGGCTTATAAGTGGAAAACTGTGGGACTCTTTCCTAATAGATAAAATTAATATTTTCACTGCAGGATTTCAGGTTTTGAACATCTAAATTTTTCTTCTGTATTTATTTAATATTGCATGTTTAGCTTAATAATGCAAAGGATTTTTTATTCAGGATTTCAGTAGGGTAATGTGTGTGGCTCTAATCTGTCTACATGCTGAACATGTGTTGTTTATGGTCTGATTTTAAACTGTGCTTCACCTGATCCACTGTGCAAAAGGACTTTTTAAAATAAGGTGATGATGAGGGGTTAATATTTTATACTTAAGCACATTATTTGGTGCAAATTTTTCTGATTTAAAGAAACCCTACACATGGAGGTTATGATATATGGCTACCCAGACATACCCAGTCATTGGAACTAATCAAGTAAACCCTGGGAGATAGTACAACTACCATCTTTAAGGATAGCTTCCTGGTTTCTTGGGGGTTTGATTTATATTGTCTCCATGCAAATGTAGACTGTTTTATAGGAAAGAAAACTTTCAAATAAATGTTGGAATTTAATGCCTGACCCTGTCTATTTTGTGTGAATTAAAGAGCAATATGAAAGTGGCATTATTTTTTTTAAATGTCAATGTACATTGTTAAAATGCTAATATGATGGAGCAGAGAGTGTCAGAGCAGGAAAGGTGGAAGACTAAGGATTGTAAGTGCTTACTTCAAAACACAGATGGGTGTTCAAATGTGTGGTGTTCTAATATGTCCTGTTCAAACACATTATTTTTCTCTTTACAGAAGAACAAGTAGACAGAAGCTTAGTGTCTCCCATTCTTTTACAAACACAAAGTGACACGAAGAAAAAATATGTCCATCTACTGGCAGAAAAAGTCTCACTGTATTTATGGACTTCTATATTGGCTTTTTTAGGCAAATCAACCATGAAATGTCCTCTGGGAAGAAGAATATTGGTCAAAATGATGGTGGGTTTGTCTCCTGGGTTGTATGGATTCCCAGAGGTAGCTGAGAGAGCAGCAGGGCACTTCCTGCATGTGCTCTACAACTGCACATCCTTTCCTCATCTGTGTCAGGTTGACACAGTGCAAGCTTCTGTGGTGAAGTGGGGAATGTATTTTCACTGTGCTTTTCAGATACTTCCTTCAGTTTTCTGTCATTTACCACTTGCCATTCTCCACAACCCTTTTCTGCATTATATCCTTTTGCATCCTGCCTTCTTAATGCCTAACTTGACTGTTTCATCTTCTGTGTTGGACTCTTCTATGTTTCCAGCCTTGCTTCCTTCATTTCTCAGATCTATCCTGTTTTTTCCCATGCCAGGCACACATATTCCCACTTCCATTTACAAGTCTGACATCTTCTGGTGATATCTGTTGCAATTGGGATATTATTTTCTTTCCCCATCCTGTGCACCATCCACATACATCATATTACCTCCTCCCATCACAACTCAGAACCTCTTTCCCATGTCCATATCCTTCCTCTCCTTCTTCCAACTTCATGTGTCTAAAAATGACCATCACATGCCTAACACCACCACGCTGTGGCTTGCTCCCTCCTGTCTTTTGGCCTCTAAATATTTTTGTACTTTTGCTATCCTCTCCAGTGGCTTTTTTTCACTCAACCTGCTCTTTTTCTCATGTTGTATGTCTGAATCCTAATTTCAGGTGTGGATTTTGGCATATTTGTGTAATATTTTTTCTGTGGTTTTTTTCCATTTCTGCCCACATTCCACCTCTGCTGAACATCATTTGCATGATTGTTTCCTCTCTCCTTTCTGTTACAGTGCTCTATCCCTCATAGAGCTTCTTCCTCTACCTTCTTCCCATTCATTTCTGACTGAACCTGACTTCCTTGCATGCTTAGTCAGAGACCACATTCTCTCTTTCTCCATGTCAGTAATCCTGATTCAATTTCCTTATTCCTCCAAATTGTGGGGGTTTGTTCACTAGCTTAGCAAATTTTCAACTTTTGAACTTCCTTTCAAGGAAGGAAGACAGAACTGACAGTATGTAGGCAGGATCACCTGCATTATTCTGGGAAGGGGGGAAAAAAAGTAGCTCAAGGGTTATTTTCATGACATTGAATGTTTAATTCAGTAAATCTTTGGCTCTCAGCAAAAGAACATGATAAAGCATCTGGCTCTCCCTTGTATACTCCACATATAAAGCATTGAAAACCTGGCTGTGTACTGTATAATAGCTCTTGTTCAAAGGAATAAAAAGGTATTTGGGCACAGTTATACCAATCTTTTATGCCATTTAAGTATCTTTATTGTGTCATGTTTTTGTATGATCATGGATGTTTTCCCCTCAAATCTCATTAATTTATGTTACTTGGTGATAAGTGTCAACATTATTAATTTAGTGAGGGTTTTATTTGCAGAAGACATCTTGAAATTTCCATCTGCTTGTCTGAATGACAGCTACTGATATTAGCTCTCCTGAAGGAAACAACATGCCAAGAAAGCCCAATGATCCAATTATCAGTGTCTAACACTTTTCTTTATCAGAAAAAAAGTCCCTCTATCACTGATTAAAAGCTTCCCTTCTTGCTCCCTGACAACTTTCTTTGAGAGGACCTTGAATGAACTGAGGCTTTGAGGTGGATGTACCCACAGCTTTTTGTAAAAGTGAACTTCCAAAATTGTGTTCTCAATATATAAATTTATGTTTTACCAGCAGAAAAAGAAAAAAAAATAAAGTAAATTTTTAAAGGCAGAACAATCATTTCTATTTAGAGAACATATTTAAAAAAAATCTCTTTTAATAATGGTTCTATCTGGCTTGGCCATAACTTTTCCTCTAGTGCTGCTTTCAATTGCTTGTTTATCTTTTACCAAAGGGATGTTACCCTAGGGAGGTGCAATATTTCCTCTTCCTGAGGACTTCAGATTGCAGCAGGCAGAACAAAGCAAACAGGCAGGTTTCCTGCTGCTCAGCCACAAAGTATTAGTGCTGCATGATTAAAAATAATACAGTCAATAAGGGAAAACAAACATATTCTAAAGTTCTTCCATCAGCTATGTAGAACAGGGCTGCTTCAGCAGATCTGTAGGTCCATGAATTACTGGGACTTGTTATCCACAGCTCGTTCTGTAATGTGTATTTGTGCATCAGCTGTGAGGTGCTCTGGCAGCTACGCTCTTCCTTCAGAAGAGACTCAAATGGAGCCTGTGCTTCATTGCTCTGCCTGTGCAGGGCTGAGATCCATTTCTCCTGCTGCTTTATTCTGCTACCAACCAAACCTCCAGATGGAGGGGAGGCTTCACACCTCAAAAACACAGTTTTGTTTTCTGGATCAAATATACCAGGTATCATGTTGATTTCAAATTTAAGGACATGTTTCAAAAACTAAATAGTTGTGAAAGCATCTTTCCTGTACTTTCTGCACTTAATCCCAGTAAAACAAAAAGGACAAGGAAGGACATGCCTCTGGTAGGATATTCTGGAAGAAAAAATAACCCTTCCTACCATGCATTAGCTTGTTTATGAGTCTGTCATTATGAGTCATTAGCTGTCTGCCACATACACTATCTGCCATTCTGTTGTGTATGAAGCTTGATTCTGAGGGATAAACAAAAAAAGAAATGAAAATCAAGCCTAGAATAATTTTCTCATGGACAGAGTGTTCATGAAGGGAGAACCAATAGAACTCTGTACATTATTTTTCATAAATATGGAGGCAGAGCAGTTAAAAACAGAAGAGTTAATCAAAATCTCAGCTACAGTACTACATCTTTTGAGAAAAAATTCTCTGATCACTGGATTTAAAATTTTAATATTGTTATTACAGTAAACATTTCTTTTCATTCTTTGTGTTGCATTAAAAAAAATCTGACCATAAAAACCCCTATCCAACTCAAAACCCTAAAGCAAAAAATCCCATACAGCTTCCTTGATAAGAAAATAACAGTATCCAGTATCAGTATCAGAGGAATGAAAATACAAATAGGAAAGAAGGCAAGTTTATTTCCAACTAATAATTGACAAGGAGAGGAAAAATTAAGTTAAAAGAAGGTTTTTCCAGTCTACCATAGATGCAGACAAAGTGGAGCACCTACCAGCAGTGAAGTGTACAGCTCCAAAATGAAAATGAGTGACAGATGAGAATGCTGGAGACAAACTCTTGTGTAGCATCCATACACTGATACTACTATATTTCTAGTTTACCCACAGAAAGGGTGCAGGACCAGGTGAAATTGCATAAATATTGAATAGATTGGTTTTTTCTAATGGAAGATGTATTTGTGAAAACAATGTCTCATAAGCTCTCTTATTGCTAACAAAAAAATTCAAATACAACCCTTGATGCAAAATAAAATCAAGTTCAGCAAAAGAATTTCAAGCAAAGACATATGTCAAAGGACCATACTCTACAGATTCTATGGAAAATAATAGAGTAATAATACAATACACATACATGGGTATCATAATCTGAAAACTAATCTCACTTCTCTCATGCCTGGAAATGGTGCCCACAAAGAATATCCACACATTGAAGTAAAGGTGTCAAGTGTCTTCCAGCCAAGTAAGGCAGTCAAAGATGGTAAAGAAAACAGAGACATCAGGATAATTTGTGAAAAACAACAATAAAGATAGCAACAAATTCCAGAAACATACACATAAAAAGTGTTTCCAAAAAAAATGTGAACACTCTCGTTACATAAAGTAAAAAGTCATGTAGAGTTTCCTTTGGAAACTTAGAAAGTCAAATGGATTTCCTTTTTGAACCCAGTCCTGCCAAATGCTCTGTGAACCAAGAAAAAAATATGAAAAAATAATTAGCTTCTGAAAACACCTTAAAATAACACAGTAAATAAGGAAATGCAGAATCTAAAGTAGAGAAAAGTGTCAGCTATTTTTTTTTTTAAAGTCAATGTATTCCTCTGAACAGCATGTCCCAAACAAGGTAAATGATAACTTTCTGCATACAAGGTAAAAGGCAGGAGATAAATTAATTTGAAGTAGTGTTGAAAACATATGCTAAAAAAAGAAGATGCATAAGAACAGCATTACAAAGCAGAAGCTGTGGAAGCCATGCAAATCAATACAGTGTGTGGAAGGATCAAGGAGGATAAAGTCTGAACAAAACCTGTGCTTAAAAGATCTTCCTCAAACACATATTGCTGCAAAAATAGAATGGACTACGGAGAATTATTGGCAAGCCCAAATCAATTTGTTGAAATGTTCCCATTTATTTTGAAGTTGACAAAATATGGGAAGAATTTTAATCCCATTTCTCCATTCATGGCCATGAAGTGCCACAGAAGTAGAACCAATAATGCTACTTTCTTTTAACCAACAATTTTCTTGAAAATGCTTAAATTCAAAAAACACCAGCAAAGTTTCAGTGACCTAATGGGATCTACCTCTCCTTGCTCTTTACCAAATTGTTTATATTGATTTGCAAGAGTGGACTACGCCTTTTCTACAGTTCCTTGTCTTTCCTGCCCTTTCCAAAAGCATCTGAATAGATGGTATGACTTGCCTGGGACAAGTAAATGTAGGAATAATATAAATGGAACAGTCTTCTGAAATGTCAAGTTTCATGATTTCCTCAGAGCCAGAGTCCCTCAGACACTACAGGCAAAGAATTCACCTTTTTCTTGATCAGGGAATCATCTGCATTGGCACAAAAACCCAACTGCTGAGTTGTACTGACTATATTTTAATCAGCTGGTTATTACAAAAACATTGAAAATATTCTCCCTGGTTTAAGGCTATACTCTTCACTGGTCTGGGGCCTTATTTTAACTAGCTTCAAAACTGGAAGCTGAAAAACAGCTTTAAAGCAATGGGCTGGTGTGGGCCCCCACAGTCATTCAGTCACAAAGCATTCGTGGCTGAGTCAGGATCTCCTCACAGTACTGTACAATGTCATTTCTCCATACCAAACTGTGAATCTAACCTGCACTTTGTGTCAATGTATAACACCCTCTGTTATAGTAAATGAGGTCAAAAGATCAACAAAGAAGGTACACAGATCATATTATCCTTGGTAAACCAATGTGTTCCCCTAAATAACCCTCATTCCTATGTTGCTTGTGAAGTTACCTGTGCAAATCCCCTTGCAGGAATTCAGTCCTGCTCTGTGACCTGAAGTATGTACAGAGAACAAGAAGAGCTGGGGAAAAGCCCAGACACCTCTTTCCTAAGGTGCTGCAGCCTGCACTGTGCTCAGTCTGCTGAGATGATCACCCTCAATGTAAACTTCAGTGCTGTGAATGAAAATGCAGCTTCAGCATTTATTGAGCAGAGACAGATGTAAATGGGCTTGGGATTACTGTACATTAGTGACTGAAGGAAGTCTTAAACATCAAGTTCTCAGAGGGAAATTTTCTTGACTAAAAAGGATAAAATATTTTAGTCCTTTGACTGCTTTAAATAACAATTCCAACTCTTGCAGTTTTCATTGGTTTGATGGCACTTGACATTTTGTTTTTGACCTCCAAATGTGTCATCATGAAAATGTGTAAGTTTTGCTTTCCTTTACAAATACCTCTCCAGGTTTCAGTTTTAGACACTGAACAAATAGCAAGCAAGAAAAGCAAAATTACTCATGCACAATATAATATCAAAGTAAATTCCTAATTTTGTGGATCTGAACAAATGCATGTCTTTCAGAACTATGTTGAAACTTAATTTCTTTCTGAAGCAAAGGTTATAAACTATTGGTCGTGTAGTCAGTGCCCATTACCTCCTGTTAGGAGGAGTGGGACACACTGACACAAACTAAAATGTTTCTATTCCTTTTCTCCTGGGGAAGAAAGTCTTAGGGATGGGGATGGTTCTGATCCTGTAAATGACAAGACTGAAGAGGATGAAAAATATCACATTAAAATATGTTCCATATCACTTTTCTGTATGTTTTTAGCCTTCTAGTTGGGAATGTTTCTTTTATCCTCTTAGCTTGCTTGAATGTTATTTCATTTCAAGCAATTACTTTGAATTTTTCTTACATTTTACTTTATTGTATGTGTGTTCTGTCAATCAGTGAGATGATTTTATGTGACTTAAAAATATTATCCTCCTGTCAGCAGCTAATACAATCAAAGTCTCTCAATACTGTGGAGGTTAACTCTTCCACTTTAGTTATTTTATAAAGAAAAGATGTCACTGCAGGGATTGAAAAATGCCTCACAAGCAGGAATTAAAAAGTTGGTGTAGTTTAGTCTGCACTTTCCTTCTTGCTGGTTAAAAGAACAATACTGGAAAATAGACCACAGTAAGCTGCTTATCCCTGTTTTTCAGTAAAGAATTATGAAGATTTTACTGGATTACTTTGCATTGAAATATTTATTGTTTAAACTGGTATTTTCATGGGAAACTATTAGTAGGACAAAAAAGTCTGAAAAACTAATCTCAAAGTGAAAATTTTAAATAAGCAAATATGTTCTTTCTACTAAAACAGTAAACAAAAATATAATGTGTCTATATAAGATACATTATTATTTCTGTTTAATACAACATCTTAAGAAAGAAAACAGAAAAATTCATCTTCAGAAATATTTCAAAAAAGTTTCTGAAAATTTTAGTCTTATTTAATTAAAAATTTTTGAATAAAATAATTTCTCATGCACACTTGATTTCATTTCATACTTCTGTGGGTTGCATTACATGAGTGCAGACTGAGCTTGAAGATATTACAGGAATCAATAAATTCAACAATGCTCTGCAATGCTGGGGTTCCCAGTTATGAGGAAAGACTGTATGAATGTATTTTAGTTTGGTCAAGTAAGTGAAAATTCAATGTGTTCTTAACAGAGTTAAAATATAATGTGCTTTTTCACAATTCTCTAAAACTCTTCAAAAAGTCTGTACCAGAAGATGCCCTTTCTCAGTTTGCAGGACTTGCCACTCAAGATATTGAAGAATTTTATATTTTCTTTATAAGTGCAGTTGATAGAAAGGAGGAAAAAAAATAAGTGGTATAAAATAACCATCACACGATTTTTGTAGGAGTGTCATCAGCCCAAATTATGAATCTCTACATTATATTTTAGAAAGAAAATTAGCTAGAATACAGTAAGGTACTCAGTAAGCATTAACACAACATAAAGCTAAAACTTCATTTTAATTTAAATTTTATTTTAGTGACAAAAAGATTTTTTGTTGTGAGATACGGCTGCAAACCAGGGAAAAAGCAGCCTTGAAGGCTTGAGTTTCTCAAGCTTCAAGGCTGATTTTTCCCTGGTTCCCAGTAGTATCCCAAGACACTTTTTAAATACTAAGTTTCAGATAGAGATATTATTTTAACTGAATATTTACTTCCATTTAACAAAAAAAAAAAATCATAAAATATTCTCACATAAAGTGTGATATTTCGACAATTTAATTCCTTTCTGTTATGGTTACAAAATTATTTGTGTAAAAAAAAAAAAAAAAAAAAGTCTTCTTTGTTTATCTTTGAAGCTTCTTAATATAATTATCACTGTTCTGGAGCAGAGCTAAACCCAATGTATTGTAATGGATCAATGGGTCAGTTTGAGGTTCACATCATGGACCAGACAGGTAACCTGAAGGAGGCTCTGAAGTTTGGGATAGATTCATAGCATCAGGTTTGGCAGATGATCTGAAATTGCAGGATATAATTGAAAAAGTCCTACTGAATTTATTTGTGCCTGGGGCTAACAACTCTATTTTGCAGCAAAAATAGATTCGAAAACATTGAAATAATACTTACTTGTTAAATAATTTTTAATAAGGCTTCCTTTATCATCAAACACTCCACAAGCTAAATAGAATATCATAATTATGAAATTCTTAAAGCAATTAATTTCAATACTCTTTACTAAGAATTCAGAATGCAAAATGGTAAGTGAAACATGGAAGGATGCAATTACATAAGCTGTGGGTGATATTCTTAACTCATGCAAACAAGAGAGGCAAAGGAAGTGTTAAAACTTCACTGCTAGCCCCAGTTAAGAATGAGGTTAATTACCAGAACTGTTGAGGCTCTGGTAAGAATATTAAATTATTCAAGTTCTTCATAATCCATAACAGAAATACATTTATTTTTTGTTAAAGAACTATAGCTTTAGGATCGTGTTGCATAATTATGTACATAAGTGCCCATTCTCTGCCTTTTCTGAGTAAATTTGGAAAATGCATAAGGAGCCAACCTTTTTCAGTACTAACCCTTCTGTTCTTCCAGAACTATCCTGACTGGCCAGCAGCTAAAAAGAGCTTTGATGGCTTTGGGTCTGCAGCCAGGGAAGGAATTTACAGCTGTGTTAGTGTGGCTGGCTTCCACTTGCACCTCCTTTCAAGCAAGATTATAGTTTTACCTTGTATTTTCTAAAACTGAGAGTCAGTGCATCTAACAGAAAGCAACAGAAAACACTTTTTCTTTTTTTTTTTTTTTTTTTGCCTGAGTACACACAGGGCCATAATTGTTCTTCATCAGATTTTCCTAACTAATAGGAAAAGGAAGAAATCAGTGGAATGTTCTTATACATTGTGTTGAAGAAAAGTTTGCATTAAATTTTTACCTTCCCTTTTATTGCATACAAGCACACATAAATAAGATATTCTCATTTAGAAAATGAGAAAGCAGCTCACTTATTATTTTCTGCTCCTGCTTTCAAGCCAACAGATTGTGCATTCCACCCACAGAATGGATGAAGAGCATGAGTCAGTGGCAGCAGCACTGCAGCAAAGCCACAGCACTGGGAGGGAGGTGAATACCAAGCAACAGGAGAGGTCCTGGGGGAGGCCTGGATCCACAGGAATGGCAATTCCTGCTCCCCCAGATGCCAGTCCTGCACTGCCTGGGCTATGGATGTTGTGCACTGTGCCTGCTCTGCTCTGAGCAGAATGTGTGATGTCCCTGTGAGGCTCATCTCAAATGCAGTCTGGTTTGAGGGTGAGTTTTCTCATTTTTAGACTTACTTTTCAGAAGAAATAGTGACCACTATATTATTTGCTGAATAATATTATAGAGAATATATAGAATAGAATAGAATAGAATAGAATAGAATAGAATAGAATAGAATAGAATAGAATAGAATAGAATAGAATAGAATAGAATAGAATAGAATAGAATAGAATAGAATAGAATAGAATAGAATAGAATAGAATAGAATAGAATAGTTTCTTGCCAAGGAGTTTGATATGAGCAGCATAACTAACTGCTTGGGTCTTAATATTCTGAGGCTTCTGCAGTAAATCTTAGCTTCATTCTGATGAATGTCTTTGTGCCTTCATCTTTACAATGAACTTGTCTTGCTGAGCTTTGTTTAAAAAAATTTAAGATGACCAAAAGATGTAGACTTCCATTACAAAACTATAGTCAACCTTTTAATGAATGGTCTTGGAAAAATTCATGTGTAATACAAATGTAAAAGAAGTGTTTTTTGAATTGTATTTTTAATTAGTCTCATAAAATTCATTGTTGACATTTTCTTACCAGTAAAATTCTGATACATAGAATGTTCCTGTCAAATTATAATCTCCATCAATACATCAACAAAGTATACACAAATGTCCCTCAGGTACACAATGCATTCATCACCAAGGCAACTAATGACTATAACCATATATTTCAAATGTTAAATGACATTGTATGAAGTACTTCATCAGAAAGAAGCAAACAGAACAGAAATGACGTGACCATTTTGAATTAGACACAAAAATGGAATATTTCACCTAAAGACAAAAAACAAATCACCAAAAAGCCAGTATGTTTTAGAAAGAATTTAAAAGAAACAAGAAGATTTAATAGTTCAAATTGATGGTTGTGAACCAGGTAGACCCTTTCATACATATCTAATAAATTAAAAACTTGAAGTATATGAATAAATAATATGGACACAATACCAACATCAAAATAGCACTACAACATTGTGGTTCATTTTCTTTCTAGGAAAATCTTGTTTAATAAAACAATTTTGATTATGAGTAAAAATAACATATCTCTATTAGAAATAAAAATTATCTTATTTATGGAATATAGTAATTTTACATTTTTTCTTTAAAACCCTTTCTTGCAATTATATTGCTATACAGTTCTCTTTTTCTCTTCTATGCACTGGTTGTGAAATTCAGACAACAAATGAAGAGAAAGTTATTTTACTTAGACTATTCATGATAATATTTAGTTAATGGAATTTCGTTTACTGAGTGTTTGGGGTTGGAAGAGGTTGCTGCAGGTCATCTGGTCCAAATTCCTTGCAGGGTCAGCTAAAGCAGTTATACATGACCATGTCTCTGAGAAATATACAGCTCAGTGTAACATGCTGTTTTATAGCATATTGTATTTCATGAATATTTTGGTGCTTCTGCCACTAAAGCTAGTCAAAAATGCATGAAGAAAATAATTTTATTACTAAGATTATGCATCAAATAATTTATACTATAAATATTCATTCTGGGTATTAAACGGCTCTAATTATGAATGGCTTCCCAAAAGCTACAGCACATACTTGAAAATGGAGTCACTGTTTAAAATAAAAGCACAAGGCACACTGTGAGCACAGCAGAAAATATGAAGGATACTTAGGCAATGAAAAGGCAGGGACTCTGACAATAATGGCACTGAACTTACTGAATATGTGTCTTCAATATTAACAGCAAAGTATACTTCCAATAGAAATCCTCAGTTTTATTTCTTAAAGCACAGCCATTTGACCAGCCTTTTCAGGTTGGCAGTTTGAGGACTCCCAGGCATGCAGAGACCCAGGTCTCCTTTTCAGTCTCTTTGAACACCAGGGCAACAAAGGTGAGGCAAACCTTTCTCACGTTGAAATGGAATTAGCTTCAAGGCATGTTTAGCCTGGTGCTTAATATTGTTTGGATAATACTTGCAGCAGTGTTCTTCTAGCAGCCCATAGATGGATACCAGGAACCAGTGACAGACAAAGGAGACAAAATGTATTGCCAAGCCCTGTAATACAAACTAGTTTTAGCTCTTACCTGATAACTGCTGAAGTAGTGGCTTCCTTAGAAAAATTGGCCAGCTTTTTCTACAGCATAGATGACAAAATCAGAGCTGTAACATCAACTTCAAATGTTAAATCTGAAGTTACCAGAGAATGACGACTCTCAACCATTGCAAAAAGTCCCTAAACCAGATGGTGAATCTGCTGATGTTTACTTCTTAAAGATAATACTGCAGCTGTTACGTATATTTTTTATTAGAGGGAAACAAATGTTTAATGCAGACATATGATTTTTCCTGGTGCAAAATAGCCATATTTATATTTAATCACTGAAACTACTTCAATAAATTGGTTTCCATTACTGGTGGCTCTATCCTTTTTTCATATAAGTACAATGCATAAAGATATTTTCCTGAAACAGTGTCTGTTTAATGTTGACTTAAAAATCTGTTATCTGTAGCTAATACTAGACTGGTCTTTGAAAGAACTGAAACACTTTCCTCCATCTGACCAGAATACCTGACACTGAACTTCACACCCCAAAACAGAGGCTGACAAATTAAGTGTCCTTAGGCAAAAATAAGGAAGGATATTGAAGACCTGCTTAGGGTCAAAGCAATTTTAGATACATGGTACACAGTACACTTTTTACAAATATTAGGAAAAGTATTAAATCACATTTATAAACAATACCAGAAAAAACAATGGGAGAAAAAAAAGAGTCATGATGGAAATCCGAGGCTTATATGAAGACCAGTGGCAAAATCTATGTGTAAAAGAATAGTATTGCTTAAGCATCTTGGTAAAAACCCTCATCTTTTGCTCATTTTTTACTCATCTTTTGCTGTGGACATGTTGTTTGCAGGATGAAAAGCAAGGTGCTGTCTAAGATACAACTTCTAGAAAATCAACAGAAACATGCAGCAAATATTTCAATCCATATCAACTAGATTAATTTTCAAGAATATCATATATTGTTACCCAATAATTTAGGAAATGTAAAATAATTTAAGTGTGTAAGCTGAAGAGACAGGTGTTCTTGCACTTTAACTTTTGTTTTTTAAAAGTAATAAGCATATAGTTGAATGAATGTAGGAATATAAATATTAATTTATCCTCTGTCCCTCATTCTGAACTGAATCAATTAGAATGTGTTCTGTCTTCTCTTACAGCTAATTTTCTCACCATAGGATCTTGATTCCTACCTATAGCAAAGAGGAGAAATTGAGGTGCAAAGGGATTGCTGTGAACCCAAGACTAAGCATAAGAGGACAAAGACAAGAATAGAGCTGAAGTCAAGAAGGCTGCAAATAGTGATTAACAGCAACTTAAATCCCCAAAAGTACTTGCTTATTCTTATACTGTATTGTTTTGTTTCACATCCCTAATGGCTTTATTTAGAAAATCTATTAGTCATGCTCTACAACGTCACAAAATCCATAGGATTTAAATGATCACTTTTAACTCGTGTTTCTTAGTGAAAAATTTATCACTATATACTTCAGAGAAATTAACACAGAATTTAAAAAAAACCCTCAAAACTTCTCTAAATTAATTTTACCAAAACAGTCATGAAATATTTTGTATTTAGCTCTACTAGAGGCAATCCTAATGTAGAACAACCTTCTGCAGCTGTCATCATTCTTTATGTTTCTATCAATGTTTGTTCTTTCAATTTACTGACTAGGAAGTTGTGAGAATCAGCTCTTCTGCTAAAGAAGAATTTGGATCAGATGTGAAGTTGTGCATTCACATCTGAGTAGAGGCACTTGCTAATTTATGGCTGCAACTTATACAGCACAAAAAAGATGTCTTCATCAACACATACTCAAAAACATTGATTTCTTTTTGAATTTGTTCCTGTCCATACCCACTTTTAAATATTCAGTATCTTTTTTAAAAAAATCATTAAGGAACAGAAGCACAAAGCAAAGGGGACCAAAAGAAGCCTTTCTTAAAATATTGAGGCAGCTCATTAAATTTATTACCATTAGAAAAATTTAAGATATTCCTGTCAGATTTTAAGAGGCTGATATTCAGAATTTTCTGGATGTGGTTTCATTAAGAAAATTTGAAAGATCACACAGTACATATTTTAAGTTTGGGCCCAATATACGTCTTATTTATGCAATTTCTCACACTAAAAACAAACAAACAAAAACAACAACAACAACAAAAAACAACTTTCTTAAACCCACTTAATTTTTGTAGACCTGGTTTTGGTGGATACATCAATTTAATGACATTAACCAAATACAGACCAGTTTTGTGGCAAAACTGGGAGATATAATTGATAATAACTCAAAAGTTGACACAATACTTATTCTCAATTAATCTAAAATATTTATTACAGTGTTAATAGTTGAAACAATTTACAATAAAAGCTTTAATTGTGTATATGGTGCATAATTAAGTTTACAGGTATAGAAGTATAGGCACATATATCATTAAGCTATTTTAAGAAAGAGTGAACCATTTTATGTCCTGTAATAACATTTTAATAACTGAGTCAAACACATTGGTACTTTTCCTGAAAAGTATTTAAATCTGAGGAATGTAAACTATAGTCAAGCACTTGGAATAACAGCAATGAAAAAATTAATAATTTTATAAAGAATGCCTGTAGTGTGAGATTTTTCATATAATTGTGTCTAGAAACAGAAACTTATAATAAATTTTATCACTCATTGGTGATGGCAATAAATGCAGTACATTGGCTGTATATCAAGTATGCCTACTGCAAACACATTTTTTCAGTATAATAATTTTAAGGATTTATGAAGGGATTATTTAATTTTATCCTTTTTTTTTTTTTTTTTTTTTTTTTTTTTTGACTGAAGGGGTTGTAGTGCTTTTTAATGCTTGGATAACTGAAGGCTTGATTTTATGAAATAGAGCTAAACATAGTATGGGTAGGTAAAGAATAAACATTTTTATTTCTGGGCATTTGTTCCTTTTTCTCAACCAACCCTGGCATCACAATCTGAAAAAGTTTAAAATAAAATCTCAATTTTGCATGTCCTGAAGAAACATTCCATAAAAACTTTAGTAAAACCTGTATTCTAAATTCGAGCTAAAATAACCCTGCAGAAAGAGAAAAGCAAATAGATTGGGATGTTCCTTACAAGGTAGGGGGAATTTTACTATTTTAGTAGTACTAACCACCATGGCTGCTATACAATTACAGATTGTTAATAAACAGTTAATTTCCTGTAATTAAACCAAATACATGGATGAGCAGCAATGTAACATTTACCTCCAATTAACCTGCCCTTTCACCTATTAAATGTAATTGCACTCTTACTTATATGTTGAGCATAAACTGCACTATATTTTATAATCTTGTTAGTATTCATGCTTTGTTAATGAAATTTGATCAGCTTATTAAAGGTGCTGAGTTTTTGAAGTTAACTCACATCTGTTGTCAGAAGTAATTAGATCAGGTGGCAAATGACAGCACCTTTCCTGACAGATGCTTTAATGTTGTGAGGAAGAATGCCCTAAATGTCTCTTTGAATAATGCCAAGATTTCAGCTAGGGTTTATTTGCTTTGAGCTTTCAAAGTGGAACATTGGAGCAATTTGACATAGTCCTAGACAAGAGTATGTGTGACTTTCACTTCCAGTGTTAGAGGAAAAGAGAAACTCCTTCAAGATGATTTTTAATAAAGATTTGTCTTAAAAAGGTAGAAGATAATGTTATCAAACTATCTCAGTATGTTTTCCTTTTAACATATATACACATACTCTGTTAAGACACAAAATATATTGCATTATGCATTTAAGCATATCTCAGACAGTAAATTACACTTCACTCTAATGATAACATTATTCAAATAAATGTGCTGACAAGCTGGTAAAATATTATTTTATGGCAGGCTTTTCATCAGACAGCCGTGAAATAATGCTGGCTTTCTGCTTGTGAATCAGACAACACTCTTTTTTAGTGAGCTTACCTCATAAGTAAGCACTGTAAAATGCATAATGAAAGTGTCTCTTCCATCATTTACCCAGAATCTAGGTAGCACATAGATAATAGCAGTGTGGGCTTCCCAGTCTATTTGGAAAGACAACTTCATGCTTCCTGGTTCATATGATACTGCTTAAAACAAAAAATGTAGGAATGCCTTGAATCAATTCTCTGCATTGTTTTTATCCTTACAAACGATTGTGGAATCATAAGTGCTCACCAGATTGACAGTGCCTGCCCATGCAGCACCCAGCAGCTTGGAGGGGTTCAAAGGCACATGCTCACAGCCACCAAGGAGCCACCAAGGAGCCACCAAACAATTCCTTGTTACTGGCACCCCAGGCAAAAATGTCATAGGAATTTTGGTGGTAGCAAGAGAGATTGTGCATTCTCAAAGAGCAGAGTGCTCTTTCTTTAATCTCTGAGAGGTAAATGTCAATGATGTTTTGCTTCTTTTTTTTTTTTTTTTTTTTTGTCCCCACATCCATCACAGTACTGTCTGGGTCCATACAGTTAAAGATGCTCCTATTAAATTTGATGAAACAAAAATGTTTTAATTGCTGCAATTACTCCCTCAGCAGTAGTGTTGATGGGCAGAATGAGATGAAATTAGATCCTTCTCATTTAATCACACTTTAGGTTCCATCAGATGTCTTCATGGGTCACAGCTAAAGCCATTTGGTCCATGCTTCCAGATTGGTTCCTCATTTGTTCTTCATGCTCTTGATAATTCTTTACACTTGGGAATTTACAAAACAGCAGTCATATTATTTTGCTTCACTCCCTTCTAAGCTGGAAGATTCTTATCAATATAAATTGTAGAAAGAGTGATATCATCTGGAATGATAAGTATGTGGACTATACTCTGAGGATGATACTTTTATCAATCCCATTTTTGTCTGTCTCCTTTATCCTTATGTAAGACAGAATAAACACAAGAGTGGGCATTCCTTGCAGGTCAGAAGCATCCTTCATGAATGGATACTCACAGTGACAGTAATTCCTGGTCTGAAAATAAGAGTAATTCTAGCTGCCCTTTAGCATTGCATTATGTCACATCTGGTTGCATTTGTATAATAACACACACCAATATGACAACTCAGTGCATCATATTGGCTTAGTGTGAGGAGATAAAGCATAAATGGAAGGTGATGTATGATGCCTCAAAAAAGAACCTGAAAAGAAGAAAAAGCACAAGATTCCTACCTTATGAAAACAGGCAGAAAGATGGCCAAAACATTTATAGGCCCAGACTTAAATGTAAGAAATTAGTATTAGGAATACCATTTTTACTTTAAAACAGTATTCAAGAGCACAAACATAGTGCAACAGAGTGTTATTTCTGCACAGATCACTAAAAACATGAGAATAAATATGCACAATATTGCAGGCATCATTCATCTAATGAGGCCAAATGAAGCAGAAAAAGGGCCAGGGCAGTGTTTGCACACAGGGATCACAGGATCTATATGTGCTGAAGTATGCTAGAGCTGTGGCAGACTGTGCTAGTACACTAGGCTTCTGGCAGACAATATGCTGTGTAGCTTTTCCTTTGAATTAAAGTTGTGTGTTGAATTCTCAGTGTCATATCCAATGCCACTGGACAACAATGCAAACTCTCCATAGATGGGGATTTATACCATGGGATAGCCCCAAGTGTGAAAGACACAGTAGAACTGCCTGGAGAGGACAGAAAATACAGAAAATAGACAAATGTGTGATTTTTCCTACTTACCTCACAGAACTCAACAAAGTGAGGGGGAAAAGTTTCAGCATAAATGTTTCTCCAGATGCTGTTGGCACTTTGTTGGGGGCAGCAGCAGTAAGTGCTGGTTACACCTGGACTTATTATAGGATGCAGTGACTGAAAATGAGTATCATTCAAGAGTGACAGACCCTTACACAGACAATAAGCAAAGTTAATTGTGTCATCTCTGCATTTCTCAATTGCTATTATTTTGTAGATTTTTTATTAACAATTCCTGTTTGAAGCTATTATCAGCAACTATTTCAGTCCAATGAATAAAATGGTTTTTTTCTCCAGTCTTGCAATACTGGAGTGCCTTGGTTTATGGTGACTGAATGATCTTCACAAAACTAACTTATCAGGATGCATGTGCTCTGTACTTGCTAACAGTTTTTCTATATCAAGCACCCCAGTTTGAAAAGACAAAAGAATATAAGAAAGCCAGAACTATTTTGAGTATTTCAACTTATACTCATTCTATACTCTTGCTTATTAAAACTAAAATTTTTCAAAATCTTTCTTATTGATAGAGTTCTAACCTCCATTCAGTTTAGCTTGGGAATATAGCCAGTTTCTCTTGAAGAGAGCCAACTTTGACCCATAGCCCACATATTCTTGCTTTTTCTACCACAAATACAATTCATTATAGTAGAATAGTGAAATTCAGAAGTTGTAAAAGGCAATTTTATATAATTTTCCTTTTAAAAAGCATTTTGTAGGATATTCTTTCTATTGTTGCTCTGTAAAATCTTACTCTCCCATATGCTGTAATTTCCACTCAAGAAAAAAGACATTCCTTTTTTCTTCCCTTCAGAAGCATAGTAGAAATCCATTGTACTTCAGAATTATTTTCTTCCAAAGAAATTTAAGTCATTCATTACTAACTCTTGAAGTCAGACAAATTGTGCAGAAGTGCTTTATGCAGTCAGTATGATAAATTTCAAGTTGTACTGGTAGAAGAATGTGAATAATGGAAAAATTATTCATGAATGTATTATCCCCAAACTTTTAAGAAACCATACATATTAAGTTTCCTTATCCACTCCAGGAAAGGAATAAATGATAAATAAATATTTCAGGAGTAATTCATTTAAATAATTTATTTTAAAATTATGCATGCCCTGATTGAAACCCTATTGAAATAATTGATCTCACTTCTGCCAGATCAGCTTCATAAAGAAATACACAAGAAACTCCAGTATTTTATAGAATCAGGATCTTTTCACTTCTGTCAACTTTTAATCCAGTTTAAATCATTTTTATAGGCACTAAAGGTACACTTTTATTTCTAAATTCCCCATTCCTTCAGTTTTCCTTCACCCAATTTTTTACAATTTAAAAATGTCATATTGCAAAATGTGCACAATTATTTCCTAAATTATTCTGATGGTATTTTGTACTCTTTATTTAACTGAATTGGTGGGCAACTACATCACAATTGCCTATTTGGTGCCTAGTTTAGCAGTTTATTTATGCTGAAAAAATGTAATGTAATGTGCAAGTTAGTCTATTTCACTTTTCCATATCTTTAGAATTAAGTCTTCAAAACTGTTAAAAGCTGTGGGTTGATTTTTTTTTAAGAACACAGAGATTCAAATAAGCACTTAAATAGATCTTCAACAGAACACAAGAGCAAAAGGCAATAAAATTCCTTATAATCCAAAGCTTGAGTAAATAAGCCTTCTTGCAGGTCTTGTGAGCCCAGAATTAGTGTCCTCTAAAAGGAGCAGGAGAATGTGAATGGTTCCCATCTGGTTCAGCCACTCTTTAGAGCCAGATGGGTTGGGATACTGTCCTTGCCTACAAGTAGATCCATTTTTCTTGTAGGTTCATAAAGGGAATGGAAACATCACAGCCTAAATTCTGCAGCACCTGACTTGTACATTTGCCATATTAGGCAGCAATTTCTTTAAAAAACACACAAAGAGCTTTGGAATGGCAGCCAAAAATTCCATTGCAAAGCTCAATATCTTAAGGTAGAAACTAAGGAATACTAAGAAATCCATGTGTTTTACCACCTCTTTTATTAATCTTTTTGTTAAGTTCAAACAAATATATTTTTGTATTCTAAATCAGAGAAGGGGTGGTCATTTTTAGGGAGGAGAAAGTTTAACCAGCTCTTCAAGATCTAGGACATTGATTTAGGATATAGGGCACCTTTTTTCAGTTCTTTGTTCCACCTGAAGCAATTTGATTTACTCTTTTTAGCTAAACCAGGGTAGTATATGCAAATTGATTCAACAGGCCAAGACCCCACATTCATTGTTTTGAATAATCAACAGAGCACTTGCCTAAGACAGGTAAATCTGAATCTCATTCCTGGTTCTAAAGACCTGTATTTTTATCTGAAGTGTTTAATGGAGCCAGGGCCAGCTGCTGAACCAGACTGACTCCCAAGAGCTTTTCTTGAATGTAGTCTAAAGTCATGTTCATATTCTCTGGACCAGTGAGTGTTGAACTACTTCATGCTATGTGCAGTTACCTTCAGGAGGGTCTTCAGAATACCTTGGAATAATAAAATACTCCCAGAAGGGATGTGATTTCAAATCTTTGCAGACAGAAGAGGCAGCTATCTCCATATCCCCTGTCTCTCCTCTCCTTCCTCCTTGACCTGAGCCTATTGAAACACACATGGCTTAAAAAAGGAGAGGTTGGATTTTTGCATCTTGATTAGACACAACTCTTTCCTCTCAATCCACCTGAAGATATTTTCAGCAGCTCTTTTGTATACATCTGAGGACAGAGCTCTGTGGTGCAGTCAGGTTTGTTTTGAGGCTGTTCTGAGCAGCAGGTCTGCACTAAGCCCAGTGCACCTACCTGTTGTGCTAGTGTAAGTCATCTTTTCACTGGGAGCTTCACCTCTCTCTCTTCAGGATGATGTTTCCCTCTCTGCTCTGTACAGTGAGTCATTCACATCCACAGCAGTGCCAGAGGCTGAGCCAAATTCCTCCACCTGACATATCTTATAATTGGTGTCAATGATTATTTATTCAATACATCTTTGCTGTTACTTCTTTATGTGACTGTCCCCAAACATTTTATAAAGTGCACTGTATCTAGGTTAAACACTCTCTGCACTGCTCAGTACCATGACACTGTTGTTTTTCTATAGCCCCAGGTGTTCCAATCAATTTGAATATTTGATGTAATCTTCAACACACACACAAATCTATGAATAATTTAAATGTCCCAAATTTTCCTTTCACCAAAGATGTAAATCAAATTTCATATCATATGCAATTATGTTGCTTATTTCAGATACTTTCCTTATTGATTTTTTTGCACATTAACAATTTAGTTCTCAAGAGCACTGGTTGAAGAGGTTGTTTAACACTGTTCAAACTTTAATCACTGTAAACTGCCTGGAAGCAAATTTGTACTCCACAGGTATTTTTCAACATAAAAAGAGCCCAGGACTAGAAACATGAAGGATGGACAAATTTATATATTCTTCAGAAAATCTTTCATGGTTTAATGTCAATTTTGGTTCAAAAAATAAGGCAGGATTAATGGAACCTGTTTTTTTTTATTTTTGAACAAAATTGATATTTGTGCGACAGTATGTTACATATAAAATTATACATACAGATAAATAAACTTACAAAAAATTTGTCAGGCAAGAATTTGATCAAAAGTTGACAAGGTTCTGATATTCCTTCAGAACACAAAAGAACAAAGAACAAGCTTTTTCCCACTTTAATTCAGAACATAAATATTTGACCATCCATTTGAATGAATTTATAATCTATGGTTACTCCATATGGTTACTTATGGGCAGTGTTTCTACACATCAAACTGTTCTTTACATATATTAATATTATACAGAAAATGTTTCTGAATTGTGCTTGCTTGTCTCTCAAGAGAGCTAAAAGTTGACTTAAGGGAATTTTCCTGAACTTCTGTTCAAATGTTTAAAAGTTCTGTATGATGTCCAACATTAGCACAACATGTCTAGAAAAAGTTTGGTGACTTCTAAAAATCAGGCCCTAAATTTTATTTTTTACATTTATGCTTGGAGTTACATGCAGATTTATAATCAGAAATGTAGGTGCCTTTTATCTAATAAGCACCTCAAAACCATTTTTTTTGCATCTCCCTCAGCTAACTTGCTCTGTCATTGATGTACTTTTTCAGTTAAGAAGCTCTACATGAAAATTTTTTGAATAAATTATTATGTAGTTCCATTGTCTTTTTTTCTTTTTTTCCATTTCTCTGAGATCTCAAAAAATATAATTTCACACGTTTAATATGGCATGAGGCACAATATTGTGTGTGAGAAAAATGTCATGATAATTTTTCAATTTGCAAATATCTACAGTTAAGTTAAAAAAAAAGTAATTCACATTTCTCTGATTTAAATAACATTTAACATTTTGTTCAGGGCTCAGAAACTCCAGTTATTTACATGCATGGTGTATTTGCACATACAGTGATCATCTGAAAAAGCAAAGTAATTATTTAAGGCAATATAAAACAATGTTGACCAGTCATGTATAATAATCTGAGTAATAACAAAAAAGCACCAATTAGAACTGTGAAAATTTAAAACCTGGGAAAATGGAAAAGCAGGTACAGGGAAAACACAGAATCTTGAAAGTAACACCTTGAAGCTAGAATGCCTTTCAAAGATATTTATCTTGGTGAGTATTTTGCAAATTATATCAGCAGTGATAAAGTTACATTTGATTTTAATATGAATGATTTGAGAAATTAACTAGTGTTGGATGGAATAATCACTTACCCATTAGAATAAAAATAGCTTAGTGAAGTAGCCCTCGACAAAGGAATGGGCTATGTAGGACGCTGAGGCCAAAAATCCCATTCTGCTGAAGTGAAAATACTGGTCGTGTTCTGATCAGTATAAACCAGCATGATTTACTGGCTGGTTTCTTTTTAATCACAGACAGGTTCTTGTACTTGAACCAAATAACTGACTGTGAACCTATGGAATGATTTTCAATGTCTCTGTTTGCAGAGCATGGACTTCATAAAATTATAATCAAACTAGTTTCAGCTTAATGATATCCTTATAGCAATGCAATAAATTTTCCCCCACTGCTCTGGTGAATGATCTCCACTTCTACCTGTGACAGCTCCCAGTTGCACACATCTGTTCTTAAAAGCTGTAGCAAAACCAGAATAGTGTCAGCAAATTAAGAGGTTGTAGATCTGCTTGAAAGACTTCAGAGGCACTGAAAGAAATGGCAGGAAAAGTAACAGAGCATGTAAAACTGGCTCTACTGGCTTAGGTCAAACATTTAAGTACCTTGCCTATATTAGCAGCTAAAAACCTACAAAGGTAGGAGACTAAATTTAGCATGTATGGTAGATTACTAAATTTAGCATGTATGGTAGATTTTGTGCATTGTCAATCCATAACCATTTTGGAAGCTTTCTAGGCCATGCTTCACTTCTGTGTATCATTGGATTTCTCTTCCTTACACACATCTAGTCTGTCCTTGAACTAGTTTAAGCTGTCATCTTTCCAGAGTGGATATTGTAGGAGAAATCATGAACTTTACTACTATTGTTATTATAATCATCATCATTATTTATTTATTTCTTATAATATATTTGGTTCATTCTCTTATAATCTCCTTGACTTTGTAGACCTGTATCATATCTCTCTTGATCCCTTGATAGTCCTAGTTTATTTAGATGCTTCTTGGATGCAAGAAGGCCCATCATTGTGATTAATGTAGAGACCTTCTTGAACATGACCTTTCAATGTGTCCTTGTATCCCTGAGATATGGAACCAGGATTTAAGTAGCAGGTAAAACATAAATTTATTCCATGGCACAGTAATTTTTTATGTTTTGTACTTAATTTCTCTCCTAATAACTCCTGACATGCAATTAACATTTTTGCTTTACTTAATCTGCTTTCTCTAGGAAAACTTGGAGAAAGGTTGACAAAGAATAGAGTTACTGAAAAAATATGGAAGAGAATGAGTTCTCTGTAATTTAAAAAAGGTTTCTTTGGCTAGAAGGCAATGATATGTAAAAAGACAGAATTTTTAGATTTCATGACCATGACAGTCCCATCAATCACTTGTACATTAGGACTGTTAATGATTACTTCCTCTATGATGATATTTCTTCAGAAGCTGTCCCATTCTACCAAACTATAAAGTAGTCTAGACTTAGAAAATCATTCCCTGGGATTCTTTAGGTACTTAACAATCTACGACTGTTTGGGTCAAATGGTGCATACACTGCTTTGGAACTTCTCTAAGGCACTACTATATGGCTTAAGTGCAGCACTGCACCTTTGTATGCTGGCAATTACACATTATAGTGGTATGTCAGCAATGAAAAGCAAAAAGGAAAATATCTAAAGAATTTTGTACATCCTTCAAAGTTATACTGTAAGATTAAAACATTACAGTTCTTATTTGCAAATAAATATGATTGCATATGTATTCATCAAAACATTTTGTTCTGCCTTCTTTGTAAGTAAATTTTTTGGTATAAATTATCTTCATGCTATTTGTCTGAGGGGAAAACCAGTCTCA
Source organism: Oenanthe melanoleuca (assembly GCF_029582105.1). Classification (NCBI taxonomy): domain Eukaryota; kingdom Metazoa; phylum Chordata; class Aves; order Passeriformes; family Muscicapidae; genus Oenanthe; species Oenanthe melanoleuca. Next base: position 44,016,797 of record NC_079334.1, read on the forward strand.
GAATACTCAACTAGAGTTGGATAGGTCAAGATTCTTTGTTAATCCTAAATTAGGAGTTGAATTCTGAGTAGTCAAAATTCTTGGAAGGTCAGGCAGTGAGGGTGTCTGGAATGAGATTGGTTGTGAAAGGAGGGACTGTCATGAGAACACCAGCTATTGGCACTTGAATTGATGACAAATTCATGTTAATGAGCTACAGTAAATGGATATTCAACTGGCTCTCCCTTTGGACAATCTAACTTGATTAGCTGGAATACAGAAGACAGAAGCCTCTGTTTCTTTCAGAGCTATGTGTGATAGACTGCTCCCAGGTCAAACAGGAGGGCCCTGAGCCAACTGGGGAGTTTTCAGCTGTGTCTTTCTACATAGTAAATGTAGAGGGAGCAGTTCCTTCCTTGAGGGAAGCAGTTAATAGTGATCATGTCAACAACATTGGGGGGAGACTTTGTAAAGCTTGATTCAGATAGAATTATGTTTTGTTTAGCCTTATGAAGCTGGAAAACCATTTATAATATGGCATGAAAATCAGGGTTCTTGCTCAGGGAGAGCAATAATTTTTTTCAGACCATGACTTAGCATTTATGTCCTTCTACTGTTTTGTATTTTTAGGGTATCTGGGAAACTTTGGTATGAAAAAATAATTGAGCATTTCACATTTAGACAAACATTACCTGACAGGACATTCAGGCATTATACATTTATAGGAAGTTTCCACATTCTTTATTTCTCAATCATCCCTAGGAGAAAATATCAGTATCTGTTAGCAAAACAACCATGCTAAGTAGAACACAGAGTTGAGACTGACACTAAATTGTTTTTTTAGTGGCATTACAGAGGTTTTCTGGTATAACAGAAATACATGATAATAATAAAGGCTACATTACTGAAGTGTTCTACTTTTCTTTTATCCTAGAGAGAATTTCTTCAGTGCTCACTGTGAGCGGAGAGGTTATTTTTTTATTTAAGATTTCATAAATTACATATTTCTGATCCAAAGTAGGTATTGTTCAGGAGCATCACTATCCCTGCACCTCCCCCCCTCATTTTGAGGTATAGAATCATACAGAACCAGGGCTGTGTACAGAGCAACTACTACATACACATTATCTGGGTCCACACATTGAGGATTTGGAGGAAGAATCTAGCTCTATAATTTGGCATGTGTTAGTAATCACAGCAACTTTTGGTGTAATCTTTTTACTAGTATTTCCACCATTACCATATAAACAAGCTCAAAAGATTCAGAACAATGGGAATTTAGGCCCTTCATCTAAGAAGAAATGGGCTCAACATGGAATTATGTGGGATTAATACACCTTCTTAATTAGCTCAGCAGAGGATTTATTTTAAATTAGCACAATTCATGAAAACACAAGCTTTGTGGTTAAGATATTATAAATGATGTACAGTCTTTAGCTAAGCCTGTTAGTAGCATGAAAATAACACTTTTGTTTTGTAAAAGATATTTACCAACTAAGCATCACAACCCTGTTATTTGACTTTGTTGAAGAAAAATACAAATGAACACATTCATTAATCTAGAACATTTAAAATTATTTCCCTTCTATGCAACTGCTATGATTTGGACTATTTTGAAATAAGTTGTGAGAGTAAAGGTGTGTGATGCTTAGCATAGTTTTTAGTAAATGCAATAACGTTGGAATCAAAAGTCCAACCCTTTATAAGAGACATGTACTCCCAAAGAAGAAGGTTTAACATGGTTTAGCTCTGTATGTGCTGTTCCCATTGCTATTAACCTTATACTAGCTGTGGTTAATTTCAAATACTGTTAAGTGCTGTTGGACCTTTGGCCATACTGAGTCAAGTCTTGGCTCAGTTAGCACAGGCATCTACTCTGAAACTTTTGACTCCACAGGAGCATCTTCCATATTATTTTTTTTCATTATCCTTTCCTATCATTTTCTTCCTGTCCCATCCTACCACCCCCAACCCCCCCTCAAATCTCCACATACACAGTTCTGGGTTTTTATTGATTGATTTGGGATTTTTTTGCTTGCTTTTTTCTTGATGTGCTTTTAACCATCTAGTAAAAAGTAGACTGAATCTTGCCAGCAAACTTTGCCATTCTGCCTCTTTGATATTAAATCTATTTTTGCTGATACCTTTGATGGTAATTCTCTAAGGAGCCTTTAAACTCTTATTAATGAGAGGTGTATAAAGGCCTAAGCATTTGCTTGGCCTTGTCTAGACTTGTCAGGCTTTATTGTAGCTAATCTTGGTTGAAGTAGGAAATTGGACAATAGTTAGGTGACTAAACTTGCTTTAACTGGCTTTATTTTAGCTTTATACATCTAGGTAGTTTTAGCCTGAAGAAATTACACCATATACTACAAGTGTCTAAAGACCAAAGTTTTGAGCTTAGACACACTTCCCAGAATAGACATCACAGTTTTCCTCTAAGCAGATGCTTTCAGAACAACAAATATTTCTCCCCTTCAGAGAAATATCTGGTTTACAGGACAGTTTGCTGGGAAAGGTGCAGAGCTGAAGCTGCAGTGATGGATGAATCTTGCCAGAGCACATGTGCTTACCAGACATGGTTGGTAATGTTTAAAACTTTGGCAGTTGCTGAAATAACATTGCAAACCTGCACCTGCTAAATAATGCCAAAAATACCACAGGTGGTCTTCTGGGTAGGTTTGACTTTTTTTAATCCAGTCCTTCCTCTTCCTCACTTGACCTTGGATTTTTTTTTCTATGTTCTTGAAAACAGTGCAAGTGGCCAAATATATTGGAATTCCCTGATACTGAAGAGAGAAATAGAAGACAGGGTTCCTGTGGGAGAAGGGCAAGTGGCAACAGCAAAGGTAGAGTTTATTTTAATAGATTTTCCACAGCCATGAAGGATTGAGAGGGAGAGAAAGAAATAATTGCCTTTGCTCTGAGCAGATAGGTTAAATCACATTGCCTTTCTCCAACATTTCTCAGCTAGGAAAACAAAATCCTGGACAGCAGTCATAGTCCTGTAGTGCTAACCCTTGCCAAAAAACACACTGAGGGTTATTTGCTGCATGCACAGGAGCACACTGTGCCCAAAGCAAAATAGATGCATCTTCCTGCCCCAGGCACACACAACAACAAATCTCTTCTGGAAATCTGAGAGGAAGGACTGATCATGTAGAATACCTGAGTCAGATTAAATTTCAGAGAAGGAAGAAAGTTGTATATATATCCTGAACTATTTCTTATACATTTAAAGAAAGCAATAGAAAAAATGTACTTATTTTCATCAAGGTTATTTTAGATTTCATGAGATTTCCCTGCTCAGTTCTCCCCCAAGCATTGTATGCCAGAAGTAATCAAGAATTGACACAGATGTGCTGGCATGCAATCTGAGCTAGTAGACCAGAAATCCTCATGTGGACTCCTTTCTCTAACCTTGGACAGCTGTTACCTACACGAGCAATCCTGTACCACTGCTGCTGCCTGAAAAGTGAACTTGCTCTCTGGCCAGAGAATTTGAGAGCAGCCAACTTTAGCTGTCTTTAATTTTTGGTTCTTAAGGAGTTGATAAGGAGTGTAAATAAAACATGTAGTACACATTGTCCACCAAGTAGTTGGTTTTCAGTGTCTGAGGATGCTTCTTTATCTTTCAGCCTTGAGAGAGACAAAAGTACTTACATCCTTGGTTCCTTTATTTCCAGACTCTGAGGAAGACAGTGGTGTACAACATACCCCTCATTAAAGAGAGGTTATCTACATCTCTTTGTAGAACAAGGACACAGAATGTTTTGACCCTATCATAATTATTAACAGGGCTCTACAGATGAGCAATATCTTTCTAAGTATATCCTAGGACAGGTCTTACAAACCTGCAGGAACTATCTCCTTTGGCAGAAACAACTCACTAATTCTTTCAACTTTAGGGCCATAATTATGGGGGACCCTATATCCCATGATGTATTGATGGAGTCTTGTTTTTTCAAAGAAGTGTTTTAGATTTTTCTTAATTTTAAGAGTTGAATTTAATTAGTAATTGTTGTTAACCACTAACATATGAATCTCCTGCTATTTCCAGCTATGTCTTCCTTTCCAGAAAAAAAAAGATAAAGAAAGAAAAAAAGATTTCAGTAAAAATTTTTAGTATTTACTCTGATCCTTTCTATTCATCTTTGTAATGTAATGAATAGTACAGGAAAAGTGTCACTGAGACAGAGGTGATTTCTCCAGCTTTAGAGAGCTAAGGTCAGCTCTGTTCCATTGTGGTCACCAAGCAGCCAAACTCTGTTCAACCTACAGCTAGCTACAACATTGGGGTTTGAACAATTCTTAACCTTTTCACATGGGAACTTCTGTATGTCAAGCACCTCAGAGGATACCCTTCTATTAAATATATCTCAACCTGACTCTAAATTGTGAGAGCAGCAGCTGAGAATTAAGCCCTTACTCTGGCTAGGTCATCTCTGCACGTAAGTAGAAGCTTCAAAAACTTCCCTGAAAGGATAAACTAAGCTGACATGTATAATGTCAGAAACCTTAGCATGAGACTCAAACCTAAGCTGGTAGTTGGAGTATGGTCTTGAGGCTCTCCTCTTTAGATTATTCTTTAAAAATAATGCTATTCTCATGATGCCTTGCTCTTCTCATCAGTAGACTTTTTTTATGATGGAGAAGCATATCCCAATTAGTTTCAAAAAATCATTCTTGTGTTTTGTTACTTGAAAACAGGGAGGAAAGGATAGGAATCACAGTTTTAGGATGGTGAAAGTGATTATCTATACATAGTCTCAAAGTATAGACCATTTTTTTAACAAAGTATAGACTACATTTCCTTTAGTACAGAAAGAAAATATTTCAAAACTACTGAAGCTAGTTTTGAAAATGCAACCTGGTTATGACAGTAACAGGAAAACTCTTGAACTATAGAAGCTGTGGGTTCTTTTCTGTTATCCAAAATGCATGGAGGTACCTTGGATATACTTCAAGTTTGATTTGAGTCACGGGTAGCAAATGCATTCCTTTACTTTCTGGAAAAGAAACAAATTATATTTATCTGCCACAAAGAAAAGTTGCATTGACCTGGGATTTTGGCATTTTCTTTTAGCAGCTGAGTCTCTTCACCTGTTGTTGCAATTGTTTCTTATCTCCTTTCCCACATATCAATTATAATAACTTCTTGCACTCCAAAATGTTGTCAAATTGCCTAATGCTTTTCTGGGTAGCTGCTCAGTAGGGATATCTGTTTCAAACATTTAAGATCCTAAAGTTCTCTGAGTCATTCTCAAAACACAGCTGGAGTTGGTAGCTGTGCTATTGTCCTAAATAAAGATATTGGAATAGAATGCAGTCTCAAGTATAAGTGAGTGAATAAAAGAAGATAAGGTGAAATTCTCCAGAGAGTCATACTGCCCAGAATGAATTACATTACAGGAATGCTGTGAATGAGAGTATTTCATGGTTATTGCACTAAATTTTAATTCAGCCACATTAATTATAAGTGTTTGTTTCTACTATGTAGAAAATCTGTAAAAAGAAATATGAAAACACTAATTTTATTTAAGTGTCATCTTTCTCTCGCAGTGTATGTGGCAATAAATTAGAACTTATTCTGATGACATTATCAGCCATAAGCATTACAAATGGACACATTTCCTAGTGTGCTTAGCATTGTAATGAACTTTGCATGCTGCACATTGATATTCAACCACTGTAAAATACTTTCATTACAGGACAGTTTTGTGTGCCTTCAGTCATGTACAAGTCTAACAAAGAACAATCTGCAGAGTTAAGGTTTAGTTTGAAATGTCAGTTACTATTCATAAATATCAATAAAAAGTATTTGTCCTAATAGCATCTGGAAGCAACAAAAAAATAAACCAATCTGTGCTTCAGAATGGCATAATGAAACTATTACTTAACACACTGAGCACTCCATTTCTGTATATTTGCTCTGTGTCTTTAGAGATGCTCAGTGTACTTCAAGCCCAAACTTTAGGTTTCTCAAGACTCATAAAAATTGTTCATATATAAAAAACTCATTGCATTATTCCACTAACTGAAATACTAAAGCTTCAAGCTTCCCTCTTACCTCATCTAATAGAGAGTTTTGATTCATGTTTCACGGTAGCATGGTAAATTCAGTTTTTAAAATTTTTATAGTGGAGCAATAAAAGGTTTGAAGCAAATCAGTAATTTCTTTGCTTAGTCTCAATGTTTGATTTTATTCTACAGCTGGGTGTCTTGAACTGGTTTAGTAACAAACTGATGGAGTGTATGACATAAACCCAAAACTTCTTGAAACAATGGGAGGTGACTATGTCTAAATTTGACACCTACCAAAGTAAATACCTGTTTCTAACTTGAGAGCCATGCTTATTTCTTTTCTTATTTCTGTATTAGCTCATAATCCATAATAAACTAGAGTTTTAAGCAAAAAAAGGTAAGAGCAACCATTGCATTGTTCTCCTCTTGAGAAAACTAGCAACTGACAAGTAAAATCAAATTCTCTAAAACAGAAGAGGTTTTGTCTTTAAAAAATGTTTTAATTACCCTTACATACAAACAGTGGTTTTATAATGGTTTCTAGAAGGTTGGGCCAAGAATATAGATAATGAAATTATTATACTAGTTTAGTGTACACTTTGAAACTGAACAAGATGGTGTGAAACAGAAGACTGTCTTGTAATTAATCTGTGCAAAGAACCAAAGAACCTCTGGAGGGATGAACATTAAAGTAGGAACTGGGACAGTCACTCAGCTGGTAGGCCAGGAAGAAGTGTGTTTGGAGTGGGGGTGCAGAGGACAAAAAAAAAAAAGGAATGGGCTCACCACTATATCTTCTTTGAATCTTTTTTCTTTTACTGTCAACAGTCTGTTTCAAAGAACCTTCTTTTCAAATGTTGCTGCTTCAAAGAGAGTTAACAGCTACTGTTGTTACCTGTTTCTGTATTTCAGACATCAAAAATCCCTGCAGTAGGTCAGAAGCAGGGAGAATTTTTATCTATAAAAAGAAATCCTCATATGGGTCTAACACTTGCAGCACCTAAATGTATAAATAGAACAAGAAGCAGAACTCCTGGCTCACAGTGGCCTCTCTTCTGCACAGATACACATAGTTTTTCTTGCTTGTCTACCCCCAGTAGTCTTTTACATGCTCCTCTCTGAGACATACAGTAGAATGTACTATGTTAACTTTGTAATGAAGGCATTCAACTGACTTAATACACGTTTGAAATCCCACAGGATAAAGGAGGCCAAGAGCTGAAGTCTGCTTGGATGCCAGACTCCTTCACAAATAACAGACAATACCATTTCCTTTATTGCTATTTCAAGCCCAAAGGGTTGGTGCTGATAAAGTCTATCCAAGAATATTAGTCATTCCCTGGATTTAGGAAATAATGTAGAGGAACCTCAAGGGGCTGATAGACTCCTTCATAGATTCCTGCTGCAGGCAAGGAGAGAATGGGAAGTTAAGCCAGAAAACCATACTAAGCCTTTTTCTTTAATTTGGTTTGTTTGGAATTTTTAATTACCATTTTTGATCATGGGAGCTTTAGCATTCATTTTCTGAGATGCTTAGTTCTCGATCTGTTGTAAAAGAAGTCAATAATTTATTTGTGAGTCTAAACTTCTGTGTAATATCCCTGCTGGGTTCCTAAGAGGGAGGTGTTACAGTGCCTTACTTACTAGTGTGAAGTGTCCAGCAAGGCAATAAATAGATTACCTTTGAAAAATATTAGAATTAAACAACTTTGCATGATAAAAATGGAACAGAAAGCTACCACTATAATATTTCACTTCAGAAAGAATACATGTGGAAATAGTTGCAATGAAAGTCAGAAAGAAACTGAAGTCAGTCAATATCTAAATTCTTTTAGACAGACAGTATAGAAGAGTAAAAACCTTATGTGTGTCAAACTCTATGAATACTAATTTAAAAGGCTGAAAGGTGCTAGTAAACAGCTAAATGTAGGGGATTGTTAGAAATAAAAAATAATAAAAAAAAACCCCCACAAATAACACCCAAAACCAATGATAATGAAAAAAGTACAGAAAACCCCCTCAGACAACCAAAGAAAACCTCCCAGCAGTTATTCAAAAGATAAAGTTTGGGTCTGAATGAAAAAAGTAGGAGAAAAGAGAATATATGATGGAGAGCTAAATGCTGCCATTTTGAAGAAGTGTTTAAGAGTGACTTAGTAATATCATTAAAACTTCTAATAGAGGATTTTTAAGGACAGGAAGTCAGGAAGACAGTCAAAGATACAATGAGGTTCAAAAGATGATACAAGTGCTAAAGAAACACTTAAGGAAGAAATGTGTGTAACAGAAAAGCTAAAAATGTAGTTTATTTCTTCTCCTATTGTGTCTCCATAGAGGTTTTCTACTTTTTTAATTAGGGAACACTTTAGGAACTCTCTCAAATTAAAGTGTAAGTAAATAACTATTAAGATAAATCAATAAAAAAGATTAATAAGACATTGACATGAAGAGATGATATTCAGCCAGGAATACTAAAGGTAATCAAATATGAAATCACTAACTTTCAGTTCAAAACAGAATGATGGAAAGGATCAAATAGGACATCAATTTTAAAAGACTCCAGGAGAGAACAAGGAAAACTGACAAATCTGATTTAACTTCGGGCAGACTGTAAAGATCGGAACTCTATGACTGGCAGGGGGGACAAAAAGGGAGAGAGAAGAGACAGAGAGAGACAGAGAGAGAAATGGAAAATGGAAAAGAATCACTGGAGATTCTACAGAGAACATACTTTCCATCGAAAATCAATACAATACTCTAAAAAAGTCAGTGGCTACTTTGGGAACATCCCTAGGCTGTTGAGCTTGATTCTATTTACCAATAAACTGTTGGAATACTCAATGGAAGGCTAGTGACTCCTTCCAACTGCCACTGTCCTGTTTACAATTTCAAAGCTAACACAATCCCCAAATAGCATTCTCAACATGGAGCCACATGTTTTGGAGAATACAAAACAAAAACTGTGCCCTTTTCTGAGCTAAAGCATCAGAGAGTAGTTGTAAGCACATTAAATATGTTGGTATTAATACATCTGTAAACTTTGAGAATAATGAAGATCTAATTGTCAGAATGTGCATATGTTTACAGGGGTTTAATCAGGCTTACCATCAAGGTGCCCTACAGAAATGGTACCAAATCCAAAAATGAAAATCTCTATCAGAGAGAGTAGAAAGGAGGGGAGAGGGCACTGGTCCTAACTCTACACACATAATAAAACAATTTCATTTTGCTGCAACAGATGTAGAAATATTTGATGTTATTTGGTGTAGTTTAAGAGGGGTAAAAGATTTCTGAGAGCAGCCAAGAAGGCAGAAAAACTGTTTGGTGTTACTGTAAATCAATCAGTGATAGAATTATTTAGATTGGAAAAGACCTTTTTCTCCTAAGTAACCTCAAGTGATTGATTCATGTAAGAATTTTATTAGGCCCTTGCATCTTTAACATTCACTTACAGAGTTCACAGAAATGAAAATCATATTTCCTGTTTTCAATGTAACATGTTCAATAAACAATAATGAGGTAATGCCACTTCAGCTTCAAGCAGACAGGTCCATACTCACTATTAAAGCCTAAAAAGAATAGAAACTGTAAAAGACTATTAGGTATCAATACCTGAAGTACAGCTGAAACGTGTAACATGAAATTGAACTAAAATTGAGGAGGAACAAGAGTGATGTACAAAACAGCATTAGAAAATTTCATATTTAATATTAAGTCTTGTGAATATATGGAAAGGTAAAAACTTATAATAAACAAGTTTAAAATTCTATTAAATAATTAGTAAATATTTAGCATTCTATAAATAAAAATCAAAGTTAAAATGCAACTTATATCGAATCCAAAAACTATAGTTAAAATTTGAATAAATTAGTTCATAATCTGAAGGCAAGAATACAATTCCTACATTCCCAAGACCATTACACAATTAGCAAAGACCTTGCTGGACCAAAAACAAACCTCTGCTCCCTCTGGTACTTTTCTTCAAAACATATTTGCATGCCAGGATTAGAAGCATGAGGGAAAGCTCATGCATAAGTCAATTCTGCTTTCTAGTTTTTGTCAGCCACCACTGTAGGGATTGCTCTGAGGTCATACCTGGACAAAAACCCTTCAAATATACATTGATTATTCTAATTTGCCTCAAGTTTTTTTAATTTATAAATTTGTTCTAGCTTTCTTTTTCTGTGTGAAGAAATTCCACAGTTAAATTCTGAGTTGTGAGAAAGAAATTCTTTTTCTGCAATTTAAACTTTTAAATTTAAACTACAGGGAACTGCTTGAGTCCCCATTCCTGGAGGTATTTGAAAAAAGTGTAAATGCAGTACTTATATACATGGTTTAGTGGTAGACATGGCAGTATTAGGTAGCAGCTGGACTCAGTAATCTTCAATGGCTTTTCCAACTGAAAAGATTCTAGGATTCCATAATCAATTCTCTGTGACAATAACAGTCATATGAAATATGCCTATTTTAGTTTCAAAACTGACATATCTTGTACTGACTGGATTAAAAGCACAAACACTAGATAATTGCTTAGTTTGCTGCTTCATAAAATAAGAGATCTAGCATCTGATCCATGCAGCAAATTATATTCCCTTATTTTCTTGGTCTACCAGCCACTTTTTTGTAGGAAAACAGGAATGTTTTAATCTTTTTATCATTTTTGTCACCAGTCAGTTGATAACTGAACTGTCACAAACAGTCAATGCTGGAGTTTTATTAACGCCAAGATTAAAAAAAAAATTTGCAACACTCACAAAAGTAGTATTTTTTTCCTATTTTTAATAACTTTTTTGCATCCAAAGGCAATTTCTTTTGATTTCTTCCTTGTGTTTTCATTTTACTGCAACAATTATTTTCTTATTTCACAACTACATCTTAAACTGACCAGAGTGCCATGAATCTGTAACCCAATTCAACTGTGAGTGTCTACCTCAGAGATATTCTATTAAAAGTATAATTCTATTTTTTTTTTTTTTTTAGTTATGGTGGCACTCTCTTCAGCACATAATTCTCCTTCACTTCATCCTCCTAGAAGCTTCTTTTGACTTCTTTTATCCAGTAGAGCACTTAAATAAAGGAAGTGGTTTCCAAAAAATCACAGACAGAAGTGAGAAAAATGGGAAGGACAAGGACATAATGGTAATATCTCTCAGCCATGAAAGACAATGGAAGACTTGTCCAAGGACGTACTTCACATCATTACCCTCATCTTACCATAACCATCTGTCATATGTTCCTCAAGAACTAGCCTTAAAACATTCATATATTAACAATTCAGCATAGTCTTTAATGATATGCACTGAAATTGCCTAAACCTTTTTCACAGCTAAGAAACTTTGGGCTGATATCCTCTCTAATAATGAGTGCCTCCCAAAGATATTGCACAAAGGGCATATTTGCCCCATTCTGGTTTTCTTCTCCTAGAGATAACAACTATAATGTTTCTGAGAAGTCAAACTGAGGGAAACTATGGCACCTACAAACTGCCTTGCAACAACTCTTATAATGAGAGCAGGAGCATATTTTGCAGTAATAAAAAATGACAGACCAATTACAGTGTGCTTTAACTTTTATAGGTAAATTATACAACAGATTTTATTAGTTCTAAAGTAATGATTGTTATCAACCTGTCCTTTTATTATCTCATGTCTGTTAAAGTGGAATTGTTCAGTTGATTAATACCTCCCAACTTTCATAGACAACTATAATATAAAACATAACAGCAGTAACAGCAATTGTACTATAAATGTAGATCTAATACTAATACAAGATGTCATTACTTATACAGTTTTTCAATATTAAAGAGATTCAGTCCATGGTATAAAAAATTAGTAGAGCAAGCTGGATTTTTTTTATTGTTGATATAATAATAAATTAGGCTTAAAAATATTTCATAAGTCACAAAGTCCAACGTCTGCCAATAAAAGATTGCTCTCCACAGTGGTTTTTTTTCTGTGCAATTTAAATGATGAAAGTTCTTGAAATATTGCTTTCATTTCCACAGAAACAGTTTTAAAACACAGATGACTGATCAAATAGCAGGGTATATTCCCTAATCTAGTGTAGTTCAGCTGGTAATAAGAGAATGCACATTCTCCATTGAGGCTTCATTTGGCTCAGTTCAAATAGTCCATTGTTAAGTATCTGAATAGCAGCATCACAGAATCGTTGAGATTGCAGCGGGCATTTGGACACCATGGAGTCCAAGACCCTTGCACAGAGCACTATCAACTACACCAGGGTGCCCAGCTCTCTGTCCTCTCAGGTTTTGAATATCTTGAGGGATGCAAACTACACAGCCTCTCTGGGCAACCTCTTCCTGCTTTGGACTTGCTTATTCTTATGATAAGATGAAATTTTACTGCTTTTCAATTTCTATTGCTTGCCTTTTGTACTGCCAGTGGGCACCACTGAGAAGGATCTGGCTCCCACTTCTTCATTCACTTATGTCAAATATTTATAAACATTGGCAAGACCTGCAAACCTTCTTCTGCTAAGTGAACTATCCTCCATGTCTCAGCTTCCCTTGCATGAAAGGGTCCAGTCTCATAAACACCTTTGTGGTCCTGCACTAGATTGTCTCCAGTATGAATATGACTCTTCTGCCAGAGAGCCCAAAACTGGCCATGCTCAATAATCCTGAGCAGAGAAGGATCTCCTCTTTCTATCTGCTAGAAATGCTTTTCCTGCTTAAGATGCTGTAGCCCTTTTTTTCCACTCATGGGACACTTGTGATTCATTGTCAAGTCACTGTTCACCAGGAACACTAGATTCTTTTTTGCAAAGCTGCTTTGCAGATCAGCCTCCACAGTTTACTGGTGTGTGGATTTATTCCTTTTCAGGTAAAGGACTTAGAACTTTTGTCAACTTCATGGGGTTTGTCTTGGTCCCTTTCTTCAGCTTGTTAAGATTCCTCTGAATGGCAGTTCAATTGTTTAGTATTTAAGCCTCTCCTTGACATTTTATTTTCATCTATAAACTGTCTGAAGGTGAATATTAAAAGCAGACTCTCTAATATGTGAAACACTTAGTGATTTAGCAGGGACCTGCTGAAAATTTGCACTCCTCTTAATTTAAGTGTTAGTAACGTAGGCATGATTTAAGGAAGTCCATTTCTTTGGGCTTAGATTCTTGGATAATCATGAACCAAATCATCCATCACTTACCAAAGATATGGACATATCTTTAGGATCCTACAAACACAACTACATGTACCCAGACAAATTTCTCTATTGGGTCCTAAAATTAGGATTCAGTTTCCTGAAAAAATATTCATCTCCCATTTTCAGCTGTCCAGTTGTACAAATTGTTCTCTTAGGCAAATATTCTACATAGTATCAGTGACAAGGGATCAACATAGTTTTAGAAAGGCAAACAGAAACAAAATGGGACAGTTTCACATATCTCAACTGGCACTAGGCAGGCAAATAAACTCTATTTTAAGCATCCAGAGTATCTCAGACTACATATCAGGTTAGCTGGTATTTTCTCAAATCAATATTGAACTAGGCTCTTAAGCTCTGCTTAACAGGTTTGTTGAATGACAGTCTTGTATTTTGGAATGGAATCTAAAGCCCCTAAATTTCCTATAGGAAAGATAAAATATGTTTAAGAATCTCAACATAGTGTTCTAAGAAACATTTCAAAGGATATAACCTTCACCTTGCTAAAAGAATTCTGGTTTCTAACCTCTTACTTCAACATCCCAGTTAAGAAAATAATCATTTTCATAGTATGGTTCATGTACTTATCCTAACCTACATCTTCCTCTAATGTCCTTCTAGGAGGAAAAATTCAGCTTTTGACATAATGTAGGCCACAAATGTATCTGATTTTACCAAAGTAATAGAATTCTATTAGCACTGGAGAAGAAATTATTCAGGTGAAATGAATCCCATGATAAAAGCTTGGCTATTGTTCATAAAGGAATATTTGCCCCTTGGGCAAAATTATCTATTGATTGTCACACAGAAACAAGCTATATATGAAGACAAATGGGCCATATCATTGTATTCTTGCACAGGCTACCTCATCTCCTCAGTTCATACAGAACCTCTTTATCCTCATACCTTGCAGGCCACAGGATGTGATCTGTCATATTTATTATACATCTCAACAATAAAAATGTTTGTTATTAAAACAAACTGTAAAGCTGTGGTATGAAGCCCAGAGAGAGTGCAAACACATTTTATGGTGTTACTTTGAACTCATTTGCTGTGAATGAATCAAGTTGAAGCAACATTTGAATACTGCTCAGTAACATGAAGATGCATCTTATTTTCATTCCAGTTGTAATAGCTTCATCGTAATTCTGTTAACCTTGCTGTAATCCAGGGTAACTAAATTAAAAGTTCATCTGCATGCATAATTCATTTTACATTTGATACTGGCCCTGTCACATTATATATTAATGACATAGAAAGCTAAGGAGTGGCTTAAGGACTTTGCCTACTGTATCAATTTCTTTTAGAGCAAAATAATCTCTTTATTAATACTATATGTGTATCCAGGCTACAGATATAATTTTGTTTGAAAGTCAGTCCTGGTTGTCTCCAAACCTTGAGGGAAACCATGTTTGAGTGTTAACTACAGGCAAAGTGTCAGAACATATGCAAATGAAAGTGCAGCTGCAAACATGTCTAGTTAAAATGTCTGAACACCTAATGTGTTTATGCTTATGTGATGCATGTCTTCTAGCTATACACCTTAGTAGAATATTTCTGAATTTTACTTGCATGAGACCAATTGAGGAAATAAATTGTTGTCCTTGAGTTCAGAGAAAATAGGATTTTAAATCTGAATGTCTGTGTAGAGATTCTGGCAGTATAAAACAATGGGGATAGAACACCTTTTGCCAGAGAAAGGGACATGAGATTCTCAGGTCATTAACTGGTGTCTGGGTTCAGAGAAAAACAAGACAGGAAAGTGACCAGAACAGATCCAGCTAATACCAGCTGTGAAGATATGATTTCAGTGGTGTGATGATGACAAAAACATTACCCACAAGTAAACTAAATAGTTTTGGTTGCTTCTTGGACACAGACATTACTTGTAAAAGAAGTCAGATCTGATTAGTGAGGCCAACAAAGAGGCAATTAAATGAGCCAAACAGAGGCTTGGCTGGTCATTTACAATCAGGACACCTTCAACAGTATTAAAACTCACCCAAATAAAAACCCTCATAAAATCAGAAGCCAAAATACACAACCAAGAAATTTGATTAAAGCCATTTGTCTTACAACTGATGATGAAACAATTAAATGTACTTGGAGAATTGCTCAGAATGTAAACTGAGGTAGAAGAGGAAGAATAAGAAGCAGTGTTCATATTTACAGCCATTTAGAGCTAAAAAGATCACTGTTTCTCCTTTGTGGGCTGAAAAATGCCTCTCAAACTTGGATCAGAGAGTGACAAGTTTTGTTTTACAGATTCCAAGCAATACTGAAGATACAATCTTCACTAAAAAGCTGTATCATTACTATTAGGAATTTTTTGCTTATGTAGAGTTGAATATTCTAAAATCCAACTATTGACTTTCTATTCCTTTCTTAGTAATGTTGGAAACCTTTCTCCTTCTATCTAAACATTTGCTCCATATTTAAGCACACACACTGATCCAGTTAACTTCTTCAATCTCTTTTCTCATAGATTTCTGTATTAGTTTATTAAGCTATACAGCCAAAGTCTTTCTCACAGCTCGCTGGATCATTTTAGAAATAATTTGAATTCTTACTAGTGATTTGTTGAATGGTGGATATAATAGGAATAAATGGTATTCCACCACAAGACTTACTAAAGCCATGGAGCAAAATAATTCAACATTTGTAAGATTTTCTGTGGTAAATTTCACCAAGCATTACACTAAGAGTATGTGAAACAATCATGTAGCATAATCATAAAATACTTCAACTCACTCCTTTTCAAGGCTAAACATTCAGTTCTGTAAATATAGACTCTTTAATATGCTACCAGATAAATGTAACAGGGCACTTTATACCACAAATAGTGTAACAATGTCTTCAAGAACTTCAATCACTTTTGTAGTTGTGGTGAACCTCATTATCCATTCATCTTGCAATCTGTTATCTGTACATTTAACCACAAGGATTTCAGTGGCATTGCCCAGGTTATTTATAAAAAGGATTTATGGAATATAGTAGAGGACACTTACCTAGAAGTACTTATGAAGAGCTCCCTTGCAACACTTAAAGTTT
This sequence comes from Oenanthe melanoleuca, assembly GCF_029582105.1. NCBI lineage: Eukaryota > Metazoa > Chordata > Aves > Passeriformes > Muscicapidae > Oenanthe > Oenanthe melanoleuca. The sequence goes on from NC_079334.1 coordinate 44,033,017, forward strand.
TGGATACTCCAGTAAATAATTTTTAAGATATACTATTTATACCTTCCTAATTTCAAATATTGTGAGTTTAAATCAAGTGACATTTTGTGTTAGGTCAGATACTCTAGAGATGCTAAAATATTATGTACCACAATAATAGCATTTAGTAACAGTGAAACAAAAAAATAAAGCAGGTTGTTATTGTCTCATACTGCCAACTAATCACAGAATATTCTTCTTGGTGGTGACCAGTGCTCCAAAGGAATATGGTTTCTTCTTATTATGGTTATAAATTATTGGGTTTGAGGTCTGGATTTTTTTTTTTCCAAAAAGTCCAGCCTGAAGACTGTCTCTGAGTTATGCTTTATTTGAATCCAGAACCCTCTTCTACCATGATGCTTATCACAGGGTAGGACAAAGGAGGTGATCACTTCATGAATTCTCTTTCTGAATCAGTTTTTGCCTTTAGCAGCATAACTACATGGATTGTACTTCCAGCTCAATTATGTTTTGGTTTTTTTTTTGTTTGAAGCTCATGTGCATTTCTGACGTCATCTGATTCCAGAGGAAACTTTGTACTCTAATCCCATTGCTTTTCTCCAGTGTAAGAAGATACAGAGGGAGACAGCAAGAAAAGAAACTACAAGGGCATCACTTCAGGACACAGAGAGGCAAAACCAAAAGTGGAGTGCCCAACTGCTGCAGGTTCCTTGCTCTGGTAAATTCACATCTGAGCCAGAAATAAAAGGATGTTGCTACACTTAAGTGAACTTCATGAGCTACAGTAGTCATCCATGACTGCCCCTATCTTGCTCCACACATGAAATAAAATGTGTGAGCTTAAAGTACCCTCACCATGGCTCACCAGTAGTTAAAAGTTGACATTAACCTATGCACTGTGCTTTATCAGGCCAGGAATACATGCCTCCTCAATGTGTTGAGAATAACTGTCTCTGAATAACAGCACCATCCTTTTAAGAAATATAACATTTTTAAATTATATGGAATAATTGCATTATTTCAGACTCATCTGTTCTGTGGATACCTCCCTGCTCTACATAATGTGGAGATTTCAGATTCCTTGTCAATAGGAGGTACACATTTTGCATCCATTGTATCTTTTATCTGCGGTATAAACTAAGATTGCCTAAAGTCCCTGCAGCCCTTATGACAGCAAACATTTTGAGTCCTTTTGGGAAGAACCTGAGGGCATCTTCAAGGAATAATCCCCAGACTATTTTCTTTTTTTTCCCTACTTGATGTCAATGAAATGGCAAACAGAATGGCTAAAGGATACATGGAAATACTGTTGCTGATGGATTGGGTACATCACCAATTCCCAGTGCCATCCTGGAGTATCAGCAGGTTTGCCCCAAAGCTCGCCTTTGGGATGACTGAAGGAGCAATCAAGGTGGATGGCAAGCTCTTCTGGCCTTGAGGCTGCCCTGAGGGCTGCTCTACACAGCAACACAGACCCAGCATCTGGGACTCTGCAGGCGATCAGTGAAGCAGCCTGTGCCTTCAGAGCTGATGCTTCAGGCTCCTGGCACACCACTTATGTCTTGCTAAACAGTTCACACTTTCAAAGTACTCAGAAACTGATGGCAAAAAGCCTGTTCAGCTATGAGATGTGAATATATTGGGCATAAATGAGATAGCATTGATGACTATTTTAAAGTGGAAAAAATTAACAGATAGAGAGAAAAATATTGTATGACTTTGACACAGAGTGTAAAGCTGAATGAGAAAGGGCCTGATCCTGTACTGGTGCTATCTATGTATGACTAGTATTGTCTTTGATTTTGACTTGTCCATTTCTTTCATTCTTTTACTTCTTAACCATTAGAAAATGATATCCTGTTTACTCAAGTTCCTAAATAGCAAACTACCACCTCAATACTTTTCCTACATATACGACTTTAGGAAGATTGAATCGGAATTGAAAAAAATAATTATAATTTTGCCCCAGTAGATATGACTGTTCAGCAGAATCTCCTCTAGCTGGTCTTATTTGCATGCAATATATGTAGAAGAAAATATGCAATGGATTTAATGGCTTTTTTCTTACTCGATATACTAATTTAGGGACTTATAAACACAACATAATTTGTTGAATAGTGCTGGAGAACAAGTTTATCAGCTCATTAAAATCTTGACAGTATAAACTGCAATTAACAAAAGGGAATGCAGTGTGTTACAGACTTTGCCATTCAGCTAAAGGTTTCTACCTATTTGCAATAATTTGAAATGCCAGATTGTAAGAGTTTAATTAGTTTAATTGTAGTTCTTGGTGTTCCAGATGAGTTCATACTTGGACAGTATTCTAAATATTTAAAATTCTCTTGGAGAATTGGATGGCATCAAATTGCTTCTGGAAAGCAAGAAACAGTAATAATGCTATGCAGTGGCATGTGATGGGGGATTTAAACAATCAAAGAAAAGTAACACCCCCACATTTTAGATTAAAATTCACTTTCAACAAATCTCAAAGCAGGGTCTCTTAAATAGCATTTCCAATTAATCCATTATGAATAGTCTTAGAGGGGTATTAGGCTAAATTGTTTCCCATATAATTATGGGAATTAAGAATGGATTGAAAGGAGCCCTGAGGAAAGAGCCTGGGGGGTGTTGGTTGACAAGAAGCTCAACATGATCCAGCAATGTGCACTCACAGCCCAGAAAGCCAAATATGTCCTGGGGTGCATCAAAAGAACTGTGACCAGCAAGTTGAGGGGTGTGATTCTGCCCATCTGCTCTGCTCTGGAAAGACCCCATGGGTAGTGCTGCATCCACCTCTGGGGCCTCCAACGTGAGAGGGACAAGAACCTGCTGGAGAGAGCCCAGAGAGCCACCTCTCCTATGAAATCAGGCTGAGAGATGGGACATTCAGTCTGGGGGAGAGAAGGCTCTTAGAGCAGCCTTCCAGTACCTGAAGGAGGTCCATGAGAAAGCTGGAGAGGGGCTTTTTATAAGGGTGTGTATGCATGGGACAAGGGGGCATGGCTTCAAACTGAGAGAGTATTAGGGAAGAAATTCTTGACTGTGAGGCTGATGAGTCACTGAAACAAGTTTCCCAGAGAAACCTCTGGATGCTCCATCCCTAGAATTGTTCCAGACCAGTTTGGATGGGGCTCTGAGAAACCTGATCTAGTGGAAGGTGTCTCTGCCATGACAGGTGGGTAGGAACTAGTTGATCTTTTTAACCAAACCACCCTATGATTGTATGATAATTACCCTGTTTATCCAGATCATTGCTTAAAATCCTAGGCAAGTATGCAGTATTTTAAATATAAAACATCTTTGGTATCTCTTTTAAAGTTTATGGCTACTTGAACCAAAGAGGTTAAATTCCCAGCATCTACAAGTTCATATATACATAAATGTATGGATAGCAGCTAGCATAAGACCACAGCTTTTAAATAAAGAACTTAATAGAAATGAACATTAATTTCCCTTTGTATTTTTTAAAAAAGACAATATTTTTTTAAAAAATATTTCCACACAAATATGTTTGCTCCATTATAGGACTACTGAAATACAAATTATGACAATGAAGATATAAATTGGGATGTCATTTGGTAAGTAACTTCAAAAATCAAATGCATTCAAACAGTAATATTATCTGTGAGGAGATCATGGAAAGCAAAATATTGTCAGTTTGGTTGCTATATTTAACTGCAATTATTAAACCTTTTCCTTCAGTACAAAAAACAACTGTAATCCTACAGAAAAATAAGGACATGTTTCCTTTTCCTAGGGGCATTTTTTTCAATTTAAGAGTAAGCTGATTTTTTTGGTACTACAATACTTAGAATTTTCTATTGCTATCAACAGTTAAGGTGATATTGCCTACAGTTCAAGTAAGTCTCGTCTTTGTTCCAAGAAAAGTGCTTGGAGTTACATGCCAGATTTTTAAGTTCATATGAAATATGAACTTCATAAGATTCCTCTTGTCTCACTGCAATAAAGCTGCTATAAATTAGTATCTTTCTAACTCTATGAGTGCTTTTCATTTTTAAACATCTTTGACTTGTGTCAAGATCTTTCCTCGAAGGGTTAGTGTCTGTCTTTTTGTAACAAAGTGAATATCAAAAAGAGAAACAAAAGGAAATTGGAAAAAAACAGGGTACATTTTGAATGAAGAGGTAGATCCTTATCATTTCTCTAAATTGAGATAGAAGTGGTGAGTGGGTAGAAGAAACTTGTATGGACTTTTTAGTGCAGTTTGACAGGAAATTAAGCACCTTTATATCTGCTCATCTATCAAGCATTCACCTTTATCTCTTGACATGTCCTTACTAAATGGTGACATTTGGAAACAGTTCAATTAAAGTCATTGTGTTCTGGGTAATGCTGCAAACACTGTGTGTGAAATAAATAACTTGTAAACTGCATTGCATGAATATCACTACTGAAGCAGCAAGTACTATCACAACAATGGGTATGTATAACAAAGTTGAATGAATACTGATTAGTCACTTATTTTATGATAACTCTATGGTCAAAGGCAATTGTAACCTTACTGTTCAAGATTCATAAAACTTATGTCTATGTTAGAAAGAGGACTGGAAAGACTAAGCTTTTCTGTTAGCTGAAATGCACTGAGATGTAAAAGAAAAAAAAATTAATAAATTCCCTTCCCAAAGCCTAATCTTATACTTAAATGCAGAGTTTTCATTTCTTCATTTTAGTGTTAATTTTTTGAAGGTAAATTCTAAACTAGAGGAAAATGTCTCACTCTCTTTTCCTCCTTTTTTTTGCAGCTGAGCTGTGAAATATGTTTAGAGCCGTGTTAGAGAAGAAGGGAATCCTTAAATACTAGTAATTGTACAAACATTCTGCTCCTCCAACAGATTTCCTTTTCTGTGATACAGGTAAGGTCATCCCACCTGTTACTCTCAATGAAAACACATGAAAGCATTATAGACAGTAGTCTGACAAAGAATAAAATGGAAACTAAAACATGGGGCACTTCAAACTAAAAACCCCAGAGAACACAGATGTAGAATTTCTAGATAGAGGTATTTTAGGTTTTAGTTTGTAAAAGATTTAGAAACCCTTCCCAGGGGCTGGGCTGGGGGATGGTGGTGGTGAAGTGGATGGGGCTGTATGGAAGAAAAAAACAAAACATTTTTGAGTTATTAAAATGTGGGAAGTGACATTTTCCAACTGGCTTACACATTAAGAGTGTGTGCAAATGCAAAAATAAGACCTTTTTTTGCTTTCTAAGGTTCTTCATTTGACATATATCAAGATATTTTAGTACAAGAGGAGTCTATGTCATAGGATTGTTGGTATATTTATTACAGAATCCTTACACCTTCTCAGATGTACTTAATTCTAGAAGAAGCTTCTATCCAGGTCAAGAGTACTATATTAACTGAGATTTTGAACCAAGCTATGCAGAAAACAGTATTGAAGAGATATTTCTCATAACAGTCTGCAAAGCTGCTTTGAAAAAGGTTTCAGTGAGTTCCTATTTTAAAAGTATCATGGCTTTTTTATTGTCATCTACAGTCAACTGCTCTCCATTTATGCAGAAGATATAAATTTAGGTTGTTAAAACAAATGTTGTATTGAATATTGGTATATCATGTATGTATGGTTGGTCTTTTGGTGATCCAGTCTTCCATAACTTGCTATAAATGTGCACTGTAACACTACAGGCATGCCAGGTGCCATACATGAGACTCAAGACACTGGCTCATGACTCACACAGCCTCTCACACACATTAATGCAACTGTGCAGCAGTCCTACACTCCCTTCCCTGATGGGAATTTGATCAGGCTGACAGTGATGGTCACTATGTCAGAGTGAACAGCAGGCACTGGTGTATATATCTACCAGCATAAAACATCTACCAGAGCCTCAGGGTGGTCATGTCCTTCTTACAGGCAGTCATTCCAGAATAAGCAATCAGTTTTGCTGAGTTGTTGCACACTTTGAAATGTCTGATGGACCGAATCCCTATCACCAGCCAGGAGTCAAAAGAGGAATAGGAGCGGCTGATGTGGTACAAAGATCAACACAAATGTGATGTTAAATCTTGTGAGCTCTAATGTGAGCACATTGGCAAGTAGGTTCATGCTAACTGTGCAGATGTTGAATGCAGATTGCACACTGAAGTATCACTTGTTGTACAGTGGTATAACATTTTAACAGTAGGAAAATATCAGTAGAAAGTAGGCACTTGCATTGTTTCAATTTCCTCAATGAATTCGTATTACTATTCATAACTTTATGCAAATATACTACAAACTATGCAAGTCCAATGTGCATTAGAACTTATATTTATACCAATAAGTAAAATACCTTTGGCCTATGAAACCATAAGACTCATACCAAATTAGTATGAACAAATGAAAACTACAGATCTCTGAAGAAAGCAAATAACCAGATATGTAAACCAAGATTCAGTAAAGAAGAGAAACCTCTGCAAAAGAGTGAGTTGATTATTTGCATTGCACCTTCTCAACTATAAAAAAAAGGAGTTGCCCAGTGACTGGGACTGACTACTTTACTTTGGTAACTACGTTTGTTGAATGCTGAGTGTAATGTACTACACTTAACTTTTTTTTTAATATATTTTCTAAGTTTTTGTAACAGATTAAGAGAAAAGTCCATATTATTTCCATTTGTCCAGCTTTTGCTCTCATAGGGTGATGATGCTCATTTTAACATTTCTAATGAATACAGTAAATCACAAAAAATACTAATCAGAAAAAGGACAATCTGAATCTTTATGCCTTTCTGTGTGTTTCCAGTAAGGGTTTCTTATTAAACTGGTCTTGCCATTTGCTAAGAAACTCAAGATAAACAGTGAGTATGTTTCCCTATATGGCATGTTTCTCCCTTTTTATATCTCTATGTGCACAACACAAATTGGTTTTTGAGTGGTCTGCTGTGTAAAGCTACATAAGTAGGGACTGATAGGCAATGGTTATGGGTAATTAAAGAAAAGAGAGAGAAATGTCAATTCAGGATGCCACAAAATCATGGACAGAGATAATATAGAGATTTTTTAACCTTTAGCCTAGAAGAAAGTGTGTTAAAAATAAACTACAAAAAAAATTGTGAGCAGAGTTCTTACAGGAAAAATTATAAAGCATGGGTCTTCTAAAGTTTTTTTAATATTAGTGTAACATTTTTTCTCCTTTACTCCTTCTCCCCTTATTTATTTTTTATAACTTGCAGTTAGTTTAAAATTGAACTACCTTCTAATGCCTGAGAAAATGTCATTGCATTTGATGTACAAAGCATCCAGCATGCCTCAGAATGCTGTATAAATAACATGGGGGCCTAGTTCTTCTGACATCAAGACATGTCAGAAGGAGCAGAAAGATGATTTTAAAGTTATTTTTATTCTGTTTAGGTTTTGCTTTGACTGAGAACAGATGGTGTGTTGTAACTATCCTTTCAAATGAGTCGAATGTCTACAGGTTTGAAAGTTTGTGGTAAATCTCCTTGTTGTACTCTGCATGAAGGAGAGCTAAAGAAAGAACAGTGCAAACACAGTGCAGTTTCTGCACTAGGTGAATCCTTTGCTGGGCTGTTAAAACATCTTCATTACACTGCAATGGTATATATGGGACAACTATACAAGGCCACAGAGTTCTTTAAAGACCCAGAAGTGCAGCTGGCCCTGTTTGCCAAGACAAATAGGGGTCAGAGATGAGAAGCCACATGGAATCCTGTTTTCCAGCTGGCAGATTTAAAAGGTTTCCAGGCAAAAAGAGGGTCCATGCAGAGAGTAGCTTATTAGCTAGAAGACAGAAGAGACTAGCTGGCTGATTCAAAAGGTTCTAGAAATTGTTTCCTTTTCCCTTTCTCTGGAGGGGATGGGATTGTTCTCTCTGTTAGCTGATGGTTAATCAAAGTCATGTGCATTCTGTAGCTGAATTGCTCTGGTACTCATATCAGGCTTTGACCAGTGAACAAACACTCTACAAAGTTTGAATCAATATGATTTAACTCAAAGGAGATTAGTCACAGAGGCTGGTTTTCTTGGTTTGTTTCCCTCACTGCATTTTCTTTACTCAACACAGAAACAAAGCCTCTTTCAGAAAGAGCTTAGAAAATATCTAAGTTAGGCTGGTTCAGTCATCCTTGAAGAACTTTCTTTTGTTTCTAAGAAAGGTCATTAGATTACTTTGTCACCTTCAGCAGAAGTACAGCCTTTTGGATACCTTTCTCTGTGCAAACTTCTCTAAGAAATGTGATGTTAAATATTTTGTCAATATTAGAAGGCTCGTTGAAGATAATTCTGTGCACTAAGCTTATGCCTTGTAAACTGCTGTCTGTATCTTTCTGTTAAAATTCATAAAAGTCTTCAAGATTCTCTAAAGAAAATGGAATTTAGACAAATCATTGTTACAGTCATTGTATTATTCAATTAGCATTCATTGTAGGATTACGAATACAGAAATATTTCATTATTCCATATAGCCCACAAAAGAGTTGTGCTGTGGGTTTTTCTAGGTGGGGGGGAATGCACTAAAACTGTTGGTTTTATTTCAATGTCCTAGCAATAACAGAAAACTTGAAAACACATTTCAAGAGAAACAGATTTTGTTAGAGGCCTTGTTTGTTGGTTGGATTGATTCAACTGTACAAGGTTGTTAAATCTTAAATTGAAAGATGAGGTGTGGATCATTCAGCTTACAAACATTTGTTGTGATCCCATTTATAGTGAGCATTTGAAATAATACATCTTGTATTTTATGTGGCAACTTGAATAAATCCATTACTTTCTTCAGTAAAAAGTTCTATAATAGGAATATGGCTGTTTGCCATGCTGCATTTGACTAGCAGCTGATTACTCTTATTCTCTTTACCTCCAGCAGGAGGCAAAACTTAAAGCTTATGAGAAGTAGGAGGAAAGCAAAAGCACCTGGGGAATCAGCATCAGATTCTACATGACTTCATACAATTTAACATAATTTCTTTGTTTGGGATTCTTCTCGTCTGTGAGCAACACATAGTCCCAAAGCTAGTGCTGTGATATTTGTCTCTGTCTTTTGAGAAGTTCCTTTTCTGTGGATGCCACACAATATTCCTATCATAAAACCCCTCCATGTGAGAGTAGATCTTTTGTGCATGAATTGCTATTAATCCTTGGTGACTTCAGAAGTTTTTTCCAGAGATCCCTAAAGTTCATGACCACCTGAAACTCTGCAAGTTTTTCATATATCTGTATAATTGATTTCACTGGCATTCACTGAACTGAATTGCTAAAAATCTGTGATGTAGGCCTCTATAAATACTCCATTCTACCATATTTCTCCATTTGAATACATGAACTCCATTCTTTTCACCTTCATTTCATTTCAACAGGAATCTGCCAGAGACATTAATACTGATGTAAAACATATATTTAACAGTTGAACCAAAGCTTTGTAAAGGAAAAACTGTGAGATATTTTGTTTTGACCGAAGTGTGCTCAGATACCACCTGACAGATAGCAAAACCTTTCTAATTCCTTTTGATTTTCTTCTTTTGTGGTCACAAATATCTGCTCCTTTCTGTCTGTGTGGAGCTCAATTACCTCTCATCCCTCTCTCATTCTGCCTGCAAATGATTCTGCCATTTGATCTTTCCTCCCTATGTTTGTTTCCTTCTTGTCTTCTCTTTTCTCTACTGGGCTTTTTCTTCTTTCACTCTTTTCTCTCCTTGTCCTATCACTGCAGTCCAGCAAATTTGCTCTTGAACTGTTAGACTTGTAACTATCTCTTCCTCTGCCATGCATGCATGGTAAATATCAAAGTCCAAAAGTCTGTGCTCTAGATATTATTCTGCAGCCTTGTATCCTGTATATGTTTAAATGTCAATGTGTTTCACAATCTTTTTCACCTTCTGTTATGGTTTAACCCCAGATAGGAGCCAAGTACCATGCAGCCACTCACACAACCAGAAGCATCAAGGAGAGAATTGAATCATAATGGTAAAAGGTAGAAAACTTGTGGGTTGAGATAAAGACAGCTTAATAGGGAGAACTAAAGCCATGCACACAACCAAAACAAAACAAGGTATTAATTCACTGCTTCCCATGGGCTGGCAGGTGTTCAGCCATCCTCAGGAGTGCAGAGCCCTGACACGTGTAATGTAATGTAATGGTTACTGGGGAAGGCAAATGCCTTCTCTCTGTCCCTCACCTTCTTCCACCCCCTTTATATACTGAGCATGATGCCATACAGAACATCCCTTATGTCAGTTTGGGTCACCTGTCCAGACTGTGTCTGCTCAGTCTCCTGTGAACCCTCAGTCTCCTCCCCAGCATGGCAGTATGAAAAGGAGGAAAGGTCTTGGCTCTGTGTAAGCCCTTCTCAGGAATAAAAAAAAAATAAATCTTTATTATCAATCCTCTATTCAGCACAAATCTAAAACATAGCCCCATTCAAACCACTGTAAGGAAAATTTACTCTACCCCAGCCCACACCAGCATACCTTCATCTTTACTTCCTGAATCTTTACTTTGCCAGATGATACTAAAACTACAAGAAGTCTGTTTGTGCTCTCTGAATAAAGACACTTATATCAGGCTGGCTGTTTTACATTAATTTATTTCTGTTGTTTTTTCTCCTTCCTTAGGTCACTGCTGGTATTGTCCATGAGCACCATCACTTTCTCTTCCAGCAGACATCCCTGAAGAGGAAAGATAATAATTGGAAAAACTGTCATCTAACACCTTTAATGTACCTTTTACACAGCTTCACATACCTATATAACCATACTGGTGTACTAAAAAATAAATTTTCTTCTTAACTTGGTTGGTAGTCATTTGAAGGTTCAAATTCTAAGCGAACTCATTTTCATATGAAAAATTTTAATTGCTTGTAGCCACATTATTTATCAAAATGACTGGTAACAATAGCCAGGCATATATTCAAATTTCATTTATGTAGCTGGTCAGATGATCAACAAAGATGTTTAGAATGAATTGGGAAATTTAAGGTATTCAATTGTTTACCCAAATGTTTTGGATTGAAATATTTATGCAAATTCAAAGTGAATGCATCAACCAAGCAAACAAACAAAGAGTTATAAAGAGTTATAATCCAGTAATTCTGACATATAATTTGAGTGCAGTCACTGGAAGAGGTTTCACACAGCAACTTTCAGGACTACATTTTTATTTCTTCTGTATATACATTTTAGTTTAAACATCTTAACAAAGCTTAATTTAGCTTCAGATCTTTAACCATCCTTTTTCTTTAATTTTAATTTCCTTGAAACATGACAATTACATCTCAAAATAAAACCAAAAGTCCAGCAGCCATCAGCTTTTATCCACTAATACAGTCTGGCCATGGAAAAATCTGTCATTCAATTCTGTGCTAATTAAAATATTTTTTTTAGTATTGGCAACGCTGATTACAGAAAAAACTTTTAACAATGGTATGCAAATCATCACAAAATAAAGTTCAATACAAATGAAATCTTTGTATATATATGTGTGTATTTGTACATGCCTATATGCATATATATATGACAACAATATATGTAGACTTTAGCTAACAATTGAGATCCATTATAAAATTTATGTTAATGTTAAACATAAAAGAGGGGAAAAGTGAAATTACCAAAAATATTGTACTTACAGAGTTTTACCATTTTACAGTTTCACCACTTGACAGATTTGTACCATTGTTTTTACTTCTTTAAACCAAATCCACGTCTGGGACACCACCCAGGGAGGAGTAGACTAATTGGGTAATAAAAAGGTCTAAATTGTGAGCCTGTCACAATCAAAATACGTGTTTCTACTGATCTTTTACCTGCTGAAGTGTTACCAGGTATCCACAACACTGAAAGAAAGACAGCAGAGTGAAAACAGAGAATGTTTTTTCTTTTTTTCCCCTGTTACTCAAGTGTAAGGTGACTTTAACAGGTAGAAAATTTTTCTCACTTAAGTTGTCAGAAGCACTGTTATCTCAGCTACTCTTTTTTCCTTCTAATAGTTATAAAGTTATTAAAAAAGTCTGAGAAAAATGTAATGAACTTATGAAAACTGTTCTAACTAAAGTCCACAGAATATAGTTATAAGAGATTACACTTTCCAATAACTCTCAGAAGCATTGGAATTCAAGGATGACATAGTTCAGGTAAGTTCTACTTTTAAAAAACTAGTTTTTAAGCACATATTCTGTATGTTACTAACATAATAATTTTAGATGTAATTAGAAGTGCAATACTATATATATAATATAATTAACTTGTTTTTACCCTGCCATTACATTTCATTCTAATAGAAATTAACAGAAACCTCGTTAAGTGATTACTTATACAGAACTGTATTTTACATTTGGTTTGATACCTGCAAGGATCTATTCATTTCAGAAGCAATACAAAAGGTTGTAACTCACCTCATGGTCTGATTCATACCTCCTCTACCCATCATTATATTGCAGGTGTAGAAGAGATTACAGGCAGCCTTGCCCCTGATAAATCAGAGTTTTACTTATAACTAAAGAAGAGCAACAGCCTTGTCCTTAATGGGTTGTAGCTGTGACTAATAGAGGTAAGTGTTATAAAATGGGTGGGCTGGCTGGTCAGGGGGATCTTAAAGGCAGAGGGCCTGGAGGAGGGGGACTTTGAGATGGTAGAGGAGCTCTGGGGAAGAAGGAATGATCCAGAGAAGCACAAAGAAGAACAAAACAAGGCAGAGAGCTGCTGCAGTAGAAGCTCTGCTGTGGGGTCAGTCTGGGTGTGATGGAGTCAGAGCTGCTGCTGGAGCTGCAGTCACAGCTGAGCTGGGTGCAAGCTGTGCTCAGAGTCTGCAAACCAACACTGCAGCCACAGCCCAGCAGGAAACAGCCACAGTCAGTCTGCAGCTGGACCTGCACTGGAGCTGTAGCACAGTCAGGGTGGCTGAGCTGTAAAGAATAAACCAGGACCCTTTTTGTGGTGTTGAATGAGAGTCTGTGTCCTGGCTCATTTCTACCCCTAATGAGAGGTCTGCTGCAACAGTGTATGTCCTGCCTGCTGGCTAGAATCAAGGCAGAAACATTTGGAAAAGAAGTATTTTTGGCAATTAGAAGAACCAATTTTCAATAAGTGTGCTTAGTGAAATCAGTAAGCAGTTTTCTGTAAGATGTTTAGTTGGAAATTATTCCTTCACATCAGAAGAATATCTTAAGTGAGTAAGAAATCCTATTTCAGACTGGGCTTCTGCCAGCAACACTGAATTCACACATAGGGAGATTTTTTTTATTTTTTATTTTTATTTTGGCATGAAAAGTGGCAATAGTTTTAACTCTCCTCCCAAACAGACACTCTCAATCTTCTTTGCAATTACAGTGAACTTGTACTGTTTGTTCAGTAGCAAGAAAAACTTTTAGCTCATGCCTAAGTGAAAGAGAATTGATATCACAGGTAAAAGAGATTCTGATCCTCTAGATGCAGTAGCCTCTGACAACATGGTGAAAATCAGTGGCATTTAAATGTGATAGTACTCATCTGAGTTGGCAAATATGATAAATCTTCAGGGCTAGAAAAATTTTAAATCCCCAAATTAAAATAATGAGAAATAAAAGCAATTTTACTGAGGATCTTCACATCATTTTTCAAAACCAAAGTGTTTAAGGTTTTTATTTTTCTCCTTAGTTCCATTGGCAGAATGTTTTCTCCAACACTGTCGGGTCCATTAGTCTTTTCTGTTCTAAGAGTACACAAATCTTGACTACAATCATGTGGTTTAGTACCTGTAATAAGATTCTGATAACAGTGCTTTTGAGCATGGATATAGAGCAAACAGGGCTTTTTTCTGTTTTACAGGCATTTTGTCAAGCAAGAAAAAAGGTTTAAAATTCTTCCCTTTCAATTTCATGCACCTGGAGGCCCTTATCTGGGTTTCATTATCTGTCCTAGAGAAAGTCATCCCATAAAGTCAAAGCTCCAACTTTCTGCCTGATTTGAAGCTAAAAAAATCACCCATATTTTTATATGGTATTTGCTTAACATTTTTCTAAATGTTCTTTCTTCCACTGGGAGAGAAGGTCAGAGCTGAAGTGTTGAGATGGATTTGTTGAAACTTTCATAGAGGAAATGTTGGTCTTATGCAAGGTCAAAACCAGAATTTAATTTGCAAAATCCTGAGGAAGATATGCAAAACTATGGGTTCTGAAGGGAGGTTTAGGAAGGGTCCTATTGTTGAACTACAGTGGAACTTCAATCCTGTTTACTTTGAACAATGAGTTCATTGGCCTGATACTGACTTCATAAACTATCCAATGAAAAAAATCTAGTGCTGTAATTAAGGAAATGACACTGCAACCCTACTAGCCCCTCTGTAGAAGCAAAATTTGTAAGCAAGCTACCATAATATTAGTCCAAACAACAAAAACAGAATACTAGAAATTTCAAGTTATGTAGTAGATCCTTAAATGAAACTGCTGAAAATGTTACTTCTTTATCATATCTTCACTACAGGGTAAATCACATCTGCATCAAAAAGCATGATGTGCCTGGAAAATCATTGTCTTTCTGTATTATAAGAAAACAATTCATGGAATTAAATAGGATTAAGAAGCCTATGTGTAAATCTGATTTATCATCAGTCTAACAGCATATTAAAATTGCTTACTGGGAGAAGGCCAGGAGAGAAAATCTGAGAAAAAAGTTAAAATTCTTTAAGCTTCAAAGCAGTAATTAAGTTAGTTTTCTACACACTGGCATATCATAAAACTGATTCTCACAGAACATGTCAGTCAATTTAAGTTTGTTTGCTCTGTCATCTCACAGGAACCATGATGCTTCTATCAGCATCTTGTTTTTGTATCAGCCTCTGTGAAGAGTAGTGAATTATTATTTTTTTTAGTGAGGATTCAAAACCACCTAATTGTGAGTTTATACATTGTACAATAACTGTGGAGTGATTTGCTTATATTTCTATTAAAAAAGGAAATACTCTTGCAAAGGAGTGTTCTGAGGTCCTAAATTAGGTTCATTTGGGAGATATTTTATTCTGTTACCTCTGTAGGACAATAAATATGCTGTAAAAATGCTGTACCTAGTGGTACAGTATAAATACCTCTCCTAACACTGTGTGTTCATAAAATTTGAAGTGGCCTAGGCCCTCTTGGATTGTCCATCCTGTTATTTCCCATCAAATGCAATCATGCCATGTAATGCTTTTGATATCACTATCTGCACTGTTCCACTACTAATTTGTGTTTTGACTGTTACTGATGGATCCATCCTAAAAGAAGAAACATTTTTTATTCTTTCCAGTACAAATTTATGCTGGAAAAAATATTTTAAAGGTGACTAGTACAAAGCAAAAGAAAAATATAATTCTTTTAAAACATTCATGGAAATTGAGACATGTTGAAACATAATCCTATATTTGAGGGGAAAGATTCTCCCTCATGTAATAAACTATTAACCAGTGGTAACATTTATTGAACAATCTGGGAGAGCATTCTCCTTACTGACACAGGGCTTCTTGCAAATAACTTTAATGATTTAAAAAGCTAGTTAGTGTGCTCCTTGTACTGCAAAGGTGAGGCAAGGCAGAATTAAGGCTGCACTTTTGTGTTTCTTTTATAATAAGCTTACATGGGAAGTCTCACTCTTTATAAATGAAATTCATACTCCATCCATGGAAACTTTCAAAGCTGGACAGAACTTTTAGCAACCTGATCCAGTTCCTGCTTATTGCAGGGAGAGTTGGATGAGATGACTTTTAAAGGTCCCTTCCAACACAAACTATTTTATAGTTCTATGATCAGTCCTCATATAAGGAGAGCCTAGTGGACTGTCTGAAACTAGAAACCTGTTTTCAAGCAGTTGTTTGACTCCCACCATCATATATAAGGCAGCTTGTGGTGGATGGAGGAGAAGCAGCTATAACACATCTATCAGAGAAGAGATTTAGCAGTGTGTACCACATCTGTAATTTGTTACATAAGAAATTACAGAAAGCAGAGGGTTTTTTTCTTAAACCTTGGCACTGAATTAATTACTTTGTGACCTATTTTCTATCTATTTACATTTTTCCTTAGGTGTCAAAACCACTGAAGATTTGTCCATAAGTATTGCTATAAACTATTGATGCTTGCTCCAGTATACAGTGGTGAAAGTCTCCTCTTCAGATTTATATATTGAGAGAAATTCTCTATATAGGCTAAGGTATGAGATGTCAGGGCCCTAAAACAAGAGGCCTCAGTGTTCCTAATCAGCCTTCCCTGGAGACCCACACCCATATCCTTCCAAGCTCCCTGCTCACCTGCCTGCAAGGGCCACACGTGCCCTAACTCTGGGATCCTAAAATACTAATTTCTTTTGCTTGTTTCTCTGAAATATTTGAGTAAAACACCTTAAAATGATAAAATTTGTGGCCAGACTGTTTTTGATTATAGGATGCTTATATCCTTAGTCTACAGTAAGATGCAGCATCCTGCAATCTCCAAAACACTCAGATTTAAAATCCACATGAGCATTACTGTGTTGTGAAATCTGTTCTGAACTAAATCCCTTGGATAGTAGCACAACATTTCACAGAAAAATTTTGTTTGCTACTCAGTAATATAGGGTAGATATAAACAATTTTGAGATGAAAAAGCACTAAAATGTCCCTGGCTGGTTAATTATTACAGTTGAATTTGCTAAATTTGGGATATGGTGGCAAGGGGACCAGGAGCTTCCCCTTTCATCTGGCTACCATTTTCATCCTGCAAGAGTATATGAGTGAGAGTACAGGCTCCAGGGAGCCATGTGGAATGAAATAATCCCCTGCAGAAATAGAGTGTAATGAGGCTGGCCACTGGGCAGCAAAATCTCAGTGTCTGTCTCACAGTTTGGAAGTTCACTAGTTTTGGGCCTCCATGATGCCCAATAAATGGGGTTAAGGAAGAATTCCCTTCTCTATTTCACTTCCTTGCCTAAAGACATTGCTGTCTCAGGTTAGACAGATCTCTGCTTCCTTGTCAGTCCCTACTGACTTTACTCAAAGCCACACAAAACAATACATAGGAAAGCAGCATCAGACCCAAGTAGGAATTACAAAATTCTTGACTTGATATCAGGACCTTGGTTTGAGATACATTAGTGATCCCAAACAGCCCTGAAGCCTTTGAAAGTGACACTGGAACAAGTAGCAGCACATGGCTTGAGTTTATATAATTAACATCTGAAAAGCTACAGCAGAGAGCAGTCTTGTGCAAAATAATCAGTGGAAATTCCTGATAGGTGCTGAGGAACTGCTCAGGAACATGTGATGTAGCCTGAATCAGAGCAATGCCAGGGATGGATCATCCCAAGAATTTCAAAGTAGCCAATAAAGAGCCTGTTGAAAGATGTGCTCCCTGTCAGAAACCAGATTCCAAAGTGGCTTTGGCAGTTGTTTTTCATTTGCTGTGGACAGTGAGTGAGCCAAGAGGTGGGTATGGATTAACAGGAAGGGCAAAATTAACCCTGGAAATGTGACATGTCAGCACACCCTATTTCATAGCCATAGCCCAGAAAGGCTTCTCTACTGTGATTTCTCTCCAATGACCCATGAGTATATGCTCATTTCTCAACATGTGTCACACTACATATGTGAAGTCTGTTTGCCAGCACAGGCACCAGTGTTTAGTAATTCAGGGGACTAAATTTCATACATTTTATTGCTCTATTAATGAGAAGCCCACAAATAGCTTCACAACTGTAAAAGGAATCATTGCCTTTTCTTCTGCAAAATAATGCAAGAACTTAACTTAATATTGGATTAAAGTGAATTTTATTATTGTACTTGAAATTTTACAGAAAAGATTAAGGCTTATTTAATATAAATGTAAATGTTAATGTCAAAAATGACTTCCAAGTTTCCCTTTCTCACAAAAAATAGCTCTAATTATTTGGGTTTTTTTGCATCAGATTTTGCTTTTTCTTAAGTCAGTCTCTCCTTCCTAATTATGAACGTGTTTTCAATATCTTTTTGTTCACCTTTTATGCTCCTCTGTCACTGTTACATCTCTGCTCTAATGTATAAGTTTATATGCTGTAGGGTGTATGCGCCTTAAATTGGAAGAAAAAAAAAATAATTATATTGGAAAGACATTAGAGCCATGGAACTGACAATACTTCCCATCCATCATATCTGTTGACTCATTAATTAAGGTGCAGAGATACATTGCAGTCCATGCTATGGTCTCCTGTGCTGGTTCATAGTGGACCATTTTGTGTAATATGCTCTCTGTTGCTATAGAAAAATGCTCTATTTCATTTTCAGCAGCAAATATCTCTAAATCACAGCTCATCATGAAGAAGAAGCTCTTTTAATGAATTTAAAAAAAGAATCCAATTTCTGTCTATGTAGAGAGAACAGGAATACACATATAGTGTTTGGCAACTCTAGGTGCCAGACATCTTAACCTTGACAACATAGCTCTTTAAAGTTCATATTTCTTCATTGGCAGTTATGTGGCTCAGCTCTGAAATATACTTGCATTATACTTGAAAATTCAACTCCTCTAAAACTAATAATAAAGGATATAGTTGAATTTGAAAATATCAAACTTTACTATTTTGCAACCAACCTGATCCTTAATGATCCTGAGTGCAAATGTATAAAAAGATGTGTTTATTAACATATTTCTTTTTGTATGTCTACTTTGTGATATCACATGTAGTTTCTGACATACTGTGTAGAGTGGAAAGGGAAATTATTAGTGAAATGTTGTCCCTCTTCAGCCTATCATTCAAATTTTTATTTTTGCATCCCTTACTTCACGTAAGGAACTACAATATCACTGTTTCTGTCTTTGAGTTAAAAGCACTTTCCTTCATGGAAGGTACTAAATTATCCCTTAAAAGTCCTAAACATTTACAATTAAAAAAACACAATTCCTCTTCAATATCAGCCGTTTTTCTCTGTTGTGACAGATGGTACATGCGGGGGACTCCTGGATTCTTTGTATCAGGGTGGACGCCAGGGACTAGACTCAGACGCTCTGTAAATGCTAAAAGCTACAGTTGCAGTTTATTATAAGGGAGTCTGCAAGGAGCTGCCCGGCACAGCCACGTGCAGATTAAAGAGATAAAAAGGGGGAGAGAAAGAGAGAAGAAGGAGGGTAAAGAGAGGAAGAGAAGAGGAAAAGAAAAAGAGAAAAGAGAGGAAGAAGAGGAGAAGAGTAATGGGATAAAAGGGTATTGGGGTAAAGGGAGAGGGAGAAGAGCAAGGAGTAAAGATAGGAAGAGAAAGAGAGAAGAGAAGAGGAGAGAGGAGGAGAGAGAGACTTCCTGTTTGTAACACAGTAAATCCACTTCCATCATGAATATTCTAATTCCTAAGAACCAATCTAATACAAAATACTAATTCTATAGCATTTACATATAACCTATAGGAAATGTTACATTAGCATAGCATGTGACATTCTAAACTCTAAGATCTAGTCTTTGGGTGCGGGTCAGTCTTTTGTGTCTTTTGGCCTTGCCCTCTGGCCAAAAGCATTGTTTAGTTAAGAGTGGATTAGCTTCGGTGAGCCATCCTATTGTGTTTATGGTAATTCAGTAACTAGGGCTTTCCTGTTTTACCTTCCCCAACAATTCCCAGAATCTGAGCATTCATATTTGCAAGATTCCTCAGTTTCATCTTCTCCAACAGGTACACATTTCTGTTTGGATCAGAAAAAAATCTCATTAATATTTCCATGCAACTTTTATTTTCACTATTTGAAAACAAGCCCAGTAAACCTGATCAGAAGATTTGTACCAAAAAAGCATTGCTTCCAACAGCACAGTACCCCAAACCTTGCTGATGCAAAACACTAAATTTCTTTTTGTCAAACAGCAGTGTCAATGAAGAGGCTAATAGGAGATAAATTCCTTCCTTTTAATGCACATGTTTAAGACAAATCACTCATTATCAGATATTGCAGGCTGTGGGTCAGCTGTAAGGATGCTGAACTGCAGTGCAAACACACTCACAGCACTCTGCTGGCTTTTGTGGTATGCTAGACTGCAAACATGACAGGATGGCAAACTAAGCATGTTCAAATAAACCAGAAGGATTATCTCCAAAAACTGGCATGCACATTAACCCAAAACAGCTGGCCGACCAAACGATTGCTAATTCCATTTTCATTATCACTCTCTTACTTTGTTTACTGAAACATTCTTTAGAATGTTTTTGTAGAACCACAGGGGACATGCTGGACTTATATACTGGAGAAAATTCTATTACCATACCCAGTCCACTCTATTACACTGTTCTCTGCAGGAAAACAAATAAGTATTTTGCTGGTTTATAATTTTCTTCTCTTTTGCAGGAGGAATTAGATGCTTACTGAAGAAAGACAATTTAATTTTAAGTTTTGTATGTTTTATAAAAACCTTTCTCAATCCTGCTGGTGACAAATATTCTGCTATCCTGGAGGAAGGAACCCAGCATGAAAGTATTACCAAGCAGTTTTTTGATTACCTAAGTATTACAGATGTTCTTGTTGTCATCTATACACTTTGTTTTGTAAACAACAGTAAGTGACAGAGTTGAATACAAACAGATAGAATGGCACATGCCTGTCAGAAAAGACTGAAATGTAAACGTGGCACCACGATGTGGGGAGTGGAGGTGAAGGAGGCTTTGTTGCACCCACTGTAATGATTTTTGTGCTAATGCAAAGACCAATGACAAACACTTGAGGCTAAATAGCCTTTCCACAAGCCTTGCATAGGACTGTGGTTGGACAAGATATCACCTCTGGAATGACTGGAGACTGTTCTTCCTGCTAGTACTTTGTTCATGTCTCCCATATTTCATTATTGTGTCTGTATAAGATTGAAGGACCTTGAAGACCCTATATTCTTCAGAACATAACTCTCAGAAGAGTGAATAATACACAGCAAAGAAGCTTATGCCAAATCAATTCAGATTTCTTTCCTCTTCTTTCCAGATGGACAACTAGATAGGTCTATGGAGTGTATAGTTTTTTTAAAAAGCAATTTTTTTTTTTCTCAGAAAAAGGAACAAAAGAATAATGAAATTTAAAAAATACATAACTGATGGTGTTACTTCCAAATCAGTAAAATATTTAAGTATATGCTTGATATCATCCTTGTTCAGAAATCTGTCCTCACCTACATGCTTCCCCTGAAAAAAAGTGTGGCTCTGTCTAATCATTCATCTGTTTATTCTTAGTTAAGGTTCAATCACTGAACTGGCATTTCAGAGACAGACAGAATAAAGAAAGATCATTATCTGGAGAAAAAAAGAGGACTCCAAAGAGAGAAACTATTCAAACATCTCTGCATAATATCAGTGCAGAACATTACTGAGAAAATTTCTTGTGCTGGCCAAGACTCATTTCAGCATGACAAGCAATAAACTCGGTATAATATTTGAGTTCTAACCTTCTGTAAAAGGCCCCCTCTAATTACCAAGATATGTCAGGTGGTAAGTCTTGCCACTCAGAATAAATCTGACATCAAGAGATTTCTCCCCCTAATTTTTATTTTAATAAGTAAGTCATACAGCAGCTGTGAAGTTACTGATAATGAGTGTTAGGAAATAGGATTACTCAAGTGCGTTAAATCCTTCTGCCTTTTCATTATCTGCTATATAATACTCGAAAGTCATGTCCTGAATAGACACAGAACAAGTAACTGGAACCTACAAACGTGATCCCTATGTCTCTAGCTAAGTCACTAAACAAGGCTCAGTATGTGCAAAAATCAGGCATGACCACAGGATCTACGTGTGCTTATGTGCATTGTTTTTTCAGAAACTCTTCAGCAGGTTGTGGGTGTTTGGACAGATGCATGTTTGTGTGTGAAAGATTAATCTATGAAGAGTAGGCTGATCTTGTTTTGACGTGATGTGGGCTGTTTTTTAGCATCTAGTCACAGATAGTTTGGCACCTAAAACGCCAGGAGGCATTGATGCTTACAGTCCTGCAGAGCTCATGAGTTACCATGGAGCTAATTTATATACTTACTGAACTGCCCAGCTGCCTTGCCTGTTCCTCTAGCATGCTTTCCCCTGTAAGAGATGTGCTGCTATTGGCTTTTCTTCCCAAGCCTATGTGATAATGGCACTGGACTAGATCCACTATAACTTCACGTTTGACTACCTGGACTAATAAATTTACAAGGTATCAGGGAAGTTCTTTCCAATAAAACCAGTAACCTTTTTCCCCTGTTAAATTCAGCTGGATTAAGTTATTCTTTTATGACAAAGAGATCAGAGAAATATGATGAAAAGTATGCATTCATATTGGTAACTAAAAGTAGATCAGACATGCAATAAATTACTTTGGATTCAGTTTCATAGCAATGCCTGTGTTAGTTATGTATTTATTATAAGGAATGCAGCTCAGTCTGAGAAATTTCTGCCTTAATAAAGTGGTCTTAGTCATTGAACCATAGCATATCTTGATTAAAGACTTGTAGAAATTAAAGACAGCACACAACAAATACCTTAAAATCACCTTAAGGGCTGATTAAACCTAGTATTTCTAAGTGTATAGGGATCAGTAAGTGGAGCTGTTTTGACTGGGATTCCACACACAGAAAATTTTATTAAGTGTCTATATTAGACTGTGTAATCAACTGTATGTCAGACACAGTGTGGAACTGCATGAGGAACTAATGAGGAGGGCAAGTGATCAGTTACCAAAGTGACTGACACCAAATGGTTACAACCTACCAAAATATATTTTAGTTCACAACACTTCATTATGGGTAGTAGCAAACAAAACAAGTAACTACATCTACACCTAGAGAAGAGGACATTACCTCAGAAAGTAGTTATTCAGAAAGCTAATTGAAATCATCAGAGAACCTCATTAATGTGACATTTTAATCCCATACTGGAGCAAAAGGCCTAACATTGTCCATGTGAGAGAAGTATCAAGATAAAGTATGGAAAGAATTTTTACTTAGCATGAAAGAAACAGATAGACTTCTGCCAGGATGTGTCTACTGCCAGTGTTTACATGCAGACAAATATGAAAATACTGAAATAGTTAAAAGAATGGACATAAAAGGGCTCTGGGAATCAGAAAAAGTCCTATTAAACCTAATCTGAGGCTTAAAGGATTCAATCAATTTAGCACTCCTGCAGAGAAGGTTAAAGGTGATTTAATCAGAGTACAGATCCTCATTCAAGTAAAAGAGATCTGATAGTGGGAGTGCTCAGAATTGCAGACAAAGACATAAGAATCTTCAACACTTGAAATATTAATTTGGATGAACTCAAGCTGGAGAAATTAATTTTAAAGCACTAAGAGTAATTTATGTAAGAATAGATGTCATTGATACACCACCATATGGACTTTTTGAAGGGCAGTCTAAATGTTGCACTTAAATCCATGCAGCTTCTAAAAAAACTGAAAAAGAGAACAAGCTCGTGACTGCTTTTCCCTTTCTGGGTTTCAAATTTCAGATAATTAGTAATTCAGGAAAGGGAAGGGAGTTTGTTTTGTAAGAGTCATAAACCAGAAAATGCAGCACTTTGGAAACTTACTTGATTTCCAGTGCTGCTGTGGCTTGTGATTGACAGGCACAGACTTGTATCTAAGATAGGTTTACCTGTTGCTGAAAACTTTACCCTCTGTATGGATTGTTGTGTGGAAAGAGGTGTGAAATCTTCCTCTGACAGTTCTATCAGTCATGCCTGCTGTTTTCTGTTCCTCCATTCAGTTTTGTTGAAGTTTGCAAAAGTTATTTTTGAAGTTTAGGACAGTAAAAAGGATGGTAGGAGAAAGAATTGGAAGAAAACATTTTCACTTTTTTTAGAGATGAGATGATAGTAAGCTAGGAAAAGTTTTTGGCTTTCCTGGTCCTTTCAATAGTGTTAGAAACTCTCTAAAGTCTCTTAGTGACTCTGCTCCTAATTTAATTTCTGAAATGTGAAAGTAAAGCAAAACTTTATAAAAGGCTAAGATAGATAATTGCAGCCTTTCTTTTTGTTCATAATAGTTGATGTATTCTCTGAGCAAACAAACTTCCCTTAAAGGGAATAATTTTCCCTTTCACCAAACCACATCTATCAAAGTCTTTATTATTATTATGTCTTCAATATATGGGTCCTTTAGTCACATAGAAAAATGAGAGATTTGGAGCTTACAATAAATTTGTCCCCAGTTTTAGTGCTGTGCTGACTAAATATTTCAGCAATGTCATCTCCAGTAGGTTGAATAATTATTGAAGAACTACTTACCCTCTTTTGGCTAGTCACATGAATCTCATGGCATTGTCCCTTCTTGGTAGCTCAATGAATTATTCAGAAGAATATATAAGTACATATATAAATAATATATAAATACAATATATATATTGTATTATATAAAGTTAAGCTGTTTCAGTCTACATTAATGTGTTCTCCTGCTGCTGTCAAATATTCAACAGACTGATCCTAACTATTGTTGAAAGACAAATGTTGCATATTGCAAGACATGTGGATGCCTTTTTCCACACAGATAAGTCAAGAAAAAAAAGGCATCTATCTAATTAAATAAAACTAAAAGCAAATTTAGTCTCCAGTACTAAGATTCTGATTTCTAGCATTTAAAATCCGATTTATAGAAGTCACAAAAATTTGAGTCATAGTAAAAGAATATTAGACTCAATGCATATTTGGTTAAGATAAGACATTTTTATGTTATCTGAAAGAGTTTAATGTTTTCATAACTAAAACTGAATGCTGAGCAGCTAAATGGAACCTCTAGAAAAGTAAAGGAAAGAAAATAAATTTCCTCAGGGGTATGGGTGGGTCCAGTATCAAATAAGATTTTAAAACGTTTTACTACACTTTTTTTTTGTTTTTTTGAAATTTGATTTTGTAAGATTAGATCTTCAATCCAAAGAAAATAAATCTTATGCACCCATAATTATTATGTATCAGAATATATAGATACATTCTTATCCAATTACTCTATCCCTTTTCTCCCCCTAAAAATTTGGAAAGCTACTGAACATTCACAAGATTGGTCAGAGAAGCACATCTGTAAAATTCTGAATTTCCACAGAGCCTGCACAGGGTCACAGTCATTGGTTTGACTTACCAGCTGCTGTGAGGTGAAGTGTTATGTGGAGTTTACACAGAGGCCAAGAGCAGAGGACAGACAGGCAATCAGCACTTCTTATTAACTGGCCAAATTACTGAGTATAAAACTGGCAGAATCCCAGAAAGGAATACAGAAGACAGCTTAAATTGCTGCAATAGTAGAATATAAGAAACTTGATACAGGAAAATATAAAATCACAATTCAGATGTGAAATGGACAGTCAGAGAAAGCCATGCTTCATTACTGCCTCTATTGAAAAACTTTTTGTTCAGTTTTCAAACTGAAACTATTTCCCCCTGTAATACAGGGAGGTTACATATATGAGAAGCTTTTATGTCCACTTTCAGTGTTCAGAAAAAGAGGCATCTTTCTGGGTATTTAAACATAGTTTAATCCTATAACTGCAATAACTTGTTAAATGCTGGTTATGACTTAATTATCAGTAAAGAAATGTTTGTATGACACTACTAGAACATGAGTTCTAGTCAGAAAAAGGAAAAAATGGGAAGATAATACATAACAAGAATGCAACTTGCAGAGACTCTGTCCAATGCTGAAACACTTTTCAGCATTAGCCAAAGAACCCTTCTTGGAACTACCCAGGAGCACTGAATATAGTTAATAGTAAGTTAATAGTAAGAAGGAACAAAGTTTGAAAAGAAAGTTACTGCATTGATAAGAAAGTTCAGTGAGAATATCTCTGCCTTTAAGATTTCATGGACATTAATCACAATAAATTTTTCTAATTGTAAAGGTTGGATTTTTTTGATCCTACAAATTTTACTTTCTCACTTGATGTCCTACCATCAGAACACTTGGTTGAAGTGGAGGTGCAGTTCCCTGTTTGATGAATGTATTGCTTGTAGAGTCATTTTTCTAGTCAAGAAATTAATTGATCTCTCCTATCCTGCTTGCCCATACTCAAAAAAGCAAAAGAGAAACAGAATCAATTAGGATTTAAATGATGTCTGAAAAAAATGCAGATTCTTTTTTCCAGCATTCAAAATATGAAAAAACCTACAAACCTTGAAAAGGAATTGACCTTTGGACAGAATGATCTTTACCTCTCAATGTTTATTTCTTAAAGCAGAAATTTTGGCCCAAAAATATTTTATGTAATATTTGTAACTTGTTCTCAGTTCATAGACATCATGATAAAACACATTCAGGACTTTAAAAACTGAAATCCAAGCAAAACAGCTTTGACTCCAATAAAGGAAAATCAGTTCATATGAATGACATAAAATTGAGGTGTTTGTGTGAGGATGATTGCACATTTGCCTAATGCTCAAGCACTCTTTACGTTAGGTTGGGATGTTTGCCTAAAGGTTTGTGAAATGCCCTCATGATATCTGAGACATTTGCACAGAACTGGAGAAAAAAGACACGATGAACACACCTTTATGGAAAGACTGGGGCTGAACCAGTGTGACTGAGTTGAGTCTAACTCTCCACATAGAGAAATGGGAACTTAGGCATATTACCCTGTAGGGTGTGCCAACTTTAGGTAATTAAAACTGGGGCTAAATCCCATTCTGCCTGTTTGCAGCAGCAGAAGTTGCTGTGTCTTGAAGGAAACACATAAATTTTGAAGTTTGGCTTCACTTGGGTTAAGAAAAAAAGAAGCACATACAAACCAGGTAAACACCAGCAAAAAAAGGGTAAACTGACTGCAGTTCCATTGTTTTCATTTTAATGTGGCACAACCAGTACTAAATTTTTATCAAAATTTACAAAAGAATGGCAAAGGTTACCAGAAATTTAGAGCAATAATACAACCTTATTAACAAACTCCTTTTATATGCTTAACCATATCCATTTAGCATTCAGTTAAAAACAATTGCTGGGTTCTCTTGAACCTGTCACTAGTGATTTATGAAGTCCATTTTATATTCATCTGTTTATAGATCAAACATGCAGAAGATGGGTTCAACAGCATTGAGCACATTTAGCAAAAAAAAGAAAAGTGAAGAATTGGGTATTTAAAGTTATATGTTTTCAGCAGGAAGACAGTAATTAAATTTAAGCTACTGGTTTGATCAAGGATAAATGTTCTATGCCTCAGAAATCAATACACCTATTTAGAGCAACAGTTCCTGAAAAAACCTGGCAATGTCTTGGCGGTGAACCCAGGTTTTACTATGTGGTTTACAAAAGTGAAAATTTGAATTCAGCTCTGTTGAAAACTGATTTCTGACATACAGGTAGGAAACACTAGTGAATCAGAAACCATGCATGCTGGAATCACCCCATGAATAAACAAACACAGTTTGAAAATGTTGAGTCTCCCAGTTAGCACCAAGGCACTTCTGTCTCTTATGAGATTTATTATGCACTTCAGAGCAGCAGCTGCAAAAACTGCTAAACTTACATTTAAATATCAACAGCAAAATTTATGAAAATTCATGAAAAGATGTCTTAATTTCACAATTATTTGCATAGTAATGAAGAATGCAGTTCTTGAACAATTTAAAATTTTTATTGTTTGGACATATTTTCCACTAAAAAATATTTTCAACTTTTAAAAAATAAACTAATATTTGAAATGCCATAAATACCAAATATTGTGTGAAACTTTTGCAAGAAAAAAAAAATCTATTTTTTTAAATTTCCTTATATATTCAGTTTTTCAGTGCTGGATCTGGTATGGACTCCTGGAGGAAAAATTAACTTCAGGTAAAAAGAACCCACCTCCCCATCAGAACTTGATGATATGAACACACCACTACAGAAACACATCTGCACACCTTTCATTTATCAATTGGCCAAAAACATGTGGTATTTTATTTGCTGTTTGTGAGTAGTTCTCTGTTTCTTTGGTTTGACCTTATGTAGTGTTTCCTGGTCAAACTTGGACAATAGCATCAATGGGACATCGAGGCAGGTGTTGTTATTGGGAGATTATTTTTCCCTGTTTTGGACAGGAGAACAGTGTTCACATAATGTTGCCTCCGAGACATTGTGGAAATGCAATCCTCTCAGCAATGGTTAAACAAAATTTTAAAACAAACACTATTTATAACCTAACTAATTTTAACACATTGTCTATATTATAGTTTCATCTTTATTACTGCTTAGCTGCTTTGGTATAAATATATGGATATTATGAGACAAATATAATAGCACGTAATTAACAATATGCTTTATAATAGGCTGAATTAAAACTAGAGAATGTGGGAACTTTGTTATAAAATGCCTCTATTTATGCTTGGAAACAAGATTTGACAAAGGGGCAAACCAGATACTTCCTGGCTGGTTTGGTTGGTCTTTAGGTTTTATGTTGGAAACTCAAAATATGGTTCCAAATGTATGCTATTAAGGAAAGAATATCTTTGAACTAACTAGAAAGAAAATTAAGTAATTTTAGAGTAGATACTGGTATATAGCTAGACTTTTAAAAGGTAACAGAGAGAGCAAAATTACCCTGAATTCACACTGTAAAGAAATTCCCAATCAATGGTACATGATTGCTTAGTACCTCCTTGTGATGTTTTGGGTGTTTGCCAACCCACAAATACACATCTATCTCTTCAGAAAATTCCCCCTCTCATTAAATCACCACCAAAAATTAACATTTAATACCTAACATTTTTACTTTTCTCTCTTAATCCTGAATATGAGAAAAGACAAAAAAGAAACATTATGTTTGGCTTCAACAATTCTAGGAAACAATTTACATCAGAATATGCTTGGGAGTCTGCCTTTATTTTAAAAAATAAACTGAAACACCATGCTTCTATCTCAAACACACTTTAAGTAATTTCTGGAAATACTCAGATAGGTACTTGTTCAAATGTACTCCTGTGGCTTTTATTCCTCTGTTTCAGTGGGATTCATAGCTCACAGTACACTCAGATGTAGTGTAATACTTTATTAGTGTCACAGATTTTACAAACAAGGAAAAACACTTCAAAGAGCAACTGTTAATATCACAGAAGTATGAAAAAAGAGTTATGTGCTCCTGCTGTTTATTTCAGTTTGCACTGCTCTGTGACAGAAAACAGCACTTGATGATTAATTTGAAAAGAAGGAGACTTCCTGGAGAAATTTTTTTTCACCCAGTGGTAAAATGTTAAAAGAGAAAAAAAAGGACATAAATGAAAATACAAACATAAAATTTCCATTTTTAAAAATATACAAAGACACAGTGTGCAATGTTGTGAAAGCATAAAAACTTTTAAAAAAGAAAACATAAGGATTTGTGTACTTCATGAAAAATGAATGGAGGATGCTTCATTTCATACCAGTACCCTCAAATAAAGGCTTAAGGTAAACACAGAAACTGGGAAATATTGCACATTCTACACAATCTTCTCATTTGAAGCAACATCAACAGATTATAAACTAAAACTCAACGAGGAATAGTCACATAAGAACCGAGGTAATATTGGGTAAAACTTAAAAAAATGAAGAAGTATGACATTCACATCTGGTGTCTGAATGAAATCAGGACAACAGTTACCACTTCTCAGACTGTCATATATAAAAGATGTATGAAACTTGAAATGTTGGGAAAGCTTTTGTCATTTTTAAGGACGCTGATAAATTCTATCAAATAATATGTTCCACAGCTTCTGATAAGGAAGATTAAAAGTTTCAGGGTGTTTCATTATGAGTATAAGAATTTAGTAGAAAATAAACCCCCTTCGACTCCAGCTGATACTCAGAGATCAGAGGAACTGGGTGCTGCTGAGCTTAATTTCTGATTATAGCCAATATAAGCCCTGTAAATCTGGTTCAACAGAAAACCTTGTATGAGCAAGTATTTTGAGCACAAATGCACAAAGAGTGAGTGCAGTTTACCAGTCCTGTACTATACATATGATCATGTTCAACAAGGACTTTGCATGATCTAAATTAATGACTAGTATTGCTTATTGAAACACAAGGAAAGCAGGTTCAGAATTGCTCGTGATAAATACATGAAGTACAGAGACATAAATAATTCTATGAAACATGAAAAAGTTCCTATAATTGTATTTCCCATAATGGATTGTTCCCCTCCAATGTATTTTATAAACTGGGTAGTTTTGGTCTTGCATTACATGGTCGTTATTTCAATGACTGAGCATTAATGATGGGAAAATTGCTGAGAGACATTTGGGCTAAAAACTTAAAGATTGATTTTTAAGAATCACCTTGGGTGATTTTGCTTCACCCAAGGAATTTTCTGTTTCTTTAACTGTGGGATGCATTTTTATATTTTGTGAAGCTGTGTCCAAACAATTTAAATTTTTATCTCAGAAATAGCTGAAACAGTTAAGAAGTGGAAAAAAGTCCTTCTCTGTTTAAACTGACATTCGTTCATAAAGATTCAGCCTAAAGAGTTTAGCATCTGTTAATGACTTTTTGTTAAAGACTTTAGTTGTCTACACTCAACTTCATTGCATAACTAGTCTGGGCCATTGACACTGAAGTGCAAAATAACTTAGGTCCTAGTCCAGCTTTCCAGTGACAAACCTCCTCATTAAGTTGTTAGTAATTACAAACTCTCAAAGTCCATTTTCACTTGTGCTCTTCACTGCCACCTTTGTGTGAACAAGTTTGAAGTGTGTCAGTTCTTGGGTGAAATTACTTTTGTCTTTACATTCAGAAAGTTAAATTCTAGCCCAAATTAAAAAGTGTTTGGATGCAGAACTATATACCCAGCATATTAATTTTGTATGAACTTGAACAAAAATAGAACCAGGAGTTTTAAATAAACAAGCAACCAACAAATTAACAGAACTAAACTGAAAAAACAAACACAAAATAAGAAACAAACCCCACAAGAAACAAATAAATTAATAAAAACTCTCATTTGTGCTCTACTGCAGTTGAAAGTTTGTTTTAATTATATATTGAAATATTATTTCTGTTTGAAGCACTGGCTAATTCCCACCGTCTTTTAAAATCACTGCCTGAATTGAGAGAGGGTCTCAGTTCTCTCTCCACCCTCACATCTCTGCAGAAATAAAAGAATTATATCCTCACATTCTGTAGGGGCAGAAGAAAAATAAGTGACTCTTTTTATGCCCTATTTTTTCTTTTTCTCCCAACAAAGATTTCAGAAACTGAGCAGAGACAAACTCCACTCTTCTGCCTCCTTAATTCGGGATTACTGAGGTACAACAGCATTCGGACTATAGTGCATAAAAAAATGAACAGTATTAACACGATGGTGCCTGCTCCTAATTTGATGCTATAAGTGGCCAAGCACTCTCAGTTTAATGAACACATCTATTTGGAATGCATGCCTGTCAGCATTAGATCTTGATTCCTTTTTCCAAAGTATGAACCAAGATAACACAGAGAAAAGCAGTGCAGAATGTCATTAGAAGTATGGAAATGGATTAATAGGTGATGATTTACATGGAAATTAATCTGCTGATTTTCTAAATGACATTTGAAATCTGTCACCCATTTGTTGGGTTACCTTTATGTTATGTGTAAACAGATTTTCAATTATGAAACCACAGTCATTATTGCTGGAAGGCAAAATTGGAATCCTTCAGTACACCCCCCTGATCACAGCAGAATCAACCCTGAATGCAGACCAGACTGTGTAGGACTTTCTGTAATCAGTTTTCATAAACACTAATGTGAGAAATGATGCTCATTTTTTGAATTTCAAAGGTCTATTTAACCTTAACAAAATTACAACAAAAGACTGAATAAGGAAAGCATCACCAGCCACCCCTGTGACTAGCAGCCACAACCTAGTTTACAGAATGCACGCTCTGCTTTTCATGCCCTTTGGCACTCCCAAGTCTTGTCAGTTAACTCTTCTTCTGCCATCCATTGGTGGATGTTACTTTCTTATATCTTGATTGGAGGTCAGGTCTCGTTGTGCCAAGCCTCCTAGTAACAAGCCAGCCCTTCCCAAATGCCCTGATTACCAAAGCTATTACAAGGGGGAGGGGAAAGAGGACTATGGGAGGACTTACTACAATATCATAACTATACATCTCTAAAGATACAGA
Organism: Oenanthe melanoleuca; assembly: GCF_029582105.1. NCBI lineage: Eukaryota > Metazoa > Chordata > Aves > Passeriformes > Muscicapidae > Oenanthe > Oenanthe melanoleuca. The sequence goes on from NC_079334.1 coordinate 44,064,945, forward strand.
TAATATTGATCTCTTAATTGTGAGAGCCAACTATCACATTATCCATGAACACCATGAACAACTTCCCAGGGCACTCTGTCACAATGCTTAATTATCATCAAAGCAGTTTTTTTATTTTTTAAATACCCATTTATACCTTTCTTGTTGTAATTTATGACCATTGTCTTATTTTCCTGCTTCAGTAGGCTTATGGTCCTCTCTTCTTAATAGCATCCACCTACATACTAGCAGAGTGCTGTTATATATCCCAGAAACTGCCTCCTTTCATCTCAGCCCCTCTGCTGTGAGTGCTCCAGCCTCCAAGCAGCTCCACTGAAACTGCACCAATTTGTAGTTGTCTTTCTTCAATTGTGGGGCTAAAAACTGGGCACAGTATTCCAGATGCAATGTGAAGTACAATGTCAAGCAATTAGTGTCAAACCCATCTTTCTTCCAGCTCCTCCAGACTGCCTCTTTGCATCAAACTTGCTTTCCTGACCATTGAGATGCAAGTATTGGAGGAGGATGCCCTTTAGCACAATCCCTGTTGGGCTCCTTAATCCCTCAGAGCTACTGTCACATGACCACACCTGACAGTTCCTTTAGGAAACTGAGTTTTGTTACCATCCTGCAAATAGAAATGCTTTCCCATTTACCAGTTCACCTGCTCCTTGGGGAATTTGTTGGAGAATAATGTCTAAAGAATGAGACAGCCCCTTTGAGAAAGTATTTTAAACACTTACTGGCTTTAAAGCAGTCTTGAGCCATTAGACATTTCAATGTTGACGTTTCTCTTTTTGATCATTTAAGCAATTCCTAGCTGGATATTTAACACTGTGTATGCAACTGACACCTACCTCTTCAGGGAATACAAGATAGTGTGGAGTGCATGACTAACAAAGCAAGATCGTCCTCCACCTTCATGATGAAAACTAAACTTCATTCATGGGTCATTTATCTGAGTGCAGAGATAAATACATTTTAAACATCACTGAGCCAAAGTCTTAAGTAACAAAATTTCCCTTCCATTTAAAACAGCCTCAATCCCTTGAAACTCCCATTATGCACACTTTATTCAGGTTCATAACTCCAGTTCCAGGTCACAAATGATCAAAATAAGCCTCAGTAACTTCCAGTTCATTAGGGCAAACAAAGAATCAGAAAAACATTTGGCTTCTTCACACGGCTTAGAAACTCCTAAAATATTTTCTGGCTTTGAAGTCCAGTTAGTATTACAAAACTGAAAAGCAGCCCTATTAATCGTTAATTATTGACTTTCAAATACAAATATAGATATATATTCTAATACATGTGTACACAGACACATAAGCACATACATTTATCTCAGTAACCCTCTTTTTAATTGAACACCTAGTCAATTGGAAGACAGGTTTCCTTGTAATCTCTCCTTTACATTTAGCTCAAAACTTGAAGTAGGTTTGAAGCAGGTTTTAAATTCTCAGAAATTATATTTTCTATCTCCAGACATTTTACTTCCCAGAATACTCTCATGTAAAGGAGAGGAAGAGGAAATAAGAATATAAAAGCACAATGCAAAGAAATGTTATTATATAAAAATTTATAATGTTTATACCATATGGATATTAGAATGTTAGTTTAAAATACCATCAAAAGCTCTGTATGTCTAGAGTTGAAAAGGCAAGGGTTTGCAAAAGCTTTTTATTCAGAAAGAGTAAAACGTAATTTTTAAAAGTGTGAGCTGAGCTTAGAAATAAATATAAAACATGCAGATAAGCAAAGATCAATCATTAAACTCCAAAGTAATTTCTGCAAAGAGAAGGAAACTCTGACAATGTCTTGGGCTAAGACTGATTCAGCCACACCCAGGTTCCTTTCTGAGGAGTTTACAAAGCAAGGGATTTGATTTTGCACCTCATCATTTAGTAGCTGGGCTTTTCTAACAGATTTTGTCTGCAGATCCCACTCTGCCTGCTACAGCACCCTTCTAAATTTTCAGGTTTTCACCCAAACCTATCTTTTCAGCTCAAAATCTCTATGTCTCGTCTAAATTATTCCAGATTTCTGCCACAGATTCTGCCTCTGTCTTATGTTACAACAGAATTTCCCTTAAAAATGAACATTTTTTTCTAAATTACCCCAAATTCACTCATCAAAATATCATATTATTTTGTCTAAATTACATCAGATTTTCTGACTAAAACATGACCTCCAAATCAATTACCTCAGATTTTCCCTCAAAAACACCTCCAAGCTGTCTCTTAAAGTAACCTAAGATTTCTCCCAAAAAATGGTCATTCTGTTCCTTTTAAACTACCTCATGTCTTCCCTCCAAAATGTCCCCACACCTATTACTCCAGATCTGCACCCAAAATATCCTTCCTGTCTCCCAAAACTTGACCTAACAGACTGTGCTAGGAAAAAATGAGGCTTAGAAATTGCTGATGGGCCTGCCATATGCAGTACCTGCAGTTTGGCTGCTTCAGGCTTGCTCCAATTCATTGCCCTACTGAATAAAATTTCCTTTGAATTATCTTCTATTTGAAATTATTGGCATACTTTTTTTTTTTTTTTTTTTTTTTTTTTTTTTTTTTTTTTTTTTAATTCAATCAGAGATGTGGTTGGAAAGGAGAGTTCCAACTTCTGCTGCATTGGCTTAGCCAGAGAAAACAGCTCTGTGATCTAAGAATATCTCTGTGCTGCCACCTGCTATTGAACAGATCCCCAGGGGCTGAACAACAGGTCTGTGTAACTCACCTGTGCCCTTGATTAGGCATTCTTGGTCAGGGTATGGTCTGTACTGGAGTGGCCTGCAATCTGTTAATTTACTTTCCTAGGATAGAATTTGGTGTGCATACTCATTATTTCATGAAAGTTTGAAAGAAGTGAGATGTCAATAAAGCTGACAGTTTTTATAAATATGGGTTGCATTCAGGGAATCTTTGTCTGTTTGGTATGTTAATAAGAGAAAAAATGGGACAAAAGTGGCAAAGACTGACAGAAGAGACCACAGAGAGAGCTTTTTGCTCTTTAGCAGGATGCTTTAATCAATTTGTTTTTCTTCTTTGTCTGCACATCTGTACAGAGGAACATCCTTTTATGGCTCTATTGCTTTAGCACCTAGAGACCCACACTTCTAACCAGGTATCAGTTGTGCTAAACCCTGTGCTCCCACTGAAATGACTAATAACAGCAGTGCCTGGCAGCACTTTGCTGCATGTTAGGATTCTGTCCTTCTCCTGCTCCACCTTGAGTAGTAGATACCGTGCCCAGATTAGCACAGCAGAGATGCCAGGAGCAATGCACAACTGCTTTGCAAATGTCCTCGATGTCAATGGTATAACCTATGAAACAATCTCTTTAATAATTAAATTCTTGAAAGATCTTGATCATTCTTTCATATTACACATTATATATTATGTATTATGTATTACATGTTACATATTATTTATTGCATATTTCATACCCATCAGATAAAACCACAAAGAGACATCTCTTGAAAATATTTTTAAGTCAGCATGTACTCAAATACACACTTTTAACGAATATTCCTAAAGCAGAGTTACTAAGCACACATTGACCAGGAAACAGCAAAATTCAGATCACAGATAGATTATAAACTCTCTCACTCTGAATGAGGATGACAATACAGGTCATTACAAGTAATTAGTGCAACATACTGCTTCCTGTGCATCTTGTGTGATGGATGGGCTGTGATGGGTTGACCCTGGCTGGTAGCTAAGCCTCTGTTTATCACTTGCTCACTCTCCCCTAGTGAGACAGGGAGAATTGGAAGGAAAACAGCAATAAAACTCATTGGTTGAGAAAAAGCCAGTTTCATATGTAAAGAAGAAAGAAAGGAAAGAAAGGAAGGAAGAAAGGAAGGAAGAAAGGAAGGAAGAAAGGAAGAAAGAAGAAAGAAAGAAAAGAAAGAAAAGAAAGAAAGAAAGAAAGAAAGAAAGAAAGAAAGAAAGAAAGAAAGAAAGAAAGAAAGAAAGAAAGAAAGAAAGAAAGAAAGAACCAAGAGATTGAAAAGCAATCAGTCAACAGCTTCCACTGATGCCTATCCAGTCTCTGAGCAATGACATAGCACAAATTTACAATGGCCAAATCATGCCTGACCAGCCTAATTGCCTTGATGGCTTTGAGGATTGACAAAGGATTCTGTCCTTCTCCTGCTCCACCTTGAGTAGTAGATACCATGCCCAGATTAGCACAGCAGAGATGCAAGGAGCAATGCACAACTGCTTTGCAAATGTCCTCGATGTCAATGGTATAACCTATGAAATAATCTCTTTAACAATTAAATCCTTGAAGGATCTTGATCATTATTTCCTATTACATTATACATATTACCTATTACATATTATATATTGCATATTACATATTATGTACTACATATTTCATATCCATCAGAGAAAACCCCAGAGAGACATCTCTTAAAAATATTTTAAAGCCAGCATGTACTCAAATACACACTTCTAATGAATATTCCTAAAGCAGAGTAACTAAGCACACATTGCCCAGGAAACAGCAAAATTCAGATCACAGATAAATTTCCTGGCCAGTGGTGGGTCCCTCTTCAAGACAATTGGTGCTGGCCATCTGAGACATAGGGAAAGCTTCTGGAAAAGAAGCTGCCCCTGTAGCCTCCTCTCTACCAAAACCTGATCATACAAATCCAACATAGAGCATGATAATTTTTGGACTAATAATGTTAAACCCAGTTTCCAATTCTACAAACATTTATCACAACAGACATGTTTATCAAATCTGAATCTCCTAAGAAACCGAGAAGACCCATGAGTACTTCCCCTGAAGCACATCTGGATCTGGTGTTAAAACAGGGTTTTGCCCTTCCCCATGCACCTCCACTTGCTTCTTCCCCACTGCAACACTGTGAACTCACATGTTCTCTGTATAGTGTGCTTTTGTTAGCCAACACCTCAGCAGGGTCTGGCATTTCCAGAGTAAAGGAAAAGATGTGGCACTGTTCACCCTTCATCCTATTTGTAGCTCTGTCAGACAGTGGAATGGTTCAGCTCCTCCATTCTGCTACATCCAGCCAGCCTTACTACTGAACATCTGGCACCTGGAACACCTAGCTACCTATTTGTGCTTGATCTCTTTAGCTGTATCATTAAAGCACTCCTTTTTAGTAATGACCTTGTGGATTTTTTGAGCAGTTCTTTTTTTCTTTCAGAATCATTTTCCATTCTCCAATACACTCAAATTACTCTAGATGAGGAATTTATTCTTCATGTTTTCTAGCTTTAATTCCTCCTTCAGGAAAATTGAGGAAGAATACTAATAATATAATACATAACAATGAAGCAAAAATAATTGATTTTAAATAATAATACAATATCTTTCAATAATTTAAAATGTCTGGTTTATCCAAAGCATATTTTCTTTAATTGTGTTATAGGGTGAGGTTTCTAGCATTGTCTGTTTCCAGTCCAGTTCACTGTGATCTAAATACACTCTTCTATATGTTAATGTTTACTAAAGGATAATCAAGATTTTTATTCTGTAATCTTTTTATTGTGTATCTGTATTCCATCACCTCCACTCTTACCACCTGTGGCAGTGGCTGTGTGGAAGGCTGTAGTAGCTGGCTACTGTAGAAGAATCCTACAGCTTGTGAGACTCTGTTGGGGGCCCTCTAATTTGATGGCAAGTGCATCATAACCGGTGGGCCAATTAAATTTGTTTTACTAATTGGATCTGAGAAATATTAGTTTTCAATTTTCTTTCAAAAGTGTCTGATGATAAACTATTTTTTAAACTATAAGAGGAAAAATGTGATCTCCTTTCTCTTAAGTTTTATCACTTATTTAAATAGGTTTTCAAACTTGAATTTTCAATCTGCCAAAAAATAGGATACCAAAATAAAATAAAATAATATTAAATTTTATGGAATTAATGAGTCATCTGGCTGAAGATTCAAAGCAGTAGTTTATATTTCCAAGAAAATTCCAAACTTTCATGAAGAAAAAACATCTCTTCTTATTGCAGAAATTCAATTTTCAGTTATGGATGTCTCATTTTTCAGCAATTTTAATATAAAATTTTACTGTAAATTGAAGTAAGATAAATAAAGTACCCTGCAAATCCTTCCAAGCATTTTCTATTCTAAAGTGTAAAACAACTTCATTAGAACTGTCCTTGAACAAGAGGAATGAGCTATGCTGCATGTCAAATGGAATAAAAGACTTTGTTCTAATGTTATCCAGAAAAAACCTTGGTCCATATGTTTTCATTTGAACACACTGTGAACTAACTTTTGCACACAGCAATAAACATGTATTGCAACCATTCTTCACAGTTCCTATGCAATTGTGAAATTGTATATATATATATATTATTAAATTGTATATGTGAACTGTAAATCCTCTTGGAATTAAAGTGTCATGATATTTTACACTCTATGACATGTATTTTAATATTCATCTTATGCTACTCTACACCATGGAAACAATACTTTGGGAAAGGTTGCTGTCCTAATGTGACCTTGAAGTGAAGATCAGAAGAAAATTAGAACCAGCACAGATAATAGATGATAGGTAATATTTTTAATCAATTTACTGGACATAAAAAAAGCAAACATTTAAAAAAAATGAGTACTTCTGATGTCAAACAATGTCCTAATAAATTGAATAAAATGTGGCAGCTTACTTTTCTTGGAAGATTTTTTTCCAAGTTTCATTCAACATTCTTTTAGATTTTCTAAAACAGTCCAGCATCCATTAGCTTTTTTCCCTACCAAGTGTTGATAGATTTCATAATTTATTGCAATTGTTTTTTATCACAGACTGCTGTGCAATGACAAGCATCAGTCTAGAGTGCAGTGTGAGTGTTCATATTTTTACTTTTTTAGAAACAAAGTGGGAAAAGAAAATTAAGGTTGCTATTTTTCAGCAAAATATATTTATGATTTCAACTTTATACAGCCATCTGAACCCTAGCTTGATAAATTATTCTGCCTGTGTCTCTTTCTCTACATAAAAGAAGATAAAATCTTAAATCTGGTGGGTTTGGCTTTCTAATATCAATTTAGCTGGGAACAAAACATTCCTTTAGTTTTAGTATTCCCCCTCTCCCCTCCCCATTTTTTTTAACAGACCCAAGTCCAGAGTTCATTTAAGGTACAGTATAATTTCTTTTTTTCTACTGTTATGTCTGAAAATATAAATATTGTCTGTCCCTTACAAGAAAGAATCTGGATAATCCAATTTTCCGATGTCTCCTAGAATTGTAATCCATACCTCATTTCTATGGTGACATTTATGATGCTAGTTTTCATCTCACTGCAGTGTATCTCATGTTCAAAAAAAAAAGGAAAAAAAAATCAAACCAAACAAAGAAATCACCCATTAAGATAAAGGAACAAAGCATTTCTTCCTTAATTCAGTTGCACACAGAAGTTTAAAAAACTTGAACATCTTCAACAGGACCTGGAGCACTAAACAAGTCACAAGTAGGAATAAATCTAACATTATTTTAGAATTTACAGTATTTTTGAAAGATTTGTTTCTTTGCTCTGCTGGAACCTCCCTCCACACTTGTCCATGGCCCAAAACCCCATTTCATCCCAGCCTGAGGCCATCAGTCCTGGGCTGGGGGTGGCAGGGAAGATCCTCTATTTTCCACCACCTGCCAGGTTTGGCCAAGGAGGATCTTCCTTGCCCACCCCACAGGTGGGTCCTGCCTCAAGAATTCACTGATTATTTCAGGGTCATCCTTAAACATTGGAGGCATTGAAATCTCATTAAAATTTAACTTGCACATACCAGAAGCATTGAGCATGTGTATTTCTGGTTGATTTACCAAATACAATCAAAATGGGGACTTCTGAAAGAAGCACAGTTGTAGGAGTTATATGAGTTAGCAATGAGACAGAAAATGGACAGTGGAGACCTCTTTTTAAAAATTTGTTCTCCTGATAGTGCAACTATTTTATCATAAGGGGTAGTTTTAGCAGTGCCAAAGCTACCTAGGAAAAAAGATCTTGTAAGATTTCCAGGATGACATTCCTAAGGGTAGAATCATAGAATAGGTTGGAAAAGACCCTGAAGGTCATTGAGTCCAGCCATTAACCCAGCACTGCCAAGTCCACCACTAAACCATGTCCCCAAGTGCCACATCTCTGGGGATGGCGACTTCCTGTGCCACCTGTGCCAATATTTGACAACCCCTTTGGTGAAGAAATATTCCTAATATTCAATCTAGACTTCCACTGGTAAATCTCTTGTCTTAACTACGCCAGAGAGAAGCCCAACCTCTACCACTTCACAACCTTCTTTCCAATGGTTGTGGAGTGCAATAAAGTTTCCCCCTCAGCCTGCTTTTCTCCAGGCTAAACAGCCCCAGCTCCCTTGGCTGCTCCTTCACTTGTGCTCCAGACCCCTCCCCAGTGTGTTACCCTTCTCTGGACACGCTCCAGTGCCTCAATGTCTTGCTTGTAGTAAAGAGCCCAGAACTAAACCCAAGAGTCAAGGAATGTCCAAGGACTGTTCAGCTGCCTGCCAAACACACCCTTTTCTGTCACACAGTTTTCCAGCCACTTTTGGAAGAGTCTGTAATGCTGCATGTGGTTGTGACAAAAGAACCAGACTCAGCATTTCTTGTTGAACCTCATTCAATTGGTCTGTCCAAATTCCCCTTCAGAGCCTTCCTACCCACAAGCAGATCGACACTTCCACCCTGCTTGGTGTCTTCTGCAATCTCAGCAAGGGTACACTTAATAACCTTGTGCAGATGGTTGTTAAAGGTATTAAACAGAACTGGCCCCAATAAGTGAGCCCTGGGGATATATACATAACGTTATGTGGTAAAGCAAGTAATGTGTTCCTCATGGCAAGTGGATTAGCCAGAAGACTTCCATACGGTGCTTAGTGGATGTAGAATATTTTATATGGTTTTCTCTGAGGCTGTTTAAGGTGTAGCAGGGTGCTGCAGGTACTGTTCTATCAAATTAAATAACGGAAAAAAAGTAGGATAAAGACACTTGTCATCCTCATTTAGTCTTGCACCAAGCTAGATACAAGTCTTAGAATTTGTTTATATTTTTTCTCTTAATTTCTTTTTGTCACAAATGTGTTTTCAGAAGCATGCATCAGGAATAACCAGGAAGAATTATGCATCAGGATTATTGTGAGATTTGAAATGAATACATATGTACATGAAGCTTAACTTCTCTATCCAGTGTATCTTGCCCATTAGGGAAGTGAGATGGGTAGACAAAAATGCTTCTTTCTTCTAGTCTTGAGTCTCATTTACAGGTAAAGAGAAAAGATCACAACTAGTACTTTCAGTACTTCACCTCACAGTGGATTAGCCTGGGCATTAGTGACAGAAGGGTTTCTCTCTTGAATATTAACTTTGAAGCTTGAAAGTTTATTCTCTCTACATCCCTCCCCATAATGCAAGAGGTACCTTGGTAAGAGGCAAGCAAATGAAAAGTTGACAAAGGCCAAACCGCTGCTGCACACCAAATAGTTGATTTCTCTGTTCACCTCGTTAGGACTCAGAAAGAGCTCTTTGGATCCGCTACAGAAGCTTGTGTTTTAAATAAGTGAAGACCAGAATTATTGCTCAGTTTTCACACTGTATTCCTCAGTGAATGGTGAGATAAGTGTAAATAAGAAAATTAATAAGCCCAAACCTTAAGAGGAATAGAATAATTCAAAATTGAAACCCTGAACTACTTTCAGAACTGGGAAGCTGTCTCTAGGTTTAATTAGGAAATTAATCAAAAATGACTCTGAACACCTGCATGGCTATTCAGATTCCAGATCCAAATGCCATGGTCAATCCTAGCTGATTATTAAGTACAGTGGCTGGTCAGCTCAGCATACTGCAAACTTTATGAGCTAAAATATTGTCCAGGAGCATGGTCATTGCCAGCCCCATCTCATGCAAATACCAAGAGCATAAATATCTCTATGGCTTTCATTTGCAGTCTATAAAACCAAAAGAGCTTTATAACACAAATGAAAATTAATTGCACAATTACCTTTCTCCTGGGTAAGTTTTAAAAAAAACAACAAAACCAAAACAAACCAAACCCCCAACAAAATAGATAAAACAATAAATATGTTTTTCTCTCTCCTATTCTGTATTGCCTTTCTGCTTGAGTCACAGCCAAGTGGGACAAATACAAAAGACTTAACAAAACCTTTTCTTTCAATCCCTGTTATCCATTGTTACCATTGTCCTTTTTGAACCTTGGTTGGTATTTCTCAGCCAACTTTATTTTACTTGTGATAAAATTTATCTGAAGTCTACAGCAAACAATACTAGTAATAAATGCATGGTTTGCAGACATCAGTTTAATATTTTAAAAGTCATAAGGTTTTAAGGCTTATTTTAGCTGTGGTGGTTTCTTCCACCTTGAAAAAGTCAGTGTGTCCTCAAAATTTAATTTTCTTCATCTCCCAAATAAAAATAATCATAGCTTAAAAATCCTATTTTATTGATATTGTGTCAGGGCACAGCAAGGGAAAGCTGCTGCTTACAGCCTTCCCCTGAGAGCAAGCGTGGCAGAGGCAATGCCTGCATGCCAGGTGCAGCCACACAGCACACAGAGCAGCAGGGCACAGCCAGCCCAGGGATTTCCTGCAGGTCTGGGGTTTTGTTGGGAAGTCGAATCCACAGATCTGAGGTACAGGTCTAGGCATACACATGGCTATATCATAACACAGAACAACTAGGATTCAAGACAGCTCCTAGGCAGATGTAGGGAGCCTGTGCCTCCTACAACTCCTTCTCACAAGTGTGATGGAAGAGCATACAGCTGAATCGTTTGACTTTTTGACTTTGTTGTTCTAAGTCCATCTTTGCCAAAATCTCCACCTTCTGTAATTGTATTCAACAGAAGTAAAAGTTCATGTATATTAATATTTTCAGTGCCATAAGTCATTGCAAATTTTCACTGGATTCTCTAATTATATTTGGGGGATATGCAGCTTATGTTGTAATCATTTGTATCATTGGGTTCTGCATTATACTGGAAAAGTTGCTGGAAAATCTGGAAAGATTGCATTGCATTTCTACTACTCACTTTTGATCTAACAGATTACATTTGAATTATATCCTGAATAATGTCTTAATGTGTTCACCAATTTGCATGACCAGTTTTCATGGGAAGAATGTCATATTTCATGGTGATATTTTTACTTCATACTAAAGGAATTATGTAGTTATTTTTCTTTGGATTATACATGCTTATTCTCTGGGGCTTTGTACAACATTTGAAAACAACAGCAAGATTATTAAACAAACTATTTTGAATCCTCTGGTTTAAAAATATCAAGTAATAACCTTAGAAAAAAATAATAAACATAGTCATCAACATAGTCACTTGAATTCCTGGAAAATATGTGCAACAGGTTCCTGGGCTTGTCTTAAGTAATGGTCTTAACATTTACCTTTACTGCTGGGATCAGCAGCAACAGTACATTCATTGAAACATTTATGTAGTTATTTTTATGCACAGTGCAAACATCCTCCACACAGCTGTGGCCAGAAGGTGAAGTAGAATGAGCAAGAAATAGGTTAGAAAAAGACAGAGGCAATATTTTAACATGAATCATAGCACTTTTATAGTTATGAAATACATAAAATATTATACGACATATATATAACACGAAATTTTCCATGAATAATGAAGAAACTTCTGAGGAGATCAATTAAACTTTAAAAAAAAAAGGGAAGAGTTACCCCTTTTGTGGATCCCTTCCAGAAATTCTTGTCTCCAGCATACCACAGTATTAGAAATGGCATTAAATACCTGAGATCCATGTGCCAGAGGTCACAGAAGTTTGTAACCAAGGTAAAGTTTAAAAAAAAAAAAAGAGCTTAAAATTAGAAAAGAAAACCAAAAAAACTTCCTTGCTATTTTTGTGCACAAGGATATCACTCATCATTTCTGTCAATTTTTACCTATTAAAGGGCTACTTTTTTAATACCTTTAAGTGTTCAGTGCTTATCTGCTCATTTGTCAGAACACAGAGTTAGATGGAGCCCAGATCAGATCCAGTGCAAACACTTAGATATTCAAGTCTTGTTTTCTGTTTTCAGTCCTTGAGATGCATTTTTTAATTCCTTAGGCAAGCAAACAATCTTATTAGCTATCAAGGAGGGAGTTAACAGAAGTAGTTCTTTATCTTCCTGGATGACAGCAGAGACGACTGGAGGAAAATTCTTTGTGTAGGCTTGGAATTTGATGCAGACAGTATACCCCCACACTGAGTATCCAGCTGAAGACTGACATTAATCATGTCCAGTCTTATCTAAACTCAGCAAAATCTCTGGAATGTCTCTCATGGATGTCTCTAACTAAAACAAGATTTAATACAGTGGGAATAAGACGATATATAGAAAGATGTGAGAAAAATGCTCTTTTTTGATTCTTTTTCTATTACAATTGGCCACACACTTTAAAATAATGTACTAGTGTAAACTTTGTTATGTCTGCTGGGGAAAAGCAGAGGAGGATAAAGAATGTAATCAATTGGTTTAAAATGCCATATTATGTTGCTCTAAGAATGCCCTTTATGTTGAAATGTTGTCAATTCCAAGCACAAAATACTCTGGAATTTGAATCACAAGGATTCTCTAAGATATTTTCTGGTTCATTGCCCTGCAATGTGGATAAATTGGTGTCTCCAAAACTAAATCATGAGATGCCTTGAGATATTCTGCATCTTTATTTTCCAGCAACCTAGGAAGTGATAATCCCATTGGACATTGAGTAGACTTATGCCCCACAGGTCTCGTTCAATCATTTTTCTGTTATGCTATATTCAGATGCTGCTGAATTTATTTTCCAAGAGGCAGGGTCTCAGCTACCAACTGACTTGCTGTTTTCATTTACAGAAATAATTTGATTAGCAATATGTCATCTTCTACTACAAAACCCTGTAGATAATTAGAATGTCTATGAGGGGAGTGGCATGTATCTTTTATTAGGTTCTTCACATAAATATATGATATGAATAGTGGAAATGGACTCATATATGCATATTTAATGATAGCATATTTTCTGTGGTCCTCAAGCCTCCTCATTTTTTATTCTATACCATTCCATGAATGGTAACTGCATTCCTAAGAATCCATTTCAGGTTCCTCCATGAACCTGTTTCTCCTTTACTGTATTGTAGCATAATAAATAAGCAAACCTTTGCTTTCAGAGTATGTCTTAATAGTGACATGAAGCATAAAATAATAAGCTTTAGTAACACACCATCCTATTTTTATATTAAAAGCTTGACAAAATCAGCTACTTTTATTTGAGTTCTGGTTTACTGTTTTGGAGTTTAAAATCTGTAGTGACATTCTTATTCTGGGTCCCTCACCATACACAAGCTCTTTTTGTACTTGACTCTCCCAGTCAAATACTGTGATCAGTGAAACCTATTTTCATTCCATTGAAATAAATCACCCAGGTACTTGTTTGCTTTCCCTGAATGCAGGTTTCAAACACTCCCATGAAAGAATGTCGAGGTGAATTACACTAAAACAGTTTAAAGTTTATTTAGGTGAAACCAACACTTAGTTATGTAGATATTGGCATTAAATATTTTAGTTATCACAGATTTTTTTAAAAAATAGATTATGTTAATTCAAGTTTAGTTGTGTTAAGCCTGGACAAATGGAAAATTCATATGAAATTAAACTTTTGAGAAGGAGTAGTCTTTTACTCTGACATCAATTAAAAGGAGAAATTCAGGAAAATGAAAGTATATGCCTGTGCTGTTGGTTTTACCAGAAAGGATGGACCCTGTTTCTTCTGTTCTTCAAGGAGAGTGTTTTTGGGATATGGCAGCCCAGTGAGACAGGATTACACCAGGGCAGATAATGCTGCAGCTTCTCAGGCCTGTTGTACTCAGATATTGCTGCAGAGCCGTAATAGCAAAGACACTGGAGAAGTCTGTGAGCAACTGTATTCCACCATTTACCACTTCTAACAAGGTTTTAAATATAAAAAGCTGCACAATTTCATTTTTATGCCATAGAGGACTGGAGATTAGGTTTGCTGTGTTACAGGCTTGAGAAATTGGGGAAATGGAAATGACAAAAATTGTTTTAGCTTATTTTTCAGAACAGCTCTACCAGAGCTGGTGATGCAAAAAGGGTGTCCCCACCCTAACACACACATAAAATACACTATATTCTTCCTTTGTAGTATTATTGTGATCTACTTTTAAACTTCTTAAGGCTGGAAAAGATATATTATGTCAGCACACATGCTAACTGGGAAGGTTCAAAAGCAAAATCTGTCTTTTTCACAATGACAATATAATATTGCCATCATTGTTTTCTGTTAATTTCCCTGTAAATCTATGTATTGTCTTTCTTCTTTTGTACATTAAGCAGGCATTTTCATTGTGCTAGTTAAATGGCACTTCTTTCTCCTCAAAGGTTACAATACATTTATTTCAGCATTTATTCTATTTATATATATGCTCAGAGTTTTTCTGGTGAAACCACATACAATCAGACAATGCCAATTCAATCAGCCAAATTTTAAGCACAAACACTATCATTAAGGTGTAGGAGAGGTAAGCAAATGCCAATAAACATTATATTATCTATATATTTAGGTTCTCTGCCAAAATATAACTTCTTGAATGCCTTTTCTTTAAAATTCACATTCTCATATTTATTTTTTGAAAAATGTAAAGGATCATCATACTAGAATTCTAATTCAATATTCAGTCAAAGTCATAATTTGGTTTCCCTTGTTATTTTTATGTTACTTAGTAGTTGAGATTTTCTCTCACCTGAAACTTTCACATATGTGCATCTATATATGTAGTAGTTTATTATGTTTTTTGATGGCAGCTATATTTATTAAATTCTATTAAGTCCAGTTTACCCACCTCCTATAGTCCTGAGCAGGAATATCATATCACAATTATAAATTTGAAAGCAGATTTATTCCTATACCTCAGTGTTTTCTTTTTAGTCTTTTTGTATGGTACTTAATTTAGGTTTCCTTCTTTTCCCATGGAGTCGGGGGTTTTGTTTTTTAAAAGATATTTCTCTGGTGTGTTGCACTACATCACTTGCAGCTGACAGACTCTTCAAGGAAGAGTGAAGAAATTATTGATAATTTAATCAAAATTATTATTAGTCCAGTTAAACTAATGCTAATACCAATACACCAAATTATACATTATTATACAAATTATACAACTAATTAACAATAACAATACAGTTAATCGTCCTTTTATTCTCACTCCTCCAGTGTGTTGATGAAGCCAGATATCAGTATCACAAATCCTAAAAGAGTATGATAATGCTGGCAACTTTGGATGCCAACTTGCTTTTGCATCTACATGAAACTATTTTTATATGCTTGCCAAAACCATCAGATTACTTGCTTGTTCTTCATATGTCCTCAATTATATTTTATAATCATTATTTATTATATGTTGAATATTTCTTTATTGTGTTTGATACCCTAAAGCTGGGTTTATCATCTCCTGACCATTTGTAATTAGTTTTTAGAGTTGAGGATCTGGGTCTGACCTTTGAAGGCCCCTGTGGTGACCCCAAGCTCCACTCAGCTATGCTATAATCCTTTTCTAGTGCCACAGATAGCTTGTTCTCATGCACACCATAGCTACAAGTTGGTTTTAGTTAAGTTCTGGTTTTGGCTGGGCTAGAGTTAACTTTCTCCACAGCAGCTGGTGTGCAGCTCTGTTTAGGAGTCTTGCTGGAAAAGGTACTGATAAGGCAGGGATGTTCCAGCTGTGGCTGAGCAGAGCTTGCCCAGAGCCAAGGCCTTTTGTGCCTCTCACCCACCCCAGCAGTGAGGAGGCTGCACAAAGGGGTTGGGAGGAGACAGACACAGACCACAGGGTTATCCCAACCATCCACATCAGGCTCAGAAGAAGAAGGAAAGGGGGAGATGTTTGGCATTTTTTTTCCTAAGTCACCCTTACCTGTGATGGAGCTCTGCTTTCCTGGGTATGGCTGAACCCTGGCCTGCCCATGGGAAATGCTGAAAAACCCCCTTGTCTTGTTTTGCTTATGTGCTTGGCTTTTCCTTTACCAATTAAACTGTGTTTATCTCATTGACAAGTTTTCTCACTTTTACCCTTTTAATTGTCTTTCCCTTCCCCCAGAGGACTAAGTTGCTGATTGAGACTGGGCTGCTGGCTGGGGTTAGTCTGCAGCAATCCATTACTTACATAAATATATCAACACTGTGGTAACAGAAGGCATCACATCACACCACTAGGCAGAGATGATTTACAGCTAAACTGAGTATCTAATGGTGATCTGGTCATCCTCCAAGCTGGCTAAGGAAGTCAAGTGAAAGCCTGATAGATCCTGAGACTTTTGCTGTTCTTTCAAAGACTCTGCTCTCTTACTTGCACTTGGGATTATGAGGCTACAGATGTTTGCAAAGCTTTCTGAGGTTGTTGTCAAGATCAAAGTTTCATTTTTTGGAGCTAGGATGACTTAGGGGAATATATGATGATATTTGGTTCAATTAGTAATCTTTTGATTATATCAATTTTGATTTCAGGATATTATAAAATAATTTTCTCATGCATTCAAATTTTCAGAACCTTCTTACAAATTTGGCCACAGTCCCTGAGTAAGTAATGCAGTTCCCAACAAAACTCACATTTAATTTTGTTTCTACTTGGATTTAATAGTAAACCCATTACCAGTTCTAAGGCTTTTCAATATTATCCTGATGGTTGCCAATTTTTGTCCTGGGGACATATTTACTTAGCAGGTAGAGAGATGCCTAGGCTTATTCTGTATACTATGGCCAAAACCAAATTCAAGCTGACTCCTTGGTCTATAAAAGCAAGGAAAAGGTCCTATGTCCTCCTTGGGTGTGATTACACCCTCAGAAGGCTTAAAGACATCTCAGATAGAAGAGGAAATTTAAATAGGCCCAAGAGATGCATGGAATCAGAACAAACTTAGTACACTATGTAGGAAATGTATTGATAAAAAGAAAGTATCATAATAATTTAGAAAACAATTTTGAAATAAGCTCCTGAAGGAACCTGAACAACCATCACCTACCTCAATTAAAGGACTGTTTTTTCAGTACTGAATAGTGTTTTCATGTGTAAATATCACAAAAAAACAAACTAAAAATACTTTATCTTGAAAAAATCTGCAAATTCCAGAGTTTGTGTTAAAATTTAGGGTAAAAAAATCTTACACATACAGTCACTAATGGCTCAACCTCTGTGAACATCGCAGTTTAAATGAAGGAGAAATGCAGAAGGTTTACTTTCCACAAGACTTCTTTGTCTTTCAAACTATACACTTCGTTATACTCAAAAAATGGAGTTTCATTTTTAAGGGATACAAAAATCCCTAATGTCCGCAGGCTTTAAAAGCACATTTTCTGTTCTGCAGTTGGGACAGTTGCATGTTCTACCAAACAATGAAGGTTGCATCTCAATTAAGACTTTATATTTGATTGGTAAGTTTCTTTAAAATTGGTTTTATATATGTCTGATGCTGTGGATTTCTTTTTTTAAATTTTGGCCATGCCATTACTCAAATCAGAAGAAATGAAGGAGGAATCAGATCATTTTGCATTATTTTGAGGGAGGGTTTTGTGAAAGCATCCTTATTGCAAGTGTGAGTGAGAAAAAATTTGCAAGACTATAACAAAGACAACATACAACATTTTAAAAACTCTTTTCTAAAAAGTGCCTCTGTTTGTATCTGGTTTCTGAGAAAAATAAGGACTTTTTGTTTTCTCTTTTCTTGTTTATTGTATACAAAAAAAAGTAACACAGTCATGAAACTAATAGCAAATTACTTTTGGACTCATACCTGAAAGACGTGTTGATATTGTGAATATAGCATTATTAAATTTCATTATGGAATTGCCACAACAGTTAAAGTCAGCTGTGAAACACTAGTTCAAGAGTAACTGTCTCATTTAAAAATAATGTCATTAGTCCTTGTCACACAGAGAAATTTAACTAATGTAAATTTAATTTACATATCCCTGCATATTTATTTTCTTTCTTTAATCTTGTAATCACCACAAGTAATTTTTCAAAAAGGTGACCTTAATAAGTAATTAACATTTTCCCTAAACTCAACCTAACAATTGTTAGTTTATTATTAGTGTTCCTGTAAAGAAAGAAAAACTCAATTTTTAAAAAAAAAGATGCTCAAAAATCAGAAAGCCTAAAGATAATGGTAAAAAAAATGCATTATTTCATTTAGAAGAGTTGAGATAATAATAAAAACATTAAAATATGAATGTGCAAATACAGCCACAGAGTTCACAAACTGTGAATCCCCTCATATGATTCTTGTTGACCAACAGTTACTATCATGCTGTCTTCAATATTTTTTCTAATCAGGCAGAAAACTCAGTCTGGTATTAATTATTTGTATTAGACATATGGGCCAATTTATCTTCCTTCTCTATGAATTATTCAAAACCATATTTCTCAAATATAGTAATTACTCAAAGATTATATTCTGTAGTGAGTGGTGAATAACATGTTCACAAAATAAGGATTGTGAATGTATTTTAAAGATAAAATTACAATTCTGTTCTAATTTCCCTGGGTACAAATCCATAGAAAAAAAATCTTCTTGCATCAGTGAGTAGAAGACAAAGCAACTGAAGCAATTGGGGCATACTAGGAATTTTCTGAAACACAAATAATTTCCACGGCCTGAGAAGCCCAGAATTGAAAGTATAAATATTTAAGTTGTTGAATTAACCATTCATTTTATTTGAATAATCTGTCATTTCTATAGAAAATTGTTCTCATTGGCACGTCTTCCTTCCAACAACCCATTTGCTAGAATATTCACAAGAAGGAGAACATAAAGCCATCAGTGCAAGTGAAAGGATTCATTTAACATATAACATATAACAGAATATTCACAGGCAATTATTTGCCCAGCTGGCAGAAATAACTGTGGTAGCTATAATAACTACTGGATATCTGAACTACATAGTTTTAGCCAAAACTCAAAACCTTTTCTCTGGAAAAAAAAGGAATCATAGGGCTTGGTATATTTTGAATGTGCTTTTGATATTTCTTCAGTCTTAGTTCCATATAACACCTGCCTCTATTGCTAAACTAAAGGCAAAATCCACTGTCTGGATCTGATTCTGCTCTGAGATACATGAATTAATCAATGAAGTAGGGTGTAATCACAAGTAGCCTGTGTGTTGACATCTCTACCAGGTACTGTATTTCTTTGAGAACTGATCTCTTGTTAATAAGCAGGGAGCTTTGTAACCAAATGCAGTTGTCATAAATTTATGCTACAATAATTTTTTAAAATTTGTGATGTGATACATAGTGACAATATTTTGCTAATCAGAAACTAGGTTTAACCACTTGCTTCATCATATTCATAGTCAGCATAAGTCAGATGCTATTTTTGACTTTTCAAAGCATGGCAAGTTTTCTTTTGTAGTTGATTTTTTCCTCGAAAAATCTAGGATTTTTCTTTTGACCTTTCAAGCTGTGGAATCAGAATTTAGCATCCTAAAGTTTTTTATCTTTCTATAATATTCCTCCCAAGCTGCAGAATTATTCTAAGGTTGTTTTAACTTGTTGAGGCAGAATTAGATAATAAGACATAATTATCAAATATTAACATACTCTGCAACAACCTTAGACTATTTCTTAAAGCAATTAATTGTAGTGTTAACAACTGAAAGCTTCAAATGGGCTGGCTCAAATTACTTTTATGGAAAACTGATATGTAACTGCTTTCATGTATTAGAATAAGTCTTTCAAATCATGTTATTTCATCCAGAACATTAAATTAAAAATTATGAGGTGTTATTTTATCTAGTGTTCCTGTCTCAAAATGTCATTCTATAATATAGACAATAAATATTTACCATTGTATGGAAATTGTCTATCTACATGTAAAATTGTTTTTAGCTGCTAATATTATTGATAGTTCATGCTTAAAAAGCAACAACAACTAAAAATTAAATGGAGTAACATTCTCCCACAATTCCTGTTGTATTAGTGTAATAGATATCACTAAATTACAGATAAGTAAAGACACTCAGAATTTCCTTTTACCTTGACACTTATACTACCATTTTCAGTGTATTCCTGTTCTCTGAGTTTTTAAATCAGGACTTGATATCTTTTAGATGATAGTCCTTACACTGATGAGACTCCAAAGACAGAAAATCTGGCATTAAGACATATGGCCTGTGTTATTCAAGAAAGCATAGTCAAGAAAACAAAACCAGTTTTATTTAGGTGTAAATTAGGAAAGTAAAATACTTAATTCTGAATCTGAAATATGTTACTCTGAAATTCTTTGAAGATACTGAAGTATTCAATTTTCAATCCACCAACAGTGTTTTACATAATCAGAGTGGGCTACCTTTTACCTGAAATTGACTGTTTAAATGTCCTATCAAAAAGTAGCCTGAATAAACCTAGTAGCTGCTTACTTTTTAACTTCTTACTCTAGAAATTTTCCATCTGCCATGTCTTTCACTAATTTTTCATAGCATCAGTTATGTGTTTGCCTTGCATTGTCTCACACCTATTGGCCTGCAGTATCAAATCCATGATGATGAAGTGCCTGAGCTTGATCTGAGCAATACATCTCTTCTTATGGCTGCTGCAAAATAAGAATGAAAGAGAGAAAGTACATGTCATAGTCATTTAAGCAAAACAAATGTGTAAACAATGTTATTTCAAGTCTCAAGTTCAAATTTCAGATTGTTAGCAGGTAGGAGTTTGAAGCTCAAGGATACCTTCATGACTGCTTACAGGGAGATTAACAGTATTTATTCTGTCAGCTCCTTGAAAAAACATGTGTCAATGTAGATACAGGACAACTATTTTTTCACATATACAATGATGTCTCAGTCCTAATGGTTTTCATGCTATGGAAATTTTAGTGGATTCAATAGAAAAATTATTTCCAAGAAACTCAGATATGCTGCAGGAGGGCATTGGATTAAAAAAAAGAGAGAGCTGAGTCTACAAAGTGTATATTAAGATATCATTTATCATTTCCCTTGTTCTTTGTTTTACACTGTATCTGCTATGCTCCATCCATATTGCTGTTCCTGGTTGTGGCCATGCACTGCATTCTTAATGGTATATCAACATTTGTTTGCATTTTCAGGTGTTTTGTTTGGGGTGATTAATTTATGTGTCAAAAATCAGACTGCTGTCTTCCAGATACTATTCTGATAAGATTAACTGTGTCATTATCCACAGGTATGAGGTATTTCGATTCTAGCCCATTGCTCTGTCTTGATAATTAAGTTGTCACTCCTTTAAGCAATTTATTACAATATAGTATGCAATTGTTTTATTATACATGAAAGCCTGTAACAGGCAGGGTCCCATCAGTGGTTTACAACTTGATTATGTGCATGACTGACAAAAAGAAAATAAAATGCATGTCACTAAGAAAAAGAATGAAAAGAATATGTTAGAAAACAATGATGTATAGCATTTCTAGGGGCTTTTTAAAAATGTTTTCTCAGAATTATAATATGTCCAGCTAATATAATTTACAGAGATTTGTTAATTCATATCCAAGAAGGTAGTTCTACATGGTTATCATGAAATTTATAAGTTAACATGCATTGAGTAAATAAACAATGAATAATAGAATATTGTAAAACACGTCTATTTGTATTGAGTACCTTCTCTCAGCTAGTATTCATGAGAGATAAAAAAGAAGGAAAGGGTTTTCATGACAGAAACCTTTGTGCAAACCTGCTGAATTCAAGAACTTAAGATAACCTTTTTTAGCAAAAATGTTGGCAAAGAGAACTTTGAGTCCAATCACTTGTCCAAATACACATTCAATTACATTTCACATGCAGTGTCATCTTCCTCAACTTCTTTTTTCAGTGATATTTTAGCAAAATCATGACATTTTGTAACCCTCTTTCTGGAAGATCATTTTATAGTTGCCTCTTGCAGAGTATTTTTTCTTCAGAGCAGATGCATGTTCTCACTGCTACAGTCAAAATGTCAGCCACCTTAGTGGTAACTCTTTACCTTCTAAGGTTATGCTCAAGTGTATTTTTGGTTGGATGGATGGATGGCTGAGTCAGGAGGTGACTGCACTGCAAATAATTTTTTATTCCAGAAAGTTTAAAGAATGTTTACGTAGGAATTCAAAGAAAATCACAGTTTAATGGATTTCATCGGCTCCTATCACAAAGGCATGTTTGTGTTTGTTGGGTTGTTACTCTGTTTTCTGGCATTATCACCCACATAATGGGTCACATTCGTTTGTATCCCTGCAGGGCTGGTCTCTGTCCTACACAATGGTCTCCAGCATGTGCACAGTTTACAATAAGAGTGAACATCAAGGATGAATCACTTCTTCAGTGATCTAAGTTTCCACTACATCTACTAGAAACAGCTAAATATGTTCAGAATAAATATTTTGAACAAAAAATATAAATACATGTATGTATCCCACTGTGTATATGTATAATATAGATAAAGACACAAAAAATCCACTTAGAAAGAATAGTGCCCTTTGAATGACCTTCAGTCTTGAAAGGCTTTTAAATCTGCAAGTAGTCATATAAAACTGAGCTAAATAGCAAATGCATTAGAAAAAAAAAAAAAAAAAAAAAGAAAAAAAGCAAACGAATGCATTTAAAACAGAGTGCAGTTTGAAAAGACAGTATGAAAAGAGTTCAGGAACGAAAACATGTTAAAACTATCATGACACCAAACAAAGCAACAAATCTAGTTCCACATACACATTAGAACAAAGAAGAAGACAGCTTAGTCCTATTATTTATTTGAGAGAAAAATAAATATAATAGATGTGGCAGGGAAAGCTGGAGTAGTCAATGCTGTCTCACTTCACTCCTCCCAAAAAGAAAAAATAAAGAAAAACAAGATTAATTATGACCAGACTCTAAGGAAAATTCATTTTAACATAGAGACAGATACAGGCAGAATGTGTAAAAAAATAGCTTTAAAAGTGTACATAGATCAGATGCATTCAAATCCACAGGCTCAGATGAAATTCTCCCCAAGGTACTTAAGGAACTAGCTAATACAATCTTGGAATCATTAGTCATTCCCTTAGACAAACTACTGAGCATGAGAAGAGTCCCAGGGTATTGAAGAAGGCTAAACACAGTATTTATTCTTAAAAGGAAGGTGAAAGAAGAACCAGAAAGTCATAGGTATCAGTCTAATTTCAGTAGATAGAAAAGGTCTCATTTTCTTTTAAAAGAAAAATTAAAAAAAAAATAATTTAAAAGAACAATTAAAAAAAGAGAAAATGTTTATTTTGTAAACTCTTACGACATATTAAGAACTGAAAAAAATGGTCAGCATCCTTATGTCAATAATGATGTTATTTCCTTATTTGTGAGAATGGGTGCTTTAGTGGACAATGGGAAATACTTCATGATTTATTGCATTTCTTACAAATAGGTTATTAGGATATTCTCATAAAATGAGGAAAATAGAGCTCAAACTAAAAGAAACTATTTTTCTGAGAGAAAAAAAAATTCTCAATTCTTCATCTAACAGCAAATTAATCCAAAAGAACTCTTATATGGGGATGTTTAGTGTGATTTTATATCATACTTACACTAATTTAAATAAGATAATCTGTGCACTTTAAAAGAGGACAAGAAAAATATCCTTGGCTTGAGGACCAGACTTCAGGACAATTTTTGCAAGTTGGAGAGATAGCAAAAATCAGGAGGAGGCAATTCAATTAAGAAAACTGCAAAGTACCATTCCCAGGAATAAAGAAATCTGTCATCAATGCAGCATACAGACAAACTGGCTATAGGCTGTCATATGGACACAAAGGTTCTCTAGGATAAAGCTGACTGAACTCAAGGATATCATACAATATCAGAATGGTTCTCCAAGAATTATTCTTTGTTAGACTAATGTTTAACACATTAACATCTCTGTGTTAAACTAAAGAGAAAGCTTCATCAAAAATAATATATCCAGTTTGGGGGTGACACTGATGCAGACAGACCAAGAACAATATAAAGCAGAAAAAGATATTTCGTAGTTATGATCTCAGATTCATTTTGTACAGATTCTTAAATACTGAAATAGGAGACTGTGTAAGAGGGCTTGAAAATTGCCTTTTGAATTTTTCTAGGTTACAATCAAATGTTTTGCAAGTCTATTAAAGCAAGGACAAAAGAATAATCTCTTTGATCAGCAGTAAAAAGATATTTCTGGATGTCACAGAAAGAAATATTCTAATACTGTGACAAGTACTGAAATTGTCAATCCGGGAAATTTTGGAAATGTACTTCCTTGGAGATTTTTAGCAGACATTTAAGGGATATAAGAATGTGAGAATAGCTGAAGCAGGTTATCCACAGTGAATGGGACAGTATTTCACGCAGCCCTGGAGGGGTGGGGCTGAGTTAGTTTGTGGCAGTGGATTTAAGTGCCTCCACTAGAGCACACACTGAACCCTCAGAAATTTTTGACTGGGGAACAATTAACCAGGACCATTTTACTTGTGTTTAATAGGTTTTTTTCTCCGAATTTTTCTTGTGAACCCATTTAATATTTTCATCTTGCACAGACTCCAGAACAAACACTTTTCACAACCTTGTGTGAACTGTGCCCTAATGATTGTTTTAAGCCAGCTGCCATTCAATGCCCATAGCTTCTTCTCCTGAAAGAGGAAATTAAGTACATTTCCCTGTGTGCTGTTCAGATGCCACTCTCAGTCTCTTTAACATCTTCCCTCAGTCATATCTTTAGCTGGAAAATGAAAAGTCTTTTTGGATAAATGTTTGCTAGGAATAGCCCAAGTTACAGTGAAACTGCTCATGGGCAGAGGATTAGAGTAGATGGATGAGCTGCTTTGAAACCCTTTTGAGCACCATGAAACAGAGTCATGATCCATATGATTCTTCCTATTGTTGAAATTTCAGGCATGTCCTCTTTACTGCAATCTCTTAAGTAGAATATAAATAACCTGTTTACCAGAATATGGTTAAGAAAACTAAGGTATTACACAGAAGTAAAATGGTGTAAATGGCACACAAAAGCCTATATTATAAACAAAACCATAAAATAGATCTGAAAATTAGATTTTTTTTACAACTGTCTAGTTTTCTTTTCTACAGAAAATAACCCATTTGGAATATGAATTTATAATAAGTTGGCAAAAATAATTTCAAAAAATAGTTTTGACAGAAATTAGATTATCTTCTAGTTTTTCCATCAATATTTTTTAAAAATTATCTTAAAAACCATGGAATTTCAAATAAACTTCTATCTCATGAAAAAAAATGGTTATTATCAAATTTAAAGAAGTCCTTTAAATTGCCACTGAAAGCTGAATGGAAGCAAAGGATCCATTTTACATGTAAAAAATTAAAAATTCAGCTTGTATTTCCTGTGTATGGGCTTGCAATAGGAATTGTTATTTATCTGAAGTTGCATATTCTTAATTGCTTAACAAGATGTATGACAATGGACCCTCTTTCTCTTCCCTCATGTTTAATACTAAACTACAGGTTTTGCATGCAATACATATACTGAATTCTAACATATGCCAGGAAAATAATGTTTATTGAATTATGTTGATGAATTTTCCACAGACTTTTGGCAATAGTGCAATGAATGTAATTTTTTTTTTTTTTTTTTTCTTAGAAGGTGTAGAAAAAACAAAAACATTAAAGTATCTGACTAAGCAAAAAAAATTCTCTATTTTTAGTTTATCCAGGAAAGGAATGGTCCTAGTCACATAGCATAGATTCAATAATAATAATATAGACCCACTGGTCTTAAAAAAGCCCAATTCATAGCAGGTTTTCCTCTTGAATAAAATAATGTTATTAATCATTAAGCCCCAGAGAGTCTTTCCCATGCTCTCTGGATCTTGTCATTCCAGAAAACATAATGTCATCTGGTTAGAGGCCTTTGGCAGACATGGAGAGAGGTGCAGAAGCAAATCCTGTTAGTGCTGTGTAATCAAAGCTGGGTTGTGGTGCTCTTCATACAAGCTCTGAAGCCTTATGAGCATCTATGGGCAAAATGGTACTTAGAAGGGTAAAGATAATGTGTTTTGGTTATCACAGAGCACATCATAGAGGTTAGCATTGCAGATCAGGCTGTTTGTGTTTCTACACAAAACCAGAAAAAATAATAGTGCACTATAAGCAGATTTTTAAATAGGAAATATCACTGAAAAAAAAAAAAAAAAAAAATCTTTAAAAATTTTACAGGTCCTTTACCTTCCTAGAAGTACAATATCATAATTTCTCTCATTAAGTATTCTGCAGGTGTGGGATTTTGTTGTAATGAGGCTGATGTGTTATTAATTTGTTACGTTTTCTGCATGGTTTATGGTGCATATATGAGAGACATCACTAGGCTTGCACTCTGGGGTTAAACTTTGCTGCTGAGAGTCTGAATTTGCTTTTTCAAGGCCTATTCCTTTATACTTGCCTTTTAGTTGTAACTTGACAGCTTTTTAAAAAACAGGTTATTTTAAAAATTACTTAAGAAGTATTCAGGGCTAAGCACGTCATACTCATTAGTTTTTTAGTAACACACCTATTTGCTAACATCAAACGTAATAAAAGGTAATTTACAAGCATCTGCAATTACATTTTTAAGACCCTGTTAGGAAAATATGTGCAGTAATTTTAATTACTTTTATTGCTTTCATTATTTAAATTAAACATATAGGTGTTTGTTTTTATTGGAAAGCTATATTTCTGCAAACTGGGAATCTAATTTTAAACACTTTTTCTGTCTCACTAATTATCTTTTAAGAAATTCAGTTGCCTTGCCATTTATATTTTCATTTAAGAAATTATGTTTGCATTTATTTTGTTTGAAATCTCAGCTTTGAAACAATGTAAATGAGATTAGAATGTGACCCAGTGAAAATGGTTTGCCATCAAAGGATCCACACTTCAAGCTGTGTTATGGAGCTTTCCAAAAGTGACATCTGGCCTCTTGGCAGGTTCCTCAGGCAGCTGTGCTGGTGGCTTAGAAATTGCTGATGGGCCTGCCATATGCAGTACCTGCAGTTTGGCTGCTTCAGGCTTGCTCCAATTCATTGCCCTACTGAATAAAATTTCCTTTGAATTATCTTCTATTTGAAATTATTGGCATACTTTTTTTTTTTTTTTTTTTTTTTTTTTAATTCAATCAGAGATGTGGTTGGAGAGTTCCAACTTCTGCTGCATTGGCTTAGCCAGAGAAAACAGCTCTGTGATCTAAGAATATCTCTGTGCTGCCACCTGCTATTGAACAGATCCCCAGGGGCTGAACAACAGGTCTGTGTAACTCACCTGTGCCCTTGATTAGGCATTCTTGGTCAGGGTATGGTCTGTACTGGAGTGGCCTGCAATCTGTTAATTTACTTTCCTAGGATAGAGTTTGGTGTGCATTCTCATTATTTCATGAAAGTTTGAAAGAAGTGAGATGTCTATAAAGCTGACAGTATTTATAAATATGGGTTGCATTCAGGGAATCTTTGTCTGTTTGGTATGTTAATAAGAGAAAAAATGGGACAAAAGTGGCAAAGACAGACAGAAGAGACCACAGAGAGAGCTTTTTGTTCTTTAGCAGGATGCTTTAATCAATTTGTTTTTCTTCTTTGTCTGCACATCTGTACAGAGGAACATCCTTTTATGGCTCTATTGCTTTAGCACCTAGAGACCCACACTTCTAACCAGGTATCAGTTGTGCTAAACCGTGTGCTCCCACTGAAATGACTAATAACAGCAGTGCCTGGCAGCACTTTGCTGCATGTTAGGATTCTGTCCTTCTCCTGCTCCACCTTGAGTAGTAGATACCATGCCCAGAATAGCACAGCAGAGATGCCAGGAGCAATGCACAGCTGCTTTGCAAATGTCCTCGATGTCAATGGTATAACCTATGAAACAATCTCTTTAATAATTAAATTCTTGAAAGATCTTGATCATTCTTTCATATTACACATTATATATTATATATTATATATTATATATTATGTATTATGTATTACATGTTACATATTATTTATTGCATATTTCATACCCATCAGATAAAACCACAGAGAGACATCTCTTGAAAATATTTTTAAGTCAGCATGTACTCAAATACACACTTTTAACGAATATTCCTAAAGCAGAGTTACTAAGCACACATTGACCAGGAAACAGCAAAATTCAGATCACAGATAGATTATAAACTCTCTCACTCTGAATGAGGATGACAATACAGGTCATTACAAGTAATTAGTGCAACATACTGCTTCCTGTGCATCTTGTGTGATGGATGGGCTGTGATGGGTTGACCCTGGCTGGTAGCTAAGCCTCTGTTTATCACTTGCTCACTCTCCCCTAGTGAGACAGGGAGAATTGGAAGGAAAACAGCAATAAAACTCATTGGTTGAGAAAAAGCCAGTTTCATATGTAAAGAAGAAAGAAAGGAAAGAAAGGAAGGAAGAAAGGAAGGAAGAAAGGAAGGAAGAAAGGAAGAAAGAAGAAAGAAAGAAAAGAAAGAAAAGAAAGAAAGAAAGAAAGAAAGAAAGAAAGAAAGAAAGAAAGAAAGAAAGAAAGAAAGAAAGAAAGAAAGAAAGAAAGAAAGAAAGAAAGAAAGAACCAAGAGATTGAAAAGCAATCAGTCAACAGCTTCCACTGATGCCTATCCAGTCTCTGAGCAATGACATAGCACAAATTTACAATGGCCAAATCATGCCTGACCAGCCTAATTGCCTTGATGGCTTTGAGGATTGACAAAGGTAGAGAATATTTGAGAATTTTGATTTTAGCAAGGCTTTTGACAAAATATGCTTATATTCTTGCATTCAAGTTGGAGGTTATTGTATAGGCAGATAGAAAAGTAGACAGGTGAAAAAATATGCAAGAACTTGAGCTCAGAAGTCACTGATTACTGAAGTCCAATCTACCCAGAGGCAGGGTACTGTAAGAGTATAAATGGAACCTGCCCTGTTTAATGTCTTTGTCGATGATCTGGGGGAGATAAGAGTGTGCACTCTCCTCAGGTCTAGAGACAGCAGCCAACTGCAGAGTGCAATTTATATGCTTGAGGGCAGGGGCAGGTATTCAGAGCTGTAGGAATTATCCAAGAGATCCTCTTTAAAATCAGTAAAGACAAATTCAAAGTCCTACATCAAATGTCTTGCCAGGTTCGAAACTGCATCAGAGAGCAGGTTATTTTATTCATTTATCCAAGTGAGCCATTTGTTTACCTTTCACTTTCTGGGTATTCTCAGTGTTTAAATAAATTTTTTCTACATGCCTGGTTTATAATTTGTTTTGTATTGATAGTGCAGCTTTTTTCCAGCACAATGCAGGAGATGGAGAGAAGCTTCATACACATATCAGTGATAGTACATAACCTGATTGCTTGTGATTAGAGGGAAACTGGACCTAATTAATCTGACAGCTCCTGGCAGCATTATGCTCTGTGTTCTTGCTCACTTCCATGATGTATATACTGTTTTCATGCCTAAAACATGGTCTTTTTTCCTTAATTCATAGACAACCTATAGGAGAGAACTTTCTGCTGTATAAGGTATGTATGGAGTGTGGCTGATATGGAGTTCAGTTTTCACATAGCAGCCCTCACAGTGTTGTGCTTTGCACTTCCAGCTGAAAGTGCAGTCCTCAACATCACACACACACCAGTAGACTGGTATTGGGCAAGATCTTGATAGAGGACATAGCAAAGACAGCTGGTCAGTTTGGTTATTCCATACCATATGATACCTGCTCACCCATAAAAGCTTAGAGAAAGAAGGAGGAAAGGAGGCATTGGTTATCACAATGTTTATCTGCCAGAGCAACCACTATGCATTCTGAAGTCCCATACAGCCATTTAAATAGTGATATAAGCCAAATATATCCATCTTAAAATACATGTAAATAAATGCACATTGTGAATAAACTTTCATATGACTACTTTTCTTGCATGCCATATGCTCTGATATTATTTAGCAGTTATTCAGCACATGAATATGTTATGTCTTTATCAAGTGATTTGGAAGATAGTGAGATAATATATTATTTTGAATTATTCATTAGTAATAATGATTATTAAAGAATTCTAATCTAAATATGTATGCTCATTATTAATACATAGCACATGTAAGAGATTTTCCCCCATATTTAATGGATTCTTGTCCTGTTCAAGATAATAGGTTTAGATTTTGCTGGAGTTCCTTTACATAACCTCAGTCATATAACTGAGCATCTATTCTAAGTTATCAAAAAGGCTCCATCTGCTGTAAGTGGAGGAAAGAGGAAGAAAATAGATTGTAATTTAATTATTTACCAGTTTTTTTAATTCTTAAGAGGTAAACAAATAAAAATGCACAAGTGCAATGCTTTATACATCCTGTACATAATGTGCATAGGTAGTTGTTGTTTAACATGCAACTTCTGGACAGGGAGTTTATATGCAGCTATAAGGACAAGAAGAGAAAGTGTGCCCTCTGGGAGACCTTCTTGCTAACTCCATCTCTGCAGAGAAGATGGCTTTCCTCCTCAGGGGGACCATGTCCCTGGCCTTTGTCTCTTTGACTATAAAGCCTGTACAAGGCAAAATGTTAGGCTAAAATGCCCAGCTTCTACAACACGAGCCTCGTCATCAGATTTCTGCTTATTCACAGGAAACATTTTGATATGACCCTGCTTTACACACTTCCTTTCTTGTTGCCATTGGCTTCTGGATTCCATCCGTTCCAAACTTTGATATTTCTGTTCCCAGCAATGAGGTTCCCCAAGATGGCATCACTGATACTGTTACCTGGATTGAGTTGGATTTGCAAGACTTAGCTTTTCATAAAAACATAACATTTCCTTCTGATCATCCATGAAGTTCAGCTATTTGTCATATTACCTCCTCCAAATCACCCCAGTAGTTTTTCACATCCTTTTCAATGATCTTAATCTCAGGTCTTGTCCTAACTTATTGTCCGGGACATTTTTCTTACAACTGTCACAGTTGCTAGGAGAACAGAAAATATCTTTTGATACACCTTGGGGATGCTTAAAATCAACTCTGGCACTGTAACTCTGGCACTGTAACTCTGGCACTGTAACTCTGGCCCTGTTGCATTTCAACAAGTTCTGATGTCACTTCCATACACAACATGATCCCAGAATAAACAGGCATAGCAGTGGATAACAGTCATCCAAGCCTGGGTGGGGAAGAGAAGTAATTCAAATAATGCTCAGATAGAGTCTGATATTATATCATAAGTCACACCCAGAGCTGAAGAGGCATTGATCCTTCAGAAAAGGCCTTGCCTTTCCTAGGACTGCCTTAACTGAGAAAAGTAGATTATATAATCCAGAAACTGTAAACTTTTAATTCTTGGAGTGTATGGATGTGGCAAGCCTGTTTTTCTAAATGTCTCCTATTTTTACTAGCACACTCATTATCTGAAATAAATTTTAGTTGTGTTGCACATGCACACATAGTGACTTTAATTTCTGTAGTAGCTGAGTGGCACTTTTCAGCCTAATTTCACAAAAAGAAAAATACTGCAAATTTCAAGCTCAATAGAAAGGAGATAATAAAGATGTAATGACACATTATATCAAAAAGGATATTTCTTATTTCTTTGAATGGATGAATGGATATAGGCTCAAGGAGACAGTGATACCATGAGAAAGATTAATTTCTGTAACTTCCAATAACTTCTGAGAAATTAATATTCCTAAATATAGAAACATGAACATCAAAGAAGAATCTTTCATGCTTTCAAGTGTGTGGGGGAAAAAATTAAAAGAAAAAAAAAAAAAAAAGAATAAAAATGGACATTTGACTGTCAGGAGAAAAAGAAAAAATTAAAAATCAAATTGTTACATTGAAGTGCCTACCTCCATGTTTGATATTTAAATACTTTCAGATAAGTGCAGTGCAAAATTCTATTTGTAATAAGGATGTAAATTACATTAATTGGGAGATTTACTTTGTAATAGTTATAAAGCTATTGCAACAATAACCTGCTTGCTGACCTTTGTTTGAAACATTGTTAGGGCGGCCACTTTTAGCTTTAGTTCAGGAGTCACTGATACCAGTCCTGACCAAATATTGTCAAAATAACCTAGTCATTGAAAAACTCCAAACTTTATTCCAGCGAGAACTTGAATACAAAATTTACTATACTTATGATTAAAAAAATAATTATACATTTGTAAACGTGCAAAATCTTGGTTAACATCCGAGAAAAGGCAGTAATTGATCTCCACTGGACACTTACTGAGATGGTATATAGACATACATAGCAGCAAGGAATTATGTTACAAAGAATTATGGTGAATCTTATAAATGGTTGTAAGACCACTTATTTTGGTTACCCAGTGTCTGTTCCTGTTGCTACAACCAGGGACAGGACCCTCAAGCTGTGCAGTTTGCATATCCCACTCAGGAACAGAAAACAGGATCTTCCTCCACAATCTCACCCCAACAGCTGCATCAGCAGAAAGCCTTCATCTCTGCAAGGACCTTCCAGTTCTTCCCCCATGTCACACTCCTTCCCTTCTTTCCTTCCCAGGGCCCGAAGAGGAGGCGTGGGTGACTCTGAGTGCCAGGATGGCAAATGGGGCTCTTGAAATGGAGAAGTTGAGGGGCAGGAGACACTCAAGAGAGTTACCAGAAACCATTCTCTTTCCCCTGATCTTCCAATGCCTTGACTACAAACCAGGAGAGAAAACCCTCTATGGTTTTCAGTCTGTGCTCTGGAAAAGTATCTAAGTTCAAATCTCATGTTCTAAGCAGGTGCAATAACAGTGACTTATTACTCAGAAAGGAGTAACAGCAAAACCTTCTTCAGTTTCTGACAGAGGAAAGCTCTGCACCAGCTGTCACCTCTCAGGTGATGGACTCCTTGCTGTTTTTCTTCATAGACAAGATCCCTAATAGATGGTTCAGGCATGTCAGTCCCAGAGAAGCATGTACTGTTCTCTCTCATTCTCAAAGCCACTGAAGATGTGTCTTTCCTGGGTTGTGCTTCAGAGGCACCCGTCTCTCTGCATTTATTGCAGTCAAATATATTAAAAATAATTTATTTTTTCAATCTTTAACATGATTTTCTGCAAATATTTTTATTATCATTTTTATTATACTAGTTTTATGGTTACTTTTCCAGAATACCTCCTCTATAATGTTTTCTTTGTTTGAACACAATTTCCATTTGTTGAAGGGTATCTTTTTGCCTCTATTCATCTTTTTTTAGTCAGACATATAATCATCTTGACTGTTTATTTTTCCTTTTTTGTGACTTTTCCTTTGATGATTTCTGTTTGCCAATATTACTGTTACTTTAAACAGTCTTCAGTGCTTATATGTTGGAAATTCAACTTAATTTTTCAGTTTTCTTTTCAGTATTGTCCTCATTTTTGTGTCATTTTCATATTCTACACTTCAAAGATATAGTAAAGGTTGTTCTCTCCTACAAGGATATTCAAACCCCAGCTTTAGGATTAATACCATGATTGAATCAGTTTTTGTTCTCTGAAATAATCAGAGAAATATACTGTATTGGAGAAATGTGTGTAAATTGTTCAAAGCCATTTAAAATAAGCAAGTTTAGCAGCAAGTCTTTTCATATTATTTTAGACTTTATTGTTTCATTCTTCCTATTTAGAAACAGGCATTATCCTGGGCTGCCTTGACTACAATATGGCCTTCTCTGGAAGTCACCATTTCCTCAGTGATTAATAGTTACCAAGTGCCAGCTTCTAAGGAAATTACCAGGTTAAGTTCTTTGAAAACTCTTCTGAAGCTGATAAGCCAGTTTTGTTGACTGTGTAAGGACACTAGAGAGAATATGTTCTTAATTTAATCACTATGGTTGATTATGTAAGTTTATGTGGCATGAATCCAGGGCTAAGAAGACAGATTTTAGATAGATAAGAAGCAAATACAGATAGTGACTCCATTTGTTCAAAGTATTTTGTTAATTTTAGATTTTCAAAGTATTATTTTGAATTTGTAACCTACTCAAAATACAAAATTAAAAGAAAAAAAAAAAGAAAAAAAAAGCACATGGATCATATGTAAATTAGATTTCTGTACCAGTGATGTTATTATTTTTACAGTCAGTGCTTAGATGATACACAAGAATTTATGTCAGCTCTTTCTCTTCAAAGTCAGACAGATCACTAGCATTGAATGTATGCATTGAATCAGCTGCAAAACCTGTTGCTGCACTGCTGTGAAATACAAATGCTAATGAATTTATGGTTAATTTCTTAAATAGATATATATGTATAATTTAGCATTAAGGTATTTCTCTCAATATTTAATATTGGTTTCTCTGTCTCTTAACATTTTCACTTTCTTTCATTCTCAGAGTAAGTGGAGCTCTCCAAAAATAAAAAAAAAAAAGTGACTTAGTTCTCAGTAGTTCACATTTCATGCTTCCAGAATAGCCACTTTATAATAGAGTAATCATAGTGTAAATGTCAACAGAGAGACTGTTTAAACATCTCAAGAGGAAGGACACATTTCAAGTTGGAGGACAGGTACAAAGATGTAAAATTACACAAAGATTTACAAAGCTTCACAAAAAAAATCCAGCAGGGTTAAGACTAAATGAGTGAAATATGAAGGTGGTTTTACTGCTTTAAAAAGAAACAAACCAAAAAACAAAAACAAACAAAAACAAAAAAACCCTTACCAATCAACCAAAAAAAACCCACCAAAAAACCTTAAAAACCCTTTCCCATTCAAATGAGAAAAGTAAAAATTTTTATGCAAACTAGTGCAAATGAATTACTAAAGCATGTCAAACTTTCTTTGAGAAGCAATTAAAAGCATAAGGCTACACAATAAGCTTCTAAAATAAAATGCACATTTATAATAAAGTTATTAAGAGATAAAATGAGATCTTGAAGAAAAGTGATCTCTATGTCCTCTATTTCTTCCTTTCTCATCTGAAGTATTTGTGAAGTATTTGTCCTTACTCATATACAGAAAAACTGGGCTAAGTGAACTTTGAGCCAGGCCCATGATGGTAGTTTTTGAATCCTAGAGCTGTATTATATAAATATGGGGGAAAGGTCTTAATATATCCTTGGAAACCTGCTTCAGAAGAAAAGCCATGTCTCTATTCTTCATTGGAATCAAAAAAATGGAAGAAAGCAGATAAAAGCCTCAGTATAGAGCATCACAATGGAACTAAACTTAGTTTAAAAACAGAATTAAAATATGCTGATTAGAGTGAGAAATGGCCAAGCTGGAAGACTGTGGATCCCAACAAAGGTTTGATAACCCAGCAAACT
Source organism: Oenanthe melanoleuca (assembly GCF_029582105.1). Classification (NCBI taxonomy): domain Eukaryota; kingdom Metazoa; phylum Chordata; class Aves; order Passeriformes; family Muscicapidae; genus Oenanthe; species Oenanthe melanoleuca. The sequence goes on from NC_079334.1 coordinate 44,100,157, forward strand.
GCAGCATCCTAATTCAGAACAGTAGCTCTGGCAATGTAATCTCTTAGCAACTTTACTGAGAGAACAGCAAATTGCATTTATTGTACAGCAGAGGTGACAGAAAGATTTAGACAGAATTCCTGGATGAGGAATAACATTATATCACCATGTTGTTGTTAGGTCAATCTCTGCATCAAAAAGTGCATTTGCTTAAGAGATCTGTTTGCATGCATCATCATAAAAACAATGTCTCTGCTCCTATAATATCCTCTTTTAGACTGGGTAGATTAATAGCTCAGAGGGTTTTGAAAACTTAATTGAATGAATATTTCATACAAATTCCCCATGGTACAATAATTTTTCCCTGATTGCTACCAGGTCACCAAAGCAAATGCACTGTTTCTACTGGTGTGCAGAGCAGGTAAAATGTGCTTTTGACATGTTTTGAGAAATACTTAAATAATGCTTCTTTTGGACACCTCTTTATTATTTTTACATCTATAATGCTTTTAAATAATTTAATTAACATAATGTTTTGCATATTGGGTATTTTTTCTTCTAGAATGTACTTTAAAAAAAATAATTCTGTTTTAAAACAGAATGTAACACATTATATATTAATACAAACTAATGCAATTTGTATCACACTAACATTAACAAAGACAATATTGTTGAGGTTTAATTATGTCACATGAAGATACCAGTATCCAATTGATGTTCAGAAATGTTTTCATGTTGTGCTTTCAAAAGCTTGGAAAGGTGTAGTGGAAGCTAAGTTCAGAAACTCAAATACAAATTGGGTGCTACCTAGTTATGTTTTTCATCTTTTTTTCAGTGACATTGATTGGGGTTGTACAACATTTCTAAGGACAGCTCTTGTGCTTGCTGACATAGGTTCCAAATGCTTTGATCACAACCTATTCCTGCAGCACAGGTAGTGCAGCCAAAGAAACCTTAAACTGACTTGGGGAATGCAGTTCCAGGGTCTAAGAACAAGAACCTTTTACATCTTTGGCTTTTCTGTCTAAGGCAATTGAATGCTGTATGCCAGCTACTTTTTTCATCAATATTTTCTTCATGAAGGTTTCTGTCCCCCAGAGAAAAAAAGTTGTCTCTAACAATTCAAATGTACTAGAATGCTTCTCTGCCTTTTAAATACTAATGAATTCAAGCTCACACCCAAGTAACAGAACATGAATGCACAGAAATTTATATCTGTATTTTCACTGTTTTCTTCCATGATATACAAGAAGTCTTGGGAACAGTGGGGAGACAGAGTTAATATGTATATTTACAAATTTGTGTACATATTAATTTTATTGTGTAAACAATTTGCTTATACAAATCAAATTAACTTTTTTTCTACCTGACATAACATTCATTTAAAGGGCTTTCTATCTTTCACCTTAAAATATTCTTTCATGCTATTAAGACATAATCATAAAAAGCAAACAGAAATTAAGGCAATTCATATTTTCATGCCTCAGATAGTTTTAATCTGCTGGTTTAAGTTTTAAAATATAAAGTAAATACAAAATAAAACTTCTGGTCATGTTAGTGTGTTTGACAGGGAGTGAAATGCATGGAAAATTAAGATGTAAGTTGAAGCAAGATATAAAACAAATTCTTTCAATTAGGAAGTTGAAGAAATGGAAGTGTATGCAAAATAGCACCTGAAAAAAGAATCAAGATTTCCATTCTAGCCAACATATGATTTCATTAGGCTGATAACACTATGTAGAGGCTGAAAATTATGCAACTGAAATAGAACTGCCCCTGAATTCTTGTCAAAAAGGAATTGCCTGATAAGGCTGGGGCAAGGAGATAAGTGCATAAAGATATGTGCATAAGATATGGTGATAAGACTGAAGAGCAGTAAGGAGATCTTAATAGTTAGAGCCTGAGGGAGAGTAAAGAGCTTATTTGGGCAACTAATTATCTGAAAAGAAAGACTGAGTGAGTATGCAGATGCCCCGAAGCAGGCAGTAAGAAAAAACAAAGCAAGAGAAGTAGTGAGGCATTGACCATCTTTGTAACTGAGGGTTCTCTGCAAAAGCAAGTTTTGAGAGTAAATTAGTTTAATGTGTATGAAATAGTGCTGGACCCTGTTTCATCCCTCTCCTTGCAACTGTTTTCCAGAAGCACATTTAAGTGTCTGGCAAAGATTTTTTTTCATTGCAGTCACTGTGTGGTACTAAGCCATTTCTTGTGCAGTGCTAAGCAGCACCAGGTATCACCACAAAGCTCTCCGTGGCAGAAGCAAGCAGCTGGGTGTTAATAGCTGCATATCAGCAGCTGATCTGTAATGAGAAGTTCCCTAGAGCACCCACTTCCCAGCTCTGTAAATGTAACGATTTGCATGTTGCTCAATTAATATGTCATCCCTTATTTATATTTGCAGTATTTACATATTTTTACATCCATGATTGATGGTGTATATACAACAGCACAATAAACACATTAGAAATACCAGATGGGTTGGTGGATGAGATTAGATTACTGTTGCTGTCATCTCCATCACACATCAACCAGACTCAGTCTGATCAAACAAGAAATCCACTTCCACTTAATTAGCATAACCTCACTGTACTGTAGTTTATTGGGCGGTACTGTCCCCATCACAAGATATTAAGATTAAATGCTGTGATGAAACTGCAAGTGCAGGCTTCATCTTCTCTTGGATTACTTCCTAGGAAATTCAGCAAGATAACACCAGTAATTTTTCACTGTCCGCAGAGTCTGTGTCTGAATTAAAATCCTTTAAACTCATGATCTGTTTCAGTGGTGGCTTCCATCAAATCAAACCCCCTCCCAAAACAATTCAAAAAACCCATCAATCCAAACACTAAGTAGGTAAACAAACTCCAGCTTCGTCTAGGACACTTGAAGATGTGAAAGTTATCCCCTGGCCCATTGGAAGGAAGATCTGAGGAATTAATTGGTATAGTGTCTTCCTGGGAAGGGTCATGACTCAAGCTTTGAACAGCTATGATAGGCAGCATATCAAAATTTTTGAGGGGGTCCTACAAAGAAGTCAGCAATTTCAGTGTCTGTGCTTGCTATTATGAAATAACTGTCTTCTGCTGGTTTTCTGCTAGTTGGTGATCCAGATCAAAGGAAATCATGGTATTCACATGGCAGGCTGTGTTTAACTTTAGACTTACTGAAATTATATCAAGTTCTAGCACCAAGGTAGGCCAAATTTGCTGTTCTAATTCCTGGTAAGCATTCTAATAATTGGTGAGAATAGACAATAATTTTTGCCTATGCTTTATTTCCCTGTGTTTTTTTAAACTCCCTGACTAGTGTTATAAGCTAGGCATAGAGATTTCTTTAATAGAAACTTATGTGGTTTCTTCAATGCTTTAATCTTTGCTTCCATTATTTCTTCTTTATTGAATCTTACTGTTAGAAAACTGTCAACCCATCTCCTTCATTTCATTCTCAAATTTCCTGTGATGTACTACGATTTTATATATGTTTAATAAATTGGGTGCATGGGAGTGAGATACCTCCTCAGAAGAGATTGAAGAGAGCTTTTATATCAAGCAGATTATTTCTGTCTCTGTGGCAACAAATAAATTCTTCCCATTTTCTAATAATATATCTCAGTAATGTGTCTGCTTCATACTGAGTGATGCAGTAAATTTTTCTCAAATACTCTAGGTAACTTTCCAGTTTTACCCCTTTCCCCTTTTAACATAAATATTGATGAATCAACTTGTGTGAACTACAGACCTCCCTCGAGGTAAAGCTGTCAAGCCAAATAAGGCCATTTAATTCAGTACCCCTGAATTTAAAAGTATAATAAATTCTGGGTTTTGCTGATTCTTTATGTACTAAAGAATATTTAACTGTGTGTGTACGCTTGTGTAAATTTTTTGTTTAGATATATTTCAAAACAGTCTACCTCTTTATCAGACACCTCTATATGACCTATTTTTATTTTGGCAACTGCTGAGAGGGTAAGAATTCGATCCTTTGAATACCAAACATGTGCCAAGCTAGCAATTTAATGCTGGTAGCAGTGGGATCTGTCAGATCATCAGCTGTATGTTATTCAACTGATTAAGCAGGAGTTGCACCCATCTCACCAAGAACTAATAGTGAGAGCAATGTGTGGAGAAAGGTATTTCTGTTATGTTCAGAGCTACATGAAACCCAGTGAAATGTAGAGGGAACCCTCAACAGAAAACAAGAAATTGTATCTTTAACATTTTGGGGGAAATATGTCCTTCTTGCTACAGTTCTAGAGCACTGAAGGGGTTGAGGCTCTAATAAAAAGGAAGGGGTTTAGGTTTCCTAGGGAAGGTGTAGAGCTAGTACATCTTCAATATTTGTATCAGCAAAGACAGCAAGAGAGCTCTACTGCAAACTGCTCCTGGTAACTTTTCCCACTGTGTGCACAACTGTCCTGATCTCAAAGAGATGGGTTTAGAACTACTGTGTGCTAAACCTGCTGCAAGTGAGAATTAAGAAACAAAAATCAGCTCCTGCAAAAAAAGGCACATTCCTGCTGTAGCTGTAAAACAAAGGGATTCTTAGACTTACTGAGTGGAAGCACTTCTTCAGCAATTCAGAGCAATATGCCTTGGCTTTGCTGTGTACACAAACCTCCTAAAGCTGCTTAGTGAAATGAGATGACACTGCTTAGTACTGCTGTAAGGGAACCCACAGGAGAATTAACAGTTCCACCTCCACACTACATGGATGGCCCTTGCCTAATCCAGGGTGCATGTTTATTCCCCTAACTGGATGACAAAATATCAAAACTAGATGTAATGAGATCTGGCTTTTCTTCCTGTGAATCCTAAATACCTGAGGGTTTGAAAAATATGAGGATGAGAGCTAGAGACTTGTCTTTTATTTCTCCCTAATGCATTTTCAGTCAAATTCTACTCACAGCAAGTAGTAATTATTGTAGTAGTCCACATATTTTAGTTAAGTTAGTGGGAAAGTCTCAAAATATTTTCAAAATAAAGATTGACTGGACCAGATATGATAAGTTTTGAAGCATTTCTAGGAACTCTTCATTACAAAAAAAAAATTTAAAAATTATGGTATCGTCTACCACTAAAGACAAAAAATTACAGTTTTCTTGTGCCTCTGCCTTTCCAAGCTAATGGTTTGGCTTTCATAACATCTTTTGGACAGTTCTGCAAATCTACTTTCTTCTTAGATTTTTCCATGGTACTTTTAATGATAAGCATATAAGACTATCATGATGAAGTCCTTTTACTCTCATTATATTTAAACAGATACCTTAATATTTCTTTCTAAAATCAGACAATAAAGAGAGGAAAAGTGATGCACAGGATTTGCTGTCTCTCTCATTCAAAAATTCAAAATATATGGGATAGCATTAGACTAGGAATTCTCTTTCTTTTATGCTCTTTTTAAGTTACACATTTCCTTCAAATGAATCCTTTTCTCCCTGCCAACTATACACGTGTATGAAATGTTTAACAGATTTGATAATAACTTTAATTTCAATAACATACATAAAAATATTAGTGATAAGCAGAAGATATTACCCTACAGCTTGCTAACTCAACACACAAAAATGTAATCATAGATAAGAAACCAAACTTTATCCTATTTGCAGGAGCAGACTACATAAATATCTTCTAAATAAATAAATAACCCATTTAATAAATACAAATAGGAAAACGATGTGAACTCTAAAAATGCTTTTCTGCATTTATTAGATGGTAATATATGCTTTCTAAAGATAATGCACTTATCTCACTATCTCCCCAAACTCTTACTTTTTGAGTAAATCCCTCAGCTAGATAATAAAAACTTGGCTTCAGACAGGAGACTCATATGTTTGGTTGGGAATAAAATATACTGATTATAAGCATAAGGTGATGAGAGCAATAAGTTTAATTTAATTTACTTTGAACATTATAGATTGAATGCTAGAATAGTACTGAAGCATGAATTCAGCAATCTGTCATAAGCTATAGAGAGAATGGTTGTGGGGGTTATACTGGGGTTTTTATACATACTGTTCTGAATTGTAGAGTATTGAATAAACTTCTTTAATTCCACTGCCAATAAGGTGAGCAGCTAAAAGCTTCTGCCCTTATTTGTTAGTTGCACTTCAGAAAGATCAAAACCATTTTTGAATTCTGATAATTTCTTTCAGAGAAAATGCCTTTAAATCTCCTTCAACATTACAACAATAGAACAGTTTAAAGAAATGCATCAAAGCTCTTCGACTGCACCTTGTGCCCACTCCCTGGTTGTAGTGCAGAAATCAAAGGTGGAGAATAGGGCTGCTCAATGTGAACAATGGCAATGGACCCAGGTATGATTTTGCTTCCCTGACCTCCATCATAAGGAAGTGATCACAGAACACAATTACTAGGAGCAGGATTAGGCTTTTATTGCCTGTAAAGCTCTTTGAAGTTAAGTATTCACTGATTGCAACAGTCATATTAAAGTACAACCAGAGATTGAAAACTGTTTGTTATTGCCCCTGGTCAAATAGTGCCATAATGCTGAGAAGAGAAATGCCTTTAAAATATTAGCCTGAAAGTTGTATCACTCCTGCTAACTTTATTCATCTTTACTACTAAATTGTGAGCTTTTCCCAACTCAGTATGACAGATACTTCACATTGTGTTTAAAATAAAGTTCTGTCTGCATCTTAATATATAAAGAGTTTTTTTTCAAATTAGAAGTGTCCCCAATACTCTGTAAGTATATTCCTCTTATGCTTTCACATCAAGAGTTGTTTCATCTGCAAGTAGAAATCCATGGTTACCAGCACCAGCACTTGGACAGCAAACTAGTTTAAGAGATTTCATTCCTCTCTTTGCTCTCTTCTTCTCTTTATTCCACTCCCCTGGTCTTATTTTATGAACCTTTTATGTGCCTGTTAGTCTTCCCTAAAAGCAGATGTATTGAAAAAGGGAAAAGGGAGGGGGAGAGATAAACATCATTGAGGCTTGTGAGCACGTTTCAAAGTTAGTTTCAGGCAGCTGACAGGACAGCATGAATGGGACTGGTTGGGGTGCAGGAAGGTATGGCTTGTGAAGGGAAGAGATGCAAAATCTTCCTTCTTGGTGGCACAGTCTTTAGTTGTTTTGTCTGCTCACAAAAACATAGCTTTTGGTTTCCATGACCTATTTCTGTGATCTGCCAAAATCTTCTTCCTGTGAATGGGGAAATTTCTAAATATCTCTTTAACAGTCATGTATTAAGTCAGACATTAAATTACAGTAAAAGGATGCTTATTCCAGTTTTCTGGGTGTGATAGAAATGGCACGATCTTTCATTCAAACATATAGACTTTTAGTTATATGTTATTTTATGCCAATGGAAACACATTGAGGATCCAGAGTTTGAGTCTTGGGACCAAAAGAAAGAAAAATTCTTTTTTTACCATTTACTTGCTTGTCTTCTGGAGCCTAAAAGCCATTGAAGTCAATGAAAAGACTGATCCACTAATTTCCTCCACTTAGGAGTCTAGACATCAGATGTGTCACGAAAGCTTGGTCATTTGCTGTCCCTCTGCATTAAATAGTCTTCAGACTATGTTTTTTCCACTATTTTTAGGGAAGAAACATTCTGTGAAAAAGCTTATTGCTTCTCAATCAGCACAGATTTCAAATGCTCAGGTACAAAGCCTAGTTTTTCAAAAGGAAGGTTTTTAGACATGGCTTTCCCTGCTTCTTCTTGTCTACCTCAGATTGTCTGTGTGGTGTTCAGATGACTTCAGCATTTTCAGCATTTTCATCACATCAGCTGGACTACATAAAGAGAAAACAGATATTTCCTTGAATTTCCATACCTTACTTCAACTGTCCAAAATTCAACACATTCATAACCACTACGGACTTTGAATAAGACCCAGAAGATACACATGATATATACACACTCTGCTCATTTAAAGAAATGCACTTAGTACTGTGCTGTAATGCCTATAAACAGAACCCTAATGTTACCATTCAATAGATGCTTACATTTTCTCTATCATGATGCTATGGTAAATGTAGCTGTCCATACTCTAATCAGGTAGATTGCCTCATTGTTCAGCATGGGTGTCCTTTTATTAACTGGTAACACATTTCACTGACAGAGCAGAAATAAAAAAGGGGCCAGAATCTCTATTATTCATTTCCTATGTAGCCACAGTTTTGCACAAGTTAGTCTGAAGTCACCAGCCAGAGCCAAAAGGAAAAATTTGGAATAAACATGGGACTCCTACAAAACCCAAAAGAGTACATTCATGCTATGATCCTGAGAACCTCCCAGCTGCAGCGTGCATCCAGATTCTGTTTTATTAAATCCTGAGGGGATACTCAGATGTCATATTCACTTCCCAGTTTCTGTTCCCATTTCCCAGCTGGCTATTGTCTCCATCCTTCCAGGGCCATAGTGTTCAAAAATGTCCAAGACCCCCAGAAAGCAATAATATGTTTCAAAAGTAGCAGGTAATGGAGTCAGGTTTGCTACCCACACACATTCTCTCTTTTTTGCTCCATGGCATGGATATTACTTTCATCACACCACCTGAAGCAGGAAGGATAAAAGGGGCTTCAGATCTTGCCCAGAAGAGCCTGGAAGAAAAGGAATAGCAGAAATTATGTCCAGTGCTCCTCAGCAGGTGACTGTCACACCAATGGTCCACGATTAACCAAAGTATTCCAGGGAGAGTCATGGAGCAGGTTTATGCTTCAGCTCTCTGCAGTTCTGCAAGAATGCAGAATCTGAGAAAAGGACATTCAATATTTTCAACAGGCAAGGATAGTGTTTTGTTTCACGTACTTATGATTGTCGTACCTCCAGGAGAAAGATAGGAAAAAACTCCAAAATATGTTTTCCCTTTACAATTTAAATGTCTCATTTAGGACACAAGTCAGTGTCATATATACTTGTTACTTCTTCTGTATAAATTTGGCTGTTACTTTACTTAACAGGACTTGACTGAAAAAGGAGTGAACAGAATATATCAGGAGACCATGAGATGACATCCAAAGATTAAGATTTCCTTCTGAAAGTAACCATTTCCCAGTAAAAGGGCTTTTATAGATGCCTTATCCTTGGTAAATGTATTTTACAATTAACAAAAAACCTGAAGTATTTATATGTAGGAAAAAAGTTTTGGCACTATGTTTTGTTACAAAATCTATCAAATTGGTTGGGATTTTCTCACTGATTTCCATGGCCATTGGTCCACGCCTTGGATGAACAAATAACAGAACAATTAAACAAAGAGAGACATATCTCTCTAAACAACAGGAGACAGATTTACTGTTCTAACATGGCTATTGTATCTTGCAATCATATGCTTATCTACGACAGTAGTGTAAAATATAATTAAAATAATGCTTTGATCTGTAAAGAAAAACAGAAAAAATAGTTTACCACATATTCATATACTTACCAAAAATATCAGAAAGAATGGGTTTTAGACAATTCGTCACTAGAAAATTGGCTGTCAGGGAATATGACAATCTCTTTCTACAAGAACAATGTAGTTATTAAAAAGTGTAAATTGCTTCTACATCACACAGTTTTTTATCTAAGTTGGTTTGAAAATACTAGTCTTTCATTGGCACTTTTTAACAGCTACAAGATTAACTTTACATAATACATTTGAGACCACAAATACTTTTAAGAGAAACAATTGAAAATTTGTTCTTAATTGAAAATACATATTGAAATTATAGAAGATAGCATTTTTCCCAAGATGTATAAGTCACAATATGCATTAATTCTTTCTGTCTCTGGTTTCTGTCTTCTGAATTGCAAGATCTTTATTTAATTATTCATAAACGATACTAAAATAATTAATATGATCTGTATGAAATGATAATTTCTTCTGGTGTAAATTGAGTCCCAGGGGTTAAACATGTTTCCTCTTCAGAAGATAGTAAGGTAACAAATGATAAAAATTCCCCCTTCAGATTTTCCCCCAGAAACATGAATGGAGAGGCAGAAATCAGCATTTAGGAGTTGGAAGTGTTCTCCAACAGTAGCTGGAACCAGGAGGAGCAGCAGGAGTGTTCAGGTCTCATGTGGTATCCTATGCTCCCTCCACAGCTGCCACCAACAAATGAAAGCAATAGTTTTCTCTTGGATACTGAATCAGAAAGTTAATTTCCTTTCACTGCTTTCTTACCACTTTCTCCTTCCCCTTTCTTAGTCTCTCCCTGCCTCAGTACAACCTTTGTCTAGCTCTGTACTGTATGCATGACCAGTTTTAGTTCACCTGCATTCATGAGATACTCCACTCTTATGCAAGGGATTAAACCACTTCTGAACTCAAGGGTCAGTCTTGTCACTAAAAATGTTTATGTTTATTAAAAACCAAACCAAACAAAACAGTGAATTGCAGTAGTTAAGGCTTTTTAGTATCATTTTTATGTGCATAACAGCCAGCACAAGGGAGGTTTCTAAGCACTACTAGAATAAAAATGAAAGTGGATTCTGCAATCCTTTACAGAAACATTTTAGTTCTCTAAGATTCATGACCATTTGAAGCCAGATGTCTAGTTCCCTTGGGCACATCTGGAAATCCTTGTCTTATAGTCTTTCTGTATAGAGGGACCTTGTCTGGCAAGCAGCTAAATGTATACCCTAAGCAGACTATTGATAAGAAAGTGGTAATTAAATGGTACAGGTGTAACAAAATTATTAAAACATTTAAAATTAATAAAACATTTAACAGTTCATCAGACATTCAAACTAATGTATATAATTTGCATTAAGATTTAAACTTCTAATAATTTTAGCTTTAATCCCAAGATCATTTCACCTCAAAAGATTTGCTGGCAATATTCCTACTCTGGTTTTAAGTTAATGTGCTTCTGCCAAAGGAATAAAAGAAAAAAGTAGGCAATTTGACAGAGCTTTACAGACAAGTTTTATGCAGAAACTCAGCAAAATGCTGGATCATGGCTCTCCTTCCTTAGAATTGCTGAGTAACTTCCTTTGTTGAGTTTGTACAATGCTGAGATAATGCAATGATTTTAATGGAAAAGATGCTCAGACTTCTCAGTTCTTGCACTAACTGCTTGCCAGCAATCTTCATTCACACACCATCAGAGCAATTTCTTGATTAGGCCTAAAGTTCTTTGTGCCTTGAATCTTAAATTTTGCATCCGAATTACAGAAGCATTTTAGAAAGATAAAATGTTCTATCACTTTTTGATGAACACAAGTACGTGATGAAGATGTTGAGGTTTCAGAGAAAAAAAAGGCTAGAACCTCTTCTTTTGTTAAGTGTATTGGTATACAAACACTGGTGAATAGTGTGGTAATATTAAAATGAAAGAAACAAATAAAATCTTCAAAACAAAAAGGACTGAGTTGTGTCTAAACTCTGTTATTAGAGAAGAGAAAACAGTGAAAATTATTGCTATTCTTTTTCCATCTTTCTCAAAGGAGTGGAAAGGCTGGAGTGTTTCAACAACAAAAGGTTTGATTTTGTTTCAAAGTTTATGAATGATCAGCATCAAACTCCATAATGGAGTGTAAAACTGAGGTGTTTACTTGTAGCACTTTTTTGACAGGGTTGAACTTAAACCAGGTCCTGCTACTGCAAAGGGTATGACAGGGAGGGGGGTTCCAGAAAATTTTTCCACATAGGTTCCTTGATCTATGTGAAGGACATTTCACAGAGCCCATGTTCCCATTTTGCTTCTTTGAACATCCAAATGATCTTAAAGAAGAGGGGAGGAGTAGACTGACTAGTTAGATTCATAAGATCAAATCCTGAAGCCAGTTTCCCATTTTTTACCTCTATCACTGTGAGAGGATTTGGAAAAGCAGTGTTTGGAGGGAGTCTCTTGTCTCTCTTTTGCATTCCTTTTTGATGTCTATTCTGCAGCTCAATAATTACACCTGTGCAACTAAGGGATATCAGCTGTTGCAATTAAACTTATGTAAAATTCTGTAGACAGAGAAATCCAAACTGGAAGAGACTTAGTGATTAGGATGACCAAGGGGCCAAAAAGCCCCTTGAGGGAAGAAAAGCAATGTATTTTTTTAACTTAGCCAAATATGGGGACACATAAAGTATGGTAATCTAAATAAAACATTGCAGAAAGCTGGGAACAGAATCACCATATGCAATGCAAAAGAAAGGCCATAAACCTCAGAGATCAGAGATTTTCTTCTGAAAAAATCTAAGGCTAATGACAATAGAATCAAAACAAAAACAAAAACAAACAAACAAACACAAAAAGAAAAACCTCAAACCAAAAAAAACCAACCCCAAACCAAAACTAAAACCAAACACTACTTGTCTTTAAGGTGGAGATTATGAATAGGTCATTAAAAGACCTCTAATACTTGAAGACTGCTTTTGCCAATCCTGATTTAATCCTCTGCCCCTAAAAGAAAATGTGTTTTGCAGAGTGGAAGATGCAAAGAGCTGCATTCACTGTAGACAGAAAGCCAACCTGGCACCATCACTGTGGTGATGGGTAAAATGTACTGGTGGCACTGGGGAGCTGCTCAGCCAGAATTTGGGCAAGATGAGCATTTAATGGCTAATAATGGACATGGCTGAATCATCTCACCCCTGCTCAGCCACTAAATCTCTGCCTGGCAGATTTTAGGCTTTATGGCATTTTTAAGAAGCAACAAGCAATTCCATTTACTCAAAATTTCCTCAAATGAAGACAAACACTTTTTTTTTCAGAGTTAAATTTTTCAAAGTGTTGACTGTGTATAATTGTCCATATATCACCAATCACAACTTGTTAGCACAGGCAGTGGCAGACTAGTCTTTTCCTGATAGCAAGGAAAAAGAAAAAGTCCTTTAAAATATTTTCCATTAGAAGACTTAACACAGAAATTAATAAAGATAGAGGAAAATATAGCAAACCAGACAGCAATTTGGAAGCACATGCAAACTGGGGTTTTTTGCTTTTCTCTAAAATTCTCCCAGGAAATGTGCATTTCTACTGGCTAGGAGGGATGAGCCTTAAAGGATAATCAGGCTTACATGAGACCCAGATTTTCAGTAAAGTAGGAGAGAGAGGTTTCTGGTTATAGCTAAGCAGAAGAGCGCAAGGGAAAGGTTTGTTTTGTAAAAATATGTTATGCCATCTCCATAATTTTCTATTACTAGTCACTCTCAGCATTAGGTAATTAGGCAAGGGGGAACCAGTATCACCCTATATGGATCAATACCATGAATTATTAAATTAAAAGGTATAAAATTAATACACTTTTAAAATATAGAAAAATTTTCAAAATTATTTTCCTGAAGCATCTCAGGTATTCAAAGGTATCTTTTTTATGCTCCTCTTTCTGCTGTTTTTTGAATATAGATGTTACAGATTTTCAGTCCCAGGTGGAGAAAATTCCAGCTTCCAAATCAACACAAGCCTAAATTTCCCAGGCTTAACTCATTGCCCCTGTATTGTTCTCTGTTTTATACTGATAATTCTGTTTTGAAACTTATCTTTGTCTGTATTTAATGTGCCTACACTACAGGGAGTACTTATCATAATTATCATACAATTGGAATCAAAGATTATAAGGGTAAATGCCTGTAAGGGACTTGCTAGGATTTAAATGTTGACTGTCCTGTTATTTCATGCCAAGCTTAGGAGCATTGTGTGCTGCCTTGCTTAGGTCCCTTAATGATCACTGTTCTAACAGTGTGAAACTGCCTTCTAAATAGGCATAAAATGCTCCCAGTTGGAGGCCTCTCTTTACAATCATTCAAATCAGTGCCAAAGCCTAATAGATTCAGTGGAATACAAACATATTCTTGAGGTTTTTTCTTTTTTTTTTTTTTTTTTTCTTTTTTCAAAGATTGAAAATATGCATGACTTAAAACAGAAGAAAATATTTGTAGTTCTCAGGATAGCAGAATCCCAAACTCAATCTTGCATGAGGGGCTAGAAGGACTGCACATCTTTAGACTTTGCCCTATAGTTGGGAGATACAAACCATCTATGACTGTCTGTGGTTGAATTAATGTGGAATTATATTAAAAAGGGATTTTTTATCCTCCTCCTAATGGGTCCATTTACCCTAGTGTGTGCTTTTACTGAAATATGAAAAGAGTAATTTGGTTTGGTAAATAATTTAACCTTTTGTCAATTATTTTCTTTTAAGTAGAAAAAAGAGACAAACTAATTGTATATAATCACATATTCAGGCATGATATAATCAAACACCATTTAGGATAAGAGTGGGAATTGGGAATGGAGGGTGGCCCATGACATACTGTACAAAAAATGAAACACACAACTTTTAAAGTTTCAATTTGCTTCACAATGCAATGAAGAACTTATTTAAGTCCTCCAAGACTTTACAGGCTGTAGTTTACTGGGTCATGCCATCTGCCACTTGCTGAAGTATTTCAACAGAACTATTTCAAGAAATATTATTCAATAAGTATTTAATTGAATTGTAATAACATGAAGGAACTTGTAAATAGTTACATCAGCAAAAATTTTTAGTTTGTTAAGGAATATAATAGGTTGCACAGATTAAAAAAATTCTGTGATATCTTTAATTTTGGACCTTGTCATTATGGACTCGGGTGTTTCCCTGCTCCTTTATTCAAAATGATGTGAAGTCTAGGTGTTGCCTGAGAGATGCAACAGTAGCTGAAAGCTGATATTCCTCATTGAGACTACAAGAAATATATTGGGAACATTATTGATTTCCTTTGTTAAAGAACTAAAAACCAGGAAAATAAAATTATAAAACTGTATTACCAACCAATTTTTTAAGAATATCGATTTCTTGCCTCTGCCTCAGAATAAAAAAAAAAGTTACTGAAGCTTGAAACTTTGTTCTAAAGGTGAAAAAAACCTATCTGCAGTTTACAGAAGGGACATCTAAAAGAACACCTACAAAACTGCAGCAATTTTGCTCCATAAAAAATGAGCCAGTAATTTCTTCTCCAAGTGCAAGACACTCTGTTTTATCTGTTGTCATGCACTGCCAGCGTATGACTGTGCCCTGCTTGAAGAGGATGTTAGTCCATGACCTTGCACAGGAGAGGGTCTCTGCAGATGGAATAGATACTTGGCAGTATCAGGAAAATTTCAGCTTAGCCTTTCACACATTGTGTACAGCATTTCCATTTCCTTTTGGGTCTGTCTGCACTTAGCAGATCACAGTGATTAACAGAAATGCAGCAGATTTCCCAATATCTACAGAGCACAGGCAAATGGCCAGGGCCCACGTTCTTGCCAGTGTTGGCAGATGTACCAATCCCTTCCCTGGATTTTCCAGCTCCCAGGGACTGAAATCCCAAAGACTTTGCTCCTATGGGAGAGCCAGTTCTTACTTTTAGGCACAAGACCACATCTTCTCTTAAAGATTTTCTTACTTTTCCTTATGTTCCCCTCTCTCTTCCTACTGCCACCTCCCCAGACACATTGGAAATTCATAATAGGAACTGGAGGAGCTCCCACCTTCCATTTTCATTCTCCTTGCAGTCTGAACACAACTGATGAGGAAACAGAAATGCTGATGCAGCCTAGGTTCACCCAGAAAGGGAGAAAGCAGCCAAGTGTCTTAACCCATATAAGCTTCTGGAGTTACTCAGGAGCCAAAATTTTAGGGAACATATAGTCACGAGAGGAAAGACAAATTAACCAAACACAAACACAGGTTTGTGTATCCCGGCCCACACAAAAAACTCCCAACCCAAACCAACAACAAAAAAGAAACAAGAACAAAAAACACAAACAAAACCCAAAACATCAACAAAAACAACAAATAAAAACAAACAGCAAATGAAAACAAACAACAAAACCAAAACCAAACAAAGCAAAACTAAACAAAAAATAAAATTGCCTTCCTAATGGCAAACTAGAGACATTTCACACTCAGTCCTTCAAGCCTACATATTTTCCTAGCTATTAGGAATGCAATAGATTGTTTCCTCTTCTTTGAAGAAAAGTGGCCCTGGTTTGTTTTTATCTTTTCCCTTATGTTTATCCTCTCTGTTAACCTTCAACTGTGTCTTTCCAGTCTGTCTCATTCCTCTCTTCTATTCCTTCAGTTTATGTCCTGACAATCCCAGGTGTCCAAATATATGCCAATGTTCTAATGTTCAAAGTCCATCTCTGAAGTTCTGAGATCTAAGTGTTGCAGAGGAGCAACAACTGTATCTCAGAGCAGGGTAATAAAAGTGCTGAATCCTGGATACAGGAGTCCAAATTAAGACATCACAATGCTGAGAACATTGCCATGGTTTAACTCCTACTCATATATAAATATTTGGTAGTGAAAATAATTTTCCTTTTCAAGTTTTTGCATTCCATAGAATCTAGAAAACAAAGCTCTGCTTCACATAGCCCTGTTTTGTTTTCAAAATGAGAGTAGATTATGCTTTCGATATCCAAAAAAGACGCAAAAGATGTTTCTGGTGCTTGATGCACTATTTTAAATAACTAGTCTGAGTTTACTGCAGTCCTTCAGGAAAATGTAATTTCTGTTTTCTTTTAAGACTAAGCATATTTCAGTCTTCAGTATTTCCACATAAATACTTGTGTGATTTGGGTTTCCTCAGTCACCACTGCTGAAGGTGGTCACTTCTACTGGTGGAAGTAGAGGAAATATGAGATACCTAATGGAGAACTTAGTTAGAGCATGAATCACAGCTTTTCTTATGGTTTGTCTTTGGTACAGATGCTTTTTCCTTTCTTCCATGGCTGTTTTTTCTACAGGAACTGGTTTAGAACGAGAAACCAGATAATGGCTCCACTTTCTCCAGAAACCAACAAGAATGGCTTCTGTGTGAACCACTGGCTGTTCCATCCTTATTTTCAATGCTTTTGAAACATCCTTTTTTTCCATATATTCATGGGTATCCTCTCAGGAATTCACAAAAAAAGTATTATTCAACATGGCATGAGCAATTAGGCTTTATCACACCATGTGGCAGGAGTTTCTGTTCCAAACCTAGATCACTTACAAAGTGCATGAGAAACCGTAATTTTCACACTTAGCCAATCTTCCATTTAAAAAACTAATCTAAACTATTCTGTAGTAATAACTTATATTTTTTTAAAAAAGGCTATCTGAAATGAAGCCAGACAAAAATAAATCTATTAATATATAGTGTGTGCAGGGAGGCACAAGAAATAAATGCTATATTGCTTCATTTGTGATGGGAAAAACTGAAGTTAAATCAAACTGTCAAAAATTAAAATTACCCTTCCTAAAGTATGCTTGTGTGCATCCTTTATACTGTCAACATCTAAGCAGGATATCACCTCTTCTGTGTAAGAAGAAAAAGAGAGGAAGAAAACCAGCAAGCCACTAATTTAATGATTGCTTCTATGTAAAAAAATAAGCATGTGCACTCATGCATAAGAGCATTCACAGCGGTAACAGCCTCTATACCTGTCACAGAGATGATGTCATTGTTTCCATCTGCACTTAAAATGTATTTTCCATTAGCAGAGGGGAGCTTCTCCCAGACTGACAGTTACAGTACAGCCCCTGCCACAACAGTGTAATTGTTTCCAAAGGTAAATTACTAGCCAGGACTTGCAGGGATTTCTGTCCACAACTTCTGATCTCAGAAATTTTTTCGTATCATAGGGCTAATGAGGTAAATGAAAGAGGTAAAGATGTGTTTGGTTGAAGTAGATTTGCACTCTTATGTAAATTTTATTTCTGAGTATCACCTTGTATAGATGTGATACAATCTCTTATTTTTAAATCTATGTTGGTATTAGGTAGTTTAATCAGGATTCAAGAAAATGTTGCCTAAATATCAATAAAAGTTGTGACTTCCTACTGCTTCATGATACTCATTAATTTGCCTTTTTTTATTTCAAACTAACCACTGTATCCAGCAAAGAAATAATAATTGTAAGCCAAAATTAAGAAAATTTTTGTAAACAAATATAATACCATATTATGTCAATTTGCATGGCAAAAAGGAATGCAGGAACTGTTACAAAGTTAGGAATAAGGTTCATTATGTATTGCAAGACATTATCTCTGAACATTAATTGATTTTTAAAATTAATCCACATAGTTTCATATCCTTTCTAAACCTGCTTTTCATTAGTATTCTAGCTATAAAGTTTGCTGCAAAAGTTCTTTGTGGATCTACGTATGTTTTCTATTCAAGGCCTGAATAAATACATTATACTGGATGGAATATTCATGGGAAGACTTTCAGTATCCTATTAGAAAAACAGAGTTTTTAATTCTGCACAGTGTTAGAGGAAATCTAGAACTTACTATTTTATTGTTATGCCAATCACTCTCTACCATTCTATCTATACAAACGTAGTGGACAGACTGTACTAAATTGTTGAAGTATAACACTAAAAAAATTCACTAATGATGCACTCACCTACAGATTTATTTATTTATTTATTTACTTTTTGTCTGAAATACTGCTACCACCACCCAGACTTTGAATGAATCTCTGCAACAGCAACCAAAAACCAACCTGGACAAAAGAGACCTCACTGCACATCCCCAGCTGGAACTGGCCATCTAAATCCATTAGGAGCTGGATAATGAAGTAACACCTATCTCAGAAAGCAATAAATAGCACCTCCACTGAGGAAGAACACCATACTCAGATCTGGAACACCATATGGAAGCTGCAGGCTGGGCAGAGGAACTGCTAGATATAGGATCTGAGCTATCAGCCATGATCACAGGGAGGTTTCCATTCCCTGGGCTCATCTGAACTGGCTGGATGAGCAAGGCTGAGCTGTGATTTGTGTGAGCTCTGTGCTTGCAGGGCAGGCATCACTGGCCACAGGCTGTGTTTGTCCTGCCAAGAAAATCAGCTTTAGGTTGTGTGTCAGTGACTGCTGTGATCTGCTTGAACAGCCACCGTGCTGATCTCTCCAGACATCCAGAAAAGGATGCAATGCCTGATGGGCAAGTAAAACACAGATGAGATCTGCATCTCCTGAGTCAGTCACCCAGCCCACAAAAGACTTAAGAAACCTTTTCTGACCCTCAGTGAACAGAGGCCCAGAGCTAAGACAAAGGAAGAAAATCCCAGCCTGCTGCTCACAAGACTGAAACCAAGACTGAGGAGTCACAGGGAACCTAATCCAACATTGCAAAGGATTACATTTTGCTTAACTGACAGTGTCTCCCTTAATCACTGTAGAAAATATGAAGCCTCAAACTTGCCATTCAGCAAAAAAGTGAAGAAATGGAGTACTAAAGCATTCTCTGCCCCATGCTCTGTGTGCTTTAGGCATTTCAATTGGGGTAAATGCTCAAAATAATACAAGTGCCCAAACTCTTGTCTGTCTTTCCCTGCAGACTCATCAGTTCAAACTCTGATAAACTGAGCATCCTGCTTCACTGTGGTATTTTCAAAGTAGTTGTCCACATCTGAGCTAGTAATTCTTAGGCTCCTTTACAATGACTGGCAAGAAACAGAGAGAAGACATCTTCTTTTGGCCCAGTGAAAGGTATTTTGTAAGTTCCCATTTCCTCACACCATAGGAGGTTTAGCTACAGCCAGCTGAATTGCAAAGCATTAAAATGTAATTGTAGTGTTTCTACTAGCCAATTTAAGGGGCTTCTCTGTTCAACATGCAAATGCCAAAGGAGTTTATTCTTCGGTGCCAAGCTAACTGCAGACAGGCAACAAAGATGCTGAATATAGTGCTGAGGATGAAAAACTAGCTCTGTATCATAAAGGCCAGCTAAAATACTTAGATCTGCCTCTTTTTTTCTACACTCCTCATTTCCTCATCTGTAAAATAGTGACAATGCAATTCTCTACCTCGCAGAAAAATTTTGAGTTTGATTTTGTAAAGAGAGAAAAATAAAATTTTACAAACATACAAAAAAAACCCCAAAAATAATAGCACTGCTAAGTAGGAAGAGCCATTCCTTATTTACAAATCTACCTGCTTTTCCTGAATTAGAATTAGACCCTTTTCAGTCTACTAATTAGAATGGTTTTTAAGAGGATGAAAAAAATAACTAACTTTATTCCGTTTTTTTTATTGTATTTAGTCTGAACAAGCATTCAAGCCCAGATCCTCAGAGCTATTGAGACAGATAATTCATTCTGAAATAAGCAGAGCTTCATTTATAGATCTAGGTCCAAGGTATTCTTTGACACATTCAACAGAAATCCAACTTAGTAATGCCTTACTTATCTAACTGAAATGCATTGAGAACTAGAAAACATTGGACAATTTGCAGTGTGCCATTTTTCCATTCTTGATTAGATTCACGGGTATGTTTGCATTAAATTATGCAAAGTAATCATATTTACCCAGTCCAAGTACTGCCATGCCTTCAGGGTTTCTGCAGTATCAGTTATCTGATCCTAATACTCTCTCCAACACCTGCAATGAAGAGGGCAGATGGAGTGACATACAGACATTGTCAGAAATCATGATCAGATTAACTAATTTTGTCTAATTAAATAATAGCTAAAGCAAGCAAAGGTGGAAAGCTACCCAGGAGCTGAGTAGCTGCACAGCACCAGGTGCACAGAAGGAGAGAAAACTGGACCATGGAGGTCAGGCCAGTAGCTACTGCAGAGGAGAGAAATGGGAAAAACTCAGGAGAAGGATGAGAACATCCTCCCATGAGAGAAGATCTCATCTCAGGTAACAGGGAGGTAAGACCTGTATCTGTGTATTAGATTGACCTTAATGGAAAGAATATCAGGATCCACTGTGGCTTTCCCTCTATAAATTTCCAGTAGCCTCCAGTAAGAGCATCTTAGATCTACAGGTTTTTGAGGTACTTTATTCCTACCTATTCTCAATTGTTCTCAAGGTTAATTTCAAGTTCTAGAGGTGATTTCATCCTCTGACATTTATGTTTCCTTTTCAGAAGGATTCTGGAATATTTCCTCTCCTCCAGAGCTGCCAGTACAGCAGACTTCAAGGGAAAAGTTGAGTGCCTCTGACACTCTCCAGAATAAAATCAAATACAGCTTGCTTAAGAAAAAAAAAAAAACTAAGAGAAAACTTAAAGAGAGAAAAAAGCAAGGTAAAATAAATTCATAAAATGCTTTGTATATTTTAGAAAACTTCACAAATGATACAGATGTTTCTACAGTCACAAGGGGATCTGATTCATCTGGAGCATTTTGGCAACTTCTCTTAAATTCATGGATTTAATTTTGCACCAATTTTCTCCAGGATTCTCATAAATTTACTGCCCTTACAGACTGAAAAACAAAAATGACTTTATGTTCTTTTGAGGCCTTTCTCTATGCTGTATCTCAAAAGAATCAGGATTGCCAGTATTTGTCAAGTTTTTCTCAGAGATACCTTGAATTGACCGGGATAATTGATTGTACTCACAAATCAACTTCATTCTCACCCCCAGTTTAGGAACCATGTAGACTGAAGATAATAATAATAAGTAAAAAAGATAAGTAAAAAAGTACTTTTTAATCCTGTGTTATCACACAGAAATCACAGTTTCATGTTCAAACATAACTAAGTCATTTTCTTCCAAAAGATAGATTCCAAATCAAGCCCACTGCTTTATTCACTCAGAACTGCCCTTTTTGTTTCACTCCTGGCAGTTACAAAGGCTAAATGATTTCAGAAGTGATCAAGCACTGCTGTGCTAGAAGAAAACATAGGATGGCCTCTCAATTTGGTCCAAATGCAAAAGGTCTGCTCTAAAATTGCATTGCTTTCACAATTTCTTCAATGAGGAAATGGAAACCAGATTGTAATGTATCCATTGGTCTTGTCCTAATTGTCCAGCAATTGTACTCTTGTCCAGCAATTCATGTCCTAAATGACTTCCTTTCAATCTTGATGAAGTCAATTAAATTCTAACTCACAATATTAAATCAGGTACAACACTAATCTGAGACTTTTCCTTTCAGTAGAGTAATTGCTTCTACAAGGCATTGGAAAACTCTTCAAAAAGTCCTAAAACTTTTCTGGTAGTTGAGCCTACTGTCACACAGCCCCTGTCACACAGCCCCTGTCACACAGCCCCTGTCACACAGCCCCAGCCCTTGTCACTCCCAGTGCCCCGTGTGGAGCCCAGCTGCTGTTGGCTCCCCAGAGGAGCTGCTCTGGTGGCAGTGACCCCTGGGCAGGTGTGACAGAGTCCCTCATGTTCCCCCAGCAGCACACACAGACCTGGTGTCTCTGAGGGTTGGAGCTGCCACCTGGGATGGGACTGACCTGCACAGCCCTCCCTGGCACTGACATGGCCTTACACACCTGCCACAGGCTCTGGATCTCTCATTTCTTGAAAATACAACAGGATGACAAGTATTTGATCAGTCTTCATCTGGGAGATTTTCACCTTTCCTCTCAGCATGTACTCTTCTTGCCCATGGGTGTTGATAGGGACTATTCACATCCACTTAATGAATGTGTGTGCTGACTTCAATCTATTCTCCTCCCTCTCTGGTAGTCCCTGCTAATTTATTAAAACTATTAACACACTGGCAGAGATTTAGTATACTTTAGAGACTGGGTGTGGGGGAACAGGATTGCCAGTCTCCTTACTTCATTCTTATTCACATCTGAAAGAAGTGCCAGAAAATAAAACCTCAAAATCTTGGTGACAAATGTTGTATTGTAACAGACACAAAAATATCTCTTGTGTTACATACACAGCCAATTACACTGTTTGCAATTAAGGAAAACTGAGCCCAAGCCCCAGCTGGTGTTTGACACAGTTGCCAAAGTGGATTATGTTGCCCACTGATAAATAAATATTGCAAATATTTTCCCTTGATAGTAATCTGAAATTATTGCCCTGAAAATTGTGGAGTTGATAATGTGAACTGAACAAAAATCCTTGTCTGAAACCAAAGCACAATGTATTTTCTTGGGAGAGGATGTGACAGCTCCAGTCTTTAATGTGACTGCACTGAGCCACACTGTCTTCAGTATTTTCCTTCTCACTCCCTTTCCAACCTTTGTAATTTGTAGAGTTTTGTATCCAGATATGTGGATTGTAGCATGAGCAAAGAAGTGAGTAATATAATTTGGTGCCCATCATCACAGAACAGACAGCATGGTGTTGGCTCCTCCATTATGACAGCAAACAAAATTCAATTACTGTTTGGAAATGGTCAATTATAGCCAAACTACCTGCCAAGTCTATTTGCTCTGTTGGCATGAAAAGAGAACTCTACAGAAAGGATGTCAAGTATTTCTGTGGTAGAGAGCGAAGGCAGGAAGAGAAGAAACACAACCTTAAGAAGAGGCACTGAGCAATGGTAAGGTCATTTTGGGCCACAGTTTTATTGTGAAAAGCCCCTAAAGTGTGACAAAGGAAGTAGTACCAGAACAGATTCCAGATGGAGATGAAAAGGCTATCAGCTGTGCTTTGCAGGCACTCTGCAGTGCCTGGAGAAAAAAATGCCTTGCAGCTGGTCAGTGAAAGAATCACTGCCATGCTCAGTGTAAAAATGTCACCGATATTCTATCACTACCATCACAATTTACATGCATAACAAACTTTCTCCAAGCCTTTTCAATTAAATCAGAGAAGAAAAGCCTGTGGAAAAAGGCATTCATGTGTACTGATGCATTTTGGAATCTGACTATTGAGTAGCACAAATCTATGAGTCTACTCTATTTTCCTATGGAAATACCTTTAATCTTTATTTGTTAGTGGACATAAAGTAGAAAATATCGAGTAGAGGTATACTCATAATTTATTAACCTTTCATGTGATGGTTTCCATGAAGCTTTTGAACTCTGAAAGTTTGGAGCACTGATTCTGTTATGGGAATGATGAACAAAGAAAATCGTGGGAGTCCAGAAAATGGTGGAGAAATGCAGGTGCTTCTCTCTTTCTTACTTTAAGAACAGGGAGGGGGTTGGATTGTAGATTATTTTAAGGTAATCTCCATGATTAGGGCAACTGATTAGTTCTTGCTAAACTTTTACCAGGTAGATAGTAATTACTGGGTCTCCTTTTCAAGGGCTTGACTTGAAAATCAAAGTACTCAGTTCTCACAACTATGTAAAAGTCAAAGGTTACCCTGCTCCATGAAGAGCTCTGATGAGTCAGGTCAAGTTTTGTATCTGAGATATCTTGCTTAGAGAAGATCAAGTTTCCCCATGCGCAATAGCAAAGCTGGTTAGTTGAGGTCCCTGACCTACCTTTTTTCTGACTGAAACTTCCTCCATAACACATTTTACTACCTACTCAGTTAAGCTGATTCAACTCTGCACGTACATTCATGCTGTGAGCCAGACTAATGAAATCATCAGTATTAAAAAAATTATCACTTTAAATATATTAAGCAATTTCTGTTTGTTTCTCTCCTTCCTGTGGGCCAGCTTACAGCACCAGCCTCAGGAGCAGCTGAGGGTGCAGGGCTAGGAATGATTGATTATGTGGTGACAGGAGGCAAGCTGGTGCAATAGTTTAAGCACTAGAGAAACCTGCAGAGCACAGTGGCACCTCCAGCCTGGCTCTGGCAGGGCTGGTACCAACACTGATGCCAATTAGCCCTAGTGGGCTCCCACCAGTCAGATGTGGAGTCAGGTGCAGCTGGAGGTTAAATCCTCTCATCCTGTCATTGATTGCCAGGGAAAAGAGGCCAACCTCCTGCCTGGCCACTACCTCCTTTCAGGTAGTTGCAGAGAGTGATAAAGTCTTCCCTGATCCTCCTTTTCTTCAGGCTAAACAACCCCAGCTCCCTCAGCCACTCCTCATATGACTTGCTCTCCAGACCCTTCAGCAGCTTCATTGCCTTTTTCTGGCCATGCTCCAGCACCTCAATGGATTTCCTGAACTGAGGAGCCCAGAACTGGACAGAGAACTCAAGGTGTGACCTCACCAGTTCCGAGTACGGAGGAAAAAATTACCTCCTTCTGCTGGCAATACTATTTCTGATACAAGTGGAGGATAACATTGGTCGTTTTGGCCACCTGGGCTGACCAGATGCCAACCAGCACTCCCAGGTCCTTTTCCTCTGGGCAGCTTTCTAGCTACTCCTCCCCCAGCCTGTACTGCTGCATGGGGTTGTTGGTACCCAAAGGAAAGACTCAACAAGTTGTTGAACCTCATACTGCTGGTCTTAGTCACATTGTCCTGGAATTATTTGTTTTACAACTGTTTCTGCTATAAAATAGGCAGTTATCACTTCTCTTTCTAGTAAATATTTTCAGTACTGCATCTATACCTCTGATTTCTATAGGCATAATAATAATTTATCCATCTGTTTTGCCTGATTTTAAAAGATAAGAGGTAGCATTCCAGGAGATATGTTATTCTTTGAGTATCCTTTCAACCAGTATAAAACACATAACCAGCTGCACCAAGGAATATTTTATCAGATATAAATAAAGTTTTGTTTGCCATCATGTGCGTTCATGGCCAACACCATATGACTCCATAGTTCCATTACCTGGGGTATCTTTTCTTTGATATCTGTTTTAAATCTGCTTTAGTAATTTGCCATTTTGCTTTGAAAAAAGTTTCAAGTTACTGAATATGAAAATGGGATCAAATGGCACTGTTGTCTGAAATAATGAACTATTGTACTAACTACTTCAGAGAGGGCCAATGATTCATTCTGGTCCCATGTACATTCACCCTGCCATCACGGGCAGAAAAAGTCATTATTATATGATGAGTCATTATAGCTCTGTGATCACAGAGAACATTTTCTACAGATATTCAATATCCTTCTAAATTACATATTTCACAGAAGTAGGTCAAATTGAGCAGTGATTGAAGACTAACATTTCTGCAAGTATCCAACTATCCAGATTTTATCAAGATAATACTGTAAAGGAGTGCTCTGCATATTAAGAATGGTTTAACTTTTTGTAATAGAGATCTAAAACTGCTGTGGGTAATTCAAAGGTCTTTTCTTTTATGACCTCTTTTTAAGTTCCTGCTCTTGCTCTCTTCAGGTGTTATTAACTCATGTTGTACAAGATCAAGGTAAGTTCTGAGTCACTGACAATGTTCACTAGTTCTACATTAGAGGGAGAGGAAAACAGCAAGAGAGCTGAACATGGAAATTCCTGGTCACATGGAATCTTCTGCACATCACAGAAATGCACTGGCACTGTGGAGCTGGGGAGTATCAAAGGGTCTACTAGTGCATGCCTTTGGATATCAGATTGGCATCTAATCTTTATTCCCTAGTTCTTGTAAGGGACTTTTAATTTTCAGCTTTTGTTCCTGGTGAACAAGATCACAGGAACATATATTGTAGATTTGTGTCTACCTTTTATATTGCCCTGTGTATCATTTGTTGGCCATTTTGTTCACCACCTGCACGTCGTAGAGACAAACCAGTCAATAATTACCTCCTGTGCCACAGTGCTCATGGCAGTGGAAGTCTCCAGAGTGCATTCAGCAATAGATTGTGGCTGGGTGCCCCTGTCTTGGGAAGATGATGTTCCTGGCTTCAAACAGAGGTCGCTGACCAGCAGAGACATTTTGTGGCCAAAGGGGAATTTGGTGTCCAAAGGATGTATAACTCTGGTCACCATTAATTGACTCAGACACAGCAGCTGCTCCAGTGTGGAAGGCTATAATTAAAAACAACAGAAACAAAACAAAAACCCAAACAAACAAAAACAAACAAACAAACAAAAATCCAGTGACCTTTCTGTAATAAAGGTAATGATGCAATACAAGAGAAAGAGAGGGTTTAAAGTAGTACAGGAAAACAATCATAAGGTACCAATTTGGCATGGCAGCTCAGCAAAATAAGTTAAAATAACAAGACATTACCCACTGAACCATTACCAGATTTTTTTGGTAGACATTAGAGGTGGTCAAAAAGTGAATTACCATTCTGTAGGAAAATCTGACATTTTGAAATCTGCTCTTATTGTGATTAAAATGAAAAATCCAAATGTCAACATTTTCTATAGTGCAGTTCTAGGGAAGTATTTCTCTGAAAATGTCAGAATTTCAGCACAAGTTTCTTGTTAACAATGTGAAATCATTAAACTATGAAAAATTGTATATATGTGTGTAGATAGATCTGCTATTATTTACAACATATGAAGTAGCAAGACATTATTCAGACCAAACTAAAATGATTCATAGCATAAATGAAAGATGATGAAATTATAAAGAAATAGTCTTATCATGGTGAAGTGACAAGTTTTCTTGTGACAATAGTTCAACTAGTTTCAGTAATTATGTAGGAATAATATTATGTTTAATTATATTGTCATATCATTTTGATCATTAAAATTTGTAAGTCTGTTTTGTACAGTCAAGGTCACAAGCACAGTGATTGTCTGATGTTATTTATTAACTGTTAGCTCTGAGTCATTCAGATAGTTTCACAGTCAGTGTTTCATAAGGCACCCAGATATTTTTTGCCTTTAAAAAAAAGCCCCATTTGTCCATTGGCAGGTGGCCCCTTGGGAAGAAAAGTAAGTTTTGATTCCAGTAAAATAAACCTAGTAGTTAAATGAAATAACTGTTAAATTAATTACAATCTTGTTTTAAAAGTTATTAAATGCTTTGTTTGTGTATGGTCTTGCATTTATATTTTCACAGAGGTGCTTAAGGAAATTTAGCTATACAACTCCAATAACTGCTGAAAATTTATTCCTTAATGTGTTATTTTTTTAGACTTCAGTAAATAACAGCCTTGAGGTTTATGGCCTAAGTATATTATTTTTTTCATTAGCTGTGTATCCAGGTTTTCTTGACTGCTGGGAATTAATTTACAAAAGTAACACTTCATAGATGATCCTTCTTATGCCCTGAAGCATGCTTAGATGTTGGAAGAGTCTTTTAATGTGGATTGCATTGCTTCAGAGGGTTTTAAAGAGAATTTATTAAATTCACTGTTTCATTGACAGAATACAAGAAATTTTACTTTCCTAAAAGTTTAAGCAGTACATTTTGTTAAGGTGTCCTCACCAGGGCTTATCCTTGTTCTGATAAAGTGTTGAGGATGCATCAAACTCCCAGAGGAGTCAGTTTGGAGCAGAGTGTGTGTCTTTGTGTGTGTGTGTGTGTCTGTGTGTGTCTGTGTGTCTGTGTGTGTGTGTGCACAAGAGAGGGATATCATTTTCTCAAATGTTGGGCACTGGGCACTGCCCTCACCACGACTGTTCATGGCAACATCCTACAAGTTCTCTTTCATTCTGTGAGACCTGGATGTAAGGTCTCAGGCACAGTCCTTGGATATTATAGCCCCATTTGCACAGTCTGCATTTTTGCTTCAAAGCCAAAAAAAAATCACTGGTAAATTGCATCTTGAAATTAATAAAACTGTCAACACATCAGCCTTCACACTACTTGTTCTTTTAATAAAATAAATTTATTTTTTCTATTCCTCTTGGCACACAATGGAATGCTGTTTGTCAGATCACATTTCTGATCTCACTAATTTAGTTTCCTGTACAAGGCAACAAATGAGAGGCTCATCCCATCAGAGCCATTTTTACCAACCTGTCTTGAGATGCATGTGCACATGATTTCAGTATTTTTTTCTGAACCATAAAGGCCATGTGTATATCGATTTTAAAAATATTTCTGAACACTGATCTTTTCATTTGCATCCACGATGTAGGCAAGTGCCTGTTGTAGCAGCTCTGCTTTCTCTGCACCTCCCTCACCTGCTCCTGTATTGCCATGCCTCTTAGCACTGCTAAAGGGGTGCTGCAGTAAATCAGCCACAGATTTACACCCCTCCACCTGTGCATGCCAAAGGAAGGGGAGAAGCAGTCAGGCCATGCCTGCATCTGCTTGCAGCCTTATCTCTTTCCCATCTCCACTCTGACCCCTTGGCCAGCTCCCAGGCTTTCAGTGCTGTCAGCCTCATCCATGAGTGCTTCACAGCAGCTTGGTGCATCCCCTGTGTATCCCCTGGCTCAAGGGCTCTACCTTGTACTTCCTTCAAGAGCCCAGCACACACATTTATATCCAGAATATTGCTCCCTGTGGTTCCCTGTCTTGCATAAGTACCTATGTACCTTGGTACGGTCATATTTCACTTGATACAGTCAATTTTCTCTGTGGTTCTCTTGAAAACATATTTCCATCAGTTAATTTTGATCAGTTATATGTCACATTTTTACAGATTTTCCCAGTCAAGGCTTATCTGTGTGAATCCTGTCCCTGTCCTACTACTAGTCCTTGTTGCTTTATGATAAATTAACAACATAAGGCTAAGTTAATCTTTCAGGTCAGTGTCTCCATTTTCCTTAAGTCTTACCCAGTACAGCTTGGAAAATAAAATCTGTTTATGCTACTACACAATTTAAAACTGCAGTGTTTAGTAATCCCAAATATTAATTTGACTATTATGATACCAGACATCAACATCCTAAGTAATTAACCTGAATTTCAAAAGTCTTATTTTTTTCAGACTACATAATTATTTGCAGGTTATTACATAGTACAGATGATTTGTCTCTGTCAAATACATTTTTCTGTTAGTTTCAACCAGTCTCAATAGATCTGATTGCTACCATGCAGAGAAGTAGAACAAAGTAGATAAGTGAATGAATTCACATTTTATCCTAAGCTCAAAAATTTTTCAAGCTTATCTACTCAAAGTACAGATAAATTAAAATGTAATTTGCTCTTTTCTTCCACTTCAGTAGTTTCTTCCACTTCAGCCTCCATTATTCATATAATGGTGAGCTCTAGGTCACTGTACACAGGCAGCTGATATTTAGCAACTCGTCTTAGTGGGGTTTAATTGATTGTCTTGTGAAAATTCTATGCTTCCTAAACAAGGAAGAAAACACATTCCTACTAGCAGATCCTTTTCTTTCTGAAGAATATCTGAGTGAACACTTCAACAAAAAATTGCAATGGACACAAGTATTGTTTTTCAATTAATTTTTCTTCATACGTAATTCAATTTTTATTATCAATCAATCAATATTTATGGAAATAGCTGTTATGGACCTCAGGGATAAGTGCATAAAATCTTGTTTCTTTATTCAGATTTTATTTGTCTGGATTCTTGGTGAAGAGTTTTGGCATTTTTTTGTAATGTAATCACTTGAAGATCCCAGTCTAAATCTGGCATGACAATACAAACTCAAAATTTTTATACAAAACATAGGAGTGGTTTAATTGCTAAAAGTCAGAATAAAACTCTTTAAACATTCATCTATACTGACATCATCTTGTGGAATGTGCCTGGATAGAAGTTCCATATGGTAGCATTTCGGGGTGTGCATTATTAAGGGCATTATTAATTTTTCCACAGTGGCTTTTTCATCCAGTCCAAAATATTTCTCCAACTTTATTTTAGGAATGTCTAAGCATTATAGCTAAATTGCCTTATTCATTGCTATTAAAAATATTTCTTGCTAGACCTTTTATCAAGAAGTGCAGGTCAGCACCTTCATTCCATATTTCATCTTTGGTTAAAAGCATTCTCTCATGCTGTATAAAGGATTTTCTTAAGGGCTGTAGCCTGAGTGACAGATCTAAGAGACAGCCTGTCCTGTCCATTCAGATAGATAAAACTTTCACTACCTTGCATTCCAACAGCTGGAAGGATTTTTTAAAATTTCAGATTAGATAGGGCATTCCTCCTAATAACCACAGAGGTGCAGCTAAAAAGATTTTGTTTCTACATCATCAAATTTTAGCCATTATCCATTTCATCCTCTCTTCTCCCTCTGCCTGCCCCTTCTCTACTGTGTTAAATATAGTTCCCTTCTCTGTATCCAGATTGTATCCAGTCTTGCTAGTAATTATTTCTTGACAGGATCACAATTATATTCTCTGTCACCTTGGAAAGATTCCTTTCCATCTGGAAAAAAATATTCTTTCCACTTGGAAAAATTTTCAACCAATTACCGACGTGCTTAACACTCCTCTTTATCACTTAAGAGGAGCTACTTCTACCCAATTTTGTTGGTCTTTATCCTTTTTAAGTAAACTCCTTTTTATTAAATTTCCTAGGGGAAAATAATGAAAAAATCAAGCAACATATAGTAACAGTACTACCTGTCATATTGATGTGCATATTTTTTTTCCAGTGCTTGTATTTATCTGGTGTTTCATGCCTTATGTTTAGAATATTGATTGTCTGCAGAAGAGACATTTTGCTATTGTTGTTAGCACTTCCTAATACAGTGGCTTACTAGTCTATGAGCAGGACTGATGCTAATACAGATAATGACAGTAACAAAATCAGCAACTTACTTTGGGAAATGATCATGCACAGGATGCTCTAATGACTGGAGAACTGCGAAAAAAATTTAACTTCTTACTCTCTTTCCTTTACAGTGATCTCTGACATTGTTTAGTTTCCAACATATTTATCACTAAATTAGTTCCAATTCTGGCCCAGTGCAAGGTATTATGTGTCACCCAAAGTCACTTTCTTAAAAAAAAAAAAAAAAAAAAAAAAAAAAAAAAAAAAAAAAAAAAAAAAAAAAAAAAAAAAAAAAAATTTAAATTTTTGGCGCCTTCATAAATGCAATGAAACCAGTATGAGTTACAGTCTTCAGGCAGTCTTTTCTGAGTGACAGTGATCTTGTGTACAGACATTGCAACCAGCCCCCTGTGCTGTGACAGAATGATGAGCTGGAGAGAGAAGACTCTCCTTGCACTAGAAAGCAAACTAGAGCAGAGAATACACAGCTCCACCAGGTCAGTATGCTTCTTTATGATGTGTTATACCTTCCACTTGTTTCTTTGGCAATGATGCATCTGACTGCCAACAAAGTAACAAGAATGAGGAATTTCTGTAGTCTTAGGTTGTTGTCTGGAATTTTTAAATCCAGGATGGGAAGAAGGCACTAGATTAATAAAGCAGATTAAAAATGTACAAATTTATGGAAAAAGTGGAAAATTAAGCACTTAAATGTGGTAAAGTGCTTTAAACAGAGATTTAGATATACAACTGTCACTTGACTTCTAGAAATACTAAAAAACATCTTTTACTACCAGTGAGGACTTAGAGAATGATGTTGCATGTCTCAAAACACTGTTAGAGAAGTTCCCATAAAATAAGCCACCACAACATGAGCAAGCACAGATGACAAACCAGAAATCCTAGGCCTAATGAAGTTGGTGAATTGGAATTAGCACAACAGACAAAATTTGGCTGTGCAGACTGTGGGAATTTAAGATAACTTCTATCCAGATCATAATGGCAAAACCATGTGAAAGGATACACATGCCAGGCAAGCTGTGGAAACAGATCTCTGCCCCATGGATACCCATGACCTGGACTTTAGAGAAGTACTGTATTCCAGAAGAATGACCCTGGGACCCCTACCACTGAAAACCAGGGAGAATAAGGACCTGTGGGATGCCTCAGAGGCACATCTGGTACTAATAGCTTTGGCTTAACCTCTCTCTCTCTCTCTCACTCTCTCCTTCTATCTTCCATCCCTTGCCCCCTTGGCCCTTTCTGTTCATTTCTATCTCTCTACCTCCCATTTGCTGTTAAATAAAATCCATGCTATTGACTTTGGCATATGGTCTTGTTTGCACTATAATTCAGGTAGAGGCATCTCTTAAAATCAGATCTTACAACCTAAAACTTTTCTTGAATATAGGCAAAATTCAAATTTTTAAAATGCTAGATTTAACTAGGAACACCATCTTCAAGGAAGTACTCTTATCTCATGTTTAATCTGTTTTGAAGAATACAAGCAATGTGATAAACAGACCCTTTAAGAACTAGGCTATACTTTCAGTGAGATTAGTAACATATGTTTTTCTCCATCTCCAACAGAATATATTCAATTCCTTCTCTCAGTATAGTGAGGATAGTGAAACTTAAATCAGAACATGGGTACAGTGTCCTGGATATCAATATTTTAGTCTAAAATTTCTTAGGAGAAATTACAATACAATTCCCCTCTAGTCCTCTGTTAGATTCCCTATATTAAGCCAAGCTATTAAAAAATTTTCCAGTATCTACAGTATGTTTTAAGTAAAATTTTGTAACCTACCTCCAAAAGAACAATCTGTAAGAGTACTGTTTAACTTAAGAACAATCTAAATGTTCAGTAGCCCATATGGGATTAATGACCTAGATACCCAGACATCTACACAGTCCATGAGGATTTCCTCTCACAAATCTTGAACCTACAGTATCAGCATTTATGCCTGAGCAGGTCATTCAAAGCCCATTATAGTGAATGACCACAAATGCATAGGGTATATTTCAGTTCTATTTTAGCCATTAATATTAAGATGAGATTATAGAAGCACCCACTCACTGACCAAGAGAAGGCTCCTTAATATGCATGTATATTTATGCAGATGACTCAGACTCCAATGGGTCTACATTTTTATTTGAAAACTTAATATTTTGCCTACTGTGTGTGCCCAGGTTCACTCTCATGGAGTGGTTCAGCAGCTTTTGAGTGTTTCACTTGAATTATTTCTGAGTCAACACTAGACCTAAGTCTTCTGATAATCTACTAGGCACAGTCTGAAACCAGATATGCTTGAGTGACAACAAAGACCACATTGCTGAGGACAGAATCTGTGTGGGATCATTCAAATTCCAAGACACAGATGAGATACATTGGAAGTGAAATTTCCTTTAATCTCTGAAGTTTTGTAAAATGTAAGAAAACAATTTCCTGCTAGATAAATGATTGCTTTTTCAGCATGAGGATGGATGCATACACCCTCTGGACTACTGCATTTGTTCTGGATAATCATATATTTCATGCTGACTTGTGACTTCTATACCCAGAGCCTGGCATGAAGAAAGAGTAACACATGATATCTGTCGTGAAATTTATTGCTTAAGTCTCAGTGTTTAATGTTTAGTGGAGAGAGGATTCACTTACAGCAAACAAACCCACTCATGTTGAGGAATACAGAACAGATTAAATTCTTTGAGAGAGGAGAGAGACCCTCACATGCAACTAACATAAGGCAGCACACTTTTTAGACCTATTAAAAAAAGAAAATCTGTGGTGCCATGTGCCCATATGCCTATAAATATATGTTGCATCTGTGTGGAGTTATCTTTATTTTGAAAGCTTTTATCAGACAGAATGGTTCTTATTCCAGTGGGCCCACCTTCTCCCTACAGAGCTCTGAACTTGTAGTACTTGTCTGGCACAGTGTTTTGAAACTACAGAACTCTAATAACAAAAATATTCTTCAGTGACACCAGAAAATGGATACAAAACTAAACATGAAGGGATACATTTCCTTTATAAAAGTGAAATTGCCTTGTGTGAAAATTACAAGAATTTTAACGCATTTTAAATTCTTTTTTTCATATCTCAACTGCCAAGAGATAACAGGACAGACTACAGCTATAAGGGATCATACATGTAGTATTTGCTTTCACACTTTCTGAGGCAGCTTTTGCCTGAGGGAGGCTCTCAATTATTTAGTTGCATTAGCTCCAAGGTAAGCTAAGGCTAAGAGATATAGGTAGCATGGGAAACAATTACCACATCTTTCTGTGCCCAGCCAAGTTAGTATTGCACTACTGGTAATGTTGTTGAATCTAAAACTTGCTTGACACTGTAAAATGAACATAGAGTAGAAAGATGAATTTCCCTTTATCATCATATTTCATCAGCACAAAACATTATCAGAATTATTCTTTGTAGGAGATTGCTCCATCATATTCACTTACTTGCTTGGAATTAATTTTATGTTTAGAGGAATGGAACATAATCTGTCTCTGCTTAATTTTCAAGAAAACTGGCTCAAACATTTGGAGGTGTATAGAGTATGCTGTTCACAGAAATAACAGGCTATAACTCATCTGTTCTCTTAGGATCTGGTCATTCCCTAGTGAAGTAATGTTATTCTACAAACAGGAATCTCAGATACATTCAGTACTTCTCTGGGAAACTACTATTCTAAGAATGATACTTTCTCCTGTGCAAGTGAAATAAAAATTTCATTGGGAAAGAGAAATCACAAATTAAGCCTTTTCATTACCCCTCCAAACTATCAGATTGCTGTTAACCAATGGGGAAAGAAACCCTGAAAAACAAAAACTCTCTAATCAAAAGCAATGAATGGAGAATAGGAAGAAAGGCTGACCAAATCATCAGGCTGGTTTGTTTGTGCCTCACTGTGTTGCTTCTCCAGCAGGTGTCTGAATAGTTAAAGTTCCACACAAGAACCTGCACCTGTGACTTTGAGGCTACTTTCAGCTGCTCCTAGTTGGTGTCATCCATTTTCTGATCAGGTAGCCTGTAGCAAACACCCACAGCAGTGTCACCTTTACTAGTCTGCCCTTTTATCCTAAACCATAGGCTACCTATAAATTAATCTCATTAATCACTAAAGAAATACTCTTCAGCAAGGTGATTTTCTAAGTCATTCGTTTAAGTGAAAGCACTGAAAACTTTAAATTGAAAGAGTGTCAAGGCACAATCATGGTTTATCTGTGAATCTCACTAAAAGGTAGTCTGCCAAAAGTATTTGTCTGCCTTCTGAGATGAAGTTTATTGAATTTCTTTCATTTTTGTTCTGATATTTCATAGAATTTTTATTAATTTTGTCACTTCTAAATGGTCTCCATTAAATAATTTGGTCTTCTCTGGTTTTGTTGAAGGAAATGTTTGTGCTCATTCTCTGATACTTGCATTTGTTTTCACATTCAGAACAGCTATTTTCTGACTGGACTTCTCCCTGTTTTGTTTAAATCACTTAGCACTCACATATCTATGGTCTCTGGCATGGAGGAGGGCTGGGTGGTCTCCATCATTAGTTTTCATCTGAAAAAAACAAACTATAGCAACGAATTCTGTAATGGGCTCCCTGACAACTCTAATCTCATTTCAGCACCTCATAGCCTGCATTTTACTCACAAAGTCCTATTTGAATTTGCTAGTGAACATTCATGTATTCAGGTATAATTTGCTGTCTAAGGCATACAATTTCTTTAAGCTCCTACTGAGATCAGTTTCTATTCCAGTACACCTCAGTGTATATAACCTCTGTATAAGAAGCTTGCCTAAAGAGTGGCATTGTGCTTATAACCACAGGAAATAAATATTGCAAATTGTTCTCTGAACTGAATAGCTGTGTTACAGTCCTTTTTGACTACAAAATCTTGACCTTTAATATTTAAAAATAACTTCTATTTTCTATACATCTGTTCACTGTATGTAAAGGTTTAGCCATAGAGTCATCCCATCCTTCAACATTTTCAAAAAACCTTGGCAACAACAACAGGCAGGAAACATTCAGAAAACTTTATTCTGTAAAAATACCGAATTTAGTTGAAACTAGGAAGAGCTGGGTGTTGCACAGTTTCAAACATTTAACAACCAAAATCCTACAATAAATGTTGCACTTTAAAGGTACATGTAATACATATGAATATGGATCTCTTGGATCATCCAGTCCAGTAATTTACTACTGCAGGCAATTATGTCATGCCATATACTATAGTTATCTGTATGCAACATGACATTTCTGCATCCATTAGGGCTGCAATATCCAGGGGTTATTTTAGATTTGTCCATTAGGGAGTCATCCTGCAATGGTAAACTGCAGCTCCACAGCCCTCTGAGCAGAGGTCAGTCAAAGCTGGTACACTGATGCCCTGCAGTAAATAAGAGGCAGCTAAGCCCTCTTCCACTGAATTAAAAGCTGCCTCATTTTTTCTTGATTAGGCCAGAGAGTGAGCCTACATGTGGGCAGACCCCAGGAGTGATTGAAAGACTGACCTCCTGGTATGTGGGGTGAGAAAGTCCCATTACCTTTGTGGAAGTAGAGTGAGTTAGCTTACCTTCACCACTGGGGGCAAGAAGCTAGATTCCCTTCTCTGATACAGCAAATAGACATTCTTCACATCTGCCCTCCAAATTCATTTGAACATATGTGCAAGGTGAACATTATTACCAATGAAGTTTCAATAGTGTCTTTTAAAGGAGTTATTATGATCCTCACGTGTTATGATATCATCTCTAAAGCAACCTCTGATTAACTCAGTATTAAAATGTATGTGTTGTTAATGAGCATCTTAGACAATCTAATGAACTCCACATTTCTTCTGCTTAATGATCTAACAGATAGATGAAAAAAGTCAGTGATTTTAATTTTTCTTGATTAATTTTTGCTCAGTTTTATCGGATCAATAACATCTTTTCTCACTCAATATCAACTCCTTGACAATGTTCTCAAACTTGTCTGTCAAATGTCAGCATGCAAAACAGTTTTCCTGCCACCAACTTGAGCTGAAGAATGCAGTACTCATACCTCTCTGCTTTACATTCTCTTTTCTTGACACCTAGCTACCTTCTAATTTTCAATAAGTTTTATGTTTGTTCAGCAATTTTGATAAACAACCATCAACCCTAATGTAATGTTATTTGCACAACTTTGCACACAATATATTTATTAATTTATTTTAATCCTACAAGATCAGGTGTTTTATAAAAAAAAAATAGAAGACTAATTTGGAACTTCTGACTGGGAATCCAGTTATTCTTAACCCAGTTTCCATTATGCATTGCTTTAATAAATTCCCCTTTTAATACCTGTTTTTTTGTCTGCCACAGCATGACACAAAACTAATGAAGCAATGTTCTTCATGGACATATCTGGTGACAATAGATTGGTTTTTCCTTTGGGTTTTTTATTTGTTTATTTTTTCATTAAGACATTATTTCTCCTTTCTTTTTCCTGTTTATAAAATATAAGGAAATAAAGTTTTTTCTTCTTTGGCTTTGTGAGAATATTATATTAAACCTCTCAAAAATGTTCAGGATCATTCTTTAGCTGAAGTTGCTCCATTGTTGACATTTTGCCAAAGATTTTATGTCAGGCAAAGGTATAGACAAGAAAACAGGTGTTAGCTAAACTCCAAACATTTTAGTCAATATGACTTTAGCTTTCTCAGTTATTCAGTACCCTTCTGCCTTGTGATTTAAAAGATAACTCCAAAGCCCATAAGATCTGAATACCTAACAAAAAATAAGCCAATAAAATTGACCACATTTGTGCTACAATTCCATTGTTAGTGCACCAAAAAAAGATTGTTTCTTTTTAATATCAATTGTAGTAATAAATATGATCAATACATAACAAGATAATATTAGGTATCAACTAAAAGATTCACTGATAAATGCCCAACATGGTGACAGCATTCCATTCAAATACTCTAGGATTGCCTAGATCTTTTAAACTTTGGAGATGCATTTGGATTATCAGGTAGTATAAGTATGGGTTAACATATTTTAAATTAATAAACTGCGTTCCTTAAAGGGAGAAAAATAATTGCAAAGAGTTTAGATGCCCTGACTTCTTATTTAGGAAGATATTGTTAAGGGTCTAACTCCTTTAAGTTATATATAATTTCCACACTTACATGCAGAATCTAAATCAGACTCATCCAAGGCTACTCCATCAGTGCTGAATACCCAGCGGGTTTTAAGGATAAAAAAAAAAATCACAAGAATTCAAGCAATCACTCAGGGAAAAGGAAAATTTAGGAAAGCCTGGAAAACAAGGCTAAGGATGAGAATCTGTGATTTACCTTTTTACTGAATGGACATATTAAGCATGAACTTAGTGTCTATGATGAAAGCTGTGGTAATGTCATTGATGGACACAGAAGAGGAAATTTTAGAGTGAAAGAATTTTTGAAAGAATAGGGTCAGTTTATGCTGTGCTACAATTTGCAGAAATTAAGTAACTTTTAAAGTAACATAAAAAATCATTTAATGGGGCCACTGCAACATAACAATCATTATTTTCTTCATATCAACCCCATGGAGTGTCACAGAGATATTGGTCCCAATCACCCTCTTCATTTAACTTGGTTACATCAGGTTAGTGCAGCAAAGCATTCTAGTGCTCACCTGCCTGGCACAATCTATTCAGCCACAAGTAGAGGCTGTTTGTTGCCCATACACAGCTAGTTTAGTATTGCTGACATAGAGAATAAAAACAGGAAGGAAGACGTGCCAGGAAAGCTTCTGTATGCTTCAGTTGTGCCCAGAAAACGGGCAATGTTTCAGTATTCATCAGACATGCCCTAAAATGTGTGGAGCAGCCATGATCTACCTCAATCTACATTATCAGGATGATGCACAGTCTTTGCTCTGTCTTCCCACGTGGCATGTCCTTGTTTTACCCTGTGCCCCTTGGTGATAACATGTCAGAGAACATCTTTGGGCCAGATTCATATATCGAGCAAAAGGATTTTATGAACTTCTGTTAGGTCACTTCCCTTTATAAATAAAGGTTCACAATCTTTTTTAGGCCAACTAGTATATTTTATACAGTTGTCAACAGCATCCCAGAAAAAGCTTCTGTCAGTTAAAGGGAACTATTGTCAGAGTACCCAGTACAGAAAAATATGTACTTCAATTTCCTGAATATTGTGTATCAGAAAATATTTTCCAGAAGAAAGAAAACATCATTCTTAAGGCAGATAGACAAGAAATAAGTTAATTTCATTTCCATCAAAAAATAAGATATAATAAAATTGCATTAAAGTATTTGTGTCTGGAGAGGCAATTCAATACAAAAATCTTATCAATTTTGGAAAATCTATAGGTGTGGAATATATGAAACAGAAAAGAATTACACTGTCTTGAACATTGAATTTAACTTTCCATTAACTTATGATTAAATTATGCTGATGTGAGGGTTATTGTGCCCTTGAGCCAACGTTTAACAGTCCACTTACAGTCTAGTAATAGAGATTTCAAGAAATGATGATTCTGTCATACTGCTGGAGTTATAATAGATACATTTGGATGACTGTTCACATACAAATGTATTCAAATGAAAAGAGCATCATATCAATCATGATCTGCAACACATCATGGATTTTTTCTGGCACTTTATCTATTTAAATTATATCTAAATTGTAAATACTGTGAATATCAGCAGTTAAAGTAATATTAGCCTAACAACAAAGGAGATGGATAGCAGAAACATTTTCTTATTTCACTGTGACCTGCAACTTCATTGCATTTAATGACACTATTGCAAGAACTTGCTCTGCCATTTTAACTTCGTAGAGATTTCTGCATTATTCTTAAAACTCATTACACTGCAAAAGCACAGACCTTTGTTGAGAGACATATATTGTATGCTTAAATTGTATATTTACTGACTGCATGGCCGGTAAGGTCCTGAAATAAAGTGTCCAATGTTAATAACAATAATAATTATCATTTTTTAATTTTATATTTTAAATGTCATAGATGTGGAGCATTTCATTTACTTCATTTGTTTTGACACTTTCCCAGCTTGTATCCTACCCTAGTGATGCTTTTCTTAAACAAATACTTTTGAGGCAAAAGTGCAATAACTGTACTTCAAAACTGTACCCAGTAACAGGTTCATGCCTTGAAATGAAATCATCTCTTTCCTAAGGACAATTTCTACTTTTTCCCTATTTCCAAAATAAAAGGGGCATGTGGGTGGGGTGAAGCCCATCAAATCACAAAGACTTCAGTTATAAAAGCTGAAGATAAGTAAAACTGTTTCATTATCTAAACTTCCTAAATATAAGCAATTCAGTATAAGAAAAACCACAAAGTTTTTAGAGTAAGCCAAGCTGTTCCTTTTATTCAGTGTATCATGGTCCATGCAAGTCATCAGGGAGAAAAGGTCCAATTGCATGTTCTAGCTGTGCTTAATGGCTGCCAGAGACTGAAATAGTTCATGCCTTAAACATTGTTATGAAGGAGTTTTGCCCATTATAGCAAAAACTGTATAAAGGAGTTACAACCACCATAACCCACACCTCCCTGAAGACACCTGAGAGTAACTTTGGACTGTGACCTAAGCAGCCTAGAAAAGATAAGCAGACACTATTATTCAATTATCTCAGAAACAAGCAAGGCTGCAGGAAAGGAATACATCCACAAGAAAGCCAGAGCCAGCAGAAAAGCATCCCTGGCTGGGTTTGGGCTGGGGTAGACCTCAGCCCACAGAGGTTAACACAAACCCCCAGCTGACAGGGGAGGAGGAGTGTGGTGTGGGAGGAGAAGGAGGAGGAGGTTTCAGGTGTGTGGTGCAACCTCAGGGGCACTGAGCACCCATCCCCACCCTCCCTTACACAAACCAGCCCAGCTTGGAACCTCCAACCCCACAGGCCACATCCACAGGACATTCACGTGGGAGGAAATGTCCTAATCCATCAAAGATCCCCCAAAACACTCCCCTCAGGCCTTGCATCACAGGATTGCACATGATGCAAAGTGATGCTACAGATCCAGAGTCTGCTGTGCCAAACTCCCCCCTGTAGAAGAGGTACCTGGGCATTCCCACCTGGCCTGAACATATATTATTCCACTGGATTCTGTGTTTTTGAGGTCACTCTCATCACCAAGAAACCATCTAGAGAGGATCATCAGGACAACAGTGGGATCCACAGAGTGGTGGTACTTTCTTTAATTTGTCTCTGTCGCTATCTTGCTGTCCCTCCACCTCTTTTCCTTCCTTTCCTTCCTTTCCTTCCTTCTCTCTATTGCTCTCTCATACTTGCTATCAAATAAAACCTTTTAATAACAGGACCATAACAATGGCAAAGAGTACAGACAGAAAAACAGTATATGCAGTTCTCACTTGCACACTTCCCTGATCTGAGAATAAATAAATGTGTGAACAGCAGTTGTGGCTCCCAAAGTTCTAAGATTAGTTAAAACAATCATAGTAGCACAAGAACAAAATATCAGTCTGTCTCAGTGTTCTCCCTCCAACAGTGACTAAAAAAGTATTCTTGGGGAAAAGTATAAGAAGCATGGCCTGTACAGAGTGATAATTTCTAGAAAAATGTTATTTAGTACCTCTAACCAGAGGTGGGAGTTGAACCATAATGTTAAATGTACTCTAGTGGAGCTCAGCTTTATGAATTTCTTTTTGAACCTACTTATACTTTGACCTCCATGAGACTTGTGTCAATGAGACCCAGAGTTTAATAATGGAGACACAATGAAAACAGTTCCCAGTTTACATTCTCCTCACAATGTGTGCTTTTATGAGCTTCCATTGTCTTTCCCTTCATCTCTCTCTCCATCCTGAAGTGTTGTAGACTGATTTGTTTGTCTTTACACTTCTGCTTTTACAGCACCCTGTGGCAATGAATTCCAGAGTTAAATAAATGAGGAAAATAAAGTCCCACATTATTTACAGTGGTAGAAACTATTGTGTTATCTTCCTTTAGTTTTCTAATCTGAAGAAGTCTGACCATTTTATAACTAGTCTTTATGTTTTCACAGGAGGTTGCTTCAAACCTTTAATAACCTTTACTATAGTTCCCTGTGCCTGAGTTCTTCGTTTCTTTTGATAAAGGAAGACCAAAAATTTTTAAGTTAAAGGCACATCATGGATTCCCAGAAGTATAATGATTG
Source organism: Oenanthe melanoleuca (assembly GCF_029582105.1). Taxonomy (NCBI): domain Eukaryota; kingdom Metazoa; phylum Chordata; class Aves; order Passeriformes; family Muscicapidae; genus Oenanthe; species Oenanthe melanoleuca. The sequence goes on from NC_079334.1 coordinate 44,142,309, forward strand.
CTCCATTTGTTTCTCATTCCTCTTGGAATGACCCTAAACAGAATAATTGCTTTTCTGATCATTGTGAAGCAAGTAATAAGATTTTCAGAAAACTATCTTAGGTCCTGTTTTTTCTGAGCTATTTTAAGTAATTTAAAGTCCGTCATGATGGATATATTTTTCTCCATATGCATTGCTTCTCACTTTCCCACACTGAATTTCATTTATCATTTTTTGTCACCTAATAATTTATTATTGTGAAACTGTCCTGTCTCTCTAGGCAACAAGTTGGAGTTTCTACTATAAGAACATTGTTTCAGAGGCTGCTAACAGGAGTAAATTATGCAGACCAGAAGTCATGTGAGAGAAACTATTTATTGTTTTTTCTCACCAGTATTCAAGAATCAATGGGAAGGTATCTATATTTATGTACTTTTTATCTTCAGATGCATTTTTTTAGGCAGACTGATATAAAATTAAGATTTATTTTAAATATACATTTTAATTCTAATTATGCTTTATAATAAATGTACACAATAAGTTAAGAGAGCAGGGGTGAAGAGGGGTGATTTACTTCTTGATAAGTCAAAAGTTTTTTATTATCTAGCAAAGTAGACAAAATAACATTTGATTCCACAAAGACACATTAACGTTCCCAAGGATTTGGCTTAATCCACTCTTTGGTTTAAGAGCCATGACATGTCTTTCTTTTGCAGAAGGACATAAAAAGTTTTGAGGTAAGCGATTATAAGTCTGGAACCTTAGAGGATTTCAAAGGAGAGATTGGCTATAAAAGCTAACATGCATCACCAAGACAGAGTGCTCTCTAGTAGAGCAACACAAATAGCATGATAAGCAAAAACACAAAACCACTGACAATCACCTTGTCTGGACAACTTATCAAAAATCACCTAAATATGAGCTAAAGGAAGAAAAAGATCATTCTTTCTCATTTAAAGTTGGTTGAGGAGAGTTTTACTTTCACCACCCATCCCCCTTTAAATTTCTGTAGCTGTTTTGCCTCTTTGGCATGTTCTAAGGAAAATAATTTATTCTGTGTTTTACTCACTATGGAGTTACATAGATGGTACATGAAACACAACTGAAATGTTTTAACAATAAGAACTTCCTCACACAGAAGTGGAATGAACACAGCTTCATAAGATGCCCTGACATAACTCGGATTCCCAGGATAATCCTCTGAGTACACAAAGCATAAAAGGGTGTGCCCATCTTCAGCTACTTAAATCAGTTAGAGGAGTCACAGCTGGAGTGGGGTGAGTTGGGACTGGATGGGATGTGAGGAGGGAGAGTGATAAGGTGGGTGATTAGTACTTCCTGTAACTATTGGCTGTTGAGTTGGTTTTCTGTACTGGGACTCTGACTGGACCCTGCAAATGCCTTGAAGGATTCTTCAGCTGCTTTTATGAATTGGATATCAGAATTTTCACTTCATTATTCGTTATCCTTATGATTTAATGAGGTACAGGACAGCAGGAAACTAAGCACAAAATCATGGATGTAATTTTTCTACCAGCAGGAATTCCTTTCACCAATCCCCACCTTATGGTTTGTATTCTTCAGTCATTTCCTAATCCTTACAAGAGGACTTCTCATCCCTCTGATACTTTTTAAGGTTTTTTTTAGCCCAGGTATCTCACATGAATCTGTTGCTCACTAATTTCCCCCCTACACCTGAGCAATGCATCATCCTTCCAAATCATCTGTTCCATGGTTAGGAACATTTTTCTCATGTGTTTATTTATCCTGTTCTTGATTACATGTTTTAACAAGCAGTCTGATATTGAAAACTGGTCTCTAAACACTTTTTATGTTTTAAATCTTATTTTCCTTGAATCAGCTGTGTTGTAAGCAGTAAATTGTGCCCCAATTAGAAATTGAAATGAACATATAATCCTTCTAAGTAAAAGGGGTTTTAGGTATGTTCACGTGTCATTTTACAGCACAATCCACTCGGAGCCATCACAATACTCAGTTCCACACGAATATTTGCTCTCAGATCTCATACAATTTTCTGGAAATCCAAAATTATCGGAATAAACTATTTCTTCTGATCTACCTCTCATCTGAAAATTCAAGGTTCAATTCCTATGCAAGTGATATGGTTTTTTCTTACGTGAAATAGCTACAATAGAACAAATAAGAATGAATATAGAAATGAGGTAGGACTCATTGCTCTAATGTCAGTATGTAAAGATACAATTGGATCCCAGCTAGGAACATGTTGTTAAGGAAATGAACGGGAATTATCAGGAAACAATTTTCTTGGCTGTGGTGGGTGTATCTGACAAAGAGCAGCTCGAACTCAGTTTGTGGTATCCATTTCTCTGCAACAGTTATAGTGGTAGCCTAAGGAAATTACCTGCCTCTAGCTTTTAGATATCAGAATTTAGGTGAGATGAAGCATGTCTTTATTGACGCTACACAAAGACACTGTAGCTAAATGAAGCGAACAGATGAAAGTGGGTCAATGGGGACAAGGAGGAAAACAAGAGCCTGTAATTCTTTCTAAGGTAATTTTAAAAATAAAAGCAGACAAAACAAAAGAAGAAATCCTCCCAATGACTACACTCTTGTATTAGAGACAGTGTCACCTTATACAAATTCTGCACCCACTGAATACCTGATCTGCTTTGCTTTTACTTGTGTTGCACTACTACAGCAGTGTGCAGCCCTTCCTCTTTTTGCATCAGCAGGTGAGCAGTGACCATGTTCATGCAGGGATTATGTTCTGCATGTATTGTGCTGGGTGTGTCTTGTTAGCAGGGACCCACTGACTCTGCTTCCAGGTCACAAGCAGGGGAAGTAACAGTGTTTGCCTAAAGCAAAACATCTTCACTGATTTTCTTCTTGGGGAAGAAAGCTATTTATCATTGCATTCTCTGAACAAATTTCTGTAACAAGGGGGAATGTTTTGCAAAGCAATTTCTTTACAAAATAACCTTTTTTTCTGTTCTCAGGTAATTGCATACTCTTACTCTTTTAAAGAAAAAAATTATAACTAAATAGATTCATTTTGTCCAAAACCATGCAAATCCCATTTTTCTAGCTGCAAATGTACCCTTTTGTTTTAATCCTTACACTTTGGCTTTGCTCAGTTATCCCCAGACCCTTGCCCCATCTGTCCTTCCAGGCTCCTTCAATCTCTTACCATTGCAGCTTCAAAGAGCAGAAGACTGCAGCTGGGGAGGGGATGGGAATACAGATTTATATGCAATGTTCAACTGGTATTTAGACAAGGAATTTGCCTGCAGCCAGTAGGAGAATGAGGTAGATTAAATTAGTTTGATGCTGTAAAGAAGTGAGTGACATTTTTATATTTTAATTAAGTGAGACTAGCAACTAGGAAAGAATAGAAATGCAGAAGCAAGGAGAAGAAAAGAAAAAGAAAGGAAATGAAACAGCAGCTTGCAGGAAAAGATGAATAAATAAGATTACTTTTTAGATTCTGTATTGTAAAGCAGGGATTATAACAAGATGAATATGAAAATGTGAAAGTAACAGGAAACATAAGCAGGAATTTATAATATATTTCAAATGACCTTTTTATCTTGGAGTCTGCAAGGGAGAATAATCTGTCACTCATGAAAGCTAATTTTAAAAGAGCATTCTGGGTATTACTGTCATCTAGTGCACCTTGTTTAATATCCTGTTTTTTCATCAGAAGTGATATATCACAGGTCAGATTCCATTTCAGTGCACATGCTGAGTAGCCATTCCTTACTCACTGAGTAGACACACTGCTTTCAAGGAGAAAACCTTGCAAGTAAAATGCCACTTAGTAAAGCTCAGACCTGATTGAATGTTTTTGACTGTTCATCCACTCAAGGTCCTAACTATAATACAGAAAAATATTCATGAATTATGCTCCCAAAACTAGCCAGAACGTTTTTATACAAAGAGACACTGGTGGTACTTTGATATAAAATCTTTAAAGATTTTGGACCAGGTTATTTCTATTCAAATTTAAGCATTATAGGAGATCACTGAGCAAAAAATTCCCCATACAACTAGAGCATCTACATTACTTATGAAGGTTTTCAAAGGGATTGGTTTAGATCCAGTGTAATTAAGACTTCCCATTTATTTCAGTGGGATAGGCCAAATAGTACATAGTACAGCTATGACATATACTATTATATGTCCACAAATGTACATTCTTTCCTTTTATTACATTATGGTTCTGTCTTTAATATAAACTTCCCTCAGATGTCTTTGCCATTTCTAAAATCACAATCTAAATTTTAGCAATTGCGTGCATATTATTAATGCCAAAATATTCTATTTGCCTAACTAGTTTTTAATAAAATAATCCACTAGACTTGAATATTATTGTCCCAAAAATTTTGAAATAAGAAGTTGCCTTCTAGAGGTGCTTATCACTCTCACTACCTGAAGAATAGGCTTAGATGACTAATTTAAATTAATCACCTAACCTGGTGAAGTTTATGTGTGTTGAGTCTTCCACTATTGGAGTTTTGAAGCGTACAACTTCAAAAGAAGAAAACACATAGCATTCAGTAATGTCTGACAGATTTCTTAATGCACTTTCCTGTGGCTCAAATGTATCTCATGTAGTGTGGATTATGCTTTTTGCAAGAGTAGTCATCTTCTCCTCCTCACATCATCCCTTTCTTCACTGTCAATGCAAAGACAAATTCATTGATCGTGACTTTGACCAGAGATCAAAATCTAGGAGCAACAACCCTGCTTTTTGATCTGGCTTTTGTCCCTCCTTTCTTTTTACTACATGTATTGTCATTCTGTAATTCTTATTGCAAGTCATATCTCCATGTTTTCTTGCAGTTGGAATCATGAATCCAGAGCACTCCTCTTAAGTCAGAATATGTGATAACTTTTACTCAAGTTAAAGTTGAATTATAATCATATTTCCAATGTAAGTGTCACAAGCTAGATTGTAACCACCACAAGCTTTTCTTTTAACTTCATTGTGTATGTTAGGTACAGAAACAGAAACTTATATTTAATTTAAAATACTCAATTATTTCAGGCTAATGGTGGAGATGTTTTTTAAGGTAACACTGTTTATTTCAACTGGTGTATTTTTATCCTTGTAATCTCTTCATTTATGCATTGTCTGTGTGCTTGGCTTGTCCTCACAAGAAGATTTCTGCAGAAACCAGAGAACTGTGAAGTGCTAATGGCTTTGTGATTGACTAGACTTAAAACTTTTGAAGTATTATTGGAACCCAGAGCTCTTCTACCTCTGTACAGTAGCATTAGTGGTTTTGCTGGGTCATAAGCATGTGATTATTTGAATATTTCTGAGTCAATTTGTAAAATTTTTGTGCAGAATTGTCCTTTGTGCACAAAGAAGAAAATCATAATGCCCATTTGTTACAGAGGGCTTTCTTTTCCCACTGTTTTCTAATTACAAAGTGATGGCAATTGGTTTTGACTAGTAAATGTATTAGTTTGAATAGCAGCAATAACAAAGGTGTTAAAAGAATTCTTCTGTATGCTCAAATGGGAGAAAGGCATAATGTTTTACTACTCCATAGGGAGTTATAACACCTGTTTTAAATGTAAAGCTGCAGAGAGCATTTTAGCAGCTATCTGAACTCTGGAGAACAATAAAGTGCTTGTAAACTCACTTGAATAAGTTCACAACCTGAAGGGAAATAGTGAAAATGAGAAAAAAAAAATTGAAACATCACTCCACTTTCTACCATTTCTAAATGCTCACAGATGTTGCATGTGTTTAGGAAGTTCACCTTACCCATGCCACCTTATTACTCTCTAAGCCCTTTCATTTTAGAATCAACTGAAAGCAGACAAATATCTGTAAACACTTGGACAATTTAAAGTGTAATTTTATGCATCATGTTACAACCTTTTGGGAGAATTCAGTAATAGAAATATCCTTCTACAATGCATAATCTTACTGGTTTTTTACTTTTGATCAATGTGTTTCCATTTGTGTTTACATATAGGATGGGAAACACAGACAGAGTTTGTTAAAAGCTGAAAAATCTAATTGTTGCAGGTTGATTCCAGAAGGCAGCTAAACACCAGTCTGCCTGCCAACAAACTAGTTGGGGAGATCATGAATCACTCAAGGAATTAACAGCTTAAAACTGCTGTATCAGTTGATGTTGTTGTTATTGTTGCTACTATCATTGTATATTATCTTATTATTATTGCTTATGGCTTTCCATTTCAACAAAAAATGTTAGTATTGGAGGGTTCCCAGTTATCTGCATCTATCAAGAATCACCTGTACTTCTTACAGAATAAAAAAAAAAAAAAAAGAAAAAAATTGTTTTCCCTGAGAAAATAAATTCAAGTTACTATTAAATGCTCATCATGTACCTTGTTTCCCAGGTGAACTCTCCAGTTTCTGTTCTCTTTCTGGTTGCAGATTTCCACAAACTGTGGCTTTTATTACTCTTTTTTACAGTCTGGGAAATGAAATAGATTAACAGCATTAGCATACCAATGTAGAGAACAGAAAGAGGGTGTGTTCATACTAGGAGATCTAAATTTAAATATCCCTGGTAGATGTCCTAGAGATGAGAGAGGTTTAAGAACCCATCACAACCAGTGATGGTCTAGTCAATACATTTAGTAGGGCCAAGAGGTAAATTCAGGTTCTTCTAAGCTGTCTATAGGTGTAGAAAATGCTTGAGGTGCCCTAACAGAACTGATGCACCCACAGGACTCTGCCAGTGATGACAGAGGCTCTCCAGGATACCCACATCCCTCGGGCACAGCAGCTCTTGAGTAGGCAGGATGCCCTGAGCCATCATGACAGAAGATACACACCTAGAAGCCTGAATGACAGAAGCATTCAGTCAGTGGAACCAACCTCCCTGGCATATAGGATCTATGTGTTTTCTAGGGATAGATCTTTAGTGGCCTCTGTATTCTGTGGACCAAACATAGGCTTTATTGTAAACTGATTCACTGCTGACAGATCTACAGATGCCACTGTGATGACACAAAAGGCAGGTGTCACAGAGTGACAGAACATTCGAGTTTGGAAGGAACCAGTAGAGAACATTTAGTCCCTCTTCTGGTAGGGTCAGCTAAAACTGGTTGCCAAGGACCACATCCAGCTGGATTTCGAGTATCTCCACAGATGGAGACTCTATAACCTATCAGGAAATCTCTTAAGGTGTTGGACAACTTCCAAAGCAAAAAAAAAGAGTGTTTTGAGACATGTTTTCATATTTTTTGGTTTGTGCCTCTTGTCCTGTTGGTGAACATTACTGGACCAAGTCTCTCCCCCTCTTCTGCACATCCTCTCATGATGTATATATATATATATAAATACATTTGGAAAAGAACTGCTGCCCCTCTCTGAGCTTTCTGTACCAAGGCTAAAAAATTCCAGTTCTCTCAGATCTCGTTATACAAAAGTTGTTCCAGCCCCTTAATAATCTTCTTAGCTTCAATATTTTACAATAATAGACAAGTCATAAGTCTGGGCTTTCCCTCTCAAAAAACAATGACAAATGCATATCTGATGCCACGAACTTGTGTACAGTAATTTGAAATTTTCTCATGAAAGACTGTAAAAATAAAAAAAAAAAAAAAAAAAAAAAAACTTACACAGATTAATAATATCCCAGATAACACTAAGCTCTTTTGCCTAAGCAACAACAATTTCAGAGCACTGCTCACTAACACTGAAAGGGAGACAGCTGAGATAGAATTTAGTTCTCTAAACACACAGCCAAGTTGATTTCCTTGGGTGATTGCACTTGGCTTACAAGTTGTGCCTCTAGAAGCACCATGTGTTACCCATGAATTCATTAGTGTGTCTGACAATCCACAGCCATTCTTTCAGCTAACATAGAATCCCAAAAATGTATCTGTTTAGCCAAATTAATTCTCCTCCTAGTTTGTGTGTAGATCCCTTATTTCTTCATCCCTCTGTGTTTAGTTTAGAAGTCACCCTGACAGAGACATCTAAACCCATTATATCCTTATAAAACATGGAATTTATGGGAGACCTGTCCCACTATGGCAAATAAAGACTAGGTAAAATTTTCTAGTGTACCAAAAATGGAACAGAGTTCTCATCTGTAAACAAATGAATTTTGTCCAAGGAAATTATACCTCAGAAGTTTATTCATGTCACCTACATTAATCACTTGCTCAGAATATTCCCCTGGCAAGGCATGGTGCCCCAATGACACATATACATATATATATATATATCTTGCATTGGTCACTGGAAGACCTAAGTTGTCTTTATTTTTCTGTGGCTCTGACTAGATGATGGCAATAGCTAGCATCCATCCTCAATAAATGGAACGAGTATTGTAGCCCAGCAATTTTCCTGCTAGGGCTCCACTGTATCACACTGGGGTTTAGAATAGTTCTCTAGAGTCAAATGCAGAGTTGTTCCTAGTTCTGTGTATGGAAAATAAGGCCAAGGCATTGGTGCTATGAGCTGATACCTAAGTAACCATTGCCAGACATACAGGAGGAGCACCATTAAGGCTCTAGTCACATCATAATGACTAAGTTTTGGTGATGTGGAAAGATATACAGCTAAAGTAAAACTCTTTATCTAGCATCAGTTGTCTCCTTCAATAATAAACAGCATCAAATAGGACCTAAAATCTATACTGATATATCCTTTATACTAACTAACCAATGTTTTAGATCAGTCATATGATTTCCCACTATTGCTACAACTGAGACAAGAGTTAGGGTCTACTTTATATTGAGTAATATGTTATTTCATATCTAGAGTCATATAATAACCAATAAACATTTATGGGACATGGTTACTAAAAGATTTTATCATCTGGATTTTTATTTCTATATTTTATTTCTTCTTCTATTTCATCATTTGCTCTGTGATAATATGTGGTTTGTTGAGTTGATAGTGTTAGTGATTCTTTGTGGCAAAACCACATTAACCAATAAAAATATAGAAGGAGACAACTGAGACTTATCCTAAATCAGAAAGTTTTGAGTGCAAAATAAGTATTTTATTGAAGGGATATATTACTTGAAGTTGTCATAAATATGCACATAATGGAGTTTTGTACATGAAAGATAATGCTGCAAAAAAATTATGCTAGCAACAAAGATTTAAGGTTAGCCAGGAGTTACTTAGGGACAAAACAAAAGAGGCCATAAACTTATTGAATTATTTTCTAACTATATATTGATATGGATTCTCTTCAGTCTGCTTTATATTCAGTTATGGAACTTTGGGAAATGGGAAGAAATAGGAAGAAATGCAAACCATTGAAATGGAACAAGAGCAGAGTTCAAACCCTGATCAGGGATTTAAGTTATCTTTTGGATTGATTGAGTCACTAATTTCAGTATCAGCCCGTATTGGATGTGCTTCTAGAAGTACTGAAAATCCCTTCTGTAGGCTGTTACAAAGATTTGGAAGCCTAGCAGTCATGCCTGGCAATTCTAACTAAACAAAAATGGTTGAACAAAAAGAAAAGTATCATTTTGGAAGGGTGATACAAAATGTACCACTAGTTAAAATGCACTCACAGGCACGTTCGTGTGTTTTGTGGGCTCCTGAGATGGAGATGCATCTAAGGAATGCATTAGGTATGTGGAGAAAACATAAAAGGAGTATTACTTAACTTCTACTCAAGGTATATGCAGAGATATTCTACTGTCTCAAGGACTTCTTTGAGAAAAAGTCCAGACTGTTCATTATGCTATAAGCAGGTTTTTAATCAAAGTTATACTAGAAATTAGAAATTTCAATGAAGAAATTTGTTTCTTATTTTAGAATATTACTCCTAGAGGGTCTGATTTAAAGGTAAATTGTATGCATTTCTGTCTCTATAATATCCTCTCCATAAAAACAGTACACACAATACATGCTTTGGTATCATTTGTAGGGTGTTCATGTGTAATATAGTATATTGTTGTCAAATAATGACTTGACATTTGAAAAGTGTATTTTTTGAGTTGCTATGACTGAAGGACTGTTAGGGAATATAGTCACTCCTTTTCATCCCATGCAGCAATAAAATTATTGGAGAAAAGAAAACACATTGATGCTCTAATGGAATGAGAATGCTGTGTGATCTACATGAGGAAGCAATATTGAAAATACATTCTGAATTATCCTATGTAGCACTCATACAGTTGTATAGTTCATCATCAGACTTTATCTGGGAAAGACAGGAGCTGAAGATATTAAAATTTAAAAGGCACATTTGCAGAGAATATGTAATGAGTTCAAGAAAGATGATTGCAGTCAACTATTGTACAGAATATGTGTAATGAAAAAACCAGAACATATTTCACAAATAGATAGAAACTGTAAAATCTTTATTAATGCTCATAAAATCTAAGTGTCAGAAGGCAGCATAGAAATCAATGAGATTAAGCAAAAGTCAAAAGGCAGATGGCAGTGATTTCAAATGCAGATATGGTAGCACAAACAGAAGAATATACAGATCTCTAAAACAAGCAGAGCAAGCAAAGCCATTGCATAATGTAAGTAGTTGGCAGCTATGAGTTCACAAGGATAGGGAAAACAAAACTAAATCCTATTCTTTCCACACATTAAATAAGAACTTCTTGTATGGATTAATTTTTTGATAAGGTGTAGGAAGAAGATGGACATTAATAAAAAAAAGATATTTAAATCGAAAACAACAGAATAAATAAACTTTTAAAATGAGGAGCAAATTTCTGTTGTAGACTAAATGTATTACATTAGATTTTTAGTAGGTCAGTGGAGTTCCATTACCTACATTCGACTCAGGCCCTAGCATAGAAATAATGTGGCTGTATTAAAAAACCAGCATTTCCACCACCAAGTGATATACAATACCTGCCATCCTGACAGTGCAGGTGTAGACTGACAGCTACCCATTCCTCTCTTTTAAATTTATATCCATAAAATAGATTTCTTGGTTCTAAGGATTCTTTAAAAAAAAAAAAGTGATGCATCTTGAAATTAACGTAGAAGCAATAAAAGGAAGAATATTTCCTTTGCATATGCAAAAGAATATTTAAAAAATCAATATGAAAATTATCAGCATGGTAATGTCAGGAAACCTAAATTCTTTCTTCTCCAAGATTGGCAAGAATAGTCTAAATATTATCACCTTTATGTTTCTGTACCTAATGCAATTCATCAAGCAAGTCAGAATTTCTCCACCACATAGCAAAGTTTTGACAAATGGAAGGATTTTAGAGGGCTTTTGTCAAGATGCGTAAATATAAATTTAGTATAAAGAATAATATATTGAAAAAAGAACATCAAATTCACCATAAATAAAATGTTACAAAGTAATATCAGCAAATAATACAGGTTTTGAACCAGGAAAATATCCCAAGGGCTCTGCCTGGTCATATTTTCATTTTTGCATGACACTTGATATGGCAGATTGAGTGCATTGGCTGCAGATTTTTCAACAGTAGCAACACAGGCAACCCAAAATATTAATCTGGAGGACCTGGCAGAGAACATATGTAAGGGAAGGTGTTAAATATGGACAGGCAAGCTGGGTCTTTCATGTATCTATGGCTATTTTTGCAAGTGATGGATTGGGTCAGATCCTATTCCAAATGAAAACAAAGGATAAAAGTCCCTACTGTTTAATAAACAAGAGAGGTTTTCTCATCAGAAGAGCCACAGAGATCAGCACAAGGGTCCCTTCTGCAGAAACTATTACTAGACTCGTGCTGTTTCGTGCACTGCTGGAATTATTGAACAAAATTCTTCAGTTTGTAGTTTTCATCACCAAAGACTATGTCTAAACCACATTGGAGATATAAAGCCAAGAAATGAAGGTCATGATTTCTTTTTTGGGAAATACATTTTGAAAAATATCCAGATAAAGGGGAAAAAACAGCCTTTATCTTTGCTTACAAAGGACATTGGAAAGTGAAGATCAGTTTGAATTGAATCCAGTATCATACTGGTAGCATTGTAAGAAATGTTACTCAGTATAGTCATAAATGGATCTACTGCAAGGATATGTAAGCAGTAAATTCACACTTGTAAATCACTCTAGGATCTAAAATTGTGAGACAAAGTTGTAAAGAAAAATGTCAAGTTTCACTGAGTTCTGAGCTGGAGAGGAGGGTGGTGAACTCCCCAAGATAAGAAACTGAGATCTTTGGGAAAAGCTTGAAAATATCACTCTACTTGAACGAAATCTGATCCATACACCCATTTTCAGAGAATAAAAGGCTCCAAAATCTTGGTCCATGGAGAAAATTATTAGTGGGATGGAATTCTATTAGGTCTGAAATGTCTTCTTATTTTAGCAACAACCTGGCATCAGCTTTCTCTCACACACTAAAATCAATGGCTTCAGTACATGGGCCATAGGGGTTAAGGTTGTCTCCACCTTTTCTAATGAGTTTAATTTGTAAGCAGAAGATAAATTCACTGGCATGTTTTGGTTCTTCCTTGTTTCTACAGTGACACAAAGTTACTCTGAAACCATCTGCATAAGTTTGTGTCAAGTTTTGGGAGGTTTGTTGCTTTGTACTGCTGAAGGACAGTGATAATAAGGCTGACCCTGCATTTCTAGTCATTGTGTCAGCCCTAGGGATTGTCTAACAAAGACTGAGGAATGTATATTTAACTATACAGCAACATATGTGATTGTGGTAAATGTCAAAAATAATGGACACTGTAAAGAAATATAATAATCACTTCATCAAGTGTTTCTGTAAAGCACAAAGAAATATTCTGTCCAGTTATTGTGAGATATTGACAGTTTTTCCTCCTTTCTCCTCCAGTTTTATCAGTACAGCTACCTGATGAGTTTCTGTTTCTTCTGAAAAGTGTATGCTAAGTAGTACAAAAATATGTTACATGAAACTGGCAGCAGAGCTGATCTTTTTCTCAATGTCTTTGACAGGAAAACTTATTGAGAACTTCAGGAAATTTTTCTATGGAACAAAGCTACTTCATCAATAAATGGAAAAGGTGCTGCTCAATAGCAATTCGTAAAGTACCTTTTTCATTATCATTCCTTAAACTAAGATAACATTTATAAGCATCAGATTAATAATGATTCCTAGAAGTAGGCTTCTGAATAAATTATACCCATTATAACATTGCAGAGAAAATTATTCTGAAATACTCAATAAATTATTTAGTGGCAACATTAGACATTGTGGTTCAAGTGATGACTTTTAAATAGCTCTCAATCAAGAAAATTTCCTCTGCAAGAGGATGTGCCATCTTGCAATTCACACTACTGTGTGACAAGATTTTCAATCCTAAATGTTGTCAAGTCAATCTAATATGTCTGATATATAGAGCAAAAGTACACTTTTGTTAGACAGAAACCATGCCAGGTATGCTACTAAATATCCCTACCACATTTTTTTAAATTTAAAAGCATACCCATTAATTAGTTTGTTATTTAAAATCAGTTAAAAACCAGGGCATTTAAGAATTTTGGTAACAGTGTCAGCCTTTATTTTGTCCCAAATGATGATAGAAATGGAATAATCTTTGTTCATCACCAGAGCATGGTGATAGTAACACAAGGGCATGGGTTTGATCCCTGTATGGGCCATTCTTTTCAGAGCTGGACTTGATGAGCCTTGTGGATCCCTTCCAAGTAAGAATATTTTGTGAAAGTCTGATGATTATATAGTTGTTACTGTTTGATAGTCCAGATGGTACTATTAATTAATTAATCAATCAACTATATAGTACTATGAACATAAGTGCCATTGTATGAAAAATAACTTTGACGTGCTGTGAACTTCATAACAACCCTCCATACAATAGAAACAAGACAAAGCACAGGACACATGGGAAACTGCAGAGAGAGAATAGTGGCAAGTAATGCAGGGAAGATTGCCTAGAATGAATGAGTCCTCTGAAAAGGTTTAAAGGAAGAGATAAAGGTGTATGGTCTGTTCACAGGGCTGCCAGAGACCTCTTGGGTCAGCTCCCTGCAGACAAATCAAATTGAAATCACTTTCATAAACCCTCCAAGTTCTATCTTTAAAGCATTTTGGGGATGATTTGCCCTCAGTACTTGTGCCTGGAAGACTGGCCCAGAACTGTGCTCTGAGAGTTGGAAGCTGTCTTCTCATTCCAACTTCAACTTACTCATAGTGGTTGATAGTGGTTCACCTCTTCCCATGGCAGTCAGATTTTTTATCTTAAGAAACAGTTCTCTCTCATATGCTGGCCACTAAGACATACTCATATACAGTAATATCTTCCCTCATATTTAATTTTTGCTAGATTAATCTCTTATCCTGAGATTAACATTCTTCATCTCCTTAAAAAACTCTACACATTCAGATATGGTTTCAGTTCTTTTTTCCTTAGTATGTTGACAAAAATAGAACATGAGATTAGATTTGAAATCTCACCCACTGTCAATTCATCTCCTGGGAAAATCTCTCCAGATACACTAGAATCACCACTGAATTTTCCTGATAATTTCTTTGTCATGGAAGGTAGCCATTCTGTAATCCTTAGCTAGCACCACTAGTAATTTCACAGATTATGTATCTCCTAGAAAAAATTAATTTTGTTATCCAAAGGATTCAGCAAGTGGACAAAATCAGCCTACAAGGATGCTGTCAGTGATATATAGACCCAAAAAAACCCCTGAGGTCTGGACAATATCTTTTATATGATACCCACAACTGCAAGCAGAGGGACGATTCTGTTACCTCATCCAAAAGCATCATCATCCAAAGGTGGTAGGAACCCAGAGTTAAATACAGAATAATCATTATATGCAATTTTTTTTTAGCATGATAACATATTAACCTGTTTTTTCTGACTTGGTGATGAGATTTTATTGTTTGCTGGAGTCCAGACACTGCTTTCAACAACATGAAACCTTTCCATTGCAGGGCTCCCTTCCTGTCTTCATTCTCAAGGAAATTTTTCCTCCACAGGTTCTGCACTCCTTCTTTACAAAGTCATTGTTCCTAATCCTTAAAGAAACAGGCCCTCACCTCCTCTATTCAGTTCACTTCAGTAACCTCTTTACTTTCAGTAAACCTTTAGTTTACCTCAATGCATCTAATCACCTCTGTCTGATTTTGAATCTTGGTTACTGGCATTCTCCTCTGAGACTTTCATTTGTTTTGCACTAAAATCCTGATCTCATTATAGATGCTTTCAGAAGTCACAGCTTTGCCACAGTAAAACCCCTACTCGATTTTTACCCTGTTTTTTTCCACAGGTGGTTTCTTAGACTTTCAGCCTTTACCTCAGTCATCTCTGCTGTCTCATCAGAGGGTAGCAATTAACTGCTTTTTACACTCCATCACACACTGAACTGTTGAGTGCTACTCACAGCACAGGATCCCTGGCAGTCTCTGGTGAGCTGTGAGCTACAGCCACACTATCCTTACTAAACACAACTGAGTCCCTGAGTCTCACCCTTACAGTGGAAAACACAGAGGTTGGACACAGAGAGCAATGGAGCACAGAAAACCCATCACAGTTCCATGTCCATCCATCAAGCCATCACTGACAGTTTCACCTATAAGAAATAAAGAAATGAAACGAGGCAGATTGGGAGATTTGGTCCTTATGTTTGGGAACTTTCCTGGTCTAGAGCATCTAGAGACCAGTGTTTTCCATAAAAAAGCAGAGGAAATATTGCCACTGTGAATACTATGTCCATGACTGAAGGTCAGTAAAATATTTTTTACATCATTTTGTATTTTTATTCTCTTTGTTCTGAAGTATGTAACTACATTTGGGTATGTACATACAGTCATGCAGTTTCAAAACCTGCTCCCTCAATAAAGAAAAATGTTTGCTCCCTCAATGAAGAAGAAAAAAGGTGATATTACTTAAATTTCTTGTTGCTATGAGACAAAAACAAGACAGAACATTTTTATGATGATGTTAAAATATGGTGTTGTGGCATTAAAATGGCTTATGTATAGTTATCAGGTAGTAATTGCCATGTGTGAAAAAGCAATTTAATTCTGTAGAAAAATAGTCAGTGTATGGTATCACACTCTGTTTTTATTTCTCAAGTACATTGTTGCAACCAGCTTCCAAGCTGAAGTTCAGTAGGAATTTTGTGTACCTCAAAAGAAGTGATGACCTTACACTTTCAACACCAACTTATAAGGACTCAGTTACCAAATGAGATGGAGATTTCAGTTGGGAAACATGTTCAGGAGTTGTCACACAAAATATATTGCTACTACAAAAAACTGACTTCAGCATGACTTTGTAACTCAAAAATGCATCCACAGACCATGATCTTCACTGGTGCTACATGATCATAATAAAAAAGTAATTATTCCTAGAAATTGCATGCTGCTACACATTTTTATATTAGTATTCTAACGGGAAAAAATACTCTCTCTTTTATACAGTGTAAAAATTACTCTTAAAATTTATAGTTATGTTTTATCATCAATACCTAAACATGAAACAAATGAATATTTTGTATCTCTGTAGGAATACAGAACTGTGTTTTTGTCCATTTACTCTTCCCACATGATCATTTTTTATGTAAGAGCTGCCACTTTTGAATCAAGATCTGTAATAGAAAGGCTTTGCATTTGACATAAAATTGCTTTCCCTCTATTTTGCACACTCTTTTTTGTTTTGTTTTGAGAAAAGGAAAAAGCAGGTTACAGTTCAGCTGCCATGAAACAACTTGTCATTGTAACAAAAAAAATTTTTAGATGCTATCAAAATAGTACAAGTAAAATTTTGCACTACAGCACAGCACATGTAGAGCATTCTTAATACATTCACAGACAAAATAATTCAGCAAGGTCCTTGGGGTGTAAGGACTTGGTGTTGGAGCCAGCTGATATTTTCTCTGTCAGACACAGGGGAAGCTTCCAGCAAGTAGCCCCCAGTACAGGAAAGACCACAACATTCAGAGTACTTAGCAACTCTACCACCATCCAGGAATATTGGGAATCTAGAATATCAAATTTGACCTATAACTAGAAAAAATTATATTCACTACTATAAAAGGTCATGCTGAAATTCAGGTCCCTACATTTAACTTAACATACTTCACTTTCTCAAATTTCCTCCACCCTAAATGTATTTTTTAAATTTTCATGTAGGAACTTGCTGAGGGAGGAAAGTGTCAGAGATGGAACTGTGAGACAAATTAGCAGGTTCTATAATTCACTGACCTAAAGACATTTTTTATTTCTGTTCATATATTTGCACTTCGATGAGGTTCCTTGACATTATGCCCTAAAGATGGAAATTCAGCTTTTAAGGTTAAATTTCTGACTTTTTTGTAGGCTTTGTGTGCAGAAGCTAAATACTGAAGATATCAATATAGGGATCTAAAATAAAACTAACATTTTATGCTTCTTGCTACTTGCTATTAGCTGTGGCTGTTATTTTTCAGTAAAGGAATTAGTTGATTGAAAATTCCCATGCCTATTTTGAATCACATCCTCCTATCATCCCTCACTTAAATAATGCTATAAAACTAATATATTAACAATTAGCTTAGTAATAAATCATAAAAAGTCAGTAAACAAACAAGCAAGAATCCTTTGCACCACAGCTTTCCAAGGAACACTGGAGAGACCCAAGAATTTTTGACAAGATTGTGTTACAGACTGCTTGATCCTTCAAGTCAAGCTAACAAAATGGAGTTATTTCAAAGGCAATTTTTTTCACCTTCATTTAGGACAGCACCTGTGGAAATGCAGGGCTGCAGACTGGTTCAAGACAGCACATAAAATGCCCATGAAACTGCATGTGGAGGGTCCCTGTTTGAGGGGCACGAGCCAGCCAGGCTCCCAGTAGTGCAGCTACATGAGATAAGCCATAGCCAATATCTCTCCTCAGAACAGTGTGTTCCTCATTCACTAAGGGCTCTTCTGAAGAAGAACAGGTCTTTCTCAATCCTTCCAAAAGCCATATGTGTTCAAATCTATTTTTGGAGGGTTTGTTTTTACTTTCGAAATGCCGTCTCAAAATAATGTAATTACTGATGCAATTTCCAAGTAGGCAAGAAGAGAAAATATTCCTTCCCTAATAATTAATTATTGCTTAGCTGATGTAAACAGTATCACTTCTAGGGTCAGGAACTTCCATCATTTTAATTTCTATTTTGCATGCTTTTAATTACAACTAATAAATGTCTTCATTATTTCTCCAGGTAGTTCAACATTTAAATTTCACTGGCCCCAAAGCCTTGCTTTTAGCTAGGCTAGGCAATATTTCTTTTTATTTTTAACCTATGTTTTTCAGTGCTATCATAATAATTCTTAAATTTATTCTCTTTATATCACAGTGTTTTGTGTTGTTTTTCCATTCAGTGAGCTAGAGAGAACAAACATTGTTTTCAGCCAATGAAAAATATTTTTGTTGGCACCCTTTATGTTGAATTATTTAATAAAAATGAAGTTTTTAATATAATCTTGTGACAATTATTCTCATTTTTCTTTTGTGCTCCTCTGAGAGTTTGTACAAACCAGACCCTGTATAGTTTGTAATGTTGTTTGGAGTGGACAACGGCTAACATCTGCATTTTTACTTCATTTCCACTGAGAAATATCTTTAATCCCTCAGAAACAGATTGTAGACCATTAACCATAAAACTGACTCTTCAGCAAAGCCATGCACTTTCAAAGTCAAGCTGCTAAAATGTTTTCTCAGACAATATGATTCCTGACTAACTTGTCTGAGCAATAATTATGCTAATTTCATTGCTGCTTCTCCTCCAAAACTCTTCAAAGACTCCTTCCATGAGCCCTGTGGAGTCAGGCTAGACCTCTTTCTGATGGGTACCAAGGAACAAAACCCTATTGCCTAATTTCTTGTGGGACACAACCGGAACAGAATTCACTCATTTTCTCTACATAAATTTGTTAAAAAGGGACCTTACCAAATCAAAGGACACCATGCTATCTAAAAATCCAATGAACTTTAATGTGGTCTGATCTTTCCCCCAATATACCTTAATCTTCCTAAAGACCAATGTTGGGTACAGCCTACTTCCCTAAACAATATAAAATTTCCATCCCCACCATCTCTTGAAAACTAAAGCAGCTGGCAATACAATTAGAAAGATGAGACTCATTATATGAGATGGCAAAGCTGGACAGATTTGTCAAATCCACACTATTTCAACTTATTTTCAGTTCAACAGTCCTACATCTGTTCATTGCTTCTGCAAAGAAAAAAATGACAACGTTTCTTGAATACTTTCCTCAAAAGAGATCCATACTCCTCAGACCACACTTTTGTTTGGAGTAGTTTTCCATCAAATCAATTCCATCTTCATCATTAGTGATTTTCTTGTTGCATCTTCAGATCTAATTAAGGCAATCATGCCTTTTCAATTAACTACAATTACTTTAATTAGGTGAATAACAACAAGAAAAAAAAAGAAAACAACTTCCAAAGTTAATCAAATTAGTGTATCCTTATTTACAGACTGCAATCATGTCTGCAGATTTCAGTCCAGTTCCAAGCTTCAGCACAAACCAACCTCATGGAATGGTAGCAATAAACAGGCAGCTCAATTCAGAGAGGGAAATCATGTGGGTTGAATGTAATTTAGAGGTGGAACTGTATTCTCTGACAGCTACATGTAAAGCAAGCAACATTTCCTACACAACCAGTGGCAAGAACCCAAACCCAAAGTTGCTTGCTATGTGCTATTTGCTAAATATGTCAATTTGGGGAAAAAGAAAGCAAAGTTTATTACTTTTTTAGGAGCTGATGCCTGTGAGAGGCTACCTGGAACAGCGGCAAGACAATGTTTAGAGAGTAAAATAGGTATTTATTAAAAGGCCTTCAAAAGATAGACCTTGGGTAGTACAAGAGTCTGGCTGAGGCTACACCCAAGACGGAGAAGATTGCTCACACATTTTCATTCTTTTTTAAGTTTTGGTCCATTTGCATATTGGGGTCAATTGTCGAATTACTTCTTCAGGTTATGAAGTTTCATCCTCTCAGTTTGCTCTCCTCAATTAGCTGCTGTTTATAATTTTTGAGCCTGAAGCTGCAATGGTGTCCTTGGTTCTCAGGCTGGAAAAGGATTGTTTTGTCTAACTAGACTGTGAGGAGAACTTGCTAACACTTCATATGAAGTTCAAAGTTACATATTAATGCAGTACAGAATCTGGAAAACATGAAAGCTAAACTTCAAGGCATCAGGTCTATCAATTTCCATGCAATATTTTGAATACAACCGGAATTACTAAAGCCTGAGTCTTTATCGCTGTCTTGGAGCACTAGTGGTTCTTCTGAATAAACTCTGCATTCACTCACTGTGAGTGGATCCACTTTAAAGGGCGATTCCTTTTCAGTGGACTCTAAACTAGAATCTTGAAATACACTAAATACTTTAAAACTCCTTATGGAAACACAAGTAGTCTAAATAAAAAAATTATGTCCTTTGGACAGCTTTGATTGAGAGGCAAAGTGTGCTGGTTTTGTCTAGGATTGATGTAATTTTCCTCACAGTAGCTGGTATGGGGCTGCGTTTTAGATTAACAGTGCTGATAACACAGGGATGTTTCAGCTGTTGCCAAGCAGAACTTACCCAGAGCCACTGCTCCTTACCTCACCCTGCCATGAGGAGACTGGGGGTGCACAAGGAGCTGGGAGGGGACACAGCCAGGACAGCTGACCCCAAGTGACTACAGGGACATCCCAGACCATGTGCTGTGCTCAGCACACAGAGCTGGGGGAAGGAGAAGGAAGAGGGGGATGTTTGGAGTGATGGCATTTTTCTTCCCCACTCACCACTACCTGTGATGGAGTCCTATGCTGGGGATGGCTGAATATACACCTACTCCTGGGAAGAGGTGAATTAATTCCTTTTTCTTGCTTTGCTTATATGCAAATATACATATATTGCATATATAGCTGCTTATATACAGCTTTTGCTTTGCCTGTTAAACTGTCATTATCTCAACCTCCAAATTCTCTCACTTCTTCCTTTCCAATTCTCTCCTCCATCCAACCAAGATGGGGGGACATAGGCTGGGGGGAGTGACTGAGTAACAGCATGGAGCTGAGCTGCTGATTGGGCTTAAACCATGACACAAGGTGACAAAAAATGAGACATACATGCAGTGAGGATGTCAGTTCATGAGGCCAATCCAAGCCTAAGTGGAGCACAACCCCCAAAATCAAATGAAGCAGATGTAAGAGGTGGTCTTCAACATAAACAAATACATGATATATATCCAGTGAACTGCACTGGATCACTAGATAATGGAGACATAGTCCAAGTTTTGCAGTATTTGGATTGATGAATTGATCATGGAATTGCCTCTTTGTTACAATAAGCAGAATAAAGAATGGGAAGTAACTTGAAATGTATTCCCAATGAATGCACTAAACCTATAATATATTCCTACAACAATGTTGATGCATACTGACATTTGTGCCATCTTCTTTTAGACAAAGCATTTTTTCCTCTATAGCCTTTGTTTCCTTTCTTTCCTGGAGAACACAAGCAATTTTCTTTGCCAACAAAGATGTCTGAATCCAAACTGGCAAGCAATGTTCCCCCACACCTTTTCACCTAGGATCATGTCCTGACAGCATGTTCTAATAGCCAGTATCAGGCACATTTTATATCACAGCTAGAAGGATAATAAAGCTGAAGTATTTTCAACAAGGCAGATTTTATATCAGAGCTAGTAGGATAATAAAGCTGAAAAATTTTCAAAAGATTAGTTTGTTGCAGTTGAGATTAGAAAAAATTATCTTCATGCTACCACTAACACAACTAGTATGCTGCAAGTACATAATTCCCTCCATCAAACATAATTATTTACAGAACAGTTGATGCAAGATTGAAAATGTGTGGATGCTTTTATGAAGACTAATAAGCAGTGAGAAAGCCCATGAAAAATGCATTCTGTATTCCTGAAATACTTCCTTTTTTCATGTGTGTAGAGAAGTTTTTCCTTCCTTTCATTTTAGACATTTATATCTCACTGCTTATTCAGAACAATTTATAGACTAATACCAAGTACCAATTTTTTTAATAACGCAAATTAAATAAATTTATGTTCAGAAATTTCTTCTGTATTAGTGTATGCTCTACTTGTAGTAGTTTCTTTAGCATGGGAGGAAGAGGATGAAAATCAGTCCCTAGCCAGATATGAAGCAATTTGAAGCAATTTCAAAAATCCTTTGCTTTGTAACTTGCCTAGATATACCTTATTTGAATTACTTTTATGCAGTTATAATTCACTGAAGGAAGAAAAGGAAGAAGAGGAAGAAGTTTTATTAACTTTCAACCACTTTTTATATTTCTATGTAGCTGTGACTCCTTTTAGAAGGACTAGGAACCAATTTATCAACTAGGAATCTTACAAGATGAATATAGGTGAAAATAAGATCTGTGGAAAAAAAATTGAAAAATTCATTTAGATACTTGTATTCTATTTTAGGGAAGGAAGAAAGTTTTTATATACTTTTTGAACTACAAGGGCGGATTCTAAAAAAGCAGTGTATTTTTCAAATGTTATTTTTTCATTAGTTCTTCCTCAACTCATGTTTTTCTGTTAAACATGAAGAATTAATAGCACTAGCTAAAATCACTGTAAAATTTATGCCCAAATCTCTGTCATCAGCATTCAACACTGAATTATTCTTCATGTTTATTTTAGTTCTTGGCTTCATCTGAGCAAGGATGAGTAAACTCTGCCAAATCTTATGTTTATGTCAGAGGAAAGGCAGATGCTCTTGAGAAAATAAGTCAGGACTTCAAGATTTATTTCAATAGGGAATTAAATTCATTCTCATTGTTTTCCCAAAACAATAGTTCACTGCAACAGTCCAATCTATAACGTTTTCCTTTAAATTTTGTAAAATATGACTCTTCATGGTGATGCTTTAGGAGTGCAAAATTTATCTCAGTGATGACTCATGTAGTCAAGAACTGAGTAAAGAAATTTGGACTAAGATAAATATCTAGCATGTATGCATGTTTTTCTGACAGCTTATCACAGAGCTGTAGAAATGAACTTGCTTTTCCAAGTTTCTTTTCAGCTCTGTGAAAAGGGAATTTACTACATTTGTTGATTGCTTGTTTGGTTGTGTAATTTTATCCAAATACACTGCTCGTGTTACTCCCTGTCTTTTACTGCATTTTAGGAATCTGTTTCAAATCTACTGGAGGAGCTCAGAATCAAACTTTTCTTTTAGCAAAAAATGCAAAATCCCCTGACCTATGAATACTATTTCCATAGCATCTACTTACATTCACAGTATACCAGGCACCAGAGAACAGACACTGGCTCCTCAAGTGCCCAATCAGTCCAAGCTGATTCCAAAAGCAGAGGTCAAGAAACCTTAATATTTTTTTGCCTGCCAAAGTAGAGGAATTTACATGGTGAGGCAAGGATTCAAGCAAAACAACTAGAGAAAAGTAGTTAAAGAAACCAAAGGCCATGCAAAAATGTTATTATTATTATTATTGTTGTTGTTGTTGTTTTTGTTGTTGTTGTTGTTGTTGTTGTTGAGGCTATTATAGCTATTATGTATATTGGCTATCACATAACTATTATTATACTACACTTTTTGTAGTGTTACATTTCCACATCCATTTAAGGTGACAGGAATAGACCAAAGAAGAGGGAGGTGCTGTGGTTTCAGATTAGCACATGCATAAATGCAAACACATTTCTGAAAGCTAATTTGCAGTGTGGCTTCTCAGCAGCACCACAGAAAGCAGAGGAGCACCTCCCCAATGTGTATGTGTGTGTCAACGACTCTCAGATGCACAAAATACTCTAAACAGAAAGAATCAGTAACTCAGAGATTTGGCAGAATAAACTCTTTGAATCATAAAGCAATGAGTTATTGATCACTCAAAATTAATACCCTCCTTTCCACTCCTTCTTAGTTACATCTGAAACAAAGAAGTCCAGTAAGCAGCTCAGGGAAATAAAAAGGGCCAATGAGATCACTAATTTTATTTTTTTGCTCGGTCAGACATGGTCTCTAAAACATGTCCCTGCCTCAAGGTAGGTTTGATAGTTATAATATCTACATATTTCTTTTTATGTTCTTTCCCTGTGTAGATGAAATGAATGGACTGTTTTCCTCCAAGGACATGCATCTCATAGTTTCCACGGCTCTGTTTGTTTAAAGTACAAAATGCATTTTGCCACACTTCAAACAGCATGGCATATGTATCATCTTTCCACCATTCTGGAAAATGAAGTGCATGAGGGCTGGTAATGGTGAGGATGTTTTTGTGTATCACTCATTCAGGTGAAAATTGGAAAGGTGAAATCAAGCATAGAGTGATTAGAAAACGCTGCAGTGAGTAGCTGTAATCAGGCTGATAAAATGTCACACCTCAGACCTGCTTTGGGTAATTTAGAGATCACAGAAAGGCCCAGTGCAAGGCATGCAGACAATAAACTAAACTGCTTTGACTACTTTTGAGTGGTAATCTTTGCAATAGCTAAAGATTAGAAATAAATTTTTCATTGTATTCTCTTTTCTTTTGATTCCATTTTTTTTCCTCAGCGTCTGCCGTTTAATGCAGGCTGTGTGCCAAAATAATCTTAGAAAGTCTGCTAAGCCAGATGTCACCCTTTTGCCCTTTTGCTCTGTCTGCAGATTTTCTTTTAGCAGCATTTGAAACTAAGTTAGAGAGCATACATTTTCCAGTAAAAAGAGGCATTATGAATAACACTTCTTGTATCTCTGAATAACACCCACCAAGTGCAGTACGCTTTACACACCAACTACATCAACCAAATATTTTAAAAATGCTTATTCTTAACTCTTAGCTGTGTGGAGAGTACCTCAGTGGTGTCATTCTTTCAAATACATATGCCAGCTATTTGGGGTTAATAAAAACCCACAGAGATGGATTTTACAACATTAATTTGACTTGTGCTGGCTAAAGATTAGGTTTTCTGTTCTACATATTTCTTGCAAGC
The DNA here is from genome assembly GCF_029582105.1 of Oenanthe melanoleuca. NCBI lineage: Eukaryota > Metazoa > Chordata > Aves > Passeriformes > Muscicapidae > Oenanthe > Oenanthe melanoleuca. Next base: position 44,167,155 of record NC_079334.1, read on the forward strand.
CTTTTTATCTTCTGATGTGCAAGAGCTCTATTCTTTCCAAAAAAGCAAACTGTTCCTGTTTGGATTCTTTATGTAGAAATAGGATTATTTTTCTAAGCTTTCCTTCCTTAAAATGCTAATTTCTAGAAAGTAGAAATGCCTATTGCTTCTCAAATTATAGGCATGACTAAAAACATTTTATTTACATTAAAAGAAAATGATGCATGCATAAACTCTAATTTTCACAGGCCTCCCCCATTCTTCAAGGCACAAATCGTTAAATAATGTTTTCTTTCTCTGTAGAAGAGAGAATTTTTTTAAAACTTGAATTTAACAAAACCTCTAAATATTACTCTGTGTCCAGTGACAGTGTATGGTCAGACTTCGTTGGTCTTACTACTGCAGATGACTAATGTGTTGTCATGAGAAAATGTGTTGGTGTTCTCATTGTTTCAGCTCTTTTATTCAATAAAGGTTGGGCAGAGGTTGACTGTTGTGTGTCATTCCCTCTTTTGTATCAACCATGCAACAAAAAAAAAAAAAAAAAGAAATCTAACAACAAAAATCACCAAAAAAGAGCCCCAAATTCACCCCCCTCCCAAAACCCAAACAAATAAGCAAACAAACCAACAAACCTCAAAAACCCCAGTCAAAATATCCACAGTCGGTTCAATAAGATGAAGTAACTGTAATTTAAATAAAACATTCTCTTTATACATACAAATTGAGGAATGAGAAGTTGCAGAAGAGCTCTGTGGGAAGGTTTCTGGGGACTCTGGTTGAACATGAGCCAGCAGTGTGCCCTGGCACCCAGAAAGGTGTAAGGCTGCTTGAGAGGTGTGGCTGTCCTACTCAAATCCATACAGGAGCAGCCTTACCTCCAATACCGTGTGCAATTTTGGGCTCTTTGATATAAAAAGGGCATAAAATTATAAATATGTGCAGAGGAGGATTATAAAGCCTGTGAAAGGACCTAGGACCAGACATATCAGGAACATCTGAGTCACTTTATTTGTTCAGAGTCTGAGGGGAGGCCACATCTCTGTCCACAACTTCCTCAAGGTGGGCAGCAGAGGGGCAGGCACTGCTCCCTTCTCTCTGGTGACAGTGACAGGACTCAAGGAAATGGAATGAAGCTGCATCAGGTGAGTTTCAGGCTGGACATTAGGAAAATGTCCTCTCTTAACTGGAGGGGTGTTTGGGCATAGGACAGGCTCCCCAAGGAAATGGTCATGGCAGGATGCCTGCCAGAGCTCAAGGAGCATCTGGATGATGCTTTATTCATCTGGTTCATCCTGGAAGGAGTAGGGAGTTGGAGTCTATGATCCTCATGGGTCTGAAAATCTCTATGGTTTTATGAAATCATTGTAATACTCAGATAAATTAAAGTCACTGAACTGAAACCATGATATTCTCACCAGGTCATGGAAACAGAGTTTGCTGCCAATATATTTATGTAAAGGAAACAGACATGTTATTCACTGAAATTATCCATAAAACAGCCTCCTTTCTACACTCACCTATGATACAAGTAAAGTAAGTAAATCTGTAGAATTGCTCACCTCTGGAAATTTCTATATGTTTATATATCAGCATTCTCCTTTCACAGCCACATGCACTCTGCCTCATCTTGAAATTGTTCAAAAATGTTTGTGACAAGATTTTGTAAGTTTTCAGTGAACACTGATTTAAATATAGATGTGATAACTAGCTCTTGGAATCCATGTTTTTAATTATGTGAAGCAGTTTAACAGAGCAACAAGTCACTGAAAATATTTTTTGAAAGGTCAAATCACTTCTGTGTCTGCTTCATCATTCTTTTTGTAAGTATACTCTAAAAAATGAAAGACATTAGAACATTATTTACCTTTCTAAGAATAAATGTCAAAGTCATATCAAATGGAAGAACACTAAAATTTTTACCAAAGGCCAGCTGCCAAAATGGAAATTAACAGCTCCAAAGAAATATTAGACCATTCCCCATAATAGTAAAAAGACAAATATGAACTTAAAGATTGATGTTACATAGAATATTCATTAATATAAGCTGATATAAGTTAATAGTAAGGCTCAGAATTTTGATCTTCATGAATGGGAAAATTGTCCCTTAGACTTCTAGTGTTATTAATATGTTTTGATGCTTTGCTAGGCTTTAACACCAGTACTTTGTTTTCTGTAAACCTGTCATATATTTGTCATCTAATACTGGCCAGCTGCCAAAATGCAAATTAACACCTACAAAGAAATATTGGACAATTTCTCCTTCCCTTGTAATTTTGCATTATCACTATTGAACATAGTTGAATATTCATATGTCCATTAAAATTCAGGTCATTATTTAAAAAAAAAAAAAGAAAGACTGGTTTTGACATAGTTTTTCCCACACCATCTTCTCCTACAGGATTTTTCTCTGCATCAGCTCTAAGTGAAAACATATTCTTATGTCAGTTTAAGAATTAAGATTTTCACACATGTATAAAAATCTTATCCTCTTGCAAATTCAGTAACAGATTAACAAACACTACACTTTAGCTATAATTAGAATTAAATCTGAATCCAATAATCTTTGTTGAAAAATGAAGGCATTTCCAAAGTTTAGACATTTTTCAGCAGGACAATTTAAAAAGAATATCTCTGGTTTACAGCCACAGAAGTTTATTTTGTGGGGTTTTGTATGCAATAACAGATGGCAGAGGAGGCAAACTTTAAAATGCTATCAAATTGCATGGTTCCACTGGATTATTGTGTGACATGCTCTACTGCAGAGTAGAAGATGGTTCCCACTGATAAGAAAACCTCTTAATTCAGTACATTACTAGAAAGCTATCAAAGAGAAAAAAAAAGTGAAGACTAACATTCAACTGCTATTTAGCAGAGATATAGATAGCTATGTGAGGTCATGCAGTTAATAATTTCACATATTATTGAAATATGTATGAAAACAAATTCAGTGATTTCATATGATAGTTTAAATTGTTTTAAAACCAGAGGGATTTTTTAAGTTTCTAAAATTTAACTTCAAACATTGAACTACCTAAACTATTTTTCTTATGTGAATACAGGGAGTTGGGGGTTTTTTAGGCTTTTTCTTGGTTTTTGTTTGTTTCTGGTTGGAGGGTTTTGAGTGCTTTGGTTTGGTTTGGTTTGGGTTTTCTTTTGCTTGATTTTGTTGTTGCTGCTGTTGTGGTTGTTGTCGTTTTTGTTTATATATTTTTTTTTTTTTTGTGATTTTAAAACACCTGTGATCTGAAATTCTTGGTAATAGGGAAGATTACACCAAACTTCCAAACACAGAGTCATATCCTCATAAAGCCTATTGATATAATTTTAAAATTACGAGCAGTCTCGTGGCCAGTTAGAAGATTCTTCTAACCAGTTCATACAAAAGAAAACAAACTGAATATTTCCATCCCTTTTTTTGTTGTTTTTGGTTTTTTTTAAGGGTGCTGTGAATGGTGCAGTGGTACTAATTTTTTCTGTTTACTATTTTCATTACTAAGAAGCTTAATTCTGAATAATTCTTTTAGAACCCTGAAGTCCAGATGCATTTCAAGGAAGCAGGTGTCAGAAGTTGGATTACCTAAGACTTGTTTTTGGGAACATACTCTTATGTTACCTACCAAAATAAAGGTGCATTATCACACCATTCTTTATTTCTCATTATGCTATCATCTTTGTTTATAGTACTAAAAATATTGTTCCAATTTTGGCAAACCATAGCTGCATTTTAATTAAGCTATTGCCTCCCTTGCCATAAGATATAAATAGAAAATAAAACACATATGCAAAAAAAATCTACAGCACTTGTAAAGAGAAGTGGGTGCCTTGGGAGACTTGGAGAAAAAGAAGCTTTTTCAGCTACTCAACTGGTTGATTACTTATTTAATATCCAGCTTCAGTATATTAAATTGAAAACATTATGTTTCAGAGCATTATGTGCTTAGTTTTATATAACTTAAAAGCAAGCAAACAAACAGCTCTCTTAATTGGCTAAAGGTAAGAGGGTTAATTAGAAGGCCAGAAATGATGAGTCAGTAAACTAATTAGGCACTGGTTTACCAGGGAAATGTAGAGGGGTTACTTTAACACCATACATATGTACAAACATAAATTCAAAGACACACAGCTGAAAGATACCAAATGCTCTCCTCTGAATTAATACAGTTTCAGTATAGTGTGTTGGGTATTTTTAACCAAGGCTACAGATGCAGCATTTAGGCTGAAGGTTGCCAGAGATCCATCTTCAGTATATGAAGTTTTTTAAGATTATTCTGTATGAGTTATGGTAGAGTGCCATAAAAGCAATCTAAATTAAAACATAAGCCATCACTATATTGACTGATTGGCAGCCTACAAATATGAATATCTCTCTACAGAAGAAAAAGTTCTAAATTTTCAACAATTCTAGGAAAACATTAGCACTGTGAAACAGCATTCAAAGCCAATTGCAATTATTTTGCATTCAGAGACATTAGTTGTTCTGTATATCCTTTTGGTTTTACTTATGGCTTTCTTTTACTTTTCTTTTTCTTCTTTTTTTCTCATTTTCTTCATAGCAAGAACTAGTAAAATGTCAAGCCTCTGATTGGATAGTAAATACAAATACTAAGATATCTGTTTTAGAGTATATGTTGAAGCTAGTTTAATCATATTTCATAAAATTCTTTCAGATGCAATGACTAGCAGGTTCCTAAAAATGGAAGTTCTCAATTTGTTAGGTACGAAAAAAATCTACCAAAATCTTAATTTTTAACCTATGCTCTCAAAATACATCTTCATTTGCATGAAGCTGTGCAAAAAAACAGAAGGTAGCTCAGATAACAACCTTGCACTTGTTATTTTTGTCTTATGCCATTAATGATGAAATCATGCTATGGAAAGTTATAATCACATCAGCTATTTTTTGCATCAGTGATATTCTCAAACTCCCTGCCCGATTTTGTAGATACTCATCCAATTGAAAATTCCTGCAAAACTTTTAGGCTCAGAGGTGAACTTTACATCATTATCTCTATTGCACTTTCCTGTTAACACTTGTCTTCCATCTCACTTTATGCAGCATGCAAGAGTGCTTCATTTATTCACATTACCTCCTGGCACAAATCACTAGAAAATGTAGCTGGAAAGGTTGGCAGTGGTGCTTATGATGTTCCAGCCTCACTTAATCCATGAATTTAAGGGTTATAACATTCATCATGTGTCCAAATCACCCCTGTCACAAGGAGTTTGAGCTCCTACTCCAAGGAATGGCCTCATCAGCAAGAGGGTGATCTGCACTGGTGGGACTCTGTCATTCCTGCTGTGGGTAATTCTCCTTACCCACATCACCTTACATCAAAATGCAGGGAGATCTCATGAGAAGGTTATGTCATAAGCTGATTGGAATGGCCTTGCTACAAAGAGAAAACCTAAGTCAAAGTTGGTGCTTTGGTGAATATGGTGCATATAACTCCAAAATGCCAGCTGGCTGCATATCCCTATGTGCTAAAAGTAAATTTTCCTTGTCACTTCCAACCTGTTAACACCTCTCCACATGACAGTTGTTGAGGATTCTCTACTCTCACCATAGACCTAAAGACCTAATTTTTCTATCCTCAGTGTAAAGGAGGCCAAATTCTCAACACTCACATTTTGGAAAGAGGCCTAGCAACCATATTTAGCATTATGAATGTCAAGGTTGAGGACTTAAACCTCCATTTAGCAAATCAATCCTGAAGAGATTAGGGAGACAAAAATCAGGGCCAAGATGCATCACAGCAGAGCCAGAGAACACTGTCTCTGCGTTTTTGATAACGGTCCTGGAGATAGGAGTGGTGCAAAACTGCAGACTTTGGGGAGGGTAATGTTAGAAATCTCAAAGGGCAAAAGAGCCCAAACTGTAGCAAATAAAATCAACAAATTTATCTCTCTGTTAAGCAGGGTGGAAATGGTGGCTGTTGTTCTTTGCCTCCCAGCTACCCATTCCATCCAAGGAAACACCTATTTCATGTCTCTACTGCTTTTTACTTCTCTGTGCCAGTTCTACAGTGAAACTGGTGTGATCCTAGAGTCTGACTTATGATCCTTTCCCAACAGTTGCCATGGACAAGCCACCAGCACATGAGCAATGTTCCTGTCCTTTTCTTCTTTTTCAGGCTTTATTTGGCCTCATGAAATCCTTTAAGGCTAAATGTTCCATAGCTCTAAAAACACTAAAAAGATTTGCAATATTATTTTTCTTTAGAATACATTGAAAAACTGAAAAATACTATACACAATCCTTCAAAATCCATAGTACAATAAAATAAACTTCTAGAAAATTTTCACTGACAGTTTTCCTGACACTCAAGGAATAAAATAAAACAGGAATTTAAAACTTATCCTGTTACTTTTAAATTGTGCAACAGACATCTTTTTTTTTTCCAAAGACAGTCTTTCATGTAGAGCAAGTTTTTTCTTCCAAAATTAATTTTCTTTTTTTAAAAAATTAGTCACTATCCAAAATGTTACAGTTTAGCAAAGCACTTTTTGCTTGGGCACTTAGAACACTATAATTTTAAATATAACATTTTAATAAAGAATTTTTAAAATAAAACTTGAATGAGGAAAAAAAATGATTAAGTGAATTCCAAAACAAATTTATTCATAGATTTTTGTTGATAAAATGCACTATCCTAAATGTAATTATTTTTTACCAGCAAAGTTTCTTAATAGAATGCTGACATGTTCCCTTTACATTACAACAATAGATGTTTCTGATGCATTTAGATTTTTAAAAATACTTTAACTGCTATATTTTACATCTAACACCAGTAATATGATGGAGGTTTAATTGCTCATTATAAGCATTGGTTTATTCCTGTAGCAAACATCAACCATAGTTACAGGATTTAGTAAGAGAAATTTAAAGAGATACTACAATATTTATTGTATGCATACAAGTAAATAAATCTGGCTGCCCCACTCAGAGCTCTGGGAAGGCTACTCTGCCATTTATCCATCCTGCCACAGCAATGCCAAGGTCACTGAGCTTGGAGCTAGAGCTGATGGGTGCCCAGGTACTCCTTGGGTGCAGGAGGAGTGTGGACTGTGAGTATGAGTTTATGTTTAACTCCAGAGACATGCAAGATTCCATTTTATAGACTAGCCACAATTTTTTTTATAAATTATTGAAAAAATTGATTTAGCCATAGAGAAATATTTGTCTATAGCTTGCAGTGGCAAGAGCAAAGCCACCAACAGTGTGTGAATGACATCTCAGGGAAGCTACACCAGGAAACTTTGGCTGTCCCTTCACAATTAACATGGATCTAAACAGTCACAATGCTCATGTCAGCAATCTGAACTCACACTGAGTTCAGGCTGCCTGAAAGTGACACATGAAAACTAATGTCAGGGCATTTTTTGTGAAGTAGCCTACAAAGTCTGGAATCCTCTGAAAAAGTTCCAGTTGTTTTTTCTGCCTGACTTTGGCTTGGCCCTGTGGTTGACTGAAGTTCACTGAAGCAACTAGAGCAGGCTCAAAGTGGTTGATGCAATCTTCAAGTGCAGATTACAGGTCATGCTAGAAATTGTCTTCTCTCTCCTGATACTACCAGTAAATTCATCTCCAGTCCAGCACTCAAGGTTTGCCAACATGGTGTGCAGCTGTACTACTTTATCACCAAATATGGTCTGAAAACAATTCATGTGCTATGTTATGATGAAAGATTTAAAAGCAGCAGTGTCTGTCATCACTGGAGATGCAGAGAATTGAATGTCAAGAGTGAGTTTAGAAAACCCAAGATTTCCCATGAGATACATTGAAGAAGAAAGCAAACTGCTCAATTATAACTGTAACACAAGATCAAAGACCAATTGTAGTGTAGCTATGATGCATTTTCACTATGCACTAACAATAGTCAAGACCACACTTATTCAGAGCAAAGGTACTAATGACTTCAAATTCCAAGGTCTTGAATAGTGGTCAGATAAATTTGTGGCCAAAAATGTGGCTGTTACAACCAGGAAGTAAGGATCTCTCAGGAATAAAATTTCTGATGGTATTTTTTGTTGTGGTAGAAAAAGAGGTCAAAGAAAAAGCAATCCAGATCCACAGCACCGACCTGAACTGACAACCAAGGGGGTTCCAGTAATGGCTGTGTGCTGGCAAGCTGAAACTGAAAACACTTGAACTATTCTGTTTGGGTTATATTGACACCTAGGGAAACAGAAAGGCTGGCAGCTGAGACACACTATAATAAATAAATAAGATTTAACAATTTATGGGAATGGTAAACTACTTTTCCACAGTCTACAATCAAGAATAAGCCAGTTCTGAATTCTCTAGCTCAGCCTACAGTGGTACAATGAGAAGGCAAACCAGAGAAAAGTGCTTTGAGCAGACACACACTGCAGATAACAGTTCTGTAGCACAGGAGAAAAGCATAAACCAAATTATCTCTCCAGAAGGCCCCAAACAACCCAAAAAAACTTTGATGTGGGCTGATTCATCCACTAAAACAATGTATACTCTATAATTCAGGATCCAACGCTGATGGCAGCTGTTACCCACAGCCAGCTGATTTGTGGATGAGCTGGGAATGCAGGATAGACTTAATCAGTGTTGTAGGAGCTGACACTTAGCTGAGCAAACATTTCATACTAAATGTAAACCAATATGCACTGAGCAAGCCAAAAGTCATAACTACAGGCCATGAATTTGTTGAACATGTATTTTGAACAGCATGAAATGCACAACTGTTCAGACATCATAAAACTCTCCAACATCATTAAATCACAACTTGGTGTTGGAACACTAAGGCAGGCATAATTTTTGCAGGCTGGATTACGTTTCCAATCTATGTTTAATGAACACTCATTCCTGAAAAATCTTCATGGATTTTGAGACCCAACTTGGAAATTTCAGGCATGTTTTTCAAGTATTTGGTTTAGGCATCAACAAAAGAAGAAAATGGAAATTTGTAATCTTCAGAAAGATACACAACCACTCACACAAAGCAAATGATGAAAGATTAATCCTGGGTGTACAATATAACAGGGAAGTACAAATGAAATCCAGTACACCTGCAGAGAAAAGGCAAGTCAAAAGCCAGAAGGAAATCAGAGGCCTTAACTCAAACAGTAATTTTTAGGAATTAACAATAAGTTGTCCAGTAAATATGAATATCTGGTGGACAAAACTAAATGAGCTGTTAATAAAGGCCATATTCCTATGACACCATTTTTACTAATCAGCTCTTGCCCCATTAATTCAGGCAACAGTCACAGAAAATTTCAGGTAACTGCAGACATTGCTCTAGGAAGGAGTAGTTAACTCAATATAACTTGGAAGAAAGAATTTAGATTGAAAGGCAGCCAAAAAATCAGCTTTGTATCTGCTATTTTCACCTCTCTATAGGGGTTCTTTTATAAAGAGATTATACAATTCTAGGAATAGTGTAAAAACATGAGGCAGGACACAGGTTAGTACTGGATGTCTGTTAAAAAGTAAATAAACAAACAAATAAAAATAAATCTCAAATCTTAAAGGTATTCTGAATGTATTACTATGAGTGATAAACACGACATGAAGCAAGCTTAACTCAGTTTATAGGTAAACCATTGTTGCAGCATAATAATTGTTCCTATTTATTATTTTACATTAAATACACTTACTTGTTCCTGTGGCTATCAGAGAAAGGAACAGCATAATTCCCAGAATGCTGGTCTAACAGCAAAGTATTTTAACATTGAATGTAAGCAATCCAGCGACCAACCCTTTTGTATTTCTATGTTAGGAACTGTCATGGGGGAGAATTACACCATCCATGACCAAAACTGTTAATGTAATCAATGAGCATTTGGGCATCCCCTGGCATCTGCACTGTGAAAGTCTCAGGACATTCCCATTTGTTTAAGATAATCTGTGTGAAATTACAATAAGGAGATACTAATTGCCTAAATTTTCCTTTTTAAGTCAGGTTCATTAGCATTGGGTACAAGAATGTGAAAGTATAAACTTGTGAGTGTTAGATGAAAATAATTTGCAGTCTCTTGGCAGCAGCTTGGAAATAACTATTTCTGCAATAGCAAGTCATGTCAAATAATCTACCACCCATAAAAGACACAGCACTAAATGAAAACTAATGAGGATTGCTGAATCTGGGAACAATTAAATCTGTCAACCAAACCCCACACTGCAGACATGAAAGGTACAGTGCACTCCAAAACAGAGCAAACCCTCTGTAGCTTTTAATGTACTTCTTCCAGATGGATTTTGTGAATTAAGGAGAAGAAATGGTCAAAGGCATTCACAAATTTGGTTGGTTCTTGGACTGCCCTCCCCAGTGAATAGTTCAAATGGTCACTGCTGCCTTTTCATCACAAAGTTGAGCTCTATAAAAAGGGCCACTGTCAATAAAACATGCTTAAATCTGGGGATGAGAAATTGATGTGAAGGAAAAACCAGTTCAGGTTGACCATTTCTAGAAGCCATGTGTCAGGATGTGGAGAGGATGACCACCAAAAGCATAGGAAGGTGCACAAGGATTTAGCAAGCCTTTGTTAAAACCTTGTCTTGTGTAAGGTCCTGATGAATTTCCTATGGATTTGTAAAACTGCACAGTAAAAAATCAGTTAATTTTGAAGAAGATGGGTTTTTTTATATTACCATGCTAAATAGACCACTTACCAGTTTTCATCTGTTTCTTTGACATGAAAAATGTTTATGAAGCTGTAAAGTACACAGTTGCTATTGTAAAGAATGCTTCTGAAATGGTGTACCTGTAGCTTATAAAACATGTTATTATATATAATATTTTACCTGCTAGTTTATAATTGAAAGAGTCTAAAAGTGACAACCCAGAGTAAACATCCCAAGCTTAAAAGTCCAATTTTGTTTTCTGCCTGCCAGTACACAATGTTTTCCATGGTTAACAAAAGTGATTTGAAGACATGGAAGCTGTTTGAGAGCTGGGAAATAAGTTATTCTTTCTGTTTCTGTGTCTTTAAAAGAAGAATTAATTCCTAAAGAAGAATTGTATGAGGAAGCATCAAATCATGTCCTGCATTTTCAGAAGAGGACATAGCATAGTTTTAAATTAAGTGTATAAAGTACAAAATAACAGGCAGCCTAACTTACCTTGGGGCTGTGTCCTTCTTAAAAAAATTGTACATGCATGAAAATGGGAGATTTTTTGAAAATTGACATCTGCTCCTCCTTTGCCTTGGCAAGAATAAGGAAAAGATGAATAATCAAAGCCTGTCCTTGTCTAAGCCAATGAGTGTCATTGCAAATTGGTACAACTTGAACCTTTCTAACTGCATTAGGCAGAAGAGCAACCTGAGGCAAGCAGATCTGGCTCTCCCAGCTTGTGTTGAGGGGAAGCTGTGACACTGCAGAAGCCAGATATAGCAGCAGAAAGATATGACCTCACTGGGAGGGAGGTTAGTTCATTGTCCCTGTTAGGCCTGTTCAAAGCCATCCCCAATTACAGCTTTAATCACTTTGACTAATGAAGGACATAACAAACATTTTTGCCTAGTCCCTGGATTGAATCAAGCCATTCTTCTGTGAGTCATGTAGATCTACAGAACTTCATCTCATGCACAAGAATGCTACTAAAATTGCTTTCACATAGCCCTCTGGAAGTGGAGAATAGGATGGGAAAACAGTATAAGAAAGGCTGTGTGTAAGGTCTGTCTTTCTGATCTTGCCAGAGGGAGGATGTAGTAAAAAAGCAAGCAAAAACAGATCTCTGTTGTATTTTCCTAGTTTTGCATATCACCATTGAACTGAAATTGTCATGTCCTGTGATGCAGAAGATACAGAATTCAATTAAGTAAGCACAAAATGGATTCAGTGTTTGAATCTCACATGCATATACATACTGTGATGATTTCTGCCTACTGAGCTTCCAAGCTGAGGAGCAGTCAGCTCTCTGAAGCCCTCAAGCAGGCTTGGCAATCATGGATCTCACATTAGGCTATCTTATGTAGATGAAAGTCTGTGTGCTCAGCTTCTACCCAGACTGCCCAGAAATGCTTGCAATACCAGTGAAATCATTAAACCTTTGGAGATCCTTAAGGCCATGACCTGTTGAATACTTATGTATTGCTTTATTATTTTGAATGAACTTAGAACAATAATTTTCTTCCATTGGCAGCATTGATATTTGCAGTTTCACATCATTCTGGTAAGAAAGAGGATAGTGCTTGACTGAGGTGATCTTTGAAATTTTCTTTCTGTTTAAATAAGAGCATCTAAGTGATCTGAACCGATATGGGAGAATATTAATACAAGGAAATAGCTTTATAAAGCCTTGGAAGGCAAAACTGCTGTCTGTCTAACAGCTCAACACCTTGATCAACCTGAAATGATGCTTTGAAGTTAACACATCAGTCATGTTAGGATTTAGTCAGATTTATGAAATCCAAGTTTTCTTTGTTCCACAAGAATAAATTCCTTTTTCTCAATATTTTAGATACTGAATTATTTTTAAGATCCAAAGCTCCATTTCTCTCTAGGAGAAGCATGAAAGTATTAAACATGCCATGAAAACATAATTTTTGGTAGACTGAAATGTCTTAGATTTCAGATGTGTTAGTGACAGTGAAAGAACATAATAGAACTTGGCAAGATGAAGATATACCACGTCTTTGACAACAGCATCCAGGCAGCAGAGAAAATAAATCTGCTTCAGAGGCCTTAATAAAGACTTCTAATAAATAGATAAATAAAATATGTATGAATAAATTCTCTTCTGGTGACAATCTCACTTTGCATTCAAAGGCAATGCTGCATAGGATGCTACAGTAAAGAAAGAGAAAGAGAGCAGGTGAGGAAACAAGTCCTGAGAACCTTGTGTGTTCAGCATTTACAGTCAGGAGAGAATTCCTAAAAGACAGCTTTACTTACCTACCTGTGTATCTTTTCATGCTGCACATAATTATTCCATCAGAAGGAAACATCAGTAAAAGATAGGAAAAGATCCCAAGAGTTCACAGATAACATTTCACAGCCAACTTTTTCTGTTTTAACTCCATGCAGAATGAGTTTTCAGCATCCTTAGGAGGACTGCAAACACTACATTGGGTAAAGGAAAAAGACAATATACAAGGGACCTATTTAAATTAGATCACAATTATTACAGCAGAAGCAGTAGCAAGAATAGCTTTTTCTTCAAATTGTTCTCTTACTTGTGTCCATCTGATGAACTGCTCTCAGTTGATGTTGTCCTAACCCTTTCCATTTCATACATTTACTTTATTCAAATTATCCATGCTTATAATGTTAAAAGGGGAATGTAAAGTGATCTTATTGCCATTCCTACATTGAACTGAGACCTGTGTCAAGGCTGTGCTCATGTTCAACAACCCCAACTCTAACTGCTGGGCATTAATCCAAATTTCTTATTTATTAACCATTTTTAATCCATAGGTATATGTTGCACTTTCTAAGTATAATAAAAGATTGAAGGGCTGCAGAACTTGCTAGTGAAAAAGTAAGGTCTCTTTTGCCAGGAGAAGGGAAGGCTTGGGGAATCTCATCACAGTATTCCAGTCCTTAAAGAGGACAGAGGCTGACAAGGGGTGATGTGGTACCAGGAGAGCTTTCATCTCAATATAAGAAAGACATTTTTTTATAGTAAGAACAACCATGCCCTGGAACAGTCTCCTCTGGCACATGGTAGAGTCACTGAAGGTTTTCAGGATGTAATTGAACAGGGTGGTAGATAATCTTATCTAGGCTCCTTTTCCTAACAAAATTTTGGATTAGATGATCTTTTAAGGTCTCTTCCAACCCAGGCTTGTCTATAACCTTATGATTCTATTATCTTCAATAGAGGTTTTAAAATGGAGTTAGTTTTTTAAAACACAGTAAGAGTGATAGGCATTATACTAAAAGCACAACAAATATTATTGCTCTATCTTTCTTAGGTCCAAAAACCCCCACAATTAATTTTGTCTGTGGTATGGGAGGCCTTTTCTTTTCACCAGTGTTTCAAATAATAGTATTAAGGGTGCCATTAAGTAACACTGAATCACTTTAGAAAAAATCTAAGAAGTATGGTAATTCCTAAGTATAAAGGAAGTAACAGTATTTTTCAAGAAATTTTATAATGATCAGAATTAATTAATCATCTTCTTAGATAAAAATAAGTGGCAATTAACGGCATCATTTTCACCTACTAGCTTTAAACATAGGCACAGACAATTCTATTGCAAGTTTTAAAAAAGTAGCTTCACCTTTCATCCAAGAATTTCTCTCTGATCCTCAAGAAAATGAATATAATTTTTTCATGTTTTGTGCTTGTAAAATGTGTGACCTTCCAAAACTTTCTATCCATCACAGATGAGAAGGTTTTTCCATATGTATCTGAATGCATATACATTATTCAGCAGATCATTTAATACATAAATATATTAAAATTAAAGAGGGAAAAGCTAAAAAAACTCCAAACAAACAAAATAAAATAAAATAATTTTTTGTATACCTGATATAAATTTCTGCAAGTCTACCATAGAATAAACTGCAGAGGACATCAACTTTATTTAAGATAGGTGTACTGTTTTAGGTATGATAAATGACAGTGATGGAGCATAATATTTTTCCCCAAAGCAGCTGTGAAAGCACCTTATAAAGATAAAAAGATTTTCTGATTCTGCCAATTTGAATTGTACATTTTATAACACTTATGAGTTATTTCAATGTATCTGTATGACACATTCTATTGCAGTAAATGAGGATTTTCATGAGAATTTTGGGACAGAACACAAGAAATTTCTGGGGATATTAACATTGGAAATGACAGCTTAATTCAGCAATATGGAAGATACTAAACAATCTTTTGAAAATTTGAGGTGCAAGAGAATAAAGTCTACTTTGAGAGGATAGATCTCAGTGAAACTTGAAAGAAATCAGTGTGAATTAGATGACTGTTAACAATATTAGTGTCACCTTCCCTTTCAAAAAGAATGTGAAAAAAATTTGGGATAGATTATTAAACACCCAATATGTTCATATCCTTGTGATTCTAAAGTGTCTATAATACTATGTACCTTAGCAAGGGGGAAAACAAACAAAATATAGGTCCATTTGATTTTAGGGAGAGAGTAGACAATGTGTATGCTATTTCTATAAAACAGCATCCCACTGCATCAGGAAAATAGCTCAGGATGTCCAATTTAGATAGCAATCATTTTCACATCAGCAAACAAGATATCAAGTAATAACAAAAGGTTCACTCTATTGCTAACATAATTAATATGTACAATTTCTAGGAGTAGAATAATTAACACTGTTAGCATTTTATAAACAAGAAACAGTGAACAATCATTTATCAGAATTTTTCCCACTAGCCTAAACAGTAACAACAGCCTCAGACAATGTGCTTTAACAGACACATTTAATACTCAGGAACTGTTACCAATTTCAAAGGCTGGCCAAAAAGAAGTGAAGATAAAAAGAGGAAAGAAATCTAATGCACAGTGAATTTTAAAGATTATAAATAACAGTGAATGCAGTTTTCTTTATTCCATGCTTATGGGATGTCAATTGACTACCAGGTCAGACTGTAGAAATGTGTATCCAATTATAAGAACAAGGCTAGGAGTTTTCTTCAAATTAGGTAACTATTGCAAGAAAAGAAAAATGTCTATCTTGTTATTATATATTAAGTACTACCTGTGAATTCAGAAAGGACTGCCAAAACTGTATTTTGATAAGAAGTAGGTTCCATGCACTTGTGCATGTCCAGTTTCTTTAAACATTCCACAGCCTGAGCCCTCCCACACCATGGGTAAGAATTCTTTTCTCCAGGCCTTCCATCTAGTCTTAGGGGTCTGTGATTCCTGAAAAAAAAAATCTAGTAAGAGTAGAAGAAAGCACTGGGTACCTCAGCCTTTTCCATGTCCTTTGTCACCCAATCCCATCTGCACTAATGTGCCCTAATTTCCCCCAGCCTTCATTTTATTCTTATATGCCTGGAGAAGCCCTTCTAATTTCTCTTTATGACCCTCACCATGTTCAATTCTAGATGAGCTTTGGCTTTCTTGACTCCATCCCTTTTCACTTGCACAGTGAGTTATCTCACCCTACTTCCACTTCTTGTGTGCTGCTACATGATAGAAGGAGATGTAAAGAAGAAATTTAGGTTTAGGATTTCTAGCTCCAAGGCAAAGATTAAAACAACCTCTCTAGCAAGGCTTCAGTTTTGAGGGGGGAATCAAATAGGGTGTTTATTCCACGAAGTAAAATATGTTGTGAAGACCCTTGAGCTAGTTCAAGTTAGGCTGGAGTGAAAGTAAGGTGGAGAGCCATGTTATGCAGAGATAACAGCTTTGGTCTCAAGAGCTCCATCAACAATTAAAGCAGCAGCCAATGAAAGCTTGAAAATCCTGCTTTTAAATACAGTTAAGTGGCTCAGGTGCCACATTGCCTTCACATGCATATATTGTTCCAACTTCAGCAGCTCCTTCCATTGGCACTAGCTTTGCTACTCCTTGGTATACAAATATCCCAAGCCAATTACTCTTATTACTTCTTTTCCTTGAACAAAATAAAGCAAAAGTAAGAAAAATTTTCTTACATAGCCATTTACCTAAAGTTTGGAGTAGTAATGTGGGAAAAACTCAAGCTCAAAACTTCTGACTTAAGGGATTTGGAATTAGAATTTGATCCCACATCATTCTGGCAAGTTCTAAATGCTAGGTTAAAATAGACAATAGGGTTGGAGTCTTTCCTAAGTTTTCAGCTCAGAAAGAAAATGCAGTTGCTCCAGCCTGGTTTTGAGGACTTCTGAGAGTATATCAGGTCACTTTTATCACTTTTACCAGCTTGAAATCTGGCTGTTGAAAGAGTATCTCTCCCTAAAAATACACGCTAAACTCTTTTTCCCCATGCATCTGTTCCTCTGCCACTTGTTGCTA
Source organism: Oenanthe melanoleuca (assembly GCF_029582105.1). Lineage (NCBI taxonomy): Eukaryota > Metazoa > Chordata > Aves > Passeriformes > Muscicapidae > Oenanthe > Oenanthe melanoleuca. Next base: position 44,184,024 of record NC_079334.1, read on the forward strand.
CACCATTTTGTGGGTGTCTGAGCAATGTAAAAATAGAACATTGCTTTTAGGGACAGCCAATTCCTTCACTAAACTCAATGTCTATGCATAGTCACTGTAACCTGGCATAAATCCACCCTTCTGCCAAGAACAGGCATACCCACAATGGTCTGCTGTGGCTGTTGCAGCCAAGATGAAAAGAGACTAACCCATGTTGTGTAGGTGAAAAGTGCTGGTGCACTGAGTATCTCCCAGGGAGACACCACACTGTGTATATTTCATTATCTTCCCTGGGATAATCAGACCTTCAAGTGACTATCAGGAGTATCCAGTAGGAGCACTTCAGACTAGAATATATCCTGCCTTGCAGGGACTGGAAAAAACCCCCCACAGTTTCACCCATGAGACTGGAATGGGAACTGAGGGAAACCAACATGAACAGCTTCTTCCTAACCTAACTCACAAGCAAGTTTGATTTACATGGAAAACTCATGAGCCTAAACACTTGTCCTCTCATAGACCAATATTCAAGGCCTCAGCAAAATATCTTTTGCATATAATGACTTGATGGTCGCCTACCTTCCTCTGTTGTCTCTGTCACTTTTGCTGTCTCCCATTCATCTATTTATCATTTACAGGTTAGATATCTAGCTTACTTGGAATGTCCTTCCACAGGTCTAGATTTTTTAATTTCTTCCATTTTTAAGGCTGTAGGGCCTAATCTGGTATCTCTCAAAATATTTTATGGGATAAAGGAAACTCATTCATATACGAAGTAAACATTGTTAGGGGATTTGGCCAAAAGAGAAAGGCTTCCCACCTTCTCTAGAAGGTATTTATTATTCACATATGAAGCAATAGGGCAGAAGAGAAGATGCATACAATTATGTTTCATCTACTCACTATTTAAGTGGAAAAGTTGAATCTAACATTGCTAAAAATCAAGCAGAGCAAGGAATTGCAGTGAATCTTCTGGATTTCACAACACTCAAACAACAACAAAAAAAATGCTCTACAAATGTATGCAGCTGTTGGTACTGTGTGTGAAAGATAAAACATAGATTTTCAAAATAGTTTTGTAAGCACTTCTAAAGGAAACACTCTCAATTTTTTTACAGCTTTGCTCTCTTTGAACATTGTGCTGCAGCACACATTTATCTCTCTAAATGATTGCAATAAAAATAGTGGTGAACAGCACCTCCAGCAAAGCAAATCACCAGCTTGCATGTGGAAGAAATCACTCTGCTGTTGCATTTCCCAGCCCTCTTCCACTTTGGCTTTACAGACATCAGTGTTCTCTCTCTTCTAATAAAAAAAATTATTATAGACTGTATACCATAGTGCAGGAGGACTGATTGAGTAGAACTACTGGAGGGCAGAACTTATCAACAGGCAGCCATGACTGTGTCATTTACCTGTCTGCTTTGAAGTCTGCTAATCTTTTTATGTAACATGAAAAAATGTAAGCAAAGAACTGCTAGTGTATACACACAATTTCCTTCTTTTTCTCAGCCTCAATCAGTCTTGATCCACATGCAAATGAACATGCACACACACAGAACATTTCTTTCATTGTTCAGCTTTGATTATGATGGTTATCAGCTAAATTCTCTGCAGTTTTTGCTTTTTTTTTTTTTTTTCTTTTTTTCCCAGTTAAAGGCTTTTCAGGAGGAATTTCATTTGTACAGGCTGAAAACTGGAAGAAGCCTTTGTCAGTTGACAACCACAGAATTTCCTCACTTACATTATTCACTTTTAAACCACTATTGTGAAACCAGTTAAAGGACTTTGAAATGGAAAATCCCAGGCTTTACAGTTCTTCACTGCTTTATATCCAGTCATTGCTCTCATCGGCATTTTTTACGTAGAAATAAATGCTTTCATTAAGAAGAAATAGATTTTTTTAGCTGACTAGAATCTTTCATACGGCAATTTTAATGTACACCTTTATTCTAAGAAGTGAGTTTCTTAAATAACATCTATTTGCCCTCTGAAAGCTTGCTAACAGTCTTATACAACACACTCTATTAGCATGGAAATGGATTTTTTGTGTGTAATTTATTTTTCTGCTTCTGTATTACATTATAGCTGCAGTTATCAAAGAAAGACTGGAAAATTCTTGTTCTGCTTTGAAGTATGTAAGATTTCAGCTCTTTTTTTAAATTGTATTTATAATATGCATTCTAACGAACTACATATTTTGTAATAAATGTAAGTGTGTATGTATATCACTATGGAAATGTATTTAAATTTTCCCCATTTTTGAAGCATTTCAAGAAATAAAAATGTTGCAAGAAGCATGTGACTATAGTAGAAAACCTTAGATTTATTAGCATAACATGTAAACATTAAGAATTAATATTCCAGGAATTATGAGAGAATAAAAAAGAAGAGGTAGGAATGAGAATATTATTGTGTTCACCTGAAGCTATTAATTGTTAATACGAGTAATTAAAAATATACATCATGGAAAACAATTGACAGCAAGTATGTAGCTACATGACCAAAGGAGGTTACTTCTTAAGTGAGATTGCTGAAAATAATTCCTAATTCAAATTTGAATTCATATGACACAGTATTTGGTTCTAACCTTAGCACAGAATCTTACTAAAAAATAATGCATTGAGAAAGAAAAGTACAGAGCAACTGAGCTTTTCTAGCAGTGATCTTAGATATTAGGATAAAATCTTGAACGCTAAAGTTGAACCAAAGGCAGTTTTGGGCACTTTAGAATTTTCAGTACACAGCAGTATGCCAACTCACCTTTTTCTGGCTATTTTTCTGTGTCACAGAGAACAGATAAATCTACCATGGTTTGATAACAGAAGAATTTCTACTTATTCCACTTCATGACCAATAAAATGAGTCTTGCTGGGATCTGCTAGGGGCTAGAAGCCATGGGTGTAAAACTGGGCATATAGAGGAAGACAAACAGGTAATGAACTTTTATGCAGAGCATTCACTACACCTCTAAACAAAACAAAACATGTTTTACTACTGAAAAAAAATATTAAAAGGATAACTTTTTCTCCCCACGATGCTGGTTGAATCAACTCAGTACCCTGCATGAGTCAGGCTGATTGCACCAGGCTCTCAGCAGGCACAAGGTGTGACTATAGCAAAGGTTCACGAGGACAGACACCTGGGTGTTCAGCTGCCCCATGATGGCAGCATATCCAGGTGATGGAAGCTGTTAGTGATGCCCAGTCACTTGCTGCTGGTCTGTACCACCACACAGAGTAGGCTTTCTGCTCCAGGTGCTGAGTTCTGCATCTCTCCACCCTGTCTTTCCTGGCACTGATGTCAGTTGTCCTCAGGCTTATGGAGGCACCTTCAAGCTGGAGCTATTTTCTATGTCAATAAATCTCTCTCTAGCTCAGAACCACCTACAAATTTGCTGATGTTGCACTCCTCATCAACCCAGGCATCAATGAAACTGGATGAGGTACAGTAAGAGGTCCAGTACTGACCTCAAAATAAAATACTCATTCACAGCTATCAGACGGATGACTGGATCTTCTGAGCCCTTCTGAGCCTGTGCATAAGCCTCTAGTTCAGCACCTTAATTTCAGCTTAGCCACTACAGCCTAGTTTCCATGACATCCTTTTATTGTTCTGTTAGATTGAGCCTTTAAATTGCACAGCTATATATGTAATCATTATTTTGGATTTTACTACCAAAGTCAACTTGCTGCCTAGGACTCTCAACCGCCTATGCCTCTTATGTTTGTCTTACAGGCAGCTACAGTCCTTAATTCGTGACAAAACCCCAAGATTTTGGCATTTTCCATGTGAAATACTGTTGAAAAAGCTGTAGAGAAAAGAAATTTCTTATTTATTAGAAAAGATTGTCTTCTCTGAAGAGCTGTTGGTTTATAAACAGCTCACTGCTTAAATCTGCCTTGTACTGAGGGGGCCACACCCACCTACCTCACTTCATGCAGCAATTATGGTAAATTAGTGTGCTTCAGAGCTTTCCAGTAGGTAAGTCTTTAGCTGAGGATTAACATCCCTGAGATACAGATATTTCCTAAAGATGTGTGACATAAATACCTGCCAGAACATAAAGAGACCTCCAAATACCCGGTCTAACTGTAAACAAACATCTCAATGTTGGGGTTTCTTACAGTAAGCAAGAATTTCCTTGCTCTTTAAGGAGAACAATCTACAGTATAATGTCTACTGAGAGCTTTGCATAGGATTTAATAAAAGCAAAGAGAGACTCCATCTGTATGAAAGGCTCAGCAGCTGGTAGAAGGAAAATGTTCCAGAATGGCCTGTGTTTGCAGACCTTCCTGGTATTTCTATTTCTGACACATATAAAGTTGCTGTGTATATATCATGTTCATGCCACGTAGGAGATGGAGCCAGAAGCACTCTCTCAAGCTTTGTATGCCAAGATGAGAAACAGCAACTCAATTCCCAACACCTTGTACAAACTTGCAAGGTCAGGAAGATCTCGAGTTGTATGCTGCTGTGACAGTTGCTTATGTTAAAGGCACTTTTTATGGCAATACATATTCTTCATTTTCTGTTCACAGAGAATAGGTTCATAGAAACAGAAGGTGAAAAAAAGATAAAGTTAGCAGTCCTATTGATCAATATTTTTCTTTTCTCATTCTGCACCTTTAAAGTTTAATACCCTTGAGTTTGTTCACTTTAAACCATATGCAAATTGATATGAGACAAAGGCAAATGTAAGAATTGTTTGTTGTTCTCTAACCAGTGCAGCAGACTGTACAAGCCATGGCACACAGATTTTCAGTTTAATTCTCTATGCAGCTGCACCCTCTTCAGTGCAATGTGTTTTGAGACTTTGAAGCAAGAGATATATTAGTTTCAGCAGAGCATCCCCTTCAGCAACTTCAGAGCATGGGAACCATGTTACAAAGGAGAATATGAGTTTTGTTTGGAACAAACACAGAGCAGGAAAATCCTCAGAGCAAAATGAGGGCTTTGGTGGGATGGAGTCAACTATCATTGAGGCTCAAAAAAGAGAAGATAGACTGTCTCAAATTTCTCTGGATGAAGTTTTCTCTCCTTCCAGGTCCAAGATGACTAGCTCTTCACCCATGACTTTGCCACTGCCAACAGAGGCTGGAAGGGGTCAGTAGCTGGGGTTCAGCTTTTCAAGTGTGCTGCTTTCTCTCACCACTTAACTGCCTGTAAGTCTCTGCTCTGGGCAGCAGCAGTTCACACTCAGAAACACCCAATTCTGCCACATCAGCACATGCACTGTCAGGATCTGTGCCTGTGCCTTCCCAAGGGAGTGAGAACACGAGTGACAAGCTCAGCAGAAACCCTGGGAAGAGCCATCCCTTCTCTGTTCCTTTCCTCTAGAGCTTAGACACTGGAGAGAAGAGCACCTGCAAGAGAAAGTAAAGTGATCCTTTGGTTGCAAAATCAAAAGGCAGAAACTCCTTAGCCTTTTGGCATATTCTCCATCCACTCTATGTTCCAAAGATTGAGCTGTGCAGCCTGTTAAGAAAATGGCTGCAAACAGCCCCTTAAAGATGAGGTGCTTCACAAACTAACCCAAAGATACTGAGTCTTTTTTCAATACAACCTTGCAGGCTAACCATGAGTGCCTGAGGAGGTCTGTGGTGATGAACACTGTTTCAGTGCAGGGCTTTGTTGTAGTTTGAAAATTCTGATAAGGCTTCAAAGGTTTTTTTGCCATGTACTCCCTCGACTGAGAGTCTTCTGCTACACCTGACAAAGGTAGAAGGTAGAAGGCCTCATCAGGCAGTTCATCTGATGCTGTGTTTACAGCACAGTCACAGAATTCTCAGCAGTGCTGCCAGCAGCTCTGTGGCAATGGTGGAAAGGTGGAAATGGTGTCCACAGGAAGCAATGGAAGAAGAAATCTCTGGCCTGTGAGTTGGCAGCCTGAACAGTCTGTGGTGGTGACAGTCAGAGAGGCTGCTCACGTTTGAAACTGTTACTGCAGAAAGACAAAGAGAGAAAAGCAAATTTGGAATATAAGAATTTCATAAAGAGACGAAGACAATAGCAACAAAATGGAGCATTCATTTGTGAGAGGTATGAAGACCAGGTCTTTCCTTCTTAAAATCATCCTGTCTCCATATATTTCAGTGAAACTACATTGATTTACTTCTGTTGGGTGCCTAGTTGTTCCCACAGTAGAAGAAAGGCTTAATAAACATGTGGATGGTATTCTCACCCTGTATAAATTGTTAAAGGTCCCTTTGCATCAATGGAACTGCAGCAGACAAAGGTCAGGCTCAGCTATACCTAAGAACATTCACTGAGTGCTTGCTGAGTTTTTGTGTCTCAGCTTCCCTACATATGCACTCTCATTCCATTAAGTACTTCCAGGAGCTGGGCTCTCTATATGCAAGGGGCTTAAGTTTGTCTGCAAAAGACATTTTAGGGTTTTTATAGAAATTTGGTATAGAAGAGATGCTGTCATTTACCCACGCAAAAATAAATGTATTTTCTATCTAGAACAACCTGATAATTGAAGAAGGTGTTATTTGCATTTAATTCATTGTGCCTGATGCAGAATTAAAGAAAGCAAAAGAGATAACATTTATCAAAATTAAATCTAGTTATGGCTGTCAAAGTTTGTAAGCAAAAGACTATTTGCAGAGGTGCCTGGGCTGAAATTTTCACCCCTCATGACTTTATAAAAAGTTGAATTGTATTAATTTCCCCATATCACCTCACAGGCACATCTTTAAGAGTTAGGATAATTTCTATAAACTTATGAAAACTGTGTTATGCTTTGAACTATTACTTCAGGAAGTCACTCATATATTGATTTCTGATGTTGCTGGTTTTAGCAAGATAAGAATTCTAATCCATCTGCTGAATGTTACTCTGCTGAAGATTAAACAGCTGTCATGCCCACTCCCCAAAATAAAAAGGTAAAAAAAAAAAGAGAAAAGATTAGTGTGTTGGTGGATTAAAGAAGATCTATTTTCAGATATAAGCAAAAAACAACAAGGTGTGCTATCTTCTATGTCAGTGTCAACTTCTGAAGCTTAAAAGACCTCTTCTATCTACAAAGAACAGAATGGAAAAAAAAACAACTGCGCAATATCCCTTCCTATAAAAATCAGAAACACATCACTCAAAGCAAATGAAGGGTTTTCTGCAACCTACTCAGAGGTACAGACTTTTAACCTCACCCTCCTCTATTCTGAAAACAAGAATGTTTTCAGAATATTTGGTAATATTTTGGTAGCAGGGGTCCTATGAAGGTGGCATCTGTGAGAAGTTACCACATGTCTGATGGACTGAATGCCAGCCAGCTCCAAGAAAGATCCACCAGTGTCCAAAGCTGAGCCCATCAGCACCTGTGATAGGGCCTCTGGAATGACAGATTTAAGAAGGCAAAAAAACCACTAGGCAGCAGCAGCCAGGAGAGAGGGGTGAAAATATGTGAAAGGAACACTGCAGACCCCAGGGTAGTGAAAAAGGAGGGGGAGGAGCAGCCAGAGTTGACATTCCCCTTCAGCCCCTGGTAAAGACCCTAGTGAGGAAGGGTGTCCCTCTGCAGCCCGTGGAAATCCATGGGGGAGCAGAGATCCACCTGCAGCCTGAGAAGGATCCACCTGCTCTGGATGCCTAAAGGAAGCTGGGATCCCATGGGAGCCCCACCCTGGAGGAGGCTCCTGGCAGGACTTGTGACCTCACAGAGGACCCACACTGGAAGAGTTTGTTCCTGAAGGACCCTTCTGCATGGAAGGGACCCCTGGAGTGGGGGATTGGGGTGAGGAGTCCTCCCCCTGAGGAGGAAGGAGTGACAGAGACAGCATGTGATGAACTGACCACAGCCCTTATTCCCTGCCCCCGCTAAATACTGGGAGATAGAGGGAGAGAATAAAGAGAGCCACACAAAATATCACACCTTTGGCCTCCAGGATTAGACACAGGAGTAAAGATATCCATTCATTATATTAATGCATTTTTTCAAAGGTATATATTCCATTTTCTACACATTCTGCTGCATATAATAGATGTAGCAGTTAAAGGCATATGAAAGCATATGCAAGGTGATCATGCTTTAATGCTCTAGGAAGGCTGTATGTGAAGTGCAGCAGTAATAGCATCACTTAACCTGAACGTGTTTCATTCTCTTAATTTAACCTTCAAATGGGTAGATTTAATTTATCTAACTTTTTCAACTATCTGTAAGGTCCTACAAGGCTTCTTGTGGAGGCGGAAACTCTTATGACCCCTTTAAGTCACAAGATGCTTTTCTTTGCACCAGATTAAGCTGAATAAATTGTTCTTTGTTTAAACATGAGTAGGTTTAATAGTTTCAGTGGTACTGCACTGAAAATAGAATGTAGTTTTATAATTTAAACTGCAACTATAATTTCTTTAATATGAGATAAAAATCCAAGGAAAGGTGAAATCTTTATGTCTTTTGATTTTTATTTTTTTCTTCATTGGTTCAAGATTAGGGAACACTTCAAATTGTAATTATGGCACTTGAACATTTCTATTGCATGAAAAGACAGCAACTCATCTTTCCTAATTATAGAAAGTTTGCATTAACGTGTGCTGTAGTTATGCATTTTATAATTAGTCTTATAGAGTTTAAATTTCTGGGTTTTTTCTGCCTTTGAATATGAAAAGCTCCCAAATAACACAATACTCAAGTAAAATTTCTTTAGATACTAACACCCTTTCATTAAAGTTCACTAATGTGACTTCTGCTTCAGAAATAAATCTGACCTTTCCCACTTTCATACTCAAAGCAAGCAGGCAATAGAGAAATAGCAGACAATAAATCCTTTGGAGCAGTTAAGAGTCATCCAAGAGGGAGTTGTGAACATCCCATTTCGTACTATTGCAGGGGAAACAAACTTTCCCTTGTCATCAGCACTTGAAACTGCACCTGTTTTCCAAAGTTCACTCATGAATTTAAGGATGAGAGTGAGACCAGTTGGAAGGCTTAGTACCCTGTGGATGTGTCACAGGCAAAACCTGGGACAGCCTGAAGGCATCTGTGAATTGAGGGCTTTCTGATCTTATTTTTGAATTGTGTTCTTATTTTCTTCTGCTGCTCCACACTAAAGACTTTTTAGCTCAGTGTATGAGCAGCAATATGTTCCTCAAGGTCATTAGAATTACAGAACTTGATGCCATCAAAGTTTGTCTTTAGATATGTTTATTTCACATACTGTAGGATTATCCCTGAGATAATCTTCCCAATGTTTCAGCCACCCAGTTCTGCATTTTGTCTTTCCATCAAAACAATGGGATGTTTCCCTCAGGCACATGAACTCCATGACATTGCTTTCTCATTTGAGATATGATTAGAGTGTCAATGTCAAAGCTTTTACAAATCTGCCTCAGTTCTATTTATTGTACCACTTGACATCAGGAATTTGCTGAAAACAGCGTAGGTGGAAATGTATGTGGCATTTACATAGCAATCTGTCCAAATCTTGAAGCCATAAAACTATGACAACAGCAGCATAATATTCCCTTTCAAAAACTAATTTTGAACTCAGTGGCTGGAACCATAATTTACCAAAATGTTGCTAGCCAAGTTGATACATTTTGTGATATCATCAGCAATCACTACATTTCATTACCAAGATAAGAAAACTTGTTGGCAGCCTGTATCACACATTTTTAGTGGACACTATGGGGGACTTTTACAAAGCCAATCTGTCCTGTGGGATGCACAATTTCTGGGCCTTGGGCTTTTTTTATAGATTGTGAGGTCACTGTGCTTTGTAGAAAGGCGATCAGTGCTCAATGGGATTTCTGCAGATCTTTTTGCATTTACAGGTTTCAAGAATATGAAATAACACTTGCTGATAACTGACCTTAAATGTGTCCATCAACATGGCATCACTCACACTGCTAGGGCCATTATGAACTTATTTTAACTTATTTTTCAAAAAGCACAAAATATTTCAGCAAGCATATTTGCCTAATGAGACAAAACAATCATTCTCATATAATGGAACTGGATATTGCTGATTTACTAATCAGGGCATGCAAAAGGACTGTTCACAAAGCATAGCAATTCATAGAATCAAAGACTTTAAAAGAATTATGAAAGATCAGGTCAAAACTTTTGTTTTCTTGAAGATCCAGGTAGCAAAACCAGTCAGTCATGACATAGTCAGAATGGAATCAATGTTAACTTCTACATGTTTTTCATCTCTGCAATTTCCCTAAGAAAACAATTTAACAGAGTTGGCATGCACCACTCCAACAGCTGCTGAATTCTATCACCCATCTGAAACTGATTCTCTCCCTCTTTCATAAGCTAACCAGATCTAGAGAACATTTTTTGGCAAAGGACAAGGAAGGGACAGAGGGGATATCTGCTTTTACCTTCCAAATGAGTCCAGTTCAATTTCTCAAAACAGTGACTTTATTTTGCTACTAGTGTTCCAAAATCTGTAATGACTTGGTGTGCATAAAGGGTCTAGATCCTTTGTTCAGAGTGACACAGCCCTTAGCCTTGAGTCATCTGTCCCATAGTGTGCAGTGCCATTAATATACCATATTTGCATTGGGGAAAAAACCTGATCAGATATAGATTAAAAACTACAAAGTCAGTATTCAGATTTTCTCTAAAGTAAAGGGATGCATGCAAAAGATACTGTTTGCAAGTCTTCTGTCTCATATGTTTCTGATTGAGCTTTTTCCTATGGAATTCAAGCACTAGAACTAAAAAAATTATTTCCTATCCTACTGAAATAGGATGAAAGAATGTTCAGTGAAACCACCTTAATGCCCTAATCCCATTCTCAACATAATGTTCTTTCTTCCTTTGCATGAATGTCAGTGAGAGTGTGGACTTAAATTTTCATGTTCTAAATAAAACTTCATTGTTTACAATGGAGTGCCTTCAAAAAGCATTATTTAAAGATACATTTAACTTTAAAATAAATATGTTATTAATAACCTTTTATTCCATTTTACTCTCACGGTGAAGCAAATAGTTCAACACAATTAATGCAAAAATATGAAAAGTTACAAGCTTATAGTTCTGTTTCTAAAAGCAGTACCATAGGGCAGGGTCTTGTCAGTATAAGGAGACAGGTAAAGTGGCACACTGTAGGAGGAAACAGGAGCTCTGGCACACATACTTGGCAAGAAAAAATTATATACATATATATATATTCATAATTTCACTTTTATCTGACCAATGATAGTCAAAGTGCTATAAATCAGGAGAAGTGCAGGAAAGTAAAAGCAGTCATACACAAGCAATTTGCTTATGTTTCTTAATCTTTCCTACATTTTGTATTTAATTGCACTTGTCTATTCTTATATGAACTCACCATCCAAATCTAAATCCCAGATAAACACTAGTAACAGATGTTCAACATCTTTCAGGTCAAATTCCCAATGCAGGAAAAAATATTGAAAGGCTTTTGGTGTTTTTTCATGCGTAACCCTTTTATACAAGTCCTGGAACAGAGATGGAAGGAACTCAAATAATCCTCTTTCAGAAATCAAAGCAAAACATTTCTATCTGACTTAGCCTCAATAAGTAAATTTTGACTTGGGAACAGAATTTAGCTAGCAATCAAAGCATGGTGCAAAGTATTTTGCTGATTATACAGTTTCTTCTATTCAGAAATTTGTGTAATGCTACTTACACAATTCTTCTTGTGAAGAGAGAACAATGATTTCACACCCACAAATAGGAATTCAGATACCAACCTGTAATGTCTCCCAGAACAAGTATATTTTCAAATGTCTCCAAAAAATGAATTGGATAAAGTGCAATTTCTTCTGAGAATAAATACTGGTACACATTTGGAATACATCTGCTACTCTTGATTTAGTTCCAATAAAAGTATCCTGTCAAAATTTGAATATAGATTTTTATCTTGTAGTAGCAAAATGAGCTCTGGAATAAATAGATTCACAGGTATTTTCAAATAGTTTCCTTTCCCTAATTGTTGTGTATTTGAGCTAATATACTCTTTACAGCCTAAACAGGAGAAAAAGTCCTGAAGCATTGCAAAAGAAAAGAAAACAATGCATGTTTTATCTACTAGTATTCTTCCAGATAAGCCTAAGTATTAGCAGTCTCTTAATTTGCAATGGAAAAAGAATGATTTAAGTAAATAATGTCCAGTAGATTCCGACTGTGAATGAAAAAATATGTATTGATAAAAATGGATAAATATCTTTATAATATAAAAATTATTTCCACATGCAGTTAACCAAGAGGTGCATCCATTTTTAAATGCATATATATTGCTTGTTCATTAATCAGTTCGAATGCTCTGGGTTACTACATAAGAAATCATTCTCAAAATTTTGTTTGCCAAAAAGCCCCCCAGAGAGTGGCCTGTTGAACATAACTCTTCTTATGAGTTGTTTACCTACAAGTCATTGCATATCACTAATTTAACAATGCTTTTTTTTTTCCTGAAAGCTTTTTTCATACACATGATCACAAAGAATAATTTTTAAAATTTTTCAATTATTATTTTTTATTATAATTTTTAACCCATACAATATTTATTCTATATATTAATATTTCCTTTATTATTTCCTCCTTTAACTACATTAATTCATAAGGGAATGCCATTGTTTTATATACCAGATATCATTTCTCCATAAAGAGATTTTTAAACTAAATACATACATTTTCATTTATTCATTTTGACAACCCAGTGACATTCCAGTGACAAAGGAAGTTAACATCATGAATATTTTTTACATGCCCTGCAATATTGCCCGCCATCCATAATAGAGCACTGAGCATTGATTTTGAGCACTTGCAGCCCAGGGATACATATTTTTCAAAGAAACTACTTGGTCATGTTGAATAATTTCCATTCTACCTACAGTATCTGATTTGCTTTAGAGGCACTTACAGCTCTGTCAGTATAACTGAGATTGATTAGGACCATGGCATAGGAATACATAAGGCATGAAACCCTGTTACACTCTGAGTCTTAAATCTTTTTATCGTTCAGGTTGAGGTTTTTAACTTAATTCATTTTCATCTAGAAAAAATCAAACCAATCCATACAAGAGCTCTCTTAACCTTTGTCTCAGTCTGCCCTCAAATTAATTCCTTCTTCAAAAATGTACCAAGCTGTCTCTTCAGTTAATTCAAACTTCTTGTTAGAGTTCAAATCCTTGGCATGTTCTATATCTGAACAATATGTTTATAGACTGACTTACAGGTCAATGTCCTGTTTAACCACATTCAGAGAATGTTTTGGTTTTGACCCAGCCACTGTTACAAACTCTGCATTTCTGACCAGCCTGTTCTCTTTCTCTCAGAATTTAAATGACTTTATGACATTCCAATTGGTCACTATCTAATTCCAATCATGAAGGGCAAAATCTGTCAAACATAATTTCCCTTTAAAGCAACCAACCTAAACCGTGCAACTTTTCTTGAATCATTTTGTATGGGTAAAGGCAAGAAATGGTGACATATAAAAATAAAACAAGGAATCTTGAGGTGATGTAGTAGGTATACTTGAAGACAAGGACCACCTTGTTTAAGCAAGATATTCATCAATGGATTTTTTCTCCTCTATCATGTTTCAACTGTCCTCTAAATCTAACTTGATTTGCTTCATGCACCATATGGATTTCAATTTTTTAGCATTTTCTTTTATTGATACATGAATACTGAAATGAAGAATGTCAATTTAGGTCCATCTTATAGCAAGATAATTATGCCTGCTTACATGGATGCACAAAAATTAAATTTTAAAATGCAGTAATCAAAGATATTGTGGGAATAAAATCCTGAAAAAATGGTTTATATTTTTATATTTAAATTATATTATATTATATTATATTATATTATATTATATTATATTATATTATATTATATTATATTATATTATATTTATTATATGTGAGGATTATTATTTAATAATATCTACAATGTTGAATTGCATAGTAGAGTTCTTCGAAAAATCAAAAGAAATGTTTTGAAGACTATGAAGAAAAGGAGCACATATGAAAAAGGGAATACTCTAGCTAAGTAGGTAAGCAACAGAGTGAAAACTAGGAAAAGTGAGAATAAAAGTTTTTGAAAGTAAGAGAGGATTTTCACTATTTCCAGTGAGAGGGAAAGTTTATGATGATCAATCAGATCAGTATTGTGAAAATAAAAATTATGAACTGTGACTAGAAAAAAGAAAAAACAAACAGAAAGATTACTAAAATAAAACAAGTAGAAGCTAAATATGAGTGCAAGAAGTTCAAAAGCTTTAAGTTATTGAAAAGTTTTTGCTGATTGAACTGCCATATTGCTTTCTTTCCAAACAGGTGATTGAATTATTGGAACTATGTATTCCAAATAAACTTAGATGAATCTCTCATGACTGTAGCCACCTTCATGACACTTATGCTTCTTGGCACACTTCTACAAACTCTTCCCCTGCCAGTTTCCAGGATATAATTTGTGTCATCTGAAGAAAAATTAGGTGTGGTCATTGAGAACTACTTCCAACACTCTATTGCTTTTTGAAAACGCACTAATTTTCCCGAGACTCTTCCTAGGCAGGTTTAATTAACAAGGACCAATGCATCTTAGGCACTAACTAAGCTTTGGTCAATTTGGACATTGCCCTGTACAGCACACTTTGAAAATCTCATTCTTCCACAGCTAATTCTAATGCTAAATAGGGACACTAGGTATTCATATTGAAGATGCTAATTAATTCAAGTATTGTAGCACTTGAAACTTTAGAGGAAAGTAGCTTTTAGACACCTACAGGATTAAGTATCGTGGGTATGGGTGGGGGTGTGTGTGTGAAAGAGAGACAAAGAGAGAAACAAATCTGCAACAGAGATTAGACTCACTGCACCTACATAATAGGCTAAAAGAACTTGTGTTGACTATTAGACAACTAAATAATTCTATTAATTTAGCACAAAAATATTTAGCATAAAGTGTTCCATTTCCTTTCAATCAAGGCAATATATCTACTTGTGCAATAAAGTATTTTAAGTATTTTTAGAAAATCCCATCAGAGATTTCCATGTCTTTATAAATTTGATCTGTCTTTTACTGAGAAGGGGCTGTTTAAAATACAGGTTATTAATAGAGAAAAGGTGCAGTAAATAATTTTCTTTTTACTCAGTTATCAAAAGAGGAAATATATTCAAGCTTACGATTGAGACCTTGCACTGATTTTCAATAGTGACTAGTGATTTTGCATGTCAGGCACTTCATTTCAGATGAGCTAAATGAAAATCACCTGATTTTCAAAATGCTTTAAAAAGTAAACCACTGAAGAACAGGTACTTTCACTTTTGGCACATGGTTATTGAAGACTCAATATAAGATTTGGAATTGTGACCCAAATAAGTTTAACCAACTGTAGAGAGAACAGAAACCTCTATTTTTGTTGAACTTGCTAGTACTACTGTGTTTAGCCCATATTATAAGAAGACTTCACTTGCTCATATAATTGATTTTTTAATTTAGTTGCTACCATTGTAATATGGTTACAATGCCAACAACGATAATTGCTCCCAATTTAAATAGGGGATAGGGCAAGTAAACAGAAGTTAAAGATAAAACTTTCAGACTTTATTCAGCTGTTTTCTGTTTACAAACAGACTTTTCAGATGTTGTTGGTAGAGAGAGCACTAAACATTTATAGAGATAGTGGAACGTTCAGTTACATTAGAAAGAATATAAGTAAGAAATTTAAACTTTCATGCCCCAGGGCATAACACTAACTGCCTGGGGCTGAAAAGTAATTTCCCTTTTGGCAGGTTATTCCAAACTCTTCATTAGAGGAAGTATAACTTACTAACCTCTGTCAGAAACAGGTTACTGGACAAATGGACTACTTATCTAAACCCTTAAGATATTTCATGTCAGATTTAGAAACCATCCATTCATAATGAGGGAAGAAAGGAGAATAAAGGAAAAGCATTTCTTTAATTACAGGCTCATCAAAAGCAGGTTAGAAAGTTAAGTACTATAGCCTGATCTTAGATCCTGAGGCAATCAAGTCCTACAGAAAACAGGACCATTTGTGTGATTAATACTTGTAATCAAATGGATGAAACTCTGGGGATTGGGAAAAAAAAAAGCTGTTCTATGTTTCATTTATTAATTGAAATGCATGTAAGAAAAAAATATGGGTATGGTATGTTTAGCTCCCAAAGGATGTAAAATTCAATTTTGACATTTAATAGGAGGATATGAGAAAAGGTTAGATGTTAAATAAAATGCTGAGACATTTGTGAGTGGGATGGAAAAGGAAGATAGTACATAATATGGTGGGTTAATATAGTTCCAACAAGTTATCACAAATTAAATATTTATTTAAATTAAAGTTTTCCTCATTGCATGTTTGGGGTAACCTGCTATTCAGATACAGCTGCTGCATTTTTAAAGTATTCTACACCTTTGGGGTGTTAACTATTGAATCTTCCAAAGGTCAACCCCAGTCCAATAACACAAGTAATGAATTTCAATCAAGAAAATATTTGGATGATGACATAGTTTAAGTATTGGCAATATTTTCTGTGTAATGTTCTGCTTAAAAGTCTCTTGAGGTACAGTTGCATAAATCAGCTTCTGGTTTATCTTCTATTTCACAAACTGAAAACCAAACAAATAATCCCACAGCATTCAGGGTCATAAAGTGTACTGCTAAAATTTCCACAATAGGTTACACAGTGGTTTTTTAATTAAAAACCACTGGAAAACACTAGTTGAAATTAAATTTGTTGTTGTAGTACCAGATTTAATAGTCTGAGCATTTAATTCACACAAGGGAGTTACTGAAAAGGAGTACAGATGTAACTTCAGCTCTGCTACCTCTGGAATTCCCAGTCCATCCCCATAGTCACTGCCACGTGCTTGTCTTAAAACCTTTATTCTCTAGTTTTTTCAATAACTTCATTTATTTCTGCAGAAAAGCATAGCCTCTATAGGATGGTGAGAAAAGCTGCTGCATGCTGTTTACACAAATCCAGTGGTTTGGGGTGAAACTGGGTATTTTTGGAAGGATATATCCTAAGACATTTGCCACTATTATGGCCACATTACATATTCTGTGAGCCTATAATGCCACAGGAAACTTTAGCTCTGAAGACTCATATTTTCCTCTCACCATACAACTGTAGAAGGCTAAGCTGTCTACTCAGAATTTTGCTTTTACTGATCTTTTAAATTCATTAAGATTTGTCTTATATATCACAAATTGTACATTTTTTCATTAACTGGGCATGGTAATGACTGACAGTAAATGACTGACAGTAAATGACAGACAATAAATAGGTAGACTGGGATCTAGGAAATTCTGTGATTTCTTTCCAAATCTATCCTGTGTATCTTAAAACCTTGGATAAAATGCTAAATAGACCATGGTAAAAATAGACCATGTCAGCATGGAAAGGAGGAAAGTAATAATCTTCTTGATTATAATAGTAGTGATAGTAAAATATTCCAAAGTGAGACAATTATTCCACATTATAGTAAAATACCAAAGGATAACTGAAGTTGCACAAGAGCATGCAGGTTCATCAGCTGCTAGACACCTGAGCAACACAACCACATAAAGAAATTTCTGACAGCTGACCTACTTGTAATATGCTGGAAGTGTTCAGAGTCCTGTGTGATTTACACAGTAAACAAATCTAAAGGAATGAAAAAGATATGTGAAAATTCAATTCTGCACAGGAAGAGTTGATACCTGTCATCACTTGACTACACTGTGGTACTTTGAGTTCATATGTCTTAGTTGTGATTGTAATGTCTGGTGTATTATTTCATCAGTGTTAATACTCGAGGATCCAGGGAGAGTAAACTATTTACTAAAGCACAATCTATTTTCCTGGCTTTACCTTTTCCTCCTTGGATAGTTCTGCACTAAATTATCCATTTTGCAATTGCTTCAGACCTGAACAGGTTGTGCTTTGTGCATGCAATGACAGATTGTCAGTATTCATGTGGCATCATCTAGGTATGTTATTGTAAAGATGAATAGATGGGAGAAATGAAGCTCAGCACATCTTCTATGCCATGATGTTTCCTTGCCACAGGAAATCCTGACAAGCTAAGTGAAGATCCTTAGATTCATTAGATGATCATTCTTTACTTACACCAGCTTTTCATTTTCTCAGCTGTGCTGCTGAGATACACAGCTTTGCTCTGTCACTCTTTCAGATGTAGTTGTGCATGTCTGCTAAGGGTATCAATTCCTGATCTTTTTGCAACATCTCTCTTTGCTCTACAAGTGCAGTCTGGCAGTCTAGTCTCTCTCTCCTGGGTCATAGGAAGGTGTTTATGTGACGCCTAAGATATTTTAAAAAATCAAGCTTTCAAATATCCTGTCATCCTTTAATTTCTTAGTGTCCTATTCCTTACTTGTGTTCATTCTTATTTAACTCCCATGAAATCATACCTTATTGCATTATAAGATATAAGCCAGCACTAAAAACCAGAAGGCCTGTGAAGAGGCCTTGGAAAGCTAATCATGATGGCCATGAGAATTTTGCTACTGATTTCATTACCTCCAGAACAGGTTTCTCATTATGTGTTTCACATTAGAAGCTTGAAACCCAAATATATCAATTAAATAACAACACCTTTAAATATGTGCTCATGTGTGCCAATCTTGGTCCTTTCTGCCTTGAAAGGAAAGGTTTGTCCTTCATGCTCTGGATACTGAATTATCTATTATACTTATAATTTCATTGAGCTATTTCTATTCATCAGCCTACATGATAATGTAAAATGTCATGCACATTAATACAATGACAATATGAAGCAAAATAGCTTCTTTTACAGGAAACTGATTCCTTAGATGCTTATTACAGGAAAGAGGTACATAAGGTACATTACACTGTAATACTGTTATGCTAAAAAATCTAATCTAAAGAATCATAATTATCAGTGTAAAGGAATTAGATATTGATGCAACTGCCTGCCCAGCATCAAAGGCACTACCAAGTTTACCAAGCACAGAAGACCTAATCAGAGAATGTATAAAATAGCTGATGTGGACCTCAGGTCTAGTTCATCCATACTGCTGTCTCCAACAGGCCTGATTAAAAAAAAAAAAATTAGTCTTGCAATAAAAATAATCTATTCAAATGTTTAATTAGACTCTAAGTCTAATCTAAGAGTCCAAATGTTGCATTATAAGTTTACTAGTTCTGCTCCCACACATGATGAACTTGGAGAACCAATGATTGCAACCAATCTTGCACTTCACAGCAATCTTTCATGATTTTGAAGAGTATCAAACTCTGAAGATAAATGACAAAGCCAAATCCTTCCAACATTTCTCAAAGGTGATATTTTTTGGTTTCTCTGTATTTTTATTGTGTCTTTCTAAATATTCCAGTTATCTTTTTTTTTTTTTCATGTAATGCCTAAAATCATGTCATACATGAATGTAGAAGGAATACTGTTTGCTGTGTTTATAGGTGTACTGCTCTTTACAAACTATTTTCCTTTTTCAGCATATTGTTGCCTCATGCTCAACTACAATCCACTACAATGTCCATTTTTTTTTATATAATCCAGCACGTATATGGGCAATGCACCAAACCCTCTGCTCATCATTATAAAATTCAGGTCTCTGCATTATAATACCATTCTCCAAAGTTACATCAGTCTTTACAACCATCTTCAGACTTAACAGGCATATTCTCTATTCCATCATTTCATCGTGTATATCCTAGACACATCTCCATATAAACGCATAAATATTTATAGATATATGTATGCAAATATAGGTGAATAACTATTCCTTGAGGCATGTCACAGTTGAATACTTGGGACATTTAAACTTTCATAGCCTGTATGTTATATGATAACGAGCTGGTCTTCACACAGACAAAGGAGCCCAAAGGAATAATGGAAGCCAAATAACACCATGATTTAACTCCTTTGTGTCTATTACAGGACTCCTCAAACTGTGACAGTCTCACCTCATGCTGTGGAGGAGTACTGGATTGCAGGGCAGAGCATTCCAGTACTGCACAAGATTTCTGAGGTGTTTAGGGGGTCAAAGTCAGTGAAATGGAGATGGTTTGGGGAGGAACAAGGGTGGAAAGATATGGACAGAAGAACACAAGTTTTAACCCAGTGAAGAGAGCACCTGCCCAAGCTGTGGGCTGCCAGCTTGCCCATGAGAACGCTGTGGGAGAGAGTGCCAAAGGTTTTACTTAAACCCACGAAAATATTCACAACTTTTCTGTCATTCACTAGGAAGGTGACCTAGTCATAAAATGAGATCAGGTTGGTCAAACAGGACATGGTATTTCTAAACCCCAAGCTGGCTGAGGGCTGATCCCCTGGTTGGCTGTGTGATCACATTCAAGGTAATCTATTCCATAACATTCCCCAGCACAAGGGCAGGCTTATAGGCATGTAGTTCCCTGGCTTTTCCTTCTGTCCCTGAATAATTCTGAATTTACTGCAATAATACTGAAACAAACTGCACCAGTTTAACTGGGAGAGTTCAGAGACCTTTTAGGAACAAAGAAAGATCCTAACATATAAACAGTAAAGTATTCAGAGAGTCTAAAGAGCTGGAGCATTTAAGAAGAAAGTTAGAAAGTAATAGATAGTTTTCATAGTGATGGAGGCTATCATCTAACTCACAAGGCAGATGTGTTATTCAAAGAACTGTAGACTTACTTTAGTCTTGCCTGAAGTTCTGATAATTGCATATTTTCAGCTGAAAATGTTTAAAGATCTTCTCTGTGGTTTGTTAAATTTTAAGTACTAGCCTATGTGAAGTAAAATTCAATAAATATGAACCTAAACTGGCTCATATTGATTTGTCATTGAAAATGTGTCATTTTCTAAGTTCTTTTCACTTATAATGTGTGCAGAAGCTTTAGTGCCTACTAACTTTATACTAGAATATTAATCACATATTTCTTATCTAACTACATAGTTTCAAAGAAATATGGCAATCAGTACTAATGAAGATTTACTCTACTAGAAAAATTAATTAAACACTGCCTTCAGATAATGTAATATCATTTGTACATTTTGACTGAGTATCTAATTCAGAAAGATATACAGGGAATATTTATATAGAAGTACTTATTTTTATCCTGAAAAAGAAAATAAAAATAAATAATATGTACTCAGTTTAATAACAGAAATAAGCTGCATTAAAAACTTTTCACTTACAGAAGTATTGATTCTTCATTACTAGCAATTATAGGACAATCCAAAGTACATATGTTTTGGGTGCTTTTATCTTTTTTCATATGTAATCAATATTAATAATGTTTCCATGCAGTTACAAAAGAAACAAGCTGAATGTAAAAGATCAAAATAGTTTATTGAAGGTTTTAATAGCTTCTTGTCCAGAGAAGCACAGGTACAGACATAAGCCAAGAATGTCACTGCTTCCAGAAAAAAAAATGAACATTCAGTCCTTTTTCAACCAATTATTTCAAACTGAATTAATACAAAATGCCCCAGTGTTGGAGACTTTTAAAACCCACCAAACAATAGAAGAAACCAACAAAAGAAACACGAAGAATTTCTGGTGGCGCTGTAACATTAAGATGTCACATGTATTTGCTGATAAGACACTGATGTCAAGCACTTGGCAAAGCCCTTGGAGGTGGTGGTACAAGCTCTGCAGCCTTTCTGGCTGAGCTTGATGCCAGTGCTCTCCTGCCTGGACACGGAGCTCACTCCTGCTCTCTGCGGAGCGGTTTGCGCTCCGGGGGCAGCATCGGCTCCAGCCTCTGCCAGCGCTGGGGGGGCCACAGAATGTGGGTAGCCCGGGCATGCAGAAGTCCAAGAGAGACCTGCAACCAAAATATAAACCAGAGATCTTATTAGGCAGTGCAAATAAATCAGAATGTGGAAAATTCAAAGCATGTGACAATTTGTGAGAGCAGGGGGAGAATACAAAGCAGAAGAGTCAGCGCTCTCTCATGCATGTAATGAGGGGAAAAGAAAATGTCTTTAGTAACAATTTCTTTTTCTTTTTTTTTTTTTTTTTTTTTTTTTGATAAAACATTTTTTGGAACTCAAAACAGTTTGCTGAAATGCACTGTCTGTAACAAGAAGTAGGAATTTTTTTTCATTTTCAAGGAAAAAAGCCGCTCAAAACAGGTGAGGCATCTATAATCCACATAAAGCTTTTTGGTTATTAGTTATTCTGGCTCCAGAGAACAAATTTCAAGTATCTATTTTGAATAAGTTCAACAGAATCTGCATCTTGGATTTGAGCCCTGTGTACTAACCACACCAGGACAGTGGCTTTTCTAAACACTCTGTGTTTACTATTTATCACTCTCCTTCAAAACTCCATTTTGTCTTCAACAACAAAAAAAAAAGTTACTGTGAATTGTAAAATTACTCTGAGGATGAAAATGTATTTCTCTACACATAAAAACTTTTAAAATGCTAGGAATACTTAAACCTAATTCATGTTTTGCAAACACATTTTACCATCTATTATTTATTATTGTTTACTTCAGTCATTTTACTTCACTAATATTTTACTTCAGTAGATCAAAACAAAATTCATTTTGATATTATTTATAAATGAATCAGAGATAACATAGTATAGAAAAATAGCTGCTTAGAAAATCTTAAGTAAATTACAAACAAGACCTTTTTCATATATGAAAATGGATAGACTCAGAGTAAGAATAAAACAGTCACAATTTCAGACTAAGACAATCCATACTTAAATTAAGTTATTTTGTATGGAGTTAATCTCAGTTAATTTGAAAAGCCTGAAGCATAAACTTCTGCATCTTTAATTACTTGTTTAGACTTGTAGAGAAAACAGCATGCAATAAGCATCCAGCACCAACAGAAAAGTTATAAACAGGACAAAAATCATGGTTAGAAATACTGGAATGTTTGTGTAATGATTGAACAATCCTAAATAGACAACAGTGTTACAAGTCTACAGAATTAGTAATGGCATTAATTAAAAAATGCATAGGCTTTATCTGAATCTCATGTCATTATTTCTCATAAGAACAAGGAAACATCAGTGATATTATCCTAAAAAAAATTTTAATCCATCAAAAAGGAAATGCTTTTCAGTATGTGCAGCATTACATCATACTTGCATACATTATACAGGATACTGAAGTAACCAGAAAAAAATTTCAAACTGGTTAAAAGAATAATGATGGAAGCAAAGTCCAGCCCAGGTAATCTGACATAAACAAACAGTGTAGTGTCTATACTCCATACCAGGAACCATGGAGGGAAAACATGTAGACATGCTTTATTCTTGTATTTCAGTGATCTGGTCTAGGCTGTTGTAAGAGCCAGGAATTAAACGGATTTCTAGTTTGAATTTCTACTTTGCTGCTTAAATTCCTATGTAAACCCAGTTCCATTCCATTTCTCATTGGGAAAAAAAAAATGATTTTAGTAAGCAGGTAATTTGGCATTTTATGCAAACAGACACCAAATAGGCCCCTAGGAATATCTTCAGCTAATTTTCTTGATTTAATTCATAGGATTAATGTATATTCACCAGTCTCTCTCTCTGCTACATAATCAAATCAGTGAAGCTGAAGTGGTATATATCTAATTCCATATTCTGTAGCTTGATGAAGCAGGTGCTGCATTACTTGAATATAATTTGGTTACTTAATAACCCATGATATCTAAAAGAATCTGAAGTGGATCACTGAATTGAAGTCTAGTATCATATTTCACTTGCTTGATCCCTTGCAGGGACCACTTTTTCCCCAGATGCATTGCAGTTTTTTTTCCTACATTTAAGCAAAGGACAGGCTGCTAAGTGAAAATTCTTTTTCAATATCATTGAGCAACATTTTTTAATGTCTTGACACACTTTTCTGTAGTTTGGTTGATATTTATGGAATTCAAAACATCCTTTATCTTAATTAGCCCATAAAGCAGGCTGCAAATGTAATATTACCATGTTGGGTTTTTTCCCTGAGCATACAGCATGATAGCATACACATTACAGGCTGGTGCCAAAATATAAAACCACAGCAAATCCCACAGCTGCATATAAAATGTGACAGCATTAGTATAGAGAAAAAATGTTAGAATACTCTTTTCAAACACAAATAACATCTCATTTTCAAAGCTCTGTGTTTTTCTCAGTACATTGCTTGTTACTGATGTCAGCAGGAGGTCTGCAAACAGACTGAGAATATAATAAATGAATCAAAACATGTTTTAAACTGAGGCTGGGAATAATTTTGCCCAGAGGATTACTTCTACTGACCATCATCTGCCTCAAAACTAATAAAGAACTCTCCTTCCTATAAACAAGATTTACAACATGACTAGAGTTAAAAAGGAAAAACAGATACTGTTGGGTGATGGAAGCCTTTGCTAAACAACAAATTACACTGATGCTATAGGACTTCTTTTATAATAACTTAAAGGTTCACTTTAAAAGCACCTTGATGTTTGACTTCTGCAAACAACCATAATAACTTTTTTCCATTGCCTATTATCATTCTGTACTTACCACAGCAGCCATGAATTTCACTGAGGAAGAACAGAATTGTTCTCAGAGAATAACCTGCCCTTGTTAATGGATTTACCCTCATCAAGGTTAGATATGAATGAATTCAGAAGAGTGAACCAAAAGGCTACACTGTCTGTTTTAACAGTGAAATATTGAGATAATCTATTTATCACTTCACTTATAGACATTATTTTCTCCCTTTATGTAAGAAAATAAGTTTATGCCCTTGAAACACTGTCTTAACCTAAGAAAAATCAACACTTAACAGACATAAAATCTTTGAGGAATCTGTTTCCTTTCCATCACAGAGAAGCCAGCAATTATATAGTTGGGGGTTATTTCTACATTATGACCTATTTGTTATCCTTGCTGTGGTAACAACCACATTATGTTGAATTGAACCCATATTATGGTGCCTAAGCTGAGCTGTTTAAACTTTTTTAAATCTTTTAATATTAAGCTGAACAACTAAGAACTCATTTTGTTAACACAGCAATTTTATCTGTAAAGAAAGTTTCTAATTAATACTGCTTTGATACTGTTACTGTGCTAAAAGCATATTTCCTCAGTGTCTGCTTGTTGTCAGTATGTTAGTTGTATGGAAACTGATTAGTTTTGGCACTGCATTAGGAAAAGATAAACCTAAGACTGATAGTGCTATCTGCAGTGGTACTTAGAACAATCTTGCTCGTTTTGTCCTAATGGGCTTGGATAAACCACCTTTATTAGCATGAAGTCTTACAATAATATCACTTCCCCTGGTTCTAAAACACATCATGAAAATGGGAAAAGTAGTATTCAGACTGTACAAGGGCCTGTATACATGTAGCATGCAGGGGAGCACATCAAAATTTCTATGGAAATTCTGTTTGGATCTCAAGAAAAGGAAAAGTCCAAATAAGGATGTGATCCTACGTGCTGGTTTTGGCTGGGGTAGAGTTAATTCTCTTCACTGTGGCTGGTATTAGACTGTGTTCTGGATTTGTGCTGAGCACAGGATTGACAAAATAGACATGTTTTTGTTATTGCTGAACAGGATTTACACAGACCCAAGGCCTTTTCTGCTTTTTGTACTGCCACACTCCTGGTAAGGAGACTGGGGATGTTGGAAGGAGACACAGCCAGGAAAGGTCACCCCAACAGACCAAAGCATATTCCAGACCATATGACATCATCCTCAGTATGTAAAGTTGGGAAAACCAGGAAGCAGGGAAGGTTTGGAGTGATGGTGTTTGAGTTTCCAAGTCACCATTACATGTGATGGGGCCCTGCTCTCCCTGAGATGGCAGAGAGAAGCAGTGAATTAACTCCTTGTTTTATTTTGCCTGTGTGCATGGCTTTTGCTTCTACCATTTTAAACTGTCTTTATCTCAGCCCACAGCTTTTCTGCCTTCCAAGTCTCTCTGGATTCTGCTGGTGGGGGAGTGAGAGAGCAGCTGCATGGAGCTGGGCTGCTGGCTGGTGTGAAACCTCCACACCCTAACAAGGGTATTCTCAACTTTCCCAGAGAATGTAAAGTCTACCCAAACAGCTAAATTCAAGTACTCTAGCTCCTAGTCATGAGTTCACTTTGGTTGAAGAACATTCCCCACAGATTTTTCCTTGCTTCTGTTTTCCTTAAGCCTTCTTTATTTTGCTGTATGTTAAACAGCCAAGATTTCAAATTCTGTAACAACTCTCAAACAACAAAAAACACCACCACTAAATATACCCTTAGGAACAGCACTGCAGAACCAAAAAATCTAAACCTTTAAAACTTTAGAAAAATTTAGACTTCCTAACTTGTCAGTTTTCTGTTTGGAAGTAACAACCATAGAATCACAGAACTAAAGACTACTTAGACTGACAAAGACCTCTAAGATCATTGACTCCAACCATTAAGCCACTATTCACCACTAAACCATGTCATAGTCACATGCATTTTGAACAATTCCAGACATGTAATAAGACAAAGAGACAAAACAAAAATGCAAGGATGTTCCTACAGCTGTATCACAGCTCTGCAATTCAGTACAGCCACTGCCACTAACAAGCTGTAGACCTTGTATCAGCTCTGCAAGGCCTCAAGATTAATTTCTCAGGATTTGTCTGAATTTACCTCCCCTACCTAAATTTCCTCGTGGAGTTTTGGTTCAGCGTGTTTAGCTGCAACAAATTTTCTAATGATCAGGTGACTATTGACTAATTTGCTGCAGTTTTGCTTATATTTGCATAATCTTGTGGTGTAATCAGTTTTCACATACACATTAAAAAGTGAATATTCTGTATTTAGGATGAAATATTTGTGATTTTCAAATAATAATGAGGTATACGGGACTGTAGACATGGGATAATAAAAACAGACTGAAAAAGCCTAGCAAAGGTCAAAAAACCCCAACTGACTGTCAACAAGGTTTTAAGGTGATCAAAGAGAAAAAAAAAAGTGGAGAATAACAAGGAATATACTAGCACAAAATAAAATAAGTAATAAATAGAGACACAAAGTGAAAATCAATAAAGAATAAAGAAAAAAAAAGTTAGAAAATGTGTTAAATTATTGGAAGTTGAGAAAGAAGAGATCAATGACATCACAATTCTCCCAATGAAGAATTCAGGGTGCCATCAGCTCATGAAAGCACCCTTTCCATGTCTTTTTGAAGAGGATGGGTACTGCCAACCTTGGGACCCAAAGGGGCAGCATAACAACTGAGATAAAAATAGATACTCAAAAGTACTTGTGTGACATTTTTATACTGTTTTGATAAGACTTGTGTATCAATTTGATAATTTGGAGTGCAAAGAGTACTATCATTCTCTGAATTAACCCTATTAACTGTCAGGAAAACACTGTAAAGTGGTGTGACTTTAACTCAGTGGCTGCATATAAAGGAATTTTCCTGGTTTGCTCACAACAAAGTTTTGATTTTAACATTATGTTACTTTTAATTTTCTGAGCCTACATAAATTCTCATTAAGTGCTGCACAGTTAAGAAAACCTATCTTTCTTTTTCTCACTTGATATTTCTTTTCATGTTTTTCTAAGACAAAATGGTGATTTTGATGAAATATTAATATTCATTTCACTATTTCTTCCATTTAAAAAACCTCCAAAACAATCAAAATTAGAAAATTAAATGAACTGTTTCATGATTTCCTCAAAATATATTTTCACTTAGGGGGATTGTGATAGAAATTTTAGTTATTTCAATAAAACCATGAAATATACATGAAGCATTTACATATTTGTAACAGAAGATGTAATAATCACATTACAAAGTGCAAAATGAGAAATCTTGGAATATTTAGATCAGTCACAGAAGATAATAAACAACGGGAATAGTAAGAAAATAATAAAGCACAGCAGTAACCCTTAACATTGAGTCAACATGAAAATCCTCTCTGAGGGTGTACTAGAAAAAAAATACTTGGGTATGAATATACCTCTGAAGAAGAAAGATTATCTTGTTTCATCATATTTCAACCTAGCAAATAGTCAACACTCCTGTCTTCCAGTCTCATTAATAAATGTTTAAATTGTGCAAATCCCCTAAAATACCACTGAAAGAGAACAGTAATAGCTACCCAACAAACTAGAACTAAACTACAAGTGCCAGACTACCTGTGTACTTGAGAAATCCATTCACCAGTGACAAAACTACAATTTAAAAGGCCAGTTTCTGGTTTTGTAGCCACTTTTGCTTTAGGTTTTTATATTCTAGTAATACTGCACAGGCTTCTCAAATGTCATGGCCAATGATTAACATGCAAACACAAAGTCTAAAATTTTCTCAAACCAAAAGAAGATAAAGCAATAGAAACAAACACAGTGTTTCAAATTATGTTTTCTATTCTCTGATGTAAGATATTTTATATTTTTTTCCTTCATATGCAGGTTAGCTAAGAAGCTTTGTACATGCTCCTTTCACATGGTACTATGGAACATCAACTATAGTGCCATGTGAATACATATCAGCTATATACAAAATTTCCTTCTGAAATTTCCTGTTTCATAACTCAAGCTCCTTGGGGGTGGTCAGGAGTAATCCTGGAGCAGCAGAGGTCTCTTCAGACTATATTTTGCTGGCTGGATACTTGCCAGCTCTGAAAGAGGCTCTCAAAGGTGCCAATACACGTAAGATGAAAAATCCTCTAATATGCAAAAACCCTGAGTGATTTAAAGATGGCCCCATTCAAGCAGGCATAGAGTTTCAATAAATTTTTCCAGATCTAGTAGTTCATTGCCCCATTATCCATATTCCATCAGCCAAACAGCTGCAGTTTGATGATACTGATATTTTTAAAGACTGAGAATGGCAAATTTGCATGGATTAAAGGGTGTAAAGGGACCAGGCTAATGAAAAAGGTGAGAAAAAGTTCAAGTATATTTCAGCCCTCAAAATCAAAAGAAATCCTTAAGACAGAAATGCTAATGCAACTACACAGTGTTTCACCTATAACCCTAACAAAAATATAAAGCCTGGAACATCTATCTGTGTCAAATTAGATTGCATGTTTTTAAGAAAGGTTGTGGCACTGGGTTTTGATATTAGATGGTAGCTGTAAAATGGTCTCACAGAGAATTGTCCCAGTAAATTAATCTCACAAAAAAATCCATACTTTAATAGAAAGCAAACATGATTGCTATTACATTTCATCTTTTGTACATGGTTGAACCTTGAAACAAGTACTATCAAGTGCAGTAGTAGGAAAAGAGCTCAATAAAAACAAAATCCTGTGGATTACAGTAAAATCCCAGAGAAACCACTTCCTCTAGTAGAAATATGTGTGATAATGAATAGTGACAAAAGAAACAAATATTATTCCCCTGCCTCTTTTCTGAAACCAAAAATAACGCAAATATTAGAATCAATGCATTATGTTGTAAATAAACCAGAATTATGTTCTTTAACTTATATTGGCTCACTGAAGGTTGATGTAACAAGGTGCCAATTAGCCCAAGAAGACAAAAAGTGAAAGATTCCTTTCTAATACATAGCAGAGTGCCAGCATATTCATTGTTCTTTCTTCTTGTAACTGAAAAAATCACATCTAATGGAGCCACACAGATCTAGTGACAGAGAAAAGAATGCAGCCCATTAATTTTGCTACTAAGTGTTCCATTACAGTTCCATTAGTTTGATAGCTGAAACAGCAGCTCCAGACACAGATAAAACATCCCATATGTGTTTTCTTTCACTGAGTTAGTATATATAATCAGCAAAAGTCTGTATTAGTTATCAAATTTAGAAGTGCTCATTTAGGTAGAAAATATATTTTTAAAATTTGAAAATATATAAGCGACAATTATTTAATTTCAAGAAAGCCCTAAACAGTGAAAATATACACTTAAAAATTATGCACATATCACATATATGCACAGAC
Organism: Oenanthe melanoleuca; assembly: GCF_029582105.1. Taxonomy (NCBI): domain Eukaryota; kingdom Metazoa; phylum Chordata; class Aves; order Passeriformes; family Muscicapidae; genus Oenanthe; species Oenanthe melanoleuca. The sequence continues at coordinate 44,213,783 of NC_079334.1, forward strand.
AAAATCACAAAAAATCATGTACGAGAAAGAAATGCATTTTAAATGCAATGGTTGATTCCCAGAATGAATAAAATTCCCAGAATAAATAAAACTTTTGCACAGAATAGCTGTGTGACATTACAATAGCAATTGTGATTGCACCCATCCAACACAGTTTTGCAATTTAAGTTATTCATGTAAGAAGAGGTGAGCACTGCATTGTAATAATAACTCAGGTTATTGACTGAATTGAAAAAATGTACTAAATATCATAATAACTGGATTGTACTCTCATTTTTCTATCATGTCTACATGATTATATAAACCTTCAGTTACCAAAGAGGAAAAGGAAGGAAAAGGTCAGTGAAAATAGAATATATTTCACATATGAGATTTCTTTACAGTTAAATGTGCAGAAAAAGACTAGCTAACATTGAACCATAATTGAAATTCAAAAAAGCAGTGCAGATTTAAAGGAACTCAGTATAAAGTAGTGCATTGCTTATTCATCTTTTGAAGAAATCAACTGTCAATGCCATTGCCTACATTAAATACGATAATAGGCTTAGTACAAGAATTCCATGAACTGAATTCTATTTCAATACCTTTTCTTGGAATTGTCATGGATATATTATTGAAAAGGCCACTATAGCTAATTAACTTCAGGTCCTCACAGATTTTTCTGTTTTTTCTGTTTATTTTTATATTTATATTTTTAAAATAGAGGTTAGCATATATCATAGCACTACTACTTTTTTCTCTTCAGTATAGCAGTCTTAACAAATACTCTTTCTTGTTTATGATTAATAGAGCCATTATGCTAAATAGGTCTACAAAAGGATTTATAAACCAATCTATTATTTATTTTAGATTTCTAGCAATAAAAATGGTAAAATAATTTGCTTATTGCGCAATATGCACAGTATTGCATGCTGCATATGCATAAAAATCATTTAACAGTTAAAAGCTTTTAATATTTTACTGGATGATGCACAAAGTTCCTTACTAAATAGGATTGTCACTAAGTAATGTAACTCAACAGAAAAACAAAATGTACTAGCACCTCTCATGAAAGAGACACATTAAAAAGGCATAATACATTTGCAATTCATTATTTTAAGAACTGATAAAAATAGTGGTAGGAAGAAAAGAGTTATTAAAAAATTATTATTTTCACCTAGAAAGTATTAGTTAATTCCAAAATCTATGCTTATTAATTATTTAGGAATATATAAAATACTTCAATGTGAATTTCTGTTCAGCAACCTATTGTACCAGTGCCACAACGTCAGGCTTAGTGATATTTTTCAGCTTACAAATCTGATATTGACTATGTGTATTGTCTTTCTTCACTGACAATTAGGACACTAAACAGAACTACTGTACATGACAAATTAAGCTGATTTCCAGTTTGGTGCCATTGCATGTCATTAATTCAATTTCAGCCTGAAGCTTTGGCAAACACAGTGTCAGAGAACTAAAAGAAGTGAAGGAGTCCAACTGCAGAAGAAAGCAGTAGGCTTTAGTTTCTATATGCACTCAAATTCTTCTTCAAGACAAGTGATGTGAAAATGCCCCACATGATACTTGCAGTTAATTTCTATTCTTTATATATTTCCTAAAAGCTCAGAAAATTATCTGATATCATGGTAAAAATCAGAGCAGTTTCTGAACTTAGAGAAGTACCAAAACTAAAGAATATCATGGAGAACATCTCATCCCACTGATGCCTTTTCTGTCAGTAGGAGCAGCTCCAGCCTGAACTCCAGCCCCATCAGTTACCACTGTGATGGGACAGCATTGGGAGAATTTGGGAAAGTTCATTATTTTAAATTTTCCTTGGCAGACATGTTACACTAATTATTAAATGCTGAGGGAGGAAAGAAAAAAAAAAAAAAACAAAGGCCAGCGGTAGCCAGAAAAGTTAATTTAAGTTAATCAGTGAAAAATTACCTCTTAATTAAAACAAAATGGTACAAGACCTTATGATATTACAACTGTTACTGGGCAAAGCAAGCCTTTTCTAAACCTAAATTGTTCAGAGATTTTCAGCAACAATAGCTTGTATGTACAGCAAACACATCTGTCAGCTGGCTCAGAGTTTCTGTGGTTTTTATTACATCTTCTAGATTTAGTCTGACACAAATGAATTTGCTGCAATACTTTTCATAAAATAATTTTTATTTTCTCTTTTCTTAAAAAGACAACTGTTCAATAGACTATTCCACTGAACTAAATATTTCAAAATATCCTACTGTGAGGCTTGCCTATATTTTCTTTCAAAATGGCGAAGAAACAGTTTGACTTACAGAAAACATGCTGTTGGCAATATGAGCTATGAAAAGCAATGGGGAGTAAATATTCAATGAGTAGTTAGGATATCAAAATGTCATTAAATAGCTGCATGATATGTTATTAAAATTATAAAAGACTTTTTAATAGAGCTCTTTGTGTGAGGATGGCTAGAGCTTATCTAAATGGGTAAATTTCATCAAGATAATTCCATATATGTAATCTCCCCAAGCTGATTTACTGGGAAAAAAACTCCACAGAAATACTTCAAATATATATAAATATTTTTCTCTTCCTTAAAGCTATAATAATAGCTCTGAATTTAAGAATAGTAAATACTTTCTATCTTTTCTTTATCTGATTTATTCTATATTTTTGCTAAAACTGTGGAGAAGAAGATTAAATTTACTAAGCCCAGCCTTCACTTTACTTGGAAGAAAAAAATCTTAAAAACATTAATATTTTTCTTATTCAATATTACTATTATTCAGCATGCTGTGTTTATATAATACTGTGACATTTGTCAAAATAGAAGTCTTCTTTGTATAGTTTAAATCATACAGCTATCCTTTCACTTTGTAACAGAATTTATGATTAAATAATTGACACTATATACTTATGAATATATTTTCTCCAGCCTTCATAACTAATACTCTTCAACTTTTTTTTTTCTTTACTTCACTCCTGATTAGCTTAGGATAATGCCATAAGAGGTTTCGCAGAGAAAAAAAGTTTCACAAAAATATATCAGAAATATAACAATACACATCTTTACCAAGATAGAACCTTTATGGAATGCTGTTGCAGTTCTTTCTTGCAATCCTGAGTCTACAAGGACTGCACATCTTACATGTGAGATGATGGTTAGTTCCCCACAGAAAAGCCCTGCAGTGAGGGAACAGTGCTCATGGAGAAGCCAATTTTATAGAGCAGTGACATGGCAGATAAATCCCCAGGCCTGGTTTGTGCAGCAGCAGCCCCAGCACACCCAACCAGAGGAAGGGCAGTCAGTTCCCTTCAGTTATGGGCACTTCAGAAAAACAAAGAGCAAGAGAAGCCCATGTGTGAGTTCCCTGACCATTACATTTGAGGTTCAGTTAATTGGCCCTAAGGGAGGTGCTGCCTTCTGCCATTTGAGATGCACCAGGAAACCTCTGCTGGCCACTGTGCCTCCTCATTCAGAAGAGCAGAGGCTTCTTCAAAGTCCTGTGCTTCACAAGGCACATAAAAATTGTGTAAGATTCACTAGGACATAGGAAAAGCAGCTTTGTAGGCAGCTAGAGCTCTCCCACGGCTCTCTTCAAGACCTGTGGTATTCTTCTTGGCACACACTCACCAATTGTGTTTTTCTGTTTCACCCTTGATCTCTAGCCTTCTTTGATGTGTCCTTGCAAAACAAGGCAGGACACTAAACCAAATAACTTATTCACAGGCTGCATAATTTCAAAATTAAAAACAAGGCACCTTCATCTTTAGCCAAATACAGTAACCAGTTGTGGCTGGAGTGCCCACCAAAGCCACTCCATCACTCCCTTCTTTAGCTGGACAGAGGAAAGAAAATGTAACAAGAGGCTCTTGGTTGAGAGTAAGGACTCTTGGTTGACAGAAGAGATACCATCACCAGTTACTGTCATAAGCAAAATAGACTTGACTCGAGGAAATTAATTTAATTTATTTCTAATCAAATCAGAGAAGGGAAAAGAGAAATTAAAAAAAAAAAAAAAAAAAAAAAAAAAAAAAAATTTAAAAGCACCTTTCCCTCACCCCTCCCTTCTTCACTGCTTCAGCTTCACTCCCAAATTCTCTCTCTCCTCCCCCTGCAGCACTGCAGCACTGGGAATGGGCCACCATCAGTTCATCACACATTGTCTCTGCTGCTCCTTCCTGCCCAGGGGGAAAACCTCACACTCTTACCCTGCTCCAGTGTGCAGCCCTCCCATGGAAACAATCCTCCATGAACTTCTCCAGTGTGAGACAGCTCCATTTTGGAGCTGGCTTTGCTGGACACAGGGGAAGCTTCCAGAAGACACAGCTTCTCACAGAAGCCACAGAGTCCTGTCCCCAGCCCCCAGCCACAGCAAAACCTGGCCACACAAACACAGCAGAGAAGGTTTAATCCACAGCTTTACCATCAAGATTTATATTTATCTCAAGGAGAAACTAAGCTCTACATGATAAGCAAGAAAGTAGTGAGGACTAATGAATTCAGTTCACTGCATATGTAATAAAATATTCTCTCATAGTCATAATCAAGCCATAGTTCAGCAAAGCATGTGCTCAACTTTAAATATTCAAATAATACACTTGAGCACATTATTAAAATTAAGTAAAATAAAATAAAATGAATAAATTTCCAGGGAGCTGATGATCTAGATTTATTAACTCTTTAAATGACTCAATTTTTCAGGTTATATGCAGCTATTAAGCTATTTTAGCAAGATATAATCACACAGGACTGCCAGGTCATCAGTACAGGAAAAGGATTAGCACATTTAGGCTTTGAAAGATATGCATGTTAAAACTTAACACCACTAAAACTAATTTTTTTACATGAAGCTCTTTCACTTCCAGTAAGAAAATCAATGTGATTCAAATTCCATTTAAGTACTTACCTTTATAACAAAACCACATATAAAATATGCCACAAATCCAATGCTTATTTTGTATCTCAGTGTTTTGGGGGACAAAAATCACATTTTTGTATCAGCAGCAGACTGTGTAGCCATCACCATTGCTACAATGCCTGAAGATCCAAGTCTCCCAAATTAGCAGAGGAGACAGCAGCAGTGAAATTGCAGACAGCACAATCTGATACATTTTCATCAGTCTACTGTGAAGAAAATATATTCCTGTATGTTTACTGAGCTGGGTTTTTTTTTTGCTTCAGGATCATAGGATTCAAAGCAGATATAAAAATGTTCCATATTTTAATGAGACAATTATTAATCGTTCATCTTCTTGCTTGCTAGAGTACTGAATTTCCATCAGCTACAGGCAAAGGCAATGTGAAGATGGCCATTACATCTGCTTTGCTATGGATCTGGCAACCTCCCCACAGCATCTTTGTTCTACCATGACTGCACAGCTTAAGCAACCCAGTCTGAGCTTGGTAAGGACTCTACGTTCTTATTTCCAAAACATTTTGTGCATTTTCCTGTTCAATGAATCTAATGCATGTTTTTCTGGAACAGGAAAACAACAAAACCTACAAAAGGAACTAAAAAAGGCTCCTATGTTTGCTTTACTCCAACCTTCTCACAGTGACCTAAGTTTTCATGCTGTCTGGAGCCATACAAAGGCAGAAGTGATCTCAGAAGTCTGGGGGTATGCACCATTATCCCATTTGAAGAGAGAATCAGTCTTAAACTGGAGTCAGCCACACTATGTGCTTTTAGACTGCAGGATGATTCTAAGATGAGTGAAATACATTGGTCAAAACATGCAGAAAGTAAGAAGATGAAAATTGCTAGGTAATGATAAGGTAAAGTGCAGTTCTTATCAAATGTGGACAAATGCAGGGCCAGATTATTAAGAGAGCTGGATTTAAGACTAAAAAAAAAAAAAAAAAGTAAAAAGAAAAAAAAGGAACATGTAAATAGCATCTACAGCCTTTTAATAGGAGTTTAGAGATGCTTGAACATCCCACATCCTGAAATTAGAACACTTCCTTCCCAAACATCAGAAATTATGTAAAATCAATATCAGCTGCAACTGGAAAACATTCCCAGTTAACATTAACACATTAAATAAGAAACCAAGAGCTTCAAACTTATACTGAACAAGATTAACCTTGAGCATCCATGGCAACAGCAGAGTCCAATGCAGCACCTGCTGTGTTCTGCAGCAAGTCAGCTTTCTCTTCAACCTCAAAATACTACCTTATATAATTTTTCTTCATAGTCTCTGCAAGAACTCAGCTGAAATTAATTCTCAGATAGTCCAAAACCCATTAGTACACATTTATGTAAGGTACTTTTAATTGCATCTGGATAGAATCCTGATTCTTTCCTCTCTCCTAAGTCCAGCCACAACTCCTGCATGGCCTCTCCTACAGTGTCATTCTGGCAGGCTTGTCATCTTTCCCCTGTGTGTGCCAGCTGGACTCAATTATTTATCTGCAAGGCTTCCTGGTGGCATTCCCCAGGCACAGGAAACCAGAAACCTTCATCCACTGCTGTGCAGAGCAGGACCCAGCTCCAGTCCCAGACTCTCTGCTGCCTCCCTCCATTATAGAATGGCAAGGGAATCCAGCAGAAATCCCCAAATGCTGTTTTATGAGGAGGGCTGGAGAGCAAGGCAGAATCACATGCAGAATGTGGATGACAAGGAATAGACAAAAAATTTCTAAGACAAATTGATTTCCAAGTTCAGCCAAAAGGTAAATTCTTGAACAAAAAAGCTAAATCCCACGGCATCTGAACAAATACTTAATTCTCTGAGCACAGAACATCACCTTAGATTAGGCCTTAATTGAGATTAATGGGGCATAGTTTATCTCTCTTTGTTTTTTAAACCTCATCTAGAATCAGGGAAGCCATCTCATCTGTCTGACTGCAATGAAAGCAAATTGTTATAGTCATCTTTAAATCATAAAGAGTTAGGCTTTTCAAAGAGAAGTTGAGATTCCCCTCTAAAGAAAGGTAAAATAAACATGAAATTTATACAATATATATTTTATATGCTAGAGCTGCTATTCAGAAAACATAGCAGAAAACAGAAAATAATAAAAGCAATTTATTCACAGAGATAACATTTCAACTGGCCTCAGACTTTAGCTTTAGCTATTAAAAAAGTTTCAATGCCTTTTTGGCTTTCAAATGTTGAGGTTATAAGACATGCAAGATCTGTTAAGTAAAACCCATTCCCTACAACTCTATGTTAAAGTTTTTGCTAGCATGTACAATGGCATTGCTATCAACACTTTTTAATCCCTAATATTCACTTCTGAAAATGCTAAACCAAGGCCTCAAGCTAATGAAAATGCTAGACAGGTTGTTCTTCAGAATATAAATACACAGAAATTAAGAGATTCTTTTTCAAATCAACAACTTTCTCAGAGGTGTGACAATCAAAAAGTTGAGTCTCTACTTACCATTCTTTAGAACTTTACAGATACTCATTTGCATAATGACAAAACACATGTAAAATACTCGTTTTCTTGAGCACCATAGACATGAAGCTACTAAGAAAAAGATGTCAGAATTTTTATTAATTCAAATTGCATCTTACTTTTACAAAATTTATTGCTCCTACAGAAACAAGGTTGAGCCTATCTGATGATTATAATTTTAGATTTCTTACTTAGAACTAAGTCGAAATTAATTCTTATTTAATGAGGTTTTTGAAAAAGGGTTTAAAATAGCAAAATTCTGAAACATACTCATTAGAACTATTTATATGTAATTAAAAATGATAGCTTTTAAATAACTTGTGATTGGATCCTAAAGCCATGTCAGAAATAGTGCTCAGATGACAGCCTGTCATATAAATTTATGCTTGATACATGAGCCCTGTTGATCACTAAATTGTGAAAATTTTATTATTCTCTTGAAAAAAACAAAGTTAAAATTTCTCTTTTCACAATTACTTCTTCCTTCCTTTTCCTTCCTATTTCATGACACTTAGGTCATTGACTTGATCTTGCTGAACACTAGAAAGTCATTAATTTATCTGTGTCCTCCAACTTTTCCACTGTCAAATGCCACTGTTACAACATAAGAGAGACATAAATTGAACAGAAAAGGTAACCAACTGCTCATGAAAATGTAATTTTGCTGTTTGACAGAGACACTAACATGATGAGCTATGGCATTTTTGTGTAAAATCCTTTTTGGATTTGAAGTGTGTCACATTCTATCACTCAGGAGTCAACATTTTGCTCATGACATTGCACCCATAGGGAAGGCTTGGGTGTGAGTTTTTGTTTTGTTTTGCTATTTTAAGAGTATGGCAAGGATTACAGTGAAGATTCTGAAAACTTCTCAGCCTTCAAAGTGCAGTATAAAAACTGTCTTAAAAAAGATATTCTTAAATATGAAGTGCCCTTTATTTTTCATAAATAAGACACGACGTGCAGAATGGTTAAAAATGTGCTGGCCAACAAAAACATAAAAATATTTTTTGCTAACAGTATTTCTTTGTTATTTTACAGAAAGCCAGTTAGAATTAAACCAAAAATTAAATTAAAAATAAGAATATCTGTATTCAACAAAACAGAATCAGTGGTAGAAGTTAAACCTATTTTTTTTTTTTTTTTTTAATTTCTTGATTGTGATATTCATGTTTAAGGCCTCTTAAGAGATTAGTTCTTTGTTCATTGTTTTTTCCTAAAGAAAACAAAGCTGCCCAGGGCTAACTATGTATATATATAAGTGTGATGTGTGTGTGTATTTTTTTTTTCTTTTTAAATAATGATACATATTGCATACAAAAAGCCAGAGTCAACTGTGAATTTCTTATTTTCAGGTATAATTTGAACATTGACTGGAGCCTGGAACCTGTCCTCAATCTGATTAGTAACTTACTTGAAAGCTTGTTGCTATAATTTGAGAGGACTATTCCTGTAAACCAGGGCTATTGCTCATGTATAAGGACACCTGAGTCTGACCTAAAGATTTATTTAATTTCCTCTGCAAAATAAGAGATTAAAAAAAAAAAAAAAAAGGTTTTATAGATGATTATAAAGCGTGAATGTCAAACTTCATCTCTTGAATCTTAAAGGTTTCAAATATTAATTTATAGAACAGTGTGAGCAACAAGACTTAAAAGTATTATTATTCTGATATAACTAGACAACAGTAGATGACATGACATGCATTGCACTACATTTTTCTTTTGATGAGGATTATTTCCCACAGTTGTAATATGTAACAATGCCACAGCCTGTCATGACTTATCTGAAAAACATGAAAGTGTGCAAGAAATACATAGATTTATGAATGTCACTATTATACAGGCACTGTTTTTCATGATATTTAATGAAGTGCTTTTGTAAACCTGCTCCTATTCATAGGGGGAAAAAAGGAGAAAAATATTTAGAGAAATTCTATGTTTTCCAAGGGGGGAAAAACCCCAAATCAAATCTCAAATATTTTGTTTCTATTACAGAATTGTGAATATTACAAAAAAAAAAATTCAGCATTAAAAAGTGTTACTGACCTAAGGGACTTGTTTAGGGAACTTGTTTATCCAACAGAACAAAGCCTATGCAAACAAAGGAGAAGCACTCGCTCCCTCCAAAATTTCTGAATCTCCTGTCCATTTATGTAAGACAAGAGACAAACAGTGGGCAGTGAATTGCCTCACAGGCATTACATTCAGGCAGCTATTAGAATACAGTGAACACTACTGTAAAATTCACAAGACTTACACAGTTTATTAGATTTAAGGGGTATAATTGCATTTGGTTCAATCGACATTGGATATAACCTCATTGGTATGTTCCAATGTCTACTGAAGCATATGGACAAATACCCACAAAAGAAATCAAATACAGGCCCTTATTCAGAGTTCTTTGAGTGGATGAAGTAATAGAGTCAAAGATTTTTAGCACTATCATCCTTGGCTTACACTGTTGCATTTTTTTCCTAATTCATGGATATTTGTCTTTACATAGGAAAAGTTCCCTAGCCATCACCACAGAATGACCTTGAGTAATTTCTCTGCATTGGAATAGATGTTGCAATCTTTCCTTCTTTAGAAAGATTTCCTACATCTCTCTGGCCCAAAAAGACTTTATTGCATGCAGGAAGAATAAAAAATTAAACACCTGAGGTGTCCTGATAGCTCTAAATTAACTACATGTACTAGAAGGAGACAGCAGAAAAAGGTTGATTCAAGCTGGCAATTAATACTTTTTGCTGAAGTGCTCTAATGCCTAAACCAAATACAGACAAATGAGAGAGAGCAGTGGTTACTGTTAAGGTATTAACCTTATTTGGAGAAGTTTATTATGCATATTAAAGTTAATAAATTATAGTTATAAGGTTGAGTTTGAGAAAACATTCAGGTCCAAGACCTGAGGTTAAATGACAACTGATTGAATTGTTTGTTTACTCCACCTTCTCTCAACATTCTCCTGAAATCCCATGAGATATTCAGCAAACTTGGATTCTCTCATCTAAATCAACAGCCTAAAATGAAAATCATGCTAAGCTCTGTAGATAACCAGTGGAAAGAGAGGACCTTGACATTGTGTTGCAGGCCAGTTGTGAGTTGTGTTCATTTTCCCCATTTCTCCCCCTTGATTTTAGAGGGAAGTTAGGCTAGTGCTATCAATTTGGGTGTCTCTGCTCAGGGCTTATGATTACATTAAAAGAATCTGGGCTTCTATATTGACTTAAAAATCATGCAATGGTCTCCATTAAAATCTATCTGGTCAAAAGAGATCCTCAAAATAAATGCAAGACATCATCTGATATTAAATTAGCTTTCTAAATTACTTGGTACTGAATTTAGAGAGGACAACAGCAAAGCTCCCTTCACTGGACCACAACCTGCATACACTAACTGATATTGCATTTCCCAGTTTAATGAATAATTTGTGGGGTTTTTTCTTCCTCAGAAAATTCTCAGAAGTCCTTCTTGTTATACTTCAATGCTAGAGGAGAGCAGTAATAACTGCAGGTTACTGAGCATAGGTTACAGGGTTTGAAATCTTAGTGACCTTGAGTGGAATCAGTTTCCAAATGAAATTTGTTAAACACCACTATGCTACGTGACAACTCTGGGAGTCAGGGAATAAAAGAATAGTAGAGCCAAAATCCCTTGGGGCAGTCTGATAAAATGTAGCAAAACCTGTCTAAATAACACATTTGTTATATCGAGTTTTGTTGCTTTAAAATGGTTTGCTCAGGAAGCTGCTAAGCTCAGAGGAAGAAATCACCTCATCTCAGTCATCACAAAGGCATTGTTGTATACTGCCTCTGTTCTAACCATGGCAACACACTGCCACAAAAAAAAATAAAAAATAAAAAATAATTAAAAATAATTAAAAATCAGTAATGCAAAACTAGACTAAAAATATTCATTTCAGAATTAAAGCATAACACATTAAACCCAAAGATTTCTTGGCTAGCATTTAATCACACAATTTTTTCTTTTTAAAAACTCTCAGTTTAACCTCAGTTCCCAGGTTTTCTTTTTTAGATTCCACTTCCAGTGCAGTAGATATGCCATGTTTTCTTTTTTTTTATGAGTCAGTCACTCTATACTACTCACAGTTGAAAGAACTTCATCTAGCAATACCTTAAGATTGAATCTTTTGTGTGAAGCCTGAGCAATCTGCAGCCAGTGAAGAATAAAAATATATTGAGGACTCACTGCCAGAGATGCAATCGTGAGATGCAGAAATAATTGCTAGAAAATATCAGAAGCTGGTGTGCTAGTGAAAGTTTGAGTTTTGTCTGCTTTTAGAAGATTCTGTGTATCCAGCCTACATCCAGAGTGCATGGATAGTAAAAGAAGTATCATATACAAAATTCATCAAGAACTGTTCCAACAAAAAACCTCCCTGAGTTTTAACAAGAAAGATAGGGCTAATAATGATCTTTTTTTATTTCATTTTTATATACAAGATAAAGTCATTGTCCAGTTCCTAGATGACAGTCAAGCCTAGTTTTACCCCTGACTAATTAACATGGAATGCTTATAGTAATTTATGGTTATAAATATTATATAAATTTCTATTAAGATAATAGAGATTATAGGTTTAATTTTTCACAATTTTTGTCAGATTTAAATAAACTTGAGGTTTTAATTTTTATTCTGAAATAGAAAAAAAAGAGAAAAGAAAAAAAGAGAAAAAATAAGTTCTACTGAAGGATTTCTGCTGGAGCTTTGTTTCTGCAGGTTGATGAATATTTTCTCTGAAAAGCAGTATCTCTGAGATAATTTTCTTGCATTTTATACTGTTCTATGAATTACAGAAGGATCCATACTGGCTGCCTATGTTATTTTGCAAGAGTCACTACTCTTTTTAGCAGCAGACTGAAGCAAGAAAAACTGAATTATCCAAGCAGCCACTTGGTGCCATCATAGACTTGCCCAAGGTAAAAAGGAAAGCCAACTTGAAAATTATTTTGGGAGATAAGGCAGGTTAAAAAGAATGAGGTCACTATTTCCACGAAAATAACAACAATGATCAAGCAGATCAACAGTTGAGACTTTTACAGATAACTGGAACAAATGATGAAGTTCCTAGAATATTGATCTTCCAACTGAAGATCAGATAATGTCCTGTGTTTACTATTTTTATACTAAGTCAATAACATGCCTTAAAATTCACCCCCACTTCCCAAAAATAAAATTTTGTTTAAAAAAAATCAGTCTAATAAATCACCAACCTTGATATCTACAGAAATTGCAGCATTTTAGAAAAGTGATGAGAACTAAGATATCAAAGCCTGCAGACAGGCTGGCACTGCTGGCACTGTCCAGAGGATCCAGTGCAGGTCCTCAGAGCTTCTCAGCTGGGGGAAGCTGCAACTTTTTGCAAAGATTAGACTCAGATTAGGCTGTACAGCAAGGCAGCTCTCACTGCTCATGCATCAGGGAGTACTCTGTTTAACAGTGCTATTCATCTCTTCAAGGAGACACTAATTTTAGGATACTTTGGAAATGCTGCTCCATCTGTGAATTAAATTGCACTTCATATCTCACAAACACCAAGAACTAAGTCGAAGTCACCTTCACTTTTTCTCTTTTTATTTAACTTTAATTGTGCTGCAAGAGACATGTAATCCACAGCTTTCTTGTTGTGCCTGGCCATTTTAATTTTTGATCCTTTTTAATACACTGTAATAATCAGTCTATAAAGTCCAATTACTCAGGGTAAAAATGACTGGCATCTCTAGACTCAACAAACCCCAGCTTAACAAATTGTATGACTGAGCTCTATAATTTTCTATGTAAATCCATATCACCCATTTTCATATTGTCCCAGCTTGGATCATCATTGGGAACAGCTTTGCTCTTACAGGCAGGAAAATTTAACAACTAATTACAGACCACAGAACGCATAAATCATTGCATGAATGTTAAAAATAAAAGTGAAAGTATCTGTTGTTGGGGGGAAAATGTGGTTAAACAGCTTTACATATCACTTCCCCAAGAACAACCCTGGGAAAATTTGTGTGACTGGATAAAACAAACCTTCAGTTTCATTGAAATTCTGAATGTCCCTGGAGACTCTAGTAAAATCATTAATTTCTAGTAAACAAGGACAAGGCGTTAGTGATATCATTCCTTAAAATTTAAACTAAAGCTAGAATTAGAAAATAAAAATTGGATTCTCCATTTATCTAATATTTTGCTTTTAACTGAGTCATTGTACTACATAGCTTTCCAAACAATATTAAGTTTTATAAATAAGGCACTGTTTCAGTAGATTTGCTAAATTCAAATTCAACACCTTTATGATAAGAAGATAAGGATGTTCTTTGTGTAAAAAGATGCTCCCCTAGAAATGTGTACTTACATACCTAGAATATTACATCTCTCATGGCTCTACCTAGAGGCAGTAAAAAGTAGCTTTTACACTGGTTAAGTCATAAAGTATTATGAAATGCACTATATTAAGAACTATAGGAAACATTAATATTTTATTTGTTTATTTTAAATTATCATGCAAAGATAAAAGCTGTTTTTTTCCCTAAACTGCAAGAGAGAATCCTTTCTCTGCTAAAAGCAAACTCTTTTAAATAGCAGTACAATACTTGCAATTCTGAAATCCTAATTCTGGTGTCACTAGTTTGTACACAACTGGGTGGCCATCTGACTGCTATATGAACCCAGCTGCAATATGCCTAATTAGGACTGATTAAAACCTTCTACAGTTCCTGAATTATTTTTTATAGAAACCATGGTGGGGGGGAGGAAGGGGTGAATGGGTGAATAATTTGGGTAAATTTACAGAATAATGTGTTTACATGTTACTTACACTAATACTGTTTACAAGGGTATGTAGTGATAGGACAAAGAATAATGGCCTTAAACTAAAAGTAGGTTGATTTAAATTAGATATCTTTAATAATTTCTTTCATTCTAGTGTGAGAGTGTTAAGACAAAAGAAGCCTTAAACTAACAGAAGGTTGATTTAAATTAGATATCTTTAATAAATTATTTCTTTTATTCTAGTGTGAGGGTGTTGAAACAAAAGAAGAGGTTGCCTAGAGACGTTGTAGATGCCCCTGGAGGTTCAAAGCCAGGCTGGAACAGCAACCTGTTCTAGTGGAAGTTGTCTCTGCCCATGGCAGGGAGTTGGAACTGGATGATCTTTAAGGACTCTTCCAACCCAGGCCATTCTGTGGTTCAATGATTCTATGATAAATCAATACCAGATAATACAGGTTAGCTAGGCAATGATAAATTTATATTGTCCCCATTTAGTGACCTCTAATATGTGTTTGAAGGGTCTATGCTGTAATAAAGTAAAAAGAACATATTTTTCTCTGCATGAACCAGTGAAAATAACAAACTAGATCAACCAGAAAAAGAGCATGAATGAAGGAGAATACAGTAACATATGAAAGAAGATAATTTCTTGTACACTTGACAACTCAAATTATTTTGAACCGTGAGTAATTTATGGCTGTGAACGGGTAAATACATTCCTTCCTTCATTTATTTGTTTTATTCCCCAAAGCATACAGCAAATAAATAATTTTACTTCTAAGGAGACATTTTCTGTTATCATTTCAGCCTTGAGGAAAAGGATCATAATATCTTTGAGTTTATGAACAAACCCACTTACTGTCAGGCATTCCTCCCTTTTCTCATTCCTCATAATAAATTCCACAAATTTTTGTATTGTCACCCATGCTCTAAAGAAAAGCAATATTAACAGGTTTAGTGTGACAGAGATTTAGATTTTTAAGATTTTTTTAAAGCTAGGGCAAGTCAATAATTATTTCTCTTAGTTGGGAAGAAATTTTCTTGTTCAATTTGGAAATAAGTCCTGTATATGCTAGAAAGCAGATTCAATTCAAAATACTAAAAAAAAAAAAATCTTGAAATTATTTAAAATATAAACAATTGGCAACTTGTATGTAATTAGAATTATACAAGGTTAATAATCAGAATCCAAATTGAGAGCCTTTTCTACAATGGCATACTGCATATTAATTAACAAGGTTGAATACTTGGTATTTTAGATTAGAGCATCACAACAAAGTGTAAGCTGTGAAACCTGGAACAGTCTAATTCCAATAAAGCATTCAGTAATAGTTTCATAAGTTGACAAAAATACATGCAAGAAAGAATATGTGTGTTGTAGCTAAATCTAGGCACTAACTGCTTCACTCTCTTTACTCTTAAAGGTGACAGATGTTCAGAGCCTGCTGAACCACTTTCTACAGAATTAATTTATTTTTCTGGTTTTGCATTGACCACAGATGCACCCTAAAGAGATCATCCTAAAGTTAGCTTTTGGGAATACAAACCAATGCCATTTTTAGCCAATTTCCCAAGTTGGGGATCACATACAGAGGTTCAAGTGATCCAATGCATTGCTATACAGATGTAGAAAAGACAAAAATGTATATTGCTGAAAGATAAGATCAAAATCTACCTAAAATATTCCTAAACAACGACTGTGATCACAAGGAACTAGATAAACAATAGTAAGTAAATCAGACCTGTTTGTAGTTAAAACCCTGTTTGGGTTAGAATTCATAAACCTAGAAACAATCTTGGGTTGCAGCAATTTTAGCTCTTCCTACACTTCTCACAACTGGTGCAATTCATTGATGGTTTTACCATCTGTCTCAAAAGCTAAAATACTTAGTTTAAATATATAAAAGCCAGACAGGCAACTCCATCATTGCATGCAAAGGCATCTCTAGATCTGTAAACACAAGCTTAAAACTTCCCACGACTTTTGCAGCTCTACCTGTGTCAACAACTGTGAGACTAGAATGGGCTTGTGACCAGAATGGCCTAATCCAGGTTTGCCATGGCAGTGCAAATTAATACAAAATACCTCCTGGGTTGTATTGAGGTTGTATCAAATGAACTGCCTTACTTGTTGGTACACATCATTGAGACATTTCAAAGACTGGGAAGGTCTATTAATTTAAATGAACCCTTGTCATTACACTCTTAATCCTATATTTTGTAGACAAGATTTGGGCAATTAAATATCTCTATTATCTAAAACATGATAGTCATGCTTTAAGTCAGGTAAATGTAATCAGAAAAGAAATAAAAGAAACACGCTAAGCTGCAAAGACCCCTAAGTGTTTCTTTTCTTTTACTACTCTTTGTGCAAAAATTTTCAGTGTAACACTGGGCATTAAAGCTTCCATAAATTTTATGCATCCTAGTACCTCGTGATGGGCAATATTGATATAGTGTGGTGAAAAAAAAAAAAAAAAGGAGGAATAATGCTTTGTGGAAAATACCTATACATTTTTTAAGTAAACTTGTTCCGGCAGCACAGAAATGCAATCTGAATTCCTACATGAAAATGAAAAAAATATGTTAAACTCAATTTTGTAATAAATTGCTTCTGAAATAAGATTATCTGCCATATTTCAGTTCAGAAACATTTCATAACATCTAAATTCCACCTTTTGACAAACAGACATTCTGAGTAAGTTTGGAATGCTTTTAATTGCAGAAGCACATGTACGCCTCTAAAATAAAAGTGTTCAGTATTCAAACTTTTCAGGGACCACTTCATTTAGGACTCTGAGGGTGATATCAAATCTGAAATGACAGTTATGATTTTCAGGCATATTTCCCCCGATAACACGTACATTCTTCACACTTTAAAAAAAATGAAGACACAGTTACAGTTGCTGCCTACTGATCTGTGTGCACTGAGAAGAACATCAACATATTCAGCTTATCACAACCGTTTGCAAGAGTATGTTTGTCAAGCAAAACTATCTCAGACCATGAGGGAACTGATGTCTCAGTTGGATTACTTCACTAACTCTTCTACAACAGCATAGAAGGGTTATTTTAACTGAGACTATGCAAACAGAACCAAAAAATTCTCACAGACTGTTAAGCAACTCAGAAACCTCATCGCTTTAAAATCTAAAATTGTTTCAGGCTTGAGGTTCAACATGCAAATAAAATCTAGAGCTACTTTGAATACAACAGCAGGAAGAAAATTATAAGCTTTAATACTGGCCTCTTTCCAAAGTACAGGTCATAGCTCAAACAACAAATGGGCATTCTTATGCAGAATATATTAAAAATTACTGATAATTCCAACATTTTCATTGAGCTATTCCTCACGGAGTCACAGTAAACTTTATAATTTGGTACCATTAGGCTCAAATCAGAGGTGTGGAAATGGGCACAACAGGACTCTCCTGAGCTTTAAGCAAATACAACTAATGATCAGAAAACACTGATTCTCATATAGAGACCATGTCTTTTAATTTGTCACACTAGTTTGGCTTCAGACAAAATTGTCTCTTCACTTATGATTTTCAGCTTGAGGGCAGCTGGAGAACAAATTCATTATAACAATGATATCTCTCTGTTGGTTAACCTTTTAGACCTTTTATGCTGGAACCTAAAATTCTGTGTGCTAAGGGCTATATTGCCTAAGGAAAACATAGTTTTTCCTAAATTGCTTTGAAATGACGCATAAGCATGGACAAAAATGACAGACTGGCAATTTCACTTTTAACTATTTATTGTTAAAAGAACTTATGGCATTCCCATGGTCCATCTTCACAAGAGCAGAAAAAATGGCATATCTATGATTTTTTTTAAAATATATATTTGGCTTGTCTAGTCCTTCTTGACTAAGCTCTCTAACAGACCAACTCCTTTCCTCAAATTCCAGTCAAGCAAGATTAGGAGACCTCAAAGAAAGGAGATAAGGTACCCAGAAAATTAAAAGTAGATTACTTGAAGTAGAGAACCTAATACTCTTAGCAATTATAAGATTATAAAACTCATCTCCGTATACTTGATGTTACCAAAATATTCCTAACACATTGCAATGCTTTAGAAATGTATTTGTATGCAATGTATTATATTTTATTTATATATATAAATATATACAAGTAATATATAATCAGATCTTTATCATAAAGAAAACCACTCAGAGAAAGCTTTTCAGAATTGAAAGCTTCTCAGAATTAAAAGCACAAAAGTGTCAATCCTTTTTCCAGTGGTATGTATGGAAAACCTGAGCAATTTCAGTGAGGCCAGGGTTTTGTTAAGGTTCAAAGGAGGCAATCATTTTGACTGGACTGTGACAATATAAAGAGTCTTGTTAACTCGTATGGCATCAGCCAGTTTTAGAAGGGGTAAAGCAATTGACACTACCCAATAAAGGAACATGAAATGTGAGGACAAGGACCCATAAGGGTTCACCTTCTTCCATGATTGCCAAGATATTCTGATCAAAAAGTATCTCAGCAAAAGCTTCTGTGCTTTGTTAAGTGTTTGCAGCCCCTCAGCTGTGGCTCTGACTGGCCTTTACTTAGCACAAATTACTCTAACTGTTCTACTGCCATATAGAAAAGATTGGCTCCAAATTAGCCTCTTCTGATATGAGATACCAGAAAAACTGATTGCTCAGTGCCTTTTTGCTGACCTCCCACTCACCTGGATTTAAAATTTCAGAACTGCCATGAACACCTGAAGGGTTTTTACCTACACAAGGAATGCATTTGACTACCCTACTGCATACATATATATAACTCCAACTAGAATTGAAGGATTGCATAGTCAATGTTATCAAGAAAATAATCTCATTAGTATTTCAAAGGGCCAGATTCCCTTCTAGAATTGGCAGCAAATAAAGATAGCCTACAAAAAATGCTAAGCCCAGGAGACCCTAGAGACCTTCACATTTGGGGAAAAACTTTAACACTTGATGTCATAAAGATATCTGGAAAGAGATTAAAAGAGCCAAGTAGACATGCTTTGGATGTGTTGAGAATACCAGCCTGGGAAGATGCCTTCATAGTTAGAGGAGATTCAAGCTGGATCAAGCATTTCTCAAGGCATTTCTTCTCCAATGGGCTGCTACTGCACTGTGACAACCCTCTGAAAGTGCACATCACTGCAGACAGACACAAATGGCCACGGGAAGGCAGCCTCATGAACCCTGAAGAAGAGCCAGTAAACCAAAGGCTGGCTACACAAAGCAGAAATATCACAGAAAGCAGGGAACAGCAGCCTGGATTATGCAGCACACATGTGGGAACTCAGTTATATCAGTTATATCAGGAACACAGATACAAACCCCTCCACCCAAGTTTGACCTTGCAGAACATGCCTACAGGTCAACATCTCAGTCTGACAGACAAGGTGGACACAGGCACTTCCTAAAGCACAGTACTCACAGAATCACGTGTATGGCACACTCCAGGAAACTAAGGAATTTTGGTGTGACATGGGAAGACAACTTGAAAGCTTAGGACCCTAAGAGTTAGGTAAGCACTAGTCAGTGGGGTTTATATTAAAATTTCAGGTTTAGATGCCCAAAGGTCTTTGAATTTCCACCTTAGGGATCTTTCCTAGGATGGCAATGAGTAAATACATTTTATGCTTGTTATGAATCTGATAAATACACAGTAATTTAATTTTCCCAATAAAATTAGCAGCAGGGGGAAAATTTATTTTATTATCTAAAACCAGGGAACAAAAGTGTGATTTGTGCAGATCCCCACTGATTTCAGTAGGGCTTCCCATAGTGGCAGTTATCCTTCCACTTAGAGTAAATTACAAGCCAAGATTAAACTGTCTGAACAGATTTGCTAATTACTCACAAATTGCAAACATAAGCAAGAACAAACAAAAAAAAAAAAAAGTGGAAGAAAACTAGCTACCTATTTTTCTCCACTAATCTTAAATACAGACTAAGATTAGCATTTTAAGGGAGAGATTTCATTTCCAGACTATAGAGAGCCATTAATGAAGTTTGCATAATGATTTTAGACAGCTCTTCTCCAACACACACCATATTATAATGTGGACAATAAATGCTTTTATTAAGAAGCAGATGAGTTTGCCATTCCTATGCCAAATAAGGATTCTCACATAATTAGAAATTGCACATTCCCTAGAAGGAAAATTCTTACTGAGTACACAGCTGCAGGGAAACTCTGCTGCAGCTGCACCCCACTTCCCTCAGAAGAGGTCCCCATGATGTGGAAATTACCTCCAGCACTGTTATAGGCATAAATGCAGTTTACATTTAAAATATATTTCTACCTTTGGTTTTGAAACACACAGCATACCGAGAGTGCAGTTACAAACTCCACCCATCCCTTCCTCTTTGACCCCAAGTTTAGAGGCAGTATATGTGACTGAAACTTAAAGGTGGAATTCATGGAGAAAAACCAGACCATAAATCAGTGAAAACATGTTTGATTTCAAGTGAATACACAGCACTTTCAAGGAGAAGGATGAGTTTCATTAAAAATATCTCATCATAAAGCAATGAACTTATAACTCATTGGAAGATCTCAGATAAAAGCAGCCCTTCCTTCCTTCCTTCCTTCCTTCCTTCCTTCCTTCCTTCCTTCCTTCCTTCCTTCCTTCCTTCCTTCCTTCCTTCCTTCCTTCCTTCCTTCCATCTTTCTATTCCTAAGTTTATATAGAAAAGGGACTTAACAGGCCACCAGCATCATAAAAACTTTTGGTGAAAATGCTCTACCTAAACTCTTCTAATACCCTTCAGGTATTAGAAACCCAAACCACCCTGCCTTTTAGCTAGAGATTTCTGCTTTTTGCACCCTATAGTGTTTGCATCTTTCCAACACCTTTCAAACACCCACTCAGCCAAGTGGCAACAAAATGCTCAATTTTGAGACAATCTGGAGATTTTCCCTTGCTCATCACAAAGTTTGTTACATTTTAAAGTGTAAGTTCTTCTTTTCAAACACTTGGTAAACTCATCTGATTTGCTGCCCACTAGGGTCTATCTCACTATATACTAATGCCTATTTCTGGAACCTAATGTGAGCACACTTGCAAGGTAACATGTGAATCACACAGAATCTACACTAACTTTTCTATTCACAATGCTGTCAACTTGAGTTTTATATCAAGGAAACATGCTGTGAATATGATAAAGAAGGCCATCTGAGGGCTTTTCAGATATCTATTTTCAGGCTATAGGAATTTGGGGTAGTCTGTAAAAAAAAAAGATAAAGATAGACAAACTAGTAGCCTAAAACCAGTACTTTATTTACTGAAATATTTAGCTTTCAAGTGCTTTTTTCCAGTGTGTTCAGCACTGATTCATAATCGCTGTTAGTCTGATACTCTATTTTACTTTCTCCAGCACATGTGACTCTCAGGAGCAGAGTAATCCCATTAGTATCAGCAGACAGGGGCAGGCAAAGAAATAAACTCTAAAGCGAAAAATACTCAATAAAATTCCAAACATTCCCAGCCTTTTACATCCAAACCTATTTTCCTGTAACAAGTAATGCTGGCCCAGACATCAAGGTTATCATCTGCTTTCTGAATCTGTCATAGCAACAACCACTTCTAGTTTTTCAAGCCAGTCTTCATAAGAGCTACTTTAAACCTCAATTAGATAAAGGAAATAAATTCTTCTGAAAATGCTGAGACAACCCTCAATGTGTCTTGCAGGCACAGATAGGGAATAGAAATATCTGTGTGAAATATTCCTATAATATTTAAAGTAGAAGTGTAGTCCAAAAAACTAATATTTTCTATTCTTTAGTGAAAATCACAATGACTGCCTATGATCAAATTGTGCCTATAAGGTAGTCTATGGATGCTATTTGTATTGAGTAGGTTAAGACATCTAATTGAAAAATATAATTTTGTTCAAATAGGCTATACAGAACTTTTTCCTCTAAAACTCTTTATAGTAACAAAGAAAATCAATCAGTTAATTTACAGCATCCTACAGTTTTGCAGACTCCAGCGGGTATACTTCCATTTTCAATACAGACAGCATGTATTTACCAATAAGAATGAAAATTTTAAAAATTACAGAAGGTGTGAACATCTAATTTTTCAGTAGTATTAGAAAACAAACTACCATTACAGAAGGAAATTTGATTTACAGATAGACCATAATAGAACAATCAAATGCAAGGCAGTTGTAGGATTTTACTCCATCCAAACAAAAGGCTGAAAAGCTGTCCATAATGTAATTAATGGAGCTTAAACACAAGTGAGAATTCTGGCCTCCTGTTTGTGTCTATTGGTATTCCTGTCAGCATGTTGGTTAGATACACACAGTTTTGTTGTGATATGCTGACAGATTTGGACTGTATATATTGCTACCAAAGGATGTGGGCTCAGTTTGCACAACATATGCCTCCACAAACTGGGTTTCCTCTAAGGAGCAAATGAAGGGCATCCAGTATACACTGTTGCCATTATTTGAGTCCTAAGACTCATAACAGTTTCTCAAACATTCTTACTGCAAACACCTAAAATAAAGATGGAGAATTGATCATTTCCTGACTTTGTGTTCTTTGGGAGGGCTCACAACATCTGACCCATAGTCCTGAGAAGTCTAGCACACACCAGCATTAGATGAAAGGTGAAAAAAAATTCTAATAAACTACTGGAAATATTCAAAAGCATTAAATCTTAATTTATGTAACAAGTTCAACTCAGTCCTTTCAAGATTTTTTTGTTTATCTTCACTGCATTTTATAGTGAGAAAGAGCCAAAGCAAGAAATATTTAATGACAATTAGGAAGATTTTTGGAACCGTTTTAATCAACTCGTTTATCCTACTTGATTGTATACAATGGAGCAACCATCCTGTGTGTATGGTAATATCTCCATGGTAACAGATTATAAAACATAAGCACAGGATTGTGATCAGTATTTAGAAAAGAAGGTGATTGAACATGAGGAAATTACACTCTCAAATACCTCCATTTTTTTAGGATTTCAGCAATGATATTTAAGGGCTGGAATGACCCATGTTTCAATCTCCAAGTTTTACTTAATAATGTATTAATTGGACAGTTTATATATTTATACTAGAAAAAAAAATTGGTACATAGGTAGGTAAGTAGATAGATAGATAGATAGATAGATAGATAGATAGATAGATAGATAGATAGATCTTTTTATAATATTATTTTTTAAGGTAGCCTTACTTACGGCTCACCATGAGTAAAATCTTGTAAATAACTTAATATTTCCATTGAAGTCAATTTGCCTGTGGGATTACTTATACTCTTAAGGGGCAGCACTGATTTTACAGAATGCATGCCTTAAAGTGTTCTGCATATTGCATTTTTGATCCAAAGTAAAGTCATACATAAGAAAGCAGCAGAGCACCTCAATCCCCTTAGGTTTGTGAGAATGCATGAGCAAGGGAAAGAAACTGATCAACATTTGCTTAGTTACTGATGGGCTGTTAATAGGAAGAGACTGAGCACAATAGGATTTCAGCAGACTTTTAGGAAAATTGCCTTTATGGATAAGTGACATACTTATGTTTGGAGCATATTTAAGTAGGATGAAAGAAAGGTGTCAAAGCTTTCTCTTCAATTTGTTGCATCTCATCTTCTCCTGAGTGGAAAGAACCTATCATCTTTTCCTAACTATATATCTGCTGGTTTGAGCACTGATATCTGGTGTCCTTGCTTTTGTGGAACACAGATTACAATTACAAAAATAATTATTTAGATGTGTTTGCTGCAAGATGAATTTGCAGCAAGAATCTAAGCATTTTGGCAGTTTTGTTGACTTCTAGGAAAAAATATTTAAATATATTGTTGTTACATTATTATATTTTATAGAGGTTGAGTTTAGCCTAAGTACCTAACCATTCACACCATTCCAGGATGTGTCCAAGGCAAAGATGATTTACCTTCAGGAGAGAATATTTCTCTGCACTGGTGGCAGAGGGAGCTAACACAGCCAGCTAATTTTACAAAGCTTCAAGTTACGTGTCATAAATTCCAGCCCCAGTTGCAGCCCAGAGTTTTATTTATTTACAAATAAAAGGGACTGGCTTGCAGAAGATGCATTTCTCTCTGGGCACTTTGTCACTGAACGGGTTTGTGTCTAAATATCTGCTATTTTGTTCCTGCTCTATCTATTTCCACACAGACCCAGAAGTATATAATCATTGACCAAAGTGCAGACAGCCCACCTACCAGGCATTTTTCTTGCTGTAGCCTGCTTAGAATAGAAGCAGTTTGAAAGATGCACAGTTGCAAGCAGTAGTTTATTTGCATCACTCATGAAAGTCCTTCAGCTAAATTTCTACACAGCATGCTCATTATGTCCAAGCAAGTGTGTCAGTGGAGCTTTTAAGCTTATTGAGACAAATAGTGAAAGTAACAAACAGCGAGAGCTTCCTGTACTGTGGTAACTAGATTTCCATCTTAGCTTATTCTGAGCTCCCTCATAGCCATTTTCATATCATCCTAAACATGAATCAAAGGTTGAGGGGCAGTACTGCATTGATTTAAAATCTCTAATTATCAAAAAAAAAAAAAAAAAAGGCAATTTAGAAGCATTTCTTCTAAATATATAGGTATATTATCAGTGACAATCTTAGAGAAATTGTGTTGGCCTCAAAAAACAGTAAAAACATTATGGTGGACTGTCCTGTGCACAGGTCACCATTTCCATATACTGCAATATTTTTTCTACTCTCTAAAAAGCATTTTAGACAGGAAATAACCTGTCTGGAAGCACAAGGTCCTTGGGCAAAATTCTATGGACTTCATTATTCCAGAGATCAGACTAAATCATTCAAGGATCCCTTCTACCCTCCATGAAACTTACAGAAACTACATGACCTTAATGAGTGAAAGTGTATGTATTAAATACTCTTTAATAGAGCCACATATTTTAAAAATCATTATGTTAATTCACTATGAACTTCTAGAGTAAGCACTTACCAAAACTTTAATTTAATGAGGTATAAAAAGATTCCTTACTAAGAGAAAATATTGATTTTAAGGGATAAGAATCCAGTACTCTCAGGCAAACTGTCCTGGAGGTTACTACTCTTCATCATTATTAATTTTATTTACTTTTTATTTTAATTCTGCCAAATTCAGATTCCAATCACTTTATCCCATTAAGTCATGTTTCTTAAACTATTCCTTTTGTCAAAAATCTGTAAATAAAATCCTATTGTAAATAAGCACCTGCCACACTCACACTGTTCAACGTGATCACGTGCTAATATTTTGCTATTAGACAGCAATTCCTCAAACTCCTCATACAAAGGAAACACAAGTCATGCCTGGTATTTTTCTGAAAAATTACAAGCTAACATCCTTCTTAAAAACAAAGTCACAAACTCAAGTCACTATTCACCAACTAGTTTTCTGGTGATTCTGTTTGAAATAGCTCATTCCTTTATAAAGATGTTTTTTTTCCCTTTACTTTGTTTTATATACTATGAGCCTGAATACAGGCATATATGTGTATGCACTTTACACACATGTATATTTGTCTGTATTCTGCTTGCAGGGTTTCCTTGCATCCATTTAAGGATGTGCAAACAATTAAGTCCAGAAAGTGGCCATACAATTATCTCCAGAAATAATGAAACTGAACTGTAGTATGTACTTAAAGTTCTACATTTGCAAATGGTCTGTGGGAACACACTAGAGTTAATTCCAAGATGTAAAGCAAGAAGTGTGTATCATGTGATTGACATCTCATTGGGGCTTTCTTTATCACTTCTGTTTGGTACTCACAACTATCTAAAGTTACTAATTTATATTGTAAGTAAACCTCTAAAAATTCTACTCAAGGTTTTGTTTCGTTTCCAGAATTATATACAGATGTGGTAAGAGACACTATGTCCAGCAGTCCTGTTATGTTGCCTGTCTTAACTCCTTCTCTGAAAAAGGAAAATAACTTTTGAAATCATATTGATACCCTATGGATCTAACCTATTTTTCCTTTTGAAAGATTCATTAAAATGTATTTTGTTAATATTCACATTGGCCAATTAGCCCATATTGCAACTTAATCCAGTCTTTTCATCCATAACCAGGATTACACTTTCACTGATGGATTGACAGGAAGACAGAGCAGAAAGAACTTCAGCAGCTCAGCATGGCTCTTGTACTGTGTAAGATTTTGAAGAAGTAACACAAAGTTCTTTCAGGTTTTGTACAGCTGAGTACATAAAAGTGTATTTTTCCTGGAGACTGTTGGTTATTTTGAGTACTTCAAAGGCATTGACTTTTATATCTTATTATTCAAAACAGAAAGCTATCCCACTTGTTTGACACGTTGTGTCAATTACCAGCAAAAGCCTCAAATTTGGGAATGAACAGTACAAATGTGGAAAGGTCACCACATCTCTGATTAGGGAGAAGCCAAAACTGTTGTTTCTCTACTAGGTTTTTTTGAGTCTGAAGTGACAGCAGTTTAAATGAAGGCTTGGTTGTAAGGAAGCTTTATTTTAGCTTTCGTCTTATTTTTCATTCACTTTATTCCCACCTTTACATTATATCAAAGCTGCCCACACTGAAGGAAACTGACTGTCTCTCTTGAAATTCAAACACCCATCTGGACTGAACAATGCACTATGAAAAGAACCTGACATTGCTTGCTTACTTTTTTTTTTTTTTTTGCCTTGTTTTTAAGTAAAAAGCTTAATAGAATTGAAGTTTTCAAAGCTGAGTGATAAAAAATTTTAAGTAAAAACCTTTATGCATTGGATCATATCACTATGAAGCCTCACTGTACTGTCACCATTTGCAACCATACAAGAAATAGATGACTAAAAAAAAAAGAGCCAAAGAGTCCAACAGTGAAGAAGGAAGAAGAGCTGGCATTGCCATAGTTTTTTCCCAAAATGTCTGAGCAGTTAGCATGAGTTATGCCTGGTTAGCATAGCTGTCAGCATAGCCACATGAGCTAAAGTCAGCTTTTCTTGCCAAAAAAAGGAGCAGGGTTTAGGAACTGTTTTGTATAAATAGAAACAGACAAAATGTGATCAATCACCTGTTCCAAATAACAGCCTGCATCTTAAATAGGTTTTGTGTGCTCAAGTAAACACAAACTATGCCAACAATTTGCTGACCATCAACAATTACAAAAGCATGAGTGAAATGTTCAGACTGTGAGCACCACCAGAAATGCCAGCAAATAAGAAAAAAACCCACATTTTGAACAGACTAACCATCAACAAGTTGTTTTCTACCCAATCCTATAACTGAGGACAGCTAGGGAGTGTTGAGTTTGTCTAGAGTTTCTGTAAAGGCTTCTGGGAGGGAAACTCCCTGACTCTGCAGAAGCATCCAAAATCACCAGGGAACAGGGAAGAGCCTACAAGACCCCATAACTATGCCTTGAGGCTAGTGCAGAGCCTGACTGACATTATTCACCCACCCAGCTCCTCTGCAGGACTGCAGAATCTCCTGACAAGATGTCAGGTCAAAATATTCTTCTAAACCTCAAAAAATCTTGGTTTTTTTCCAGAATTCTAGTAATTATTAACAGGTGCATATTACCTAGATGTTCAAAGGTATGGGTACCCTTACTCCACATAAATATAAAGATACTGTTGTCATACATATGCACATATTTATACACACAGTGATGAAAAATAGTGTTTTCTGATTTACCAAATGCTTCATGGGAGCATGAATTTATGTAAATTCATGACTGCACAAACACAGTCCTCCAACTCCAATATTCCCTCAAAGTAGTGTCACTTGTGAAAATATTCCTTTGAATGTTAATGCCATTGAAGATAATTATGTTGTTTGGGTTTTTCTTGTAACTGAAAACAATTTTGATAAAATATTTAACAAGTGAGTTAATATTTTTTCAAAATCATTATTTTATTATCATACTTCTTAATGCTTCTTACACAATAGAGATAATCAAAAGTGGCATACTGCTTTAAAAAGGGAGAGAAAGTTTACTGTTCAGTCTTGTCTAAAACATGGCACTACCTATTATGGTACAGTCATATTCAAATTACATAATCTTTTGAAAAATCCAGCTGCATCCGATTTGATCAACCATTCAGATCAATTAAAAAAACAAAAAAATCTAATTTTCTCAAGTAAAATCACAGCTGCCTCGAAAAAACCACCAGTTTTTAAGTAAGGAGATTAAGGCTATGTCTATTTCTGGACTCAAAGATGCATCCTGGTTTCATTTCAAATGAAAGATGTGCACTTGATTGTCTCTTGACTCATTTGTATGATAAGATCTAACAAAGCATCAATCATTTCTCAGACCTGGGAGACCTTGCCATGGAAATCTTAGTGCAGCAGAAAATAGTTCTGAAAACTTCTGATTGTATATGTGCATCATTTTAGAATACACTCAGTTCCAATTTTAACATCTTTTTAAAATGTTTCAATGGTTTGGGGATTTTTTTCCTGAAAAATTTTCAGCAAAATGGATTGAGATTTCTTCATTGATCAGTGGGAATGGAAAGACCCAGGACCCAAGGTGCTGGAGGGCAGTGATTCAGAACACCTCAGTGGCCTCAGCCTTGAAAAGGTTGTTTGGGAGCACAGAATGACACAGGGCATTCTGAACATGCCCAATTCTAACCTGCAGCACTGCAAGACTTCATTAAAATAAATGCTTGGGGGCTTTGTATGTCCCAAATGAAAACTTCAATTTCCTATCAAATTAAAAATTTCATGTTGTTCTAAAGTACATTTCAATATTTTGGTATAATAGAACAAATATAAAAAAATTAAATTAGATTCCCTTTTCCTACATGCTTTCTAATTCATCATCTGAAATAAATATCAGTTATTCTCACAGTTGTATTTGTAAGTTCTTTAGAAATTTTTGATTCTGTAAACTCTATAATGTTTTGCATAATTCCTAGCTGATTTACATTGGTTAAGGCAGACTAGGTTAAGTCTTTATTTATCTGACCAGCTATTGCATTACTTTTTCAAAGTTAGGCTGATGAGACTACGTTTAATGGAAGTAACAACATACACTGAGTAGTGCTGCTCTTGCTTTTTTAAATTAGGCTTTTTATTTTATTTATTTCATTTGATGCTAAGATAAATAATAATAGATTGATATAGCTTTTCAGTGAAACCAAGAATAAAATCATAGACTTTACAGAAGTATTGGGAAGAAAAAGGACAGAATTTCTATGCAAGATTTGTTAGCCCAACACTGGGAATTTGGTAAAACATAGCAAATCCAAGGACTTCGTCAAACTCAGTAGGAAGCTTAGAGTTGTACTTAATGATTCTATACATCCAACCTATGTTTTAAAATTTGGACTTCAAGGATGGAGACAGGATAATCCTGACTTCCATTGTATCTATTTAGCCCAGCCAAAAGTTACTTTATCCTGAATTGTGTCATTTCATTCATTATGAATTTTTGTCTGAGATGTTTCTCTTCCTCACTGTTTGAACAGACAACCTTGAGTCACAACTCAGACATACATGTCTAATTTTTAGACAAGATGACATCTAACATAAGAGCTTATTTTTTTTTTTTTCTTCTTTGCCTAAACTAATTTATAACTCTAATTATTTAGGTCTGAAGAAAAAGAAGTACAACACCATGACTACAGTAGCCATGCATGATGAGGGTGTCCAAAATTTTATCAGCTTAATAATACTTAATAATTTAGTATCAGTATTCAATAATACCAGTAAATAGTACTATTTATGCAATAATTTTTTTTTAAAAACACATATTTCACATATTTTCTTTTAGTTATGGTTCGCAGTTTTGCATCTCTTTATAGAAAACTGCATACATTTTATTTTCTGTAACAGTAATAATAAACCATAAAGGTTGGATTTTTTCCTCATTAATGTATTTGATTTTATATTCCTAATGCATTCAAGCAATATACTTACTAACTTGACAGTTGTAGAAAAAATGTAAGGACACCTTTTTCTAAGAGCATAGAACTTCTATATTCATTTGGAGTATCAAAGTGGGTGAAAATTGTCTGCATATTCTTATATAGATTTCTTCAATGTTTAAGTATTCTTAAACTGCAGATGCAAAATATGGTCCTTATCAAGTCTTTCAGAGAACATAAAAACTTACTCTCTACATCATGCTAAAAATTCTGAACATATCAATATTGATTTTTACCTTTCAGACATGTTTGGAAATAAGAAATGCAAAACTAATTCAGTGAGGATATGTGCATTAAAGGTTGTTTATATCTAATACTGCTTTTTCAAAAGGAACTTCTTGCAAACATCTTACTTATACATATTTATTTAATGATAACACTGGCTTTTGCATATAAAACAATTTTTTTCTCAATAATATATACTAAAAATAAAAAGGAGAGGACTTACAACAGAGGCTTTTACTTTAGGAAGTTTACTGTTTTATGTATTGCTCAATCAAATCATGAGAATGGGAGGCAGTAACACCACTCAAAAGTTCATTGAACCCTTTAAATGGGCAGAGAGGTGTGTGCAATCAGCATCCTTGGAGGCTCATTTTCACATTAATGACAAGTAATAACAGGAAGTTCATAGGTGTGTAATTGCAATCTCACAACAATGAACTGTGGGGGCAATGTTGAATGCTGACAGTAAACACACCTCTCTCTGGAGCAGGTAAAAGCTGGTCAAAATGCACCTATAATCCAGTTTTCATAAAAATAATTCTTTTACATTTTATTCAAATGCTGCTTTCAGGTTTCCCAATTTTTTTTCTTTCTTTGCTTCTTCCTCCTTTGCTTCTTTTTCTCCTCATGGCAATTTTTCCTAAAATTGTGTTTCTGTACTACACCTTCCTTTCATCTGACCCCAGCTTCTGATTCTTTCTATCTAAAACACACAGAACAGAAGACCAAAGGAATCAACAGTATTTTTAGTGAAGCTGAAAAGATTAATTTATAAAAGAGTGGTTCAGTTTAAACTAGCAGATTCACTTCATAGAACTAGCAGGTTGAGATAGGAATTAACACTCTGTGAGTTTTCACACAAGAAACAGTGAGGAATTAAGGAGTAAGACCAAGCAAGCAAAGGGATATGTGAAGCATGAAGACAGCCAGCACAGGGCTTAGGGAGACAATCTTTCTGGAGAACAGAATAAAGGGGATTTGGAAATTCAAAGCCTGTTGCGTGGGAAGCATGCTGGATTCAGATTGGTGATTTTGAAGCAAGTATGTGCAGGTGTTTTAGGCCTTGATACTTGTTCTCTGCAGAACAGAGTAATATCTCTCAATCCCACATGATTAGAACAAAAGTAAATGGTACAACTCAAAGGAATTTTTTGTAAATTTATGATTTAAAATCATGACATAAAATAGTTCACCAAGTGCCTGCTATCTCACACACCTTTGACAATCACTTTTACTATTTTTCTTTTAAACTTTTTATTATGCTCTTTATTCTAGGCTAGCTGTTCCTCCCCCTCCACTCACAGACACTTCCAGTTGTAAATTGCACTTACTTCATGCTTTCATTCAGGCCAGACTGTAGGAGCCACTGCTCCATCTTTCTGTCACTTTGCTGCCTGTCAACAGCAGGTGTCTCTCTGCCATTCTGCCCATCTAAAGCTGACATTTTCTCACACAGATTAAGAGTAAGAAATAGGTAGCTCTGAGCAAAATTCTGGAAAGCTTTGGCATTACTTTATTTTTTTAATGTAGTGCTAAAAGGATGGCATGTATAAAGGAAAAAATGGGGCATGATAATGGAAAAGTATTTATGACAGTGAAAGGACTGAACTGAAAAGGTTTCAGAAAGAAATCATACATGACTCTCAATCAAATTATTTCAGAGTTTTACTACTTGAAAAGAAATTTGGCAAATCATTTTCAAAGTATATATCTCAAGCTTCAAAGAAAAGAGTGTTATAATCAGCCTACATTCATAAAGACAACAATGATTTTAGGTGCTTCAGTTCTGAACTGCTGAGCAACACACCAATATAAATACATATGGGGAACTGCATTCAAACATTCAAGTAAACACAAAACATCCAGCCTTTGAGCTACAATTCCTTTATATTATTCAGATGGGTTATCAAAATCAGAAATACCCAAACTCAGTTACTTCCTGGAATGCAATCTAAAGTTTATGTAACAATATAGTTTATATATATATAAGCTTTTCTTTAAAAGAAAAATTACATCACTGCTCTTATGTGCCAATATTTCTCTTCCAAAAACAACTACTAAATAAGTAAAACATGTTATCAATTTTTCTTAAATTTGCTAGGTTGTTCAGTGTATTTAACTATAACACTGATGAGTTTTAATGAAACTGTAAGGCTGTTTTTAGTTCAACATTAATAGCTTGATATGTATCTTGTAAGTTAAATTAGATCTTAATATTGGCTGAAAATGAAAAATGGATCACAATAATAATAACAGGAAAGTCATTATGATAACATTAATTATTATCATCATTGTGTCTGTCAGTATTAAAATCATGCAATGGTATTAAGATGCTACTAGATTGAGGTCAGCTTTATTCTCTTGCAAAAGTCTTTGTGACATGACATTTAAAACTGTGGAAAGTAACAGTGAAAGAGCATCTCTTATGCACATAAAATGGTTTTTAACTAGCAGGTAGCTGGAGGTGAACAGTAACTGGTAGGTATTTCCTGAGCATTTTGATACTTAGTTAGTTACTCTGAAAAAGAAAATGCAAGACAGAAACTTTTCCAAGCTGTATTTGTCATGTCCAGAGACTCTGAGCTGCTCAGCCTAATTTAAGACTCATTATGCAACATATTTGTTTAGGAAATGAGGATACTGAGGTGCTCTTTGAGCTAATTGCTTTTACAGAACACAGAAATTTTCTTTGAGTAACATAATGAAGCTTTATGAGGTAAATCCAACTGAAACAACAGACAAAAAAATCTAGTTACCAGAAATGTCCAAGACA
Organism: Oenanthe melanoleuca; assembly: GCF_029582105.1. Classification (NCBI taxonomy): domain Eukaryota; kingdom Metazoa; phylum Chordata; class Aves; order Passeriformes; family Muscicapidae; genus Oenanthe; species Oenanthe melanoleuca. The sequence continues at coordinate 44,246,827 of NC_079334.1, forward strand.
ACTGGTTGAAGTGATAAGATTGGTCTAAACTACTCCAAATGAAAATATTGGAGCACCACTTGAATGTCTAGAACAGGATATACAGAAGAGAACAGATTACTTGACTTGTTTAAAAGCATCTTTAAATACAAAGTACCTTCTGCCTGTTCTTGGTATTATTTCTTTTCTTAAATAGTCTTTAACTGGTCAATTTTATTTAAAAAAAAATTTAAAGGTTTTTTTGTTTGTTTGTTTCTGGTTGGTTGGATGGTTGTTTTTTTTTTCCCCCACAGGAATATCCAGTAATCACTAGATCCCTACAGTACAATACTGACATCAACTTTCAGTATATAAATGCAACATAATTTCCATTCTATCCAACATAATGGCAACCAGTTACATAGTATATTAGTAAAGTATATACATTTTCAGATGGATTAACAGTACAACACAAGAAAACTTTCCTTTAAATCTCATCTTAAAGAAACAGTAAATATTGCTTTCTCATTATTACAGCATAAGAAGGACACAGGATCTCTATAAGATCTTTATTTCTGAAACTATTATGGTCCTTTACTGTTAGTTATACTGTTTACTACTGTTATAGTTAAACTCCATGCTATGTGCAATTTAAATAGCTAGTGCTTCATAGTATTGCAAATAAATTGCATCATAGTATGCAAATCTAAATAAAATTGGAGAAAAATTAATTATATTAATTTCAGGGATATTTAATCTCTAAATGTTGCTTTCCTGCCAACGTAGACATGAAGTATTTAATTTTAAATGACACCACCTGCTCCTACCTATAAGTGAAATGAAAAAGCTGCCAAATACCATTTTGGGTATTAACTTTCAACCATTTCTTTAATCAGGCATTCCCCCATAACATTAGAAGCCAGCAATCTCATGGGATGAAAAGCACCACAGTATATGTCTGCAATTTAATTTCAAACCCTCATTGTGATGTTTGACTTCTTACATTTTTTTCTTTACTACTTTTCTTTAGCTGCAGAGTGGGTCACCAATTACTTCAAGCAGACATACCAGATAAATGCCCATACCTTATTCTGACAAGGACAGTGAAGATAAACAAACATTTATAAAGGAAGGCTTCTCTGCTTTTAGCTAGGTTTAAGTTCAAGGCCTTGACTCAAACTTTTCCTTTCCTTTCCAAAATATGAGGACATCAGTGAAACAAGAAAGACATTTTAATAGTTAAAAAAAACCACGCAGTTCAAAAAGCAGGTATGAACTTGTCCATACAAACACAGAGTAAAAGTAGCTTCAGGCAACAGTGCATAAGGCACATTTTGGGGGACACTTTTGTTATTTTTGTGCTTGAAGTTTCCCTTTTCCCCTAATAAACTGCTAAAAAAACTGTAAGATCCAGTACACTGTAATACATTTTCTTCTATGTCCTTAATGTCACATTTGATAGTTTGTCAAACTCTTTATCATCATATATAGAACTGCCTTAGCAAAAGAAAAGTCTTCCTACAAGCACTTTGCATGATAGAAAACAGCAAGATAACAGCCCTTTCAGTTTATGATTGCTGGCAAGAGAAGCCATAGTGATGTTTTGCAGCAACCCGTCAAACCCTGTTTATATCTGGCTCTCCTTGCTAAAGTGGCTACAAATACTTTAACAGCTACAACAAAGTCATTGGCACTGCTAAAGCTCCTCATCCAAACAACCTCTCGAGTTTTACAGGAATGCTGCTGTATGTTTCAACAGCACACAGCCCAGGTTTTATGCCCCATATTTGTTCATGTACACAGTATTTGTTTCTGATAAACCCACAGCCTTTTTTGTCATAAACATCACACTGTTCTGTAGGTGGAAAGCATCACCTGCTGAGAAATTTGATACAACCTTCCTCTTTTCCTGAATCACAACACAATTTCCTCTGTGAACATTGGGTTCATTCCCTACAAATACTGATTTTAAATTCCTGCATTAAAAGTGCTATTTGTTACCTTGGCATAGTCTCCTCATAAAGTACATGCTAAAGTCAATGACTGTCTTCCCCAAGACAGTTAGTACTACACAGAGTTTGAGAATCTTAAAAAAAAATTATTTAGATGCCCTGGAAGATTACCCTATCTATTTCCCTAGTTAGACATACTGCTCAAATAGGCATATTTCTTTGGCTGCTATGCAACCAAAATTAATAAAAGACCAGATTCTGGATATCTCAGAGCTTCTTCAGAAAATCTTATTCATAATAAAACAAAAGTGGGTCAAGCTAATTTACTTAGTAATCCCACTCCAGAAGCATGGGAATTACTCTTTATGTTTATATAGTCATTCATAGATGTGACTCAAATACATAGGGTTTTCCTAGCAAATTTCACAGTAGTTACTCAACTTAAGCTCCTCCTGAAGGTACAGAAGAGAGTTGGGTTCCTAGACTGTAATTCAGAAATCTCAATGTCTTGAATACTGACAGTCTAAATCACATGCAGGAAAAGGAAAAGAAGGAATGATGGAAGCTCTGAATGGTGGCAGGCATTCCATGTCACACTAAGAATCCATGTCTGAATTCCTGTGTCTTAAAGCTCAATTTTAGCTCACTTTAATGCCAACTTCTATTTTTCTGTCTGTGCAGAGACCAGTTGTAACAGGAGGGACAGAACAGCTCAGCAGTTAAGACACTCATAACATGTGGAAGTGAAGTATTCAGATCTATTAAGGCTGAAGAAAACCTTGAAACCATTGATAAATGTTTCTCCTAGACTCCCTTGAACATTTCAAAAATCAGGAAAATCAGAACGCTTAAAGACCTAGACAAAAGGAGCACATCTATATGTATCCAAGGAAGTTTTACCACGAAAAAACAGGCACCAGCACTGTGTTAGGCATCCAAGCAGTTCCCTCTCCACTCTTCTGGCATCTGAACACACTGAATATTGGTGGTGTACCTCAGGAAAAAACTAATGCTCACCATTGTAAATGGTTTTAGCATTCAGCTTGTCAAGGAGATAGATGCTGCCAGAGATAAAAGAATAAGCACTGAAGTACTACTAAACTTGTAGAATGTTGATGATTAGGAATAATTTAGGATCTTGTACCAGTAAAGACATTTTACCATTAAGCAGAGCTTGCATCTTTTGAGAGGCTGCATATGGACTGACTGCATTCTCCCTTAACAAGCACTGACAAAGCATTAGAATGCCTGAGCATTGCACAGAGCTGAGCTACAGCAGCAAGAGGCAAAAAAGGCTCAGGGAAGGCAAATACTGAAATCACAGAAAAATGGTATTAGGTTTGAAGAGGTGAGGGAGTTGAAAACTGGTAGATCATAATTCAGGGTCAGGCACTTCTTGTTTTTAACCTACGGGCTGAAATTCTACTTTATGTGATAGAAAAAATGAATAGTTCCTTCAGGGGGTACCTAAAAATTGTTTACTGTTCTCATCACTTTGCCACAGTTAATACTCACAGCACATAATATATTACCTAGCAGTTTAGAATTATTGCTTTGCAGCAATTTCATAGTGCTTGCTTCAAAAGAAAACATGATGCATGCCACATAAAGGATAAATGATGACAACAAATAAAAGATATATTAGTGGTATTTTAAATTACAAAAAGTTCCAGTCTATTCTGTTTTGTCCTGCATTTGTCAATAATATATGATGGCCTTTTCAGTAATTGCTCTTCCTAATAATAGAAGGTACTTAAATGGGCCTTTCACTAGACTTTAAAGCATTTCAGTATTTTAAATATACCTGTAGAGAAAACCTATGAAAAATGGACATGTATACCCATTAACTTACCTTCCAAAGGTCAAATGGAAAATCTAAAACAGACATTGAGTGCAGTTCTTCCAAAGTGTATTTTGGAGCTTTCTTTCACCTAATTTAACTGTTTGTTACTGGTGTCATTTTCCCACTTCTTACCTTTCAACTTAGGATCTACCTTTCTTTGAAAGTAATTATAAAAAGATGCAATTATATTAAATTATTGCACCAATAATTTAGAAATTCAAATATTGAAGGTGTTCTCCCCCTGAATTTCACAAAGTAAGAGATACCTTCAACACTTGAGCCTAGAACTATGTTCAAAGAATCTGAACTCTTCAAGGCCTGTAAGCTCTTTTTTCTTAAGGACCATAAAAACAGCAACTGAACTTTAATGTCGCACCTAATTTGAATCTTCATCAACATCATATGGCATTCTTTGTGCAAAATAATATTTCACTAAAAGAATTGCATGTTGATATTAAGAATAGAAAAGCAATTAATCATCCTTTGTATGAAATGTTCTACAGTCACTGTCATATGCAATTTTATCAGCTGTACTAAAGCCAGAGTACATTCTGAATTTTTCACTTCAGGGCAGGAAATGGAGAATCTCCACAGTCATCTGGATAAGGATGAGCTGTATTCTGATCCATTGTGTTCCAGTAAAGGTTTTAAAACTAATATATTAATATAGTCCAATCACTCCTGGTTATCAGTTTCATAGTTTATTGCAGTTTCAAGCATGTGGGCTGATAAAGCATTGGAAAATCTGGGAGGAGGTAGTGTGCTGGCTTGTACAGTCAGATTTCCTACCTTTCTTATACATACAGTTTATAGCCTGAGTTTTCATTAGGAACAACATCCAGAAACTGCCAATAAGTAGGGTAGAATATTTTAAGACTTCACAGAAAAATTCATATAATTTCAGATAAACTACAAATCTTGTTAACTAATATTTGTATACAACACTGTTTATGTGTTTTCTGTCTTATGTGTTCTATGTAAGATTAGGCCTAAATACACTAATACACAGAGATAATTATAGCTACAGCACACATTCAGATATCCTGTTAAGGCTTATTTCTTTCTAAGTAGAAGAACAGTTCATTTTATTAACTCTTATTTACATGTTCATAGATACTGACCTATGAACACAAATGGTCAGTTTTATAAAACATGTATCGATTCATGAACCTAAATGAAACATCAACATCCAAAGTAACTGCATTGTTGTGAATATACTAAGTTCATTAATTAAGTATTAGTAGTCTCTAGGAGAAAGCTGTGCTTTAAAATTGGAGGGTTAGAATTTAAAGAGAAGTTATTGATTTTTAGGAACTAAAGGCTTCATTTAAAATATTAATGCAAAAAAGGAGTCAGCCCTTACCTTCATTTAAGTAATCTGCACAAATCTAAGGTACTTAAAGTGCCTGTTCTAAAGGAGAAATCTACTCAGCCAAGAGAAGGCAAAATACCCCTGAAACAAATCATGGAGCTGAGAGTGACAGGACATAAGATTTTGACAGCACTAAAAGGAGATTTTGACTAGAGCTGCAGTAAGACAAGCAGGCAGGAGAGACACCATAACTGAGACAGGTCTTCCAAGGACTGTAATTACATCAAGGACCTTAAAGAAACCTGTTACCAGGGAATATGAAATGTATCAGAACTTTTAATTACTTAAAGCCTTCTATTTCATGTTGTGCCTTCCAGTTCTATGGTGCAAATTTCTACCTTCCTGCTTCATGCAGGCAGTTGCTTATATGAGAAGAAATCTTTTGTTTCCTTCAAGGATGCACAATCCATATGCATGTATCTCACACACAAAACTTTAACTAGTATTTGATTATGAAGTACAATCTTTTTGAAATATGCTGGGAAGACATACATCTCTTAGACAGCACTCACAGTGAGAGGCTTTTCCCCAAACACTGTTGGTTGCCTTTGACAACTTTGCTGTTGCTTTCCTGGCAGCCACAGTGCAAGCACTGGTGCTAACAAGACACTAAAGACATTTCAGAACATGGGCACTGTGGCCATTTGGAAATCCCAGGTTTCACAGTGGCAGAACAGATCAGGACTTTGAGAAGAACATGGGTTCTTTCTAGTCCAATGCCACACTTTTGGTCAACAGAAGATGGGGCAGGAGGGCTGAGGATGCAGGTCTCATCCAAACACCCTGCTGCAAGGCAGCTGGGCATGTTCCCAGCCCTATGATTTGGAAATAGCTGGCATCCACTTGCATTGAGTGCCTGCCAGAATTCAGCCCTTCTCTTGTCTAAACCTGTGCACATTTTATCTCTCTCATGTGGTGCTTCTGACGCCAGTGGCATCAGGAGTGAGGTCATGTTGGTGTTAATTCTCATGAGCTGCTTCACAATTTGAAACTGATAATAACTGATAATGAGGGGGGAAAACCCCGAGGAATCTAATTAGGTAGCTGAACAGGAAACATGACAACAGATAAAATTCAATTTTGACACAGGTATAATATAGTCCATTGTAAGGAACATGCAAACTACTTACATGTAGTGTCTAGATCTAGGAAATGTAATTACTCACAGAAAAGAAAACACAATTGTAATGTAATAAAAAGTAAAAATATTGACCTGTGGAACTCTTAAGTATTGACAAGAAAATAGAAGCAAACAAGCCTGTACGTCCTCAGAGAATAATTTCAGTCACTGTAGGAAAAAAAATTAAAATGTTTCTAATGTATTCTAATGTATTTGATTTCAAAATCACTATATAATACCAATCATGGAAGACACAATTTTACACATCCATATCTAGACCTCAAAAATCTGTTCTTAGCCCAAGTATTAGCTAAGCAGTGTTAAAATGTTATAGGTGTAGGGTATAAAAGTAATTGCATAATGAAAGGGTGAATCACACAGAATGGTGTCATCTCCTGTCTGGTCTCCTTACCAAGCAGCCACCATTTCCATTTCATTAAAATGATGCTATAAAAGACTTGTAAAGTGCCTATAGGTTTAAAAAAAAATAGCACAGTGATAACCTACTGGGAGATCTGTAGTTTTATTCAGAAATTCAGGTTAAAATGAAGATGGATACATAATGACATCCTTGCTGAGAATGAAAAAATTCTCACAAGATTAACAAAATGATCTATCAATTGTAAAGAAATTAGGAGGAAAAAAACCAAACCCACACAAAAAAAACCTATAAGAAGACAGGAAAACAATAGCATATATTTTTTTTTTGTCTCACAGCTGCTTTTGACATGTTTAAAAAAATCTGCATGTCTAAGCAAAACATTCTGAATACAGATGACATGTTTTAGACATACTTTTTATCAAGTCTTATCTAAAAATAGGATGTCTGTGGGCTAGGTTTGGAATAAAGAAATGTTAAAGAATGTTTTTCTCATTTATTGTTTTTAATTTACCTTCTTTTCTTGGGGGTGGGGAGGTCGACTTTTTTTAAAATTGTTTTCTAATGAAGCAAAGGATATTATAATGTCCACAGTTCACTTGTGAAATCCAAGCTACTACATTGCCAAATCCCCATGGATAATACATGGCTTCTGTGGATTGTAGAGCAAGGCAGATCTTTCATCTAGCAAATGCAAGCTTGCCAAATATGCAGTTATAAAAGTTGAAGACTTGCAGAGTATCTGTGCACTACAATGGACTAGCTTTAAATTTCCTAATTTTTTCAAGCTTAATCACATTTCTGGACTTGTGACTTTGTTTATGCTTTTCTCAAACTTTGTTTTCCTTTTAATCTCTTTGATTGGGATGATACTGGACTATCTCATACCCTTCCATACAGATAACTAGTTTTCTTTCAAGGAAAAATCTGTCCTTTATATATTTGCCATGAGCTGTTATAGAAACATAAGATGCCATACCTCTTTAATTGCTATTAAACCATAGAGTCACCTGTCAAGTAGAGTGCACTCTAATAGAGAACAATGACAACAGCAATAATAACAAAGATTTACTAACTTAAACATAACTTATCATTCAATATTGCAGGAGTAACTGTGTGCAGTGCTCTCCTGCAGCCATATAAATCTAAGCAAAGAATCCTCAGTTGGGACTGGACAACCTAACTGTGGCTTAGAAACATATATTCCACTTTGTTCAGCAGAGTGTAATAGAAGAAAGAATTTGAGAAAAGCAAATTTCCAGTTTTAGAGATTTTGATAGACTTGGATGTGTATACAACTTCAGTGCTTCCCTGAAATTTAACAGTACAACATGAGCCTATGGAACTTAATTCTGGAGTGGAAATCTCACAGGGACACACAACTTATGAAACCTGTATGAGTTGGCTTGTTGTATTACAGTGATAAAAACTGAGAACAGCCTCATGTAGGACTCTTTAGAACTTTTGGTACTAGTCACAACTGAGTCTGTGAATCAGAAAATGTAAAAAACACTTACATGAATGTGGCCAAATGTTTTTGGACTACACAAAAAATTCCTTACAAATTTACATCTCATCTGCATGAAATCTCATTTGGTTCCAGTCCTCACCATATTCCTATATACCTACAGAACTAAATTTCTGACTAAACTTGGAAAAAGAAATTTGAAATAAGTTCTGAAAAATAAAACTTAAGATTTAGAATTATTCCTTACATTCTTAAGTGAATCTGAACATGAATCGACCTCAGTCATCCCCAAGACTTACCAAAACACTTGTTCACAGTGAACATTAACCAAGTTGCATTTGTGGGCAGATAACAGAAGCAGCACACTCTTAATTGGGAGCTTACATTATCATTATCTCTACATAAGCACATTTAATTTATTTGCAAATGAAACCAAATTAATGAAAGCTTATCTTTTCTTTTCAAATTCTATGTAATACTTTACCATTCACTTCATAAGTTTATGTGTATTCCATACAGTAAAATGGTATCAGCAGATCCTTTCAATAAATCTTTCTAAATGCTTTGTAACTGTGGACTGTTTCCAGTTTTAAATTCCAATGCAGTCACCGAATGTTTTTATATTCAAGTACAGATTTCTTTAGAAAGTGCTTCAAAGGCCAATTCTCATGCCCATGGAAACAAAATAAATTGCAACATTAAGATTAATTAATATGCACTATTTTAAACGTGTAAGCCAACTGTTAAAACTCAGAATTGTTATCTTGACTATATCTTTTGAAAGTTACTATCTGTGATTCATGTTTCTTTAAGAAATTTCCCTTTATGACACTCATACATTTTTTCCATTTGTTGCCACAATTCATTCTTTTTTGTTAGACAATACTTTGAATTTCTGTAATTTATTAAAAATTTATGGGCATGAAATATCTGAAACATGAGAAGTTGTGTCGCAGTGGGCTTTATTGACTCAGCAATGAAGCTCATAAGAGAATGGGATCACAGTATTCTTAGTAGCTGCTCCACATTTTCAAACTTCAATCTCCCTAGATATTTACTTCAAAATTAACCTGCCTAAATTTAGAAACATGTGAATGGTCCAAATGCTGATTCAGAGCTCATTTGAAAGATGAAATTCAGGATCATGACAAGTCAGATACTGAATCTTGTCTAATAGGTATAGATGGTAGGAAAGCTGATTTTACTCAAAAATCTGAAGAAATGTTTCCATTTATTATAAAATTGAGTTACAAGGAATGAAGTCATGTGTCCAGCAGATCCAAGTCTGACATTTGGATGATTTTACAGCACAATACTATCCCTCTGTCTTACTCTGCTAATGTTACACATTTTAACATATAGGTACATTGAACAGCTCAGCTTGCAGACAAAAGAAATAAGAGCAGCAGATAGTATCCCAGAGAGTGGGAAACTGTTAGAACCTATTTCTTATGGAGGCACAGGGAAAATAATAGAAAATTATCTGGTCTGTGCTACGGGTGGAGAAGATGGAAGATTCACAAATCACATGATTGTGAAAACCAACCCCAACAAGGCCCTAAATAACACTGGTGGATTTAAAACATTAACTCAGAAGCATTAGCAACTTTTATATCAAGGCAACAATTAATAAGTATATGTTAAATAGCCAACAAAGTAATCTAAATTTTGCTTTAAAATATTCACTTTTTTTTAAAAATTGAGAATATCTTGGACAAATTGCATCTTGGGAAACTTACATTCCTAACCTGGGACAGACTTCTTCGAGATGTATGTACTCAGACAGGTTAAAACAGCCATGACAGGTAAGGTGAGATGTAGAACAGTTTAACAAACTGATAGGTTTAAAACAACCTGGATTTTTAATTTCCTAATTAAAAATCAGAATAAGTACATCTTTTCAGTTCTAAAATTCCTTTAATTTTTGGCAGACTAATACCAATAACAAAATGAAAACAGAACAATCAGGATAACAAAGGCTTAAGAAGCTGAACAGTAAATATGGGCTTTGTGCAGCCATCATCATCCTCTTGAAAGATGTAAGAAGGGAGGTGGCTACATGTCATCAACCTGACAGTCCTGAAAGAATACCACTAGTAAAAAAAAGGGGAGAATTATCAGACTTCATCATGAGAAAGAATCATTGTTACCCAAACTAATGTACCACTCTATCTAAGAAATGTGTCAGTGTCAATCCCCAGTGGATGATTTATTTGATTAAAGAATATCCTTCTTGATCAATAGAACCAAGAAAAAAATTATTGAAATAAAAGATTAAGCATATCTAGGAAATTGCTCCCAGTCCTCTTTGGAATACAAAATTTGGGGCCTCAGAATTTTCTTTTGTGATAAAGATTTCTTTTGTGAGTTTTATCACCTACTGACATGGACTCCATATGAAACTACTTTTCCAGTAATAGATCACAGGTTGCTGCCAATATTTGAATAGAAAGATCTGGTGTGCTATGTACTCTTCAGTAATACTGAGTGAAAAGAATATTGAGTAATAAATTTCTTAGATATGATATATTAGTTCCTCAGTCTCTATTAGTTAATGAACCTTCAAGGAGCAGATGACTAATTGTAACCTTTGCAAGCTTTTCAGATGCATTTGCAGGACCTACAAGCAAGACTGCTGCAAAAGCACGAGGATTACAACACAGGTTAGACACCTGACACCTTCAAGATGTGTATGTATAAATGCATGGCATCTTGAATTAGCCTGTCCTCCTGGCATCTACAGCTAATTTAGGCATTCTTGGCTTGTTTCAGAAATATCACCACTGATGCAGTGGTTGAGAAGAGACACTCTTTTGGTGTCTAACTGGGTCATTTACTGGGATCAAGTCCCCACACAGAAGACATAACATAAGAAGACATACAGATTTCAAACACTTTCTTTTTATCTCAGATAAAGCAAATAGTCCCAGATGCAGTTACCTCACTCTGGTGAGGCATCTGATCTTAGGTCACCTGCAAAGAGAGGAGCTGTTTTTTAGCTGGCAGGTTCCTGCCAGCAGGATAGTGATCATACTTCTAGTTAAGTGTCTGCCATGCTGAGGGAACTATTTTATATAGTTCATATATATCCTTGCAATTGTCACCAAGACAATAGAAAAATGCAATGTAAAACTATCTAAATCTTTTTCCAAGACCTGCATCTGATTCAGGCAGACATTGATTCCTTCATTCATCAAAAGTGGTAACAAAGCTGCCATATCACCATCCATAGGTGTCCATCAGCTGGCTTCTTCCATAAGCTGGCTGAAAAACTTTAGGATAGAATGCTAGTTCTGCAACTCAGCAGATGTAGAACTCTTGAGAAGATTGTTGCCAGTTGCAGCACGGAAGAAACTTGCCATCATTTTGTATATGAAAGAGATCTTCATTAAGACTCTTGCAAGGGGTCCCTTTTTCTTAAGAATAAAGAAATTGCAAAGAATAGAAAACCATCTTCCCTAGAAATCTAATAAAATCTCTTTTATCAAACCTAAAATAAAAACATTCACACCTTTCATAGACACAAAGATGGTGTTGTGAGATAAAAAGTATATCTGGCTTGCTACCATACATAACTTTGGCTATTCTGTCTAAAGTGCTGATTGAAATGTACTGAGCTCTTTTGACCCCTATTCCATTTTCTCAGTAAAGCCTCTTATACTCTGCTTTGCTCAGGGAAAGGCATTATAAGCTTCAATTCAATGATGGTCTGGAAAACTGGCCCCTTGCTGGATAGGCAGAGCATAAAACATGCAGAACACAGCAGTAAGATTCATGCTGAAAGCAGGCTTTTAACTAAAGCATTAATTTCATGTTCAGTTATGACTGACATAGAAAAAAAGAAGTTGTGTTTTCTTTTTCAATTCATTAAGGCTAAGGTTGAAGGAACATTTCAATGTGTGCAAGGTAATTAACACTACAATGCCAAATACACAAACTATGAGTTTATTTATGCATTACTGTATTGATAAATGGACCCAGGTTTAGAAGATATCAACACCAGCTCTCACACCAAGATAAAATTTCACTTTTCTTGAAATCAAAATATTGTTAATGTGACTTGCTTTGAAGCTTTTACTTTGAAAGAACAATTGCAGGAACTGATCCTAAAATTACACTGCAATAAATCTTGGAATAAACACAGGACAGATTTTTAAATACTCAAAAGAAGCACAGCTAGTTGGTATTTGACATTATTCCCACTGACTACTTTAAAAGAACTCCCTATTCCATAAATAAGATTTGTTTTCTAAAATGAAAGTAATCCTCCCTGTGCTAACCATAGCTGTCTAAACATCTAATTTTCAATTTGTCATTTGATAAGATGCAGTTATACATTTTCACTTTAACAATTTGCAAACCTTTAGAGGTTAAGCAAAGGCAGCATCAAATATTCTGTTTTAGTTAAATACCAAGTAATGCTACACTCATCAGTTTAGTATGATTTACATCAGAGTCTTTTTGTCTGGATCCTCATTATCCTTCATTGCAATAATACAGATTCAAAGGGTCTTAATAAATTCAGGTGAAATTGGGCATGGCACATAAAGGGGTTGATGGAAAGGAAATCCTGCTCTGTACTACTCAGTTGTGTCTGTCTCAAAAGGGCTAACTATGCAATGTTGAATACACACAGTAATGTCTTTATTGGAACAGAAAGGAAATGTTTTGTGAAATAGAGCCTGTTCAGACACATCAGATTGGGTTCACTCCAGGAATGCTCTTTGTCTTCAAGATACCATTCACTGCAGTACAGTTCTTGATCCTCTTGAAACCAAGAAATGCTTGTGGTTTTATATTAGTGAAGTTGTACTGTAGTAAATTATATCTTTAAAAACTATTGGCTTTTCCTTAAAGGTTGTGCTCACCTATTTGCTTGATATCTTTTACATCAAGAGTTGCATGCAGTCAGCACAGGATAGCTGAAATCCCAATAAACAAGGGTGGTGACCTTTCGTTACTTGTAAACATAAGGCAAACTTTATCAAATATTCAACAAATTCTCTTTCAGTAGCACCTGTGTTCTAAGCCCAAGAGGAAATCTGAGAGCAAGCAGATGGATGAGGTGCTCATATTAAAATGCAGTCCCAAGAAACAGATCAGTGCAGAAATGCCAACAGAGATTTTATTTACTGTTCAGTCAGTGCGAGTACAGAGAATAGGCTCATATGTGATGGGAATTCTATATGAAACCATCCACTAAAACTCAATTCTACTTCTGTGTATGTTTATATCAGCAACCTCAGCTTTCTTAAGATACTCTTCCTACCATGGATAGCTCAGACTTTGGCTTCATGATCAGACCTCCTCTCTCTAAATGTCTCTGTTCTAACTACACAATATAGAATTGACATAGATATACCTACAATAAATAAAAAATAGCATTTTCATTCTCTTTTGGCCCCCTGCAATTCTAAACCATTCTAAATTGAGAGAAATAAGAATTTTCCTCTACGCTTTCAAAGTTCCTGAATTTCACTGGGAACCTTCTGAACTAAAATGGTTACTCTTTTCTTTGGGTAGAATATTTTTATTTTTTTATCAAAACCAGAATTGCGAAAAAGAAGTTTTTAAAATGCATCATTCTGCTGGAAAACCTCCTTTGCCTTTGCTCTTCAAATCTTGCTCTAGATATACAACTCTAATGGGGTAGATGTCTCATGATTATTTCAGATACTTGCAGAACACTGTAAATCTACTAACCACTGCTGCTAAGAATAACTTCAACAAATTTGATATCAGAGTTTATGCATGAAAATATTAATATTCAGGTTTTGTCCTCAGACTTTAACTATATATATAAAAAGATGTATTTTGTGTCAAGGAAAAAAACAAAACCCCATATGCATGCTAAGTAGTGTCTTCTAAGAACAAGACCAGACAAAAAAGGTTTTATATGAAACCTCATTAAAAAAAAAAAAAAGTTTGCAAAAATAAATTTCAAAACACTAAAATGGAGGCTTCAATATGGTTTAGTAATTAGAAATTAAAGTAAAATTTCCTTTTCTTCTGAAGCATTACGGATAAACACATTTTTAGAATTTAAGGTCAAGAGACTACATTTGTTCCTGGACTAACTTCAGTGATTATGATGAAACTTTTACCAGGAGCAATTTTTAGATGGGTAATTTTTGCGTTTTCATTTCTCCATATAATCCTTAGAAAATATTTTGATGAACTAGGGTGCTTCTCCAATCTAAATATAAATGAGAGATGGAAGCATTGTGGGAAAGAGGTCATTATTATTTATATAGTACATAAAAATAAATACTTTCTTAAAGCAAGTTCAAGAAGATCATATCATGTTCTGCCTATTTTCATCATTTAATGTGGTGGAGTGCCTCTGTGAAGTGGCAATTCTTAATTAATAGATCATTTCTACATTAAGATTCCACATTAAAGACACTGGAAACACCTGAGATAATTTCAGTACTTTTCCTGTGGATTAATACTTGTGAGGAAGAAAAAAAAGAAAAAAGAAAAGAAAGGAAAATAAAAGAATAATAAATTTTTAAAGCGTTTTCTTACAACTCAATCTTTTGAGGTGCACTCAAGAAGGCAGATGAGAAGACTAAAGTGAATACAATGCTTACATGATTGAGTTGCTTCACTTGAATATGGTTAAAAGTTTACAATTTCTGCACTATTTTATTATTTCCAAAGCCCTAAATCACTAAAAAACCAGAAAAATACAAATACATCGATACACTGGATTCCCTGAAGATCAAGCAGAAAGGTGGTGCCATTGCAGCTGCAGTACAGATGCTTTTTCCTACACTCTTTCATTGAATACTAAACAGATATTCAGAATGTTTGAAAGCATAATAAATAAACAACTGAGTCTAAAAGCCCTCTGCATTTATCAAATAGACACATTCAAAATGACTGGATGCCTACGAGATTTTAAAAGATGAAGAAACAACAAAGCAATACTCAGGAAAACACTGAAAATAATTATTTTGAAATTACACATAATTACATATTTACATTCCTACTATGATTAATAAAAAAGGCAAGACTGATGGAAACCTCTGCAGGATGGGGAATGCAAAGAACACACCCTTCTGCATACTAGTAAAAGGATTTCCTGGGTTGTGCAGAACAAAATGAAACTCAATCAGTTCCAGACATTTAACTTGGTATCAAACTGTGACACAAAAGCAGCACATCGAGGCACTGGAGGGTGCAGTGGGATGCCACATCTTCTGACTTCTCATAACCCTTTAAAGCTTTTAAAGTACAATGACATCAAGTTATAAACATTCACTTATAGCAAAAACCTGATCCAAGGTTCACTCAGCTCACTGTGGCTGCCAGAAAGAATGGGCTATGGAACCATAATTTACTCCAAATTTCTCATTCAAACTGTACATATACAATGTGACAGAGTCAGCAAACACAGTTCCATGCTTCTGGCATGAGAGCATCTACAACATTACACAGGCATGGCCATTGGTTATCTTGCAATGCTTTTCAACATTTCAAATTTAACTCTTTCTTGACCTTCACTTTTTCAGTGTTCAGAAGAAATCAAATCATATAGTGTGATACCAAATTAGTGCTACTTTTTACTTCAAGCGAAATTTCTCTTAATAAATTAATGGATTGCTAGTTAAATAGTTTTGGGTTTCCTTAAGACTGCCTCAGCATAATTTCCTTAAGTAGTACTTGTAATTACTATGCTTTTGTACAGTCTTCTGATACATTCTTCCTTCTTTTGCCAGTGAAAGGATACATCTTGTGCACAAGAATTATCTCAATGTATTTAGACTTTTAGCCATTGAAATGGGGAAGCTTTAATTTCTTTTGGGATTCTGTCTCTCACAAGGAGTTACAAATCCAGAGCAAGCTGAATGAAGATAATTTCTTTCAGGGGAATTAATGATCATTCACTTCTTGAAGAGTGCTAGCACTTTGCTGGTGCTTTGATAGATGACAGATTGGGTTTGCTGCTCCTTTTTCTTTAAGGCTTTGCACAAATAATAGCCTTTTACTTGCAGCCTTTTACTTGCTTGGGTCATAGGAAAATCTGAAGATTATTATCATGTCCTTGTTCCATATTATGCCAACAAATACTAGAAAATTCACAGTGCATTTCCCATCTTCTTAAAAATACAGCTTTGAGCCATAGAGCAGGGTGGAAGATTTTTCCATATAAATTTACAGAAAAAGAAAATATTTAAAATCTTCAAATAAACTTGTAAATAATTTTTCATCTTGAAAACCATTTTTTTTTGAGACATATTGATAAAATACAAAGAAACAAAGACAAGAGCCAGTCAAATTGGAAAAGCTTTGAATAAAAGAGAGCTCGCTGCCATCCTGTCTTGGAGCAGATCAAGATTTAAACATCGAGAAAGGCAAACTCTTTAAGGCCTCCTTAACCCCAGCACAAAGGCAGATGTGACCTACCTCAGCCCTATCCCAAAGAGAATTTATTTCCCTTCTGTTGTACCCTGGTTGTACTTTCAGTTGAATGAGGCTAAACCAGGTTTGCACACTCCACACATCTGCACAAGAAGATGACCTGACACCAGAGGGACTCCTGAAGTACCACAGACTATGAATGAATCATTCTGTCAAGCAAAGTTAAAAGGTCCAACATTGACTTTCCTGTACAGGCAGAAAATGGCCTTCAAACATACTCAGGGTCAAGGTTGATGCTGAAGAGTTCTTTCTGTCTGAAATATCTTCCCAACAGTAAGGTTTTGGCAGATCTCAGGTGTGTTCATGATATATATTACATCTAATAATAATGCATGTAGCCCTTTTGCTTCTATTACTTCACATTGTGTAAATACCTAGGAAGTGTGGTCTAGGGAAAAAAAAAAACATAATAAAAAGAGAAATAATTTTGTGTTTTTTTCCTTCCAATTCCTAAATTATTTTAAATTATCAAGACCTTTATAGTCTATCTACATGTCTCCCTTTCACATTTCCATTCAAACAATACTTTTCTTTTCTTGAACATGGAACATCTTTATATCCTGTTAACAACTAGGAACAGGGAAAATGAGCTTCACAGCATGACAGAACTAAAATTACTCATTTCAGATATGTGAATTATGGTCTTTTCAAAATACAGAGGGAAATACTAGGAATTCTTCCTGGACTCTCTTCAAGAGCAATAAGGCTCTATAAACACCAATTGTCAATTTGCAAATATTTGCATGGCTTTTATGGCTAATAGAGAGTGTCCCAGAAAAACCTGGAACTTGGATAGACAGGGTTACGTTGCAAAGTATTATTTTTTTGTGAGAAATGTGATAGAGGATAACTTATTAAAAAATTAAAATAAGAGGCAGCAAATTGTAAGAAATTTTTGTCTTTTCAACTCTCCTGGAATGCATAGGAATTTTAAAGCAGAATTTTCCTTGTTTACTGCAACACTTGACCTTGTTTGTCTTGTCTACTTGTGTATAACTGCAATCCGTGTAGTTTCCTATTTGCTGCTGTATTTTTAGTAAGCATTGCATTACAATTCACATGACTACCTGCACAGAAAAGCTGTGGCCTGATTTGGAACCCCAATTATTCAGATAGTGAAATTTATTCACAAGGAGTAGCATAAATCCTGTTTTTTGAGCACACTTTAGATTTTTTCTACAGAAGACATGGGGGAGAGAATCTTAGTCTCACCTTAACAGACTGCCAAGGTACAGGCCATGGACAGTATTCCTGTGTACAGGAAAGTAGTCCATGGCTCCATCATTAACTGTGACTGCAAGAATTTTTCAGGACTTTTTACCATCTGTTTTCAAACAATGTGAAAAGACTACAACAATGTCATTATCACCTTTTATAAAACCTTGAACCCTGAAGTCTTTCAGAATATCAGTGATGAATACATTTGCAGTTGTCTTTGTTTCTCATAAAGAGCAGTAGTGAAGGGAAGTCCTAGCTGTTTTGAAATGGCTCATCTTGAACTCATCATGCACACACTTTTACAGCCTGTCACATTTGCATATATTGCTAGGGAAGAACGCCCAGAAGTTATTTCCCTTATATAATTATGAAACAAGAGGATTTATAGGATAAACACGAAGTCCAGAATTCATGATTATATAGGAATGTCAGCAATTAGAATATTTTGTATCCTTTCAATTTTGATCACAACTAATTAAAATCCAATACAATGATGTTTCTTGCAATTTCCTTCTACAAGAGAGTTTTCTGGTAATTATAGGTTTGGATTTCCTAAAATTTAAGTAGCAGTCAGACAAAATTCATATGTTGTCACAGCAAATCAGTTTCAAAATACAACGAAGGTAAGGAAGTTTTCCTTTTCCAAAACAATACTGTGAATATAACACATTGTTTGAAAGTTAAAGAATATAATGCTATATGAGTGTTTACAACAAATTATTAAAAATATAATCAATTATTTTTCTTTACAATGGACATTATTTTATAAAATGTCCACATAAGAAGCCCTATATTCTCTGGAATTTTAGCAAGATAAATTGAGGATTGTTTCTACAACTGGAAAAGGTCATTTAAAGAATTCCAGCTAAAATGCTAGTGAAAATGTCTGTACTATCTAATTATTGTGTTAACTCTGGAAAATATTTCCTTTTACAGTTCAAAAAGGGAAACCACTGAGAGAAAAATTTGGCTTTACTTTTATACACACGGGACAAAGCTCAACCTGACCAGCTTTACAAAAGTTAAGCCTGATAATCTTATTGCCTTGAACTAAATTGACACTTATCTAAAATTTTTTTTAGTATGTCTACAAGAACAGCATTTCAAACTTTGTTTTTTAATTATTGTTTTTATTTTTTATCATTCTCCTTACAGTTATTTTGGCTGACGATAAAAGATCATTGCATTTTACCTGGACTGCTATGTATCTGTCATACCCTCCCCCCACCAAACACAAGAAGAGGTAGAAAAAGCTTTTTTCTTCATTTAGCAGTAGTCACACAAAGATAAAACCATACATTTGGAGTGAATTTCAAAAATGCATCTAAATAGATAGTTTTCAACATATTTGTTGCTTAAAAAAAAATAAAAATCAAGCTTTCTATTTTAAGAGGACAAGGGCTCAGTGCATTCTCCTCCATAACACATCTTACAGATCTTTCCTTGGCCTCTTGTATTACTTTTTCTTATTAGAAAAGAGCATGAATGACTCAGTGAGAGAATATAATAATTAGGATATGGTATAAAAGGGCAAGCAGAATCTGGAGGCACTCCACTTGTGCTTCCAGTCACTGCAACTACTGTCTGTTTCTCTGGCCACCAGAACAATTCATCTGTGCAATTAACCTTATGTCACCCTCCATTACTTATCTTTCCCTCCTCTAGTCACCTATTTTGACTTCTTGCTTGTGCCTTGCTTTTCACATGCCCATCTCTACTCAGCACTCTTCTGTCTTATCTTCCTCAGACATCTTTTGCTCACATTTCTTTTTTCCATCTTTGAATTTCCATTTTTAAATGGAAGTTTTTAAATTTTCATTTTTAAAATGTATGCATACAGTAAAAACAAAGGACCTCGAAATAGGATGCAAGCTATGTTTTACAGGCAGACTTTAAAAATTAGAATTGGTATAAAAGAAGATACAGTCAAGCCATGTAATTGCAAGGCAGTATCCTTGCATATTTCACTCTCCTATCCACCCTGCATGAACTTTGACTGTCACAAACAAAATCAGACTGTCAGCTGTCCCTTTTTCACCTAAGAAGAGTCAGTGCAGCGCTTTAAAAATGCAAAAAATTAAAAATACAGGATTTTTGCCTTGAAGATCATACAGCGAGAAATAGAAAAGGAAAAAAAAAAAGAAAGCAGGATGATGGGAAAGAACAGGCAAAACAAGAACTAAACACACAGGGAAAAATATGAGAATTTTTTTGGCAGCTGAATAGTACTGATAGTACTTGGAAATGAGAACAAATGGGGAAGTAAATAAGACCAAGCTGGAAGCCCACATTAGAAACAGAGAGAAGGATATGGATTTTGCAGGAAGATATTGATGGTGTTTTAAGTGTTTTATGAATATGGACTATGAAGTTTAAAAGGATATTCTACAATAATGTAACTCTCAACTGGACCAATTTTCCAAATTCATTCACAGTCAGTTTGACTGTGTTTGTTTCGATGAAAGCTTTTTTTCATCAAAGCCTCTCCCACTGTACTGCCCCCTCAATACAAACCCTGACCACTAAAAAAGGCTATGAATATTTCAAAGAGCTAAATGGCATGGATGGATTAATATTTTAATTCAAGTTATGCTTGCCTTTTATCAAGTTTTAACTTTGAACATAATAAATTCTGTTTAAAAAACCAAAGGCTTTCATATTCTATATTTTGCCTCCTTTTTCGTTATTTATTTTAAGTGTTTTTCTAAACACTAGAATGTTTATGGACGTAGCCAATGGCATGTCAAAAGCAGAGAATGAATCTAAGGTTGTATCCAACTTACTCCTCTGACAAGTTCAATCTAAACCAAAAAAATATTTTTTTTTTCCTTTGCCTACTTTAAACGTTTGTGCCAAAACTTTCTTTACTTTAAATGACAGATTCAGAGCACTGTACAGTATTTACCCCCCCCCCCCCAAAAAATATGAAGAAATATTTTTTGAGGCTCTGCTCTTTGTGACAGCTGAATTACATGGGTGTGGCCAGTGAATGCTACTGGGAGTACTGATGAACCTAAAATTTAACAGGACTGAGCGATTCACTCACCTCCTTTTGTGATATGATAACATTTATTTTCAGGAATTCATTGATAATAAAGTGCAGGCATGTCATCATATAAAACCAAAACAAGTTGATTAGGCTATCTGCCAACAAAGACTTTTGCACTTCAAATCAATTTGGACACACAGCTAAAATTTTCTAAACTTGAAAAAGGCAAAATTGAGCCACAGGAGTGTGAATTTTGCATTTCTATCACAGAAAGTTAATATTTCTGATAATATCCTTCAGAGAATATCTCTGTACTTTTTAAACTTAGTAACACTTTCTATTTTTATTGTGTTTCTTTCATTACATCATACTGGGTTCAGTTCATTCAATTCATTCATTGGCAACCTGGGCTGCATTAGACAAAGCACTGAGGGGATCCTTTCCCTGTGCTCAGCACCTGAGACACTCCTGCTGTGCTGGGCCCCTCCTGAGACAAGACAATGGACACACTGGAGTCCAAGGGAATGCTGTGAGGATAATTAGGAGATTGAAGAATCTCTCCTAAGAGACATTTGTTCTAAAACATAACAAAACTTTCTCCAGGCTGAACAGTTCCAGATCTCTCACCCTTCATCTTTCAACAGAAATTCTTACTTCAGGCAGAGGTAAATATGACATAAATGTGAAGCAGCACAGACTTCAGAGGAGCTGCAGAGATTTTTAAACAATAAAATTTCTGATTGGACTAAGACCAAGTATACTATCACTACGTTGTATTTCATCTTTCCCAGATATTTTTAACTCTGAAGTCTGTGCTAGAAATCCTGCTTTTGTGAGTTCTTAAAATATATCTCCCAGCTAAAGAATTGTACATGAATAATGTACAATAATTGATACATGTATCCTCCTGTATTAAAGAATATATAGCACTGACTTCTTGTTTGCAACTGTGAGTGCAAGACATTTCTGCAGCAAAAAAGTATTTTTAGAATAAAGACAAAAAGAAAAAAGAGATAACCTATTTTATCTTACAATGGCAGATTTCCAAACAGTGATATATACCTGTACACACCTAGAAACATAAATTATAATTGATTCATGAATCCTTTGCCTTTTCATAGTTCTTAGCATAGCAACAGAAACTCAGAGATATTCTGGGTTCACTAATTCTGACAGTTCTGTTCCACAGACTATAAAAACTTCCATTTAAGACAGCATTGTGGTTTGGCAGTCAGGAACTGAACACTGAGACTTGTTACATCCTACAAATTAGCACAGTAGGGTGGGTCACATTTGCCTGTGGTTTCTTCTGTCGAGTTTTTGTCTTGCTCAGGTCCCCCAAGTCATCAGACTGGCAGAAGAAGAAGCCTTGCATATATGGGCCCACAGCAGACACATCTGCCCATGGCCAAGGACAGCAATATGTGCCAATGATGCCAAAGTGTGTGACAGGAGGGGCTTTAGGGCACTGCAGCTCTCAGGGAAGCTGCCACCACAAGACATTCCCCAGCTTCAGTGCTTGTTTGCTGCTGTCCTTCTTCTCTGGTGTTGTCCTCTGGTGAAAATTACAGGTAGATCCCATGCTTGGAGAAAATGTATGCATTTAACAGCTGGCTGTAAAAATCAGGAAGACTTTAAGATTCTCTTTGTGTTTTTTAAGAAATTTTAAGTAGCAGTAGCACTTTCTTCCATTACACTGTATTCAAATTTGTTGCAAATTCTAGTGTCATCTTTCTAAATACAAATTTGCAAATTAATATCTGCTATTTGTGTGGAATACCTTGCCACTGGACTGTACACAGAGTACAGTGTGTATGAACAGGTACAGTGTACCACTTCCATTAGAGCTCTTGATCCTGAACTATTGTACAAAGGTCAGACTATAAAAAATGTAGTTATGTTCTCATAGCTCCCCATTCTGCTATAGATGTTCCTGCAGTAATCAGATATTTACTTTGCTGCTATACACTGAAAGGTCATTTGGAATCAGTATTGGATGCTGAGGTAGCTCATGCTGAGCTGGGCATGGTCTCAGGGAGTCAGATCAGACTCCTGCCAGCCCTGTCTTCTCCTCCCATCAAGAGCCCAACACAAAGGACTCTCCCACCTCCTTCAGTGTGGAATCACTATGTGAGTATTGCTTAGATGTAGATCTAAGCAGTAAAAGAGCAAGCTTGGCTTAAATATCTGTAGGTCACAGCTGTTATCTATATATTTCAACAATCTGTATTATTAAAAATAACATTGTTTGCTACTTGTTTACAAATATTTCTCACCATACTTCATGCAAGCACAAGGTGCATTAGCTTTCCCCAAAGTCATTTAAAAACAGAGGAGCAATAACAGCACGTGCAAGGGCAAGAATTTGACAAGAAAAATTTGACAAAAAAACATTGACAAGAAGAACGTTTAACACCAGGTTATCAGGTTCATCTTAAACAAACAGTGAAACTTTGTTTAAAATTAAATACAAAATGTGCAGAACATTTCAGCTTCTCTTGCACTTTGATAATTTAGGAGAAATAAAAGATTACTCTCAGACATTTCAGATGTAACAGCACATGCAAATATCAGTAAAAATAGGAAAACCCTGTATTTTCATCTGCCTTGCAAATATTTCCCTCATAATCATCAGGAATCTTTCCTGCATAGTCTTAAAGTCAAGTCTCTAATGTACATTCAAGTTTATTATGCAAGAGAAAAGAATCAAAATCCCCAGTAAAGGGTCTGAGGGTGGCAGTCGGTGACAAGTCTACACTGTAACACTTGCAAAACTGAAAATCTTGTTCTTGTCTGTTTTAAAAATGGAATTGTGCATGACACACAGAAGCCAGTAATTTTCCTCTATGCAGCATTCATGAGGCTTTCCCCACAGAAGTGCACATGGTTATGTGTGATACTAAGAAAGAAGCACAACGTTTGTGAAAGAAATATAAGGTAGATGGCCACAAATAATAATTTCTTCAGTAGTTCTTTGATATCACAAATTTAAAGCAGAAATATATAACCTACATTTCAACTTTTTAAAAGAGAACTATATATTTACTTCAAAGGGAAAAAAAAAAAACAAAAAAAAAAACCATACCAGAAATAAAATACCATGAATGATAATACAAAAAATAACTTCAGCTCAAAGAATTAATAAACTTCAACTCATGACAAACTCTATTTTGTAGTTTTCAATTTTACTTGCATATTTTCTAAAAATTCACACTATCCTTGTGTAATTCCGCTTTAAAAGAATGAAAAATAAAATTTAGAGAGCAAACAAGCATTTGTAGAGGTTTTTTCAAAAATAGGAAATGAATTCTTTTGCCTGGGAAACTCACTGTGAAACCTCAGGGTAAAAAGTAAAATCCTACAGCCACAGGACTATGCTAAAGGACTTGCTGTGGAATTCTCTGCAAATGAACTATACCCAAGGTATCATGAATACTTGCCCATCTATAACCCCAAAAGAATTGTAATTCAGGACATATAGATGAATAAGTTATGCTGTAGGTATTAAATAGCATTTTCATTGCTTTTTAAACCACTATTTCTTTAGGCACATTGTTTTATCTTTGGATCAATTGAGTAGGGACTTGCTGGAGAAAACATTTCCACAATTAATCTCATGTTTGTTTGGGCATAATTGCAAGCCATGAAACACTGGCTGAACATAATTAGCTCCTTTGCACTACTAATCCTAAACTTTTTTGTAGGAAAATACTGACTTGCCAGATGGTAAGAAACGTCATGCTATCTCACCAGCTGGGAAATCCGAGTTCAGGTTCACAGGCCACAGAACAACAATGATGGAAGGATACAGGGAGCCCCCAAGGGTAGACAGGGAAGACTGCCAGGCTATTCCTAAACAAGATATGATTCTTGCCTCTCTCATGATGAGATTTTTAACACAAGGAAGGCAGTTGGGTAGGAGACGAGCAAAGGCATGCAGTTAAAGAAGAGATCAGTCTAACTGCACTCAGCTCACAGAGGTGGTCATTAGATCACCACAGGTTGCTTATTCTTAGTTTTTTTCCTTTTTCTCCACTCCTGCTTTTATCTCTTTGCTTTCCCTCTCCTCTGCCTGGTTAGCCCCTCTGCTGCTACTATGGACAACAAAAATAACTTTTGCATGAAGAAGTATTCACCTCGGTGTACAGAAAACCAAACCAAACACACACACAAAAAAAGACAGATGAAAAATTTCTGCTAAACTAGCAGAGCTCAACAGAAGAGAATAGATTGCACTGCATATTTGTTCATTAACAATTTTTTGTTATGTTTTTCAAAACAAAAGGAGAACTTTGTGAGCCATTTCATTATTCATCCTTGTAGCTGGGGTTCTGTGCAGTTCTGTAGGGAAGGCAGCTCTAGCTGAGGCAGATGAGGGAAGAAAACTATAATCAAAAATCAAGGTACTTGTCCTGCAAATTAAAATTCCTGGCCTAAGCAGGACATTGAGCTTAAAATGTCTCAACTACATTCTGCAGCCAGAAACTAAAAAATCTAAATCAGGAGGGCTGAAACAGATTGAAACTTTCACTGAAAATCCTTCTGCCATTTTTATATTTCTTTAAGTTGCATGTTACCTTTTAAGGAAGGTAGGACTCAAACTGCTTCTTTAAGAAAGGTAAAAAAGGCTCCACGAGGGAACAGAGAGGCCAGCTGCTTCTAAAGGGCAGGAGAGCTGGAAGCTGAGGAAGACAGCACCTGGCTGGGCTGCCATGGAGAGGATGCTCTGGGCCAGAAAGTGCACTGAGGGAGCTGGAACACCCAGAAGTATAAAGACCAGCATAAGATCTATGTATCTCTTCATTTAAACATAATTTTAATCACAGATGGAAACTAGCAAACATATTGTTCCAAGTCACTGCAGGCCTTTAAAACAAATAGAAAAAGAGATTTCAAAAGGTTTCTTATCAGTATGATACAAAATCCTAAGTTCAGAAAAACATGCAGTGCAATGAGCTGCAAAAATCCTGAACAGAAAGTCATCAAGGCTCCTTGCCCAGGCTTAATTTAGTGTTCTCTTAGAGCTGATGAAGTTTGCACCTCAGTCTGCACAGGTGCACCTTTGTGACCTGCCTACAGGTGCCCTGCACACCACTGGAATGGAGGGGCACCTGTCAAACCTGGGCCAAGCTATGGCCCTGCTCTGTGTGTCTGGGAAGGGCTTGTTATATCTGTGGTGTTATCCTCAGAACAACAGCAACAATTCTACTAATAAAAATACATACAGATAAGGCCAATCTGCATTTTGTCACAAAAACTATCACTAAACTCCAAAACCTTGCTAGAGAACTAAGTTTTGCTAAAAAACAGCAGTATTTCATATTTTCCACAGTGATACAATTTAATCACTTCCACATTTAATCCTTTATCTTTTTCTACTATTTTGTATTCTATCACTGAAAATGCTTTTTCTTCAGCAAACCTGTGGTGAAGAAGAATATAAATTTTGCACTAGCAGCAGCAAGTAAATTAAAACACGGAAAGTTTTATGAATTAAATATGAAACTGGCTAATGCAATCAGTTCTGTACTATTTACATTATTTATTTTATTAAATTAATTTGACTGTAGCTAGGTTTCCAGGGTGGTAAGGTTTTCATATCAAAGACACAGTAGGACACTGTAAAGAGAAATGGCTTTGGAGCTGAGCAGAGAGCTTTAGGGAATCTGGCAAAGGGGACTGCTTGGGGTTTGGAGATATACACAATTTGGAAATTTTGGTACTTTGATAAGCAGGATGGTATCTTACAGTGTTGACATTTAATCTGTGAACACTGGGCTACAAGACTAACACCTAAAAGAAGAGAAGAAGCAATTCACACTTTCTCATGTCGTGATTTAAGTCTTTCTGTGAACTAAGACAGCACTGCAATGGCCATACAGCATTTCCATTTTGAAATCTCCTTTGATGCATTATCCCAAGGGATGCTGTAACAGATGGCTATTCAACACACATGGAGTCTCCCAACCCATCCGCCTTTATTCCCAGCTACACTTCAGAAACCAGGAAGGGAAAGTGTGAAAAAATGCTCTCAGTCCTACACCAGCAAGGGCTGGAAAATTCTGCTCCTGCATGCAAATCCCCTTTTCAATATTTTAAAGCATTCTACTCAGTACATATCACTTTTTAAAGATGATCTTGCAGAAGATATTTTTTTGTTCTTTGGAGATTGGCTGTTTGTAAACAAGCTGACTATTCACCCACCCACCCATCTACCCTTCTCCCTAACATAAACTTTTCAAAACACATTATATAGAAAATATTAAAGTCCCATTTCCTGTTAAATAATCGTTGAAAATATGTTGCTCATTTTTCCCATAAGAACTAATGGGACTGTCACAGCATTTCTTTTGAAAATAGGGAGGTCAGCTTTTTAAGCAATTTTCAAGGAACTGTAATCAGAATAAAGGGTTTTTCAAGTGGAAATAGAAAGTCACAGAAATATTTGAAAAAAAAGTCCACTGTGGGGAATAGAAGCCCAAGAATAGATGACTAAAAATTATGATATTTTTAATGTGTAATACATATGAATTCACTAATTTCTAAAGAATAAGAGTGGCCAAAGTAATCAGTATATTTGGAAACATCCCAGAGGAATATTATGTTAAGTTTTCTGGAATTATGGATAGTTATTTATGGAGATTTGGATAAATGTATCCCTATATACACAAATTTACTTCTTTTATGATTGTTTAAAATTGAAGAGGACCACAATTTTCTTTATATTTTCACAGCACTAGTACAGCAATGAAATAAATGTACGTTGTTCAATCTCACAGAATTAAAAGTGGGTGGATAAAGAGAGATCTGTAAGATGTTTGCAAAGCATCACACTAAAACTATTTCAGATTTTCTTGAAAACATGACTTGAAAGCTGTCTAAAAAAATCACAGACAAACTGTTGTATTAGATAGCAGCATACCCCAGTGGGGTATGTTGCTAAAGGAGTCAAGGGGGTCTATGTGGGATGGTTCTCTGGCCTCTGCTGCTGGGAACTTCAGTGAAATTTGTGTGGAGAACATAGGATCTCTACCTTGTATAAACACTGATTGCCATTGTATTTACATTTACAATCCTTCATTTGTTACAAAGTCATCTGTAATTGCTTGTTCTTATATAATTTATGCACGTTCAAAATAATTCCTTTATAAACAACAATAATTATTCATCAAAAATAAACCAGATTCATCAAAAATAAACCAGAACCTTCTTTCAAAATAGCAGCTAAGACTCTAATCAAGGAGGAGTCTCTCAATTGACTGCTGAGAATATGGAAAATTATCAAACCTGAGATCAAAGGACATCTGATCTTTTAAAAGGTCTGCCCTTCAAAGAGAAAAGGGGAAACTGTCAGCTACAACTGACAAGCACAGGCTGAAAAAAGCATCTGTGTACAGCAGAGAAACGAAGAACACTTAGAAATTACTGAGAAATCCCAAGCATTTTGGCTGCTGTAGTGCTAACAGTAAAAACCGACAAATTGTTACTGATGAATCCCAGTTAGTTATGAAGTAGCTGCTTCTGTATCCCAACATTAATATCAACCCTATGCCAAATGACAAGGAAGAACTAGGGGAATGAAAGCTAATTTTGAGTCTGTGTGTCAGCAGGGAGATCTGGGCACCTTCCAGCCTACTTTTCAAAGCAACTGTAAGACATGCAAAAACCCATTCTTATGGCCATGTGTATATAGACCTCAAGGAAACTGCAAAACTTCCACAGTGAATGACTGGAGACTGGGAGTACTCAAATTCCAGCTACAACCTCAGGTCAATGCACAGCTAAAAGCCTGAAGAGTCATGGTTAAAATCACCTCTCAAACTGCTTCGTGGTTTGTGTTTGATTATAAAGAATTCAAGCATGGTCACTGTTTATATATTATTATATATTAGAATTTATGTCTAATATCAGTTATTATAAGTTTTATAATGTATAGAAGATGTGTAGAACTTATAAAAAGAAGTTATCAACTTATTTGTTTTGTATTTTATTGTTCCCTAATTAAAAAAAACCAAAACATTGATGCCATTTTTGCAAGGTTGAGCACAAAGTAACATGCTTTGATTAGGCATCTGAACAGACAAGGCAAAGATTTTTTAAGAGAAACAAGAGCTCCCAAGGCAGGAATAAAGGCATAGCAGTACATGGGGAGAAGCAAAATCAAACAATGAAGTTGCACAACTGTGAAAAGCAGAAGTAGCTACAGCTCAGTGATATGCAACAAGAGCAGAGATGCTACAGAGAATTTTGCACCAAAAGTTGAGGAACTCTGACTTGACAAAGGGAAAAAATACAGACCAGTGGACATCAAGAATATCCATTCTATATGATGTAGGCTTTGGTTATTATTTTGTATATTGTTAAACCAAAGCAGTGTTTTAATAAGACTCAGGATAAGATATTTTTTCCTGACCTTTGACATTTGATATTACAGAAAAGGTTAACCATAACTTAGACTGCAAACAATATTACCTGAATTAGTTCAGCTAAGTTTCACAAGTTTAGAGTTCTAAATAATCTAGGAAAATGTGTCTAATTAAAGAAAGTGAATCTAATCTTATAACTGCATCACGTTTCCTCTGAAAAACAGACATAATTACTTTCTGAGAATAACTAGGAAAGTGCTAATCTAGAATAGAATCTAGAATTCCCTTCTGTCAGTAAATTGTAGAGTTTACTTGAAATGCAACAATAGCAATACAATTTTGCAGTTGTTTATGTCCATAAATGTCTACCTTTGCTACACTTAGCAGGGATAGATCTTCCCTACTTAGCACTAGTACCAGTAAAGCTGGAAAACTTCCTGCATGTGTGAACAGCTTGTCAGTGGGAAGGCTGACAGTGCCATAGAGGTGGAATTCCTCTCATCTGATGGGACCTGTGTAACCTAAATTAGTCACAGAGTGTCCTGGATTCTTCTAGGCACTTTTGGAGGATTATTCATCCAGCCATCTAAAAATCCCTCTTTTCAAGGAATGAATCACCTTCTAGAGGTGTCATAGGTTAAAAAATGATTATAGATGATTAGTTGAACTTAGTGTGGCAGCAAAGCAACACAGTGAAGCCAAAGCAGAAGCATGTGACACCCATAAATTACAAAATATAAACCAAGATATAATTATTATGCTTTGTCTGCAAACCAAGAGTAATTCACCAAAAAAGTGTAACCAGCAGCAGTATGTCCTTGGTGGTTCTAAGAATGTGTAGCCAGACACAGTGTCCATGCATTTCACATAAGTATGCCAGCAACACGACCACCAAAGGTGCAAACAGTGGACATCAGACACAGGAGATACCAAGGACAATCAAATTGAAAAATATTATTAAAACTAGTCCCAATATTTACTGGGAATAATAGATTATTGTGCAATATCACCAGAATTAAAATCAAGATTGCAATTAGAATAGAAATAATATTTCAGTTGGAAGGGATCTGCAACAACCACCAAGTTCTATTGCCTGACCACTTCTGGGCTGACCAAAGGTTATTGAGAAGGTTCTACAAATGTCTCTTAAATACTTAAATGTCAGATTTAACTCCCAAATAGCATAAAAGCATCAATCACAAGGAGAAAATACGGAGAAGAAGGAAGAAAAGCCCATTAAATAACTATAAACAATAACAGTTTTGTGTACTCATTGCTGATGGTTAATAACATGTAAAATGAACTTCATCAGCATTAAGTGTGCTGTTAATGAATGAGTTTTGTAACATTTTTGTTTACAATTTGAAACTCTTATGATGTGTCAGTCTATAAAATATATCACAACTATCTCCAATTCAGTGGAAAATATCAACATACATACGTGTATTTGAATCTGGACACATATAAAGCTGCAGCAGCTCTTGACAAGAAAAGTTGCTGCAAGCTTACCTTACTGGAGAATTTGATATTTTTTAATATCAATATATAACTTTAAATATTCAAAAACATTTAAAACTCACAGTATAAGATATGAGACCTTCCTTATGTTTATAATTTTTATACAACAGCCAGATTAGATCAGTGTATAAAATTTCAGTCTATGATAAAAGTAACCATTGAACCATAGAACATTTCCATTTGGAAGGAATACCCACGAGGATAACTTTCCTGACTCCACACAGGGCCACCTCAAAGTTAACCCATATAAACCCAGAGCATTGTCCAAATGGCTGAACAGCTAAAGGTTTGCAGCCACACTCCCTTTTTCTTGGTTGCAGGTTCCAGCAACTGACTATTCTCTTAATGAGAAGTCATTCCCTAACACCAGAAATAACCTTCACCTGCTGCAACTTCAAGCCATTCCCTCACATGCATTATTTGTGTAAGAATAGGAATGTTTAGAAGTTTGCTAAATAGAATGAAGAAGATTATTAAAAGGTATACTTCTCCATTGTAACCTCATATTAGTGAAAGGTGAAAGCAAATCTAGGAAAAACTGATTATCTGCCAACATTTGCAAACCTAATTGAGTTTGGACAAATCTGAAGGACATCTCCAGGTATTCACACAGTCCTAGATAAAATGTCTTTTCTATCAGAACATGTCATATTTAGAGATAAATAGATTAAAATTACCAATATTGAAATAAAATTTTAAACACTGTGGCATTTATTTTTAAGGTTTTAGAAGATAAGCAAAAACCAAAAAGCTGAAAATACAGCATTTTATATTTTTCTAAAATGTTGCAACTACTTATCTTCCAGTAACAGATTTTTTTGCAAAGCTTCTTAATTTTTTACCAAGCAACATTGCCTCTCATTTTCATTCTATTAGGAAGCACACTTTTTAATTCTAAACTAAATTCCAATAGAAAACATTTTCCAATATATGTAAATCCTGCATTATCATACTGTGCATTGTTAAATACTGTTTCAGTAGATCTTGTAAAACTGCAGCACTGGCACCATAAACCTCTTCAATACTACTGAGATAAATAAATCTCTGGAGAAGGCAAAATGTTCTTTTCTATTGCAGGAAATAGGGAAGTATACTAAACTTCAGAACTGAGATTTTGTTTCAGAAAATGCAAAGTGCCTACTTTCACTATCAGCTAAGATAAAGGTTTGGTATGAATCATGTGCACTTTAAACAGCACTGACAAGAACAATGTATTATTAAGCATTGAACTCTGCCACAGCAAATAATATTTATCTGACAAAATATAACAAGTGACTGACATTTTCTATATTAATGTCATGTTTCATCATTTTAGAAAATTTATTTTCCTAATTCCTTCAGAGTGCCCAAGGTGTTTGAAGCTTTAGCAGATGCATGACATACACCCTCTGTTCATAACTTCTCATGGACTGACTCACACTCAGGGAATCAAATGTAAATGATACAATAAAGAGGAAATGAAAAAATAGTATAAATATCTGTAGTGTGAAGTCATGATGCAAAGACAAAAATTAATTATTCAGACAGAATTTAGTGGAATAAGCTAAGAACTATAGGCAGTATTTGAAAGTTAGCCCACAGGTCCCCCAGACTTCTTAAAACTCCTAAAAATAGTGAATTCCTAATCCAAACAACTGAGAACTGCTACTTCCATTAGGAAGAATAAGAACAGTTCCTCAAGAGACAGACAACTAAGGTTGAGACTTTCTGTGCTTAAGGATATGAGACTGAAAACTGTCTGTGCTTCCATTTCAGCAATGCATGAAATTCACTGAAAAATAAAAAAAAAAAAAGTCTTTTCTTTAGTTACTGGACAAAGAAGGACAGGTGAAAATAGGGAAGAGAAGGAAACAGAAGCACAGGGGAAAAAAGTAAAAAGTGGATTAGGGTTTTTTCACAAATGTAGGTCTTGAGAGTGGGTCTTACATTCTTCAGTAAATATAATGAACTTCATTGGAAGATTCCTGAACTGAAAGAATCATACATGCAGCAAATTACTGAAAGCTAGACCTCTCATTAAATGGCATTTTGAAATTACAGACTTCAATGCACATCATATCTTATGTTTCTATTCTTTATAAAACACTTTTGCACAATATTTTTTGAAACAGCTGTGCTGGTTTTGCATTAATTGAGTTTAGGTGAAGAGGGAATGAGCCCAGCCACGAAAGTGATGTTCTAAGAAAAGCTGCTAACAGGTTCCTCCATGCCCATGCATACAACAGCATATTTTGATCTTTTGGTTAGTCCTTCTCAAGCATTTTTAGCTTATCAATATTCTCTTCCCAACTACAAAAATAGCACATACACATTTCAGATGCTTGTCTTGGGACATTCTATTACCCTGCACTTGAAAGCAGACTCTGGGAATTTGACAAATGTGTCAAAACAACCAAGAGTGAAATCATTACATGTATAGATACCCATATATTTACTGCAAGATTAATGTGGAAGAAAGGTGCTAATTTGAGAATTGTCAAGTGTCAGCTCCACAAAAAGGTAGAGAACACACATTAGCA
This sequence comes from Oenanthe melanoleuca, assembly GCF_029582105.1. Classification (NCBI taxonomy): domain Eukaryota; kingdom Metazoa; phylum Chordata; class Aves; order Passeriformes; family Muscicapidae; genus Oenanthe; species Oenanthe melanoleuca. The sequence continues at coordinate 44,279,956 of NC_079334.1, forward strand.
ATGCCAAATCTATATAAAGTTTACACTCTCTAGAGCACACAGGAATTGCTACATTCAGTAATGAAATCTAGTTCAATATTTGCAGTGTTTTGTTTCTTTGTCTTTTCTGCAGAGAAGCCTTAAAGCATAACATGATATTAGTTTTATATTTTTGATGATCTTGAAAGTTTTGTATGAACTCAGTTCAGAGAACAGATTATTAAACAAGAAAATATCTTCAGCATGAAATATCTTTCAATCATATAATCTTTTACATCTTTTATATATGAGGAAAATGTTTCAAAACACGCTATGCCTCTCACACAGGTTTTTGATGGTTTTGTCAGTTTGCTTGTTTTCCTGCAGTGAAATCCCTTGCACTCATTTTCACCATCCTTTCAACATACCTTCTTTGGTTACACTATCTGAAATGTCTGGCTTTGTGCTCTTACTAAATACACAGTCCTGAAGGGCTGTGCAACTGCCTACTCACACTGCAGCAGCACTGATCTCAGTCAGGATGCTCTTTCAAGGGCTTTGAAATGCCTTGAAATAGAGAAGGTATTATACAAAAGCAAACTCTTTTCTATTTTATCCATGTAAACAGAAATCTATAGTGTCTTCTGCTGTGAGCTAACAAAGGCTGCTGCATGACAGACAAAATGCAATTCAGGAGACACACCATGAGAGTAATCCTTTCAAATGCATCTACGATTGTTCAGATGATCAAGAAAAAATGTGGCCATGAGTATTCATACAGTTTATTAAAAAAAAAAAAAAGTTAGGATGAGTAAAATATTAAATTAGATGAGATCGTATGGGGTTTGAAAGACATTATTGTACTAAATACCAAACAATTCTGCAAACCTTACCATAGTCTGTGACTAAATATGAAAAAGTGTCCATTGATAGAAAAAATTAGGAGTGAAAATATAACAAAAAAACATAATCAAATTGAAAAAAGAGATTTGTTTTATGACAATTAAAATTTTTAAATTTAAAAGCAAAGCAAAACAAAAAAACCAAAGACATTTTTCCTAAGAGGCTCTCTGTGCATTTTATTCAGGTAGCCTAATAAAAGTTGTTACTTTTAGCAATTACTTTTCCTCTTTACATAACTGGATTAGCAATGCCACACTAAGTGTATTTCTGGTGAATTACCCAGAGCCCCAAGAGACTTTTCAGTTTATTGTTTCATGCTTCAAATTGTACCTATCTAGCAAATGCATTTGCAATTTGCTGGCTATTTTCAATTTCAGCTTGCGATACACAGAGGCTGTGAATTATAACAAACAGTTCAGAAACTACAAGCCTTTTTCACATACACAGCTGAGAAAAAGGAATTCCATTTATGGTATGCAATCCTTTTTTAGTGTTAAAACATGAGGTCAATTATGAGTTTTAGAATCAGCCCCAGCTGCTGGGAGGTGTTCCTCACTTGCAAAGAGCTGCTTCTGACTGTGGTGGTTTGATGGACAGGTTGGTTCTTCTTATACAAATGGAAAGATCAGCTCTGATGATTTATTTAGCATTTATGTGCCACAAAACAACACCAGAATAACAGAGGGAATGTTTAAATATGACCCAGGAATAAGAATCTCCTGGTGCATGGTTGTATGACAAAGACAAGATCTCTTTCTCTGCAAACATTGCCAGCCTGGACAGATGGAGCGTGGCAGGGGCTGGAGGAAGGCACTGCTGGGAGAGCTGTGTGCTGTCCCTTGCTGGGGACAGTCTGTGGCCATAAGTCTGCAGCACAGCACCAGCAGGAAAATCCTGCTGGGGGATGAAGTCCTGACATCAGTGACCCTGGCAAAACTCCCAAAGACAATATTTTCCCAAGTTTTTAATATGTTAACATATTTTACAAACCAGATACAAGATATACCCACCCTATCTTACCAAAGGTTTGGGGATTTTTTACCTGACTTAGCTATTGCAAATGTCCCAGACCTCAAGGAGGTATATAATTTTTTTTAAAAGTGGAATGTATCCTTATATCTATATAGAAGAAAAAAATGAATGCAGAGTTCTCTAAGAGATTGCTTAATGCCATTGCTGTGCTGTTACTGAAAGCCTTGCTAATATGAATTCTAATTTAGATTTTTACCAAAATTTCAAAATAATGAAAAGAATATGTATCTTTTGTCCTATTCCAAATTCAATGAAACATGTTACTTTATTGCAGTGAAGACACAAAACCTAAAGCTACCTGTCTTAGTGCTTTGTAATGCTTATTCTATGAAAAGTTTAAATTAGTCTCCAGAAAGCTGGCACCATTCCATTTTAAAGCTATAATTTAATTCTTTACTTCAAAACCTATAAGAAGCATCTCTATTAATTTTTTCATAGGAAACTTTGATAGATTTAGTCCCTTATGAATCTCATTTAAAAATACATGCATTTAAATGCCAATTGGGACTTTCTCTAGAGAGCTAAGTATAAAGGTTTTAGAGTGGAATTCAGAAAGAAGAATAAAGTTAATGTTTTTACTCCCAAGGTAACTGAATCTTTCCCAGATATTACTGGCATGTTCTACTATGTCTGCTTCTGGTAAACAGATCTATTTCTCCTTAGATTATAGAGTTTACTTTTCAGAAAAAGAACCCAGGTATTCTGACAAGGAAAAAGCCTCTGAAGAATAATCAAACCTTATTTTATCCACTGTATCAATGCTTTGTTGAACCTATTATCACTACTTTTTGTTTCACTAGTCTTGGTTTCTGCAGCAAGACAGAGCACAAGACCATAATGATCAATAATAAAACTAGCACATGTAGCAGCATATTATTAAGTCCCATTGAAAAAAGGAATATAATTTGAAATAGAGATTATACTGATGTTGTTTAATAAGTTCATTTTACATTGATATTTATCACTGAGTTGGAAGAATGAATTCACTGGGCTTTTTACATTACAAGCGTGCTAGTTCTTTAATTGTGCATAATAAATCACAATAGATCAATCATTAAATCTTGGATTTTGTAAAAATAGTATGTCTGCTCTGACCTCAAATTTTTGACCAAAAAAGGGGGAAAAATTCAGATTTGAAATACTAGAAGAAATTGCATTTACAAACATGAGATACCTAGAGGTAAGATTACTCAAATAATATTTGTGCTTTTTAAAAAACAATTACTTTATAATGTACCATCTGTCTAGCCTATCTCCACTTTTCAGTCTCTGTAGAATTTATCACAGGAAAAGATATAAACATCTATTTTAAAATTTCTTTGTATTTTAATATTTTTCCTTTTGCTTTTAACTTGTGTGCAAACATCATTGAATAAGTGCATGTTCTCTTTTCCTCTATAACCCTGGTTTCTTCAGTGTACCAAGAATCCCAGATTTATGCTGGTAGGATAAAAGCTAATTGTAGAGGTTAGGTTTGGTTTCACAGGATTTGCCTCTCAGGTTATAATTTCAAAGGCCCAGTGTGCTGTTAGGGCCAGAGCTCTTTTTGATGGATAAACCCCTAATAGCTTGAGACATAGTAGCAGGGGTAAAACTAAGGTTACTATGCTGTTCTACTGCAGGTAGTGTGAGATTCACTGAAAAATTTGCAAGTCAGGGAGAATGCGAAAGCTCAGCTGGCAGCTGATATTTTTTTTCCCTCTCTGTGAAGTCTGCAGCTTTTTTCTATATATAAGCAATCTATTTGAATGTGATGAAGCACCAAGGTTTCTCACACTTAAAGACAAGTGATAAATTGAAATGACATGGCTCTGTTGCTAGTTTACTGCTGAAGTAATCCAAATACCTTTTTAGTTTTTGTTACTGTCAAATTAATTTGTGTAAAATGCGCCAGGAGAGAACTCTAAAAGCAAACCAGGGAAGACAGATATCCCATTATAATCTTCTATTTTATTTTATAATCTTCTGCTGCATGACTTACCTCAAGATGCAGTACTTCCTGAAACTTCAAACTAAAACACAGATGTAAAATAAGCCTTCCATACAAACCACACTGCATGCAACTGCAAATACAAATTATCAAGACAGTATCTTTATTATTTTCTTTTTTAAGAATATAGTTAAAACATGAGATGAATGCTACAACAGAAATACAAGGTTTTCTTCTACTGTTATGTGAGTTGCATCTTTTTCTATGCACATTGCAAAGCACACAGTTTTGAACAAATTTGGAAGGGAAGAGTGAATATTATATAAGGGAAGAGAAAGAGCTTTTTGATACAAACTTTGTTTCTAACTTATGTAGTAAAATCCATTTCTTGAACAAGTTTCCCCTGTACAAACACACCTGTTTTACACTGGTATGTGCACTACTAATGGTGCTAGTAGTGCACTCAGCAGTATAAGGATACAGTGAACTGTAGACTTTAAACAAATGCATTTGCCATGGCTGCTTCTTGAAACTGAGATGCTGTGACAACAGAAAAGTACTTATGAAAGATTTACAGGAAAACTCTCTCAGAGAACCTAATGGTAGGAAGATTAAGACAGTTCTGAATGGGATCCAAAGTGAATAAAGGACCTTTCTTCCTAACTCACATCATTACATGTAAACATGAAGAATTTATTCTTCATTAGCATTTTTTGTCTTGTTCAATCTAAAAATTTTCATTCAAAAGCTAATTGCTTTGTAATACTATCAAGCTCTTTAATTGGAAATACAATGGTTTCTTTGAAAATTGATGCAAACAAAAATTCACTCTGATATTACAAATATTTTAATAACTGTGAAAATTAGATTTATTCTTAACATGTCTCCACTCACTAAGTATAATCAGATCTTATATTAACTAAGGAATGTTTTGAATTGATGCTTTCACTGATGCATGCAGAACTCTGAGGGCCTCTCAAATTCCTCTGACAATACATAAGGCTTAACAGCATATCTGAGTAAAGATATCAAAAATATGAAACAGTTTCTGAAGTGCTGTACTACAGGACTTACTAGAAAACCATGCATGCCTGAGAGAAAACAGTATATTGAGCTTGTCAGAGAGGAGAGTTATATCTCTTCACAGCTTGAGGATACAGAGGACACAGCAGAACGTTTGGGGGAGCATGGCTAATTTCACTCCAAAGTGCATGTTCATTTTTTTACTACTCAGTCTGGAAGAGTAACACAGGTATTTCTGACTTATTCTATGTGTGGAAACCTGCATTACCAGCATTTTGAAGCACAAATTTCAATTGCTGTCTCATGGTTGTGACAGAATTATTTGAGTCTTGAAAAAAAATGGATCTTGGAATGCCTGTGTCTAATCACTAAAATTGTAAAAAACATCATCTGGTGTGCTCCTTCTACCTGCCAAAGCCTCTGAAATGTGAAGGTGATCATTACATTTAGGTGGAGCTATACCCTGCCAAAGAGCAGTCATGGAGAATTTTGTAGGTAGTCACTTCTTGTGATCCCTCTCCTTTTTCAGTGTATTACATCTTGTTTTGGTCACAGGCTTCCCCTGGCTTTCATTAGAGGTAGTGTGTATGTGGCCAAAATTCAGTGCTGGATACCAGTTCCACATCTGTTACAGAGTAGTCCAGAGTCTGTTATTTTGGCATCTAAATGATGCAAATCCTGGTTTTTAATAAGTTGCAAATTAAACCAGAATTTTCATTTGCACAAAATGAAAATATGTGAATATGATTGGGTATAATACAGAATTGAAAATACTGAACTGCAAAAATGATAGTATTTTTAAACTTTCTGCTATTGCTTTCATGCATTTTTAGTGGAAGGAACATGAGCTTTTGGCTTTAGAATTTCTGACTGGCTAAACTACAAAAAATCTGAGTCCTTCTAAGGTGATCCAAAAGAAAAATTAGGAAGGTTTGTAGCTGTTTGCTTTCCTATCTTGGTTGTGTACCAAGTCAAAGCTATATACTACAAATAAAAACTCTGGCAGTGTTGACTAAAGATTTTAAAAAGCTCCAACCACTTTGCTTAAGTACCCCTACACATACATTAATCCAATGGCTGTAAAGTCATTGTGGAGACTACTTACTATGCTCTTAAGAAACAACATGGAGTGACTTGTCCAAAAATAATTCATTTTACCATCAGAGAATACTGAAAAACTTTTTTTCTTATTAGTTTAACTGATGCTACACGGATTTTTCCTACTAAAATTGTGTGTCTTCCCCCAGAAGTGGAAGTGCAATTTTGAAGAATTGTAAATTTGTCTTTTCCTTCTTTCTGCCTCATTCTTTCTAATTATTGATCAATTTTTGATCAATGACCCATGATTTAGAGTGTAAATTGTTAATCATCTTCAGATTTATATATTTGCTAGGAAAGAAATATTAGATTTTGTCATCATATCATGTTAACTACCACTGTTTCCTTCTACTCTCCTTTTAACAAGTGATATCTCACAAATATGAGGTGTACTATTTAATAACCCTCAAAGCTTGAAATCTGGTCTCCCAGCTTCAAGAAGATATATATTGCATGGAAGAAGAGATAGCACTGGTAAAAGTTCTAATACATACATATTTCAGAACAGCATTCCTTAAAATTTTATTGGGGTAGATTACCTGGGGTAAAAACAAAATTTTCAAATGAGAAAATGTGATATTGAATAAGAGATCTGGCAGCTTGCAGTCATGGTTATCAAGGTTCACAACCAAGAGTTTACATGGGAGTTGCCCTCATGACCACAGAGGGCTGATGATCACATGAGAGGAGATTTCAGTTTTGCATCACATGCAATCAAACACATTTTCAATAATTCCATCTGGACATGCGACATAAATGGTGCATATGTGAAAGAAAAAACTCTGTGTATTAGCTACAGAGGAACTACCATGGAGTTATTGTTACTTCATGCTGCTAATAATAATAATAATAATAAGTTTTCCTGTGATACAGAACTCCTTTCTAAATCTCCAGACTGACAAGACAGGAACTAAAACTGTGCTGGTTCCTGAACCTGACATTGAGTTGCAGGAGCTCTTAATTAAAATCTACATAAAATTTCAAACCCTAATAGATGCTAATCTGCAGTGCCCAAATCCTCAGAGCAGGTAAATTAGAAGAACTATACCCAACTTTAATTAAGTAACATTATCTCAAATACCAATCAAGGGAAGAGGAATATATTTTATGATTTGTTTTTTAAACATATTTGTTACTCTGTTAGTAGGCATTATCCCTCTCTCCAAATGCAACATTCTATGGGAATTATCCCTGAAGAATTATTCTTACTTGTCTCTCATGCAGTGAAAGAGAGAACAAACAACTTTAAAATTCTGCTATCAACCTGAATGTTGCTCTGACAAGACAACAATTATGTTCATCAGAAAACTATTTCTATACTTTTATAGTTTGAAATTTTAAAAAAAAAAAATCTGTCCATTACAATTGTATTTTTCAAAAAAAGCCCACACAGTTTGGAAAATGCTCTGATTGCTTGGATAACAATCAGGAATTAAATTATTGAACAGCAAAAGTTCTGTTTAATTAAAAATGTCATTTATTACTGAATCAGCTGTCAACACCAGAATGAGCAGAATGATTCAGTTTGAACTGGGGTCCTTAATTTATTAAGTCTTTCAAAATAAGAGAGAGAGAAACAATATAAACGAGAGAAGCAGTCTGAAACATGCAGGCCCTTGACTTTACTAAGATCCTATAAACATATTTTAAAAATAAAAGTTTGCAAGATCAGGATCCTAGTCCAAACCAGATTTAGCTCAAATAAAATATTGTTATTTGTTCCATAACCCACCTATAAAGTTTGCGGTACAGCTTAAAAAAAAAAAAAAAAAAAGCGTTCACTGCTCAATTTTTCTTCTCAGGCTGGACTTTAGGAAAATATCCTATGATATCTAGTATATTTTCCAAACTATTCATTTTAGAAAATAGGGAATATAAATAAAGGCTTGCAAAGAAACATTTGTACAATCTAAAATGCAATTTGATGTCCTTGATAATCCTCTGAGACACTGCAGCAATAGAAAAGTAAATTTACTATATTCTCTCTCTTAATAAATGTGATTCCATCAGTGTTAACACATAACTTCTGTCAGTTTAGTGTTCTATGTGCTAAATAAAAGAATTTACTGATAGGAAGTGACATCTGGAGATTACCTTGTCTAAATTCCTACACAGGAGGAGTCAGCCAAATCAGGTTGCTCAGGGCTCTCCAAAATCTCTATCTCCAAAAATTGAGATCTTCCTACCTTTTTCAATAATCAATGCATGACTTTGCCACAGTGAAAAAAGAAAATAAAGATCTTGATGTCTGTTCAGAACTTCCAGTGCTGTGCCTGCTGTCCCCTGTCTCCTCTGTGTCTCAGAGGGGTCTGGCCCTGCCATCCCCATGCACTGTGCAGAGCTGAGATCTCTCCTTGCAGCTTTCCCCACCCAAGGCTGAGTAAACCTTGTCCTTGAAGCTGCCCATGCTGTGCTAATGGTGTGCTACAGGTCTGTCCAGGAGCCTCCACAGGGCTCATTGCCAGCTCCACTGCAGGGAACCCCCAAAGCACACTGACTGCACACGCACCCAGGGATGGAAAACAAGACTTCCCTCAAGTAACCCACAGGAGTACTGGTACACTACTCATCATGTTTCAGTAATGTTTTGCTTCTAAATGAAATAAACCTACACTTGTAAATAAATACATACTCATTGGTTTGCACATTCACTGCCACACAAATACACATTTAACTTTCCAATTTGATGTGCAATCATAAAACAAGGTGCCAGAGTACAATAGTCTTATTTAATGATTGAGACTTTTTATGACATGAGTACTTATTACACAAAAGCATGTATCTTATCCAAAAATGGAATCAGGTAAATAAAAATTCCCTACAATTCTGTGAACTAAAATTTAGAACTTTTGTTTAGTAATCGCTGATTACTAAATTTTGACAATACTAAGCTTTGACAATTACTAAGCTTTGACAATAATCCATGTCCAAGGGAGTAAAAATATAAAGAAATAAATACACTAAGTATTTCTTTTTAAATTATGCCCTGGCAAATCTTAATATGAATGCCAGCATGAATCAAAAATCCCTACATAGTTAAGCTATACAGAAGTCAGCTAAGATTCCTCTGTGCCTTTCATGCATTAAAACAGTAAAAATCTATATAGACAATATAATGTTACAAATCCTGCAGAGAGTTTATCAAATTATTATCAAATATAGGGGTATTTCTAGCAGTTACTTGAAAGAAATAGAATTGTAATGAAACTGATGAAGGAGTATACAGGTTTTTGCAAATGATTATATTTGAATGCAGATCTGTTCAAATTAGATAATTGAAAATTATGGCATGACTCTGACAGCTCTCTGATCTCTTATAATACATATAATATATAATATATTATAATATTTCATTAAATAGATCCAATAGTTTCAATATTTTTCCTAGTTTGTTTCAATACCAGCTGTAGTTGGCTCAGACTACCATTCTTTCCAATGTGGTTGAAAAATTCTTTAAAGGTTTTTGCACTCAGAAATGCAAAATATTTGCATTAATAATTCATTGTGCTTGAATTTGTTACATAAATTCTTGTTCCATGAGCAGAATGACTGAAGCTTTATCAGTGCTAAATAAATTACATTTACAAGTAATAGAGAAAATTAGCTAGAATACATAAAATAAGATTTGACATAACTAAGACAAAATGCAAACTTTCCATTGCTAAAAAATAGAGTAGCCTTAACTGAGAGCTTTTAGTCACATGATAATAGCCAGCCATATGAATTGGTTTAAATTAGAGTCAAGCTAAATATTTTACTTTTCAAAATAATTAGGACAGCTATAGGAGACTTTTTATTCCCTATAGTGCAAATTCAGTTAGCCATGATAATTTAATGGACAGTCAGGCCACACAATCTTATTAGCAAGGCTCCCCTTCGGCATCTCCTGGAGTGAATTGTCATTCTCCACAGAAAAGCCACCATCCCAATTTGCATCTCACTTATAGCATTCTCTGGAAGGGACAAGCATATTTACCCTTCCAGCTTTATTTGTCATCAGTCATAACACATAATGTCCTATCCGTTTTGTTCACCAAAGATTTTTACAAGTTCAAGCTGTGCATCCATGCCATTTACTACTGGTAACTTCATGCTCCATATGCAAAGTCATTTTTCAGATTGTAAACAGTTTCACCTATTCCATTTTTGCCAGTAGCCAGAGATAAATAATATGGAAATGGCATTTATTGCACATTTGCATTATGCGTCCTTTTTAAACACAGGCTTCATTACTTCTATAATACCCAAGAGAGAGCTAGAAATGTCACTGGCCCCATAAGAGCCATGCCACTCTCCAAGGCAGCAGAGTGAAGGTGCACTGGTGGCAGTGGCAGCAAAAAGATAACAGAAGAATCTGAAACCTCTGCTAGCAAGCTGATGCAGACAAGTCCCCAGCAGGTCATCCCCAGCCTTCACTGACTACTTTGTCATCACTCTTCTCCTCACCTACATTAACTTTATGTGTAAGCACAGAGAAGTGTTTCCTTGTTAAAATCACACTTTTGTATTGCCACCCTTGACTATCTCTTCTTGACTCTTCTGAACTAAGAAAAACTGAATTTGGTACTCTGCTGTTGACATACTTATCTTAAGCCTCTTTGAATGGCAGTTTGGAGTATGGGGACAAATGGGGTCAGCAGGTATTTCGAGACCTGGCAGAGCTCTCTGTGGGAAGTGTGCCCTAGCTATGTGCATTATTGTGCAATTTAATGCAGTGATGCTCAGTGCACTGCTGTGAGCTGCTAAACTCTTCCCACCTCTTGTCTCAGAGGCTGCTCCACTTCAGGGAGATATGTAATCCTTGCACTAGTTTATAGCTCACACAGCAAAGTTTCACCAGATGGCAAGATCATCGCCAGGATGATGTGCACTTTTAGGACGTGGCACTCTTTGTTTGCAGTTATGTAAGTAATTCAAAATGGGTCTGCTTCCTCCTTCAGCTGTCCATGACAGAGCAAATGAAGCAGAGGTACTCTCACAAGCTGCAGACATCTTGGTTTAAATATCTCCTTCACCAGCAGTAACCTCTGCACTCCACTAGAAGTGTTATATTTCAGTCCAACTTACTGTCTAATGCAATTTTCTTATTTTCTGCTTTTGACTACTTGTATCCACTAGCAGCAGTTACAGAGAGAAATACTTGATCAGCCTAAAAAAATAATCATAAGAGGCCACATTCTACTACCATTAGTAATTGCATTTGCCCATTGAGGGTCAACAGTTAAACCATTTCTATCTTATAGCTGAAAGGGATGATGATTGCCTTTGAAAATCAAATTAAAATAACTAATAAATCCAGCATATTCTGTTCAGTGTCATCCTAGTTTATTGTTTCCTAGCTATAGTCTTCAGTTTAGTGCTGTTAAATAAAATTGTAGTTAAACAGAAGTGTTTTTCAGATCTTTTATTCCATGAATTTACAGCACAGAATAGACAATCATAAAATTCGGCTTCTACAGTTATGCTGACTAAAAGTAATTTACTCATTTGAAGCATATGAATGTAAAACTTCTGTCAAATAAAAAATCTAGGTTCAGGTTCAACAAGATTTAGTTTTGAAAATAAACACATTAAAGATAGATATATTTTTAGGAAAAGGGCTAGGATAGGGACCCAGATCAGCCAAAATAGATGTTTCTGACCAAGTACTCAACCTACCTGTGTCAAAAGTTTCCTAGAAAGATAAGGAGGATAATAGATTTTTACCCTTCCACTTGTGAGGCTTAACTCATAAAGAACTTTATCCAAAGCCATTAAAGCCAATAGAAATCTCTCATTGACTTTAATGAGCTTTTGTTCAGGTCTTTTACATGACAGCTGAAAGACTGCCATTGATTGCAAGCCCTAATTTTATAAAGCTCTTTCATATCCCCAGCTTGGAGGGAGTTGGAAATATATAAATGTATAAATAAGAGCCTTATAGGATAAAATTTGCCTATTTTCCTTTTTAAAATCAGGAGAGAGCTTCTCACTGCACGTGCACTTCCAGGAATACATCAGTTATTCCATGCACTTATTAACAACTGTTTCTTGGATACCCTCACATATTGGTTGGATAACCATCTCTGCACTGCTGGATGCCAGCTCTAAACATTTAATCTAAACAAAGTACAGATTATAATGACTTTTCCCATGATTCAGCAAGAATATTGGACACAGAAGATAAATTGTCACTTTGCTTTTATGCTGATATTATCCCAACTATACAAGCAAAGACAGCACCTGATCTGTCATGAAGTTAACCCTTTAAAATGTTTAAGAAATCTGAAGCAGCAGAGAACTCTAATACTTCATCAATTCTTTATAATATTCCCTGCATTTCTGATCTAAGAAAGCAGAAACATCACCAGGAACATTACTTTTATATTTCCTATGGTGTTGAACCCCATAGTAAAAAGGTCCATCAAATAGGAAAATTACCAAAACTGAAAACAAAAAGCAGAAACTTCAAAAAGTGGTATCTTAATTATATGAGGTATTCATTACCACATTTCTGTAGTCTGCCAAATAATGAATGCTAACCTAATATTATAAAAGCTTGATTTCACTCAGAATTTAGAAACAGCAACAGTCACAGAAATCTCTATCCTTGTCCAGGTAAGAAATTCCAGCAATATTCAATTTTTTACCCCTTAAATAATAGTAAAAACGTGCAAGTTCTCTAGACGTTTATTGGCTTCTATTCAAAACAGCAATTTTCACTCTTATGAATGGCTGACAGATTTCCAAACCTAAAACACATCAGTATTAAAGCAATAGTATTATGCATCCCCTGCCATTCAGTATTAGACAAAGCATTTTTACATATACAATAGCCATGAAAAAATTAATTTAGTCCCATATTAAGGAAAGGTAATTAATATTTATGTTTTGATCATATATAAAGTTAATAGCATTTCTGATTCGGCAGTAGCCATAGATACCCTGTTATTTTTGTAATATCAGTTAAGGTATTAATTTCATTCAAAGATGCATTTAAGCAGAAAGGAATAGTAAACCTTTACAAATCTTAGTTTAAACATTTTCATTTTATTTACACACTTCAGAAAAATGTGTCTATTCTTTGAAAATCCAATTTCAGTCCTGTAAAACCATGCAATAACAATGTATTATTTATTTTAAAAATTTTTATTAACTAAATAAACACAATTTAATCAGGCCAAGTTTTAGAGTTTAGAAATTCATATCACCCAAAGGTGCATCTAATTTAGAACTTGATTGGTATCAGGTTTTTTGCTTTATCAACCTAACCCATTAGGCCATATTGTCATTCTCCAAGAGAAAAAAAATACTCTAACATCTGCTCTCAATCTGTTTTTCCATCATTTTCTTTTATGCCCCATGTAACACATTAAGTTCATCTACAAAACATTTCTGAGTCTATCTGCACCATAAATGTCTTTCTACTATAGGATCACATGAAAATAGAAGAAATAGTAGCCTGCAACACAATCCACATGAACACCCCACTATTTCTACTGCATGGATCAAAGGAAACATCATTTTGAAAGTCAGAATTGAGGCACACATAATGTTTAATCTAATGTCTAAGTGAGAAAAAACTTCCATGTCCTACCATTTCTGTTTCTTACCACTGCTGCAGTCTTATGAGAGTTGCTTTTTTTTCAAAAAGTACATACTTTCTGAATGGCTTGAAAGAGTGATTTTAATATTTTAATTCACTTGTGCAAATAATCTCCAGAGTACAGAAGAGCAGTAGAAAATGTCCCAGTAACCTAAAATCTTACATGTGTAGGATGAAAAGAACCTGGAGTGCAGTGTGTCCTTCTAAATCTACTTTCCATTTTCTTCTACAGACAAGAAATTTCTATGTTTTATTATTCTGAAGCTATTTTCAAACCCTGAGATCTCTTCTGCCCCTTCTGCTTACATTCAGCAATTGTTGTTCTAACTTAATTTGAGAGGAAAATACCTATTTACAGCTGACTTGCCCATAATGTATTCATCAAAGCAATACAAAGGTCATTCTTCCCATAGAAAGATAAAGAATTCACTGTCAAAACCTGTCCTGCTAGCTCTCAAAAGTGCCATTGCTATAAGAAAAGTGACATACTATCTGATGTTAGCTAACAATTGATATTTAATGTGAGGTCAAAGCCTAATGAAGGGGATTTACTAATGTATATAAACATCAGTGAATTGAGCAAAAATCTGAGGGTATTTAGATTTACCCCAACATTCTATCTTGCATGAAAGCTGCATGGTGCCAACCTTGAGGATTTTACCTTGTATGAATTTCTGTGTGAGATGCTGTAAATCTGAAACCAATGTCCAACTGCTAAAGATTCTTTATGCTCTGAGCCTACATTGGCAATATATTTGTAAGTGAAAAGAAGATTAGTGGCTTTATGACTAAGATTTATGTTGAGAACAGAGTGACAGAGAAAAGCTTACTGAGGGAGGAAGGAGATACCTGCACAGGATAGACTGAATTAATTCTGCAGGAAAGAACCTCTAAAATGAAATGATAGAAATCTTAGAAGATAGTAGAAGGAAAATAATAATGAAAAACAGCAAGAAATTCAAGCATAAAACAAGTGAGACAAACTAAAAGAAGGTATCACTATTATATCCTCCAAATCAGAGAGTATTTTGTACTATTTCCTGCAAACAAATTATTTCAACTTAATAATTGGGCTAAACTTCAAGAAGCCAGACAAACTCATAAGGTCCTTCTTGCCATTAATTCAATTAGTCAGTGGGATGACTTCTGTATAAAATAGACATGAAATGCATAAGGATAGAAAAATCCAATCTTGACAACTTCCCTGTGACAAACTGTAGGTTTTTAAGTAACATTAGAGGAATATTCTTTCTTAAAAAGAGAGAAAAATCCAGCACATGGAATAGGGCTAAAAGAGTTTGTATTTCCACAGCAGGATACACAGTTTATGCAACTATTTTCTGCATACAAGATTAAGATAAAAGAAGAACAAGAATCTATACAAAGTGCAACAAAGGCAAAAACCAAACCAGAGTTCAGAGAAAGAATTGACTGTCCTCCTGATGAAAAGATGCACACTTTTACTCATCAAGAAACAGTTTTTTTACAGGTTACATTTTCTTTTCATTCAATATGCAAACAAAATTTAAATATTAACTTTGGGAAGAGTTTTGAAATATCTCTACTATTGTCCACTGACCAATTTACCAGTTAACACTTGTTAAGCATGGTTACATTTTCCCAATTCTTTATCCCAGCATTGGCACTAAAGCAAGACAAAGCTCCCAGGAGGGAATAATTCCAAATTATATCAGCTGGCAAAATGTCCTCAGGGTGCATCTGTCAGCTACAGGGAGCTGGCTCACCCTCTGGCTACAATTCCAGTATATCACTCCAATTTTAAAATTTCTACCACATCTGCTTCCCTTGGGAAATTGAATGAAGTCCTTATTCTTTTTAGAATAGCTAAGAAAAAGCTCAATATCCACTGACCAAGATATTTTATAAAGCATAATAATTCTCACAAAATAATAAAACTACAATGACAATCAATTCACACTCGTGTTCCACATATGCAAAGTTTTTCAGTTGCAAAGTGTGACACACAGAGAATCAACTTACAGGACCAAAAGCATTGCTGTCAAAGCTGTGTCCATGGTGATCCCCTTCCACCCAAATATGACCATGTGGAACTTTCACATACTTCTTTTTGTATCCAATGGTTCTAAGCAGAATTGGAAAAAAATGGTTAGTTAAAAAGATTTTTAAAACAAACAAACAACCCCCCAGAAATACAAAAACCCCCAAACCAAACAATGTTTTGTTAGGAAAATTCACATATTCCTGGGTTTGGAATTTGACCTTGCATACAAGTCAGCACCAGCTTAAAACTATCTGGACTGAAGTCCTTTGGACTTCAAGAGTGTTACTCATTTTTTATGAGCTGGTTGCACTATCAGGGCCTGTTTACTACATTGTTTTGTCAGAAATCACAACACAAGAAAGGGAGAAGAGACTCTTCAGTTAAATATAATTAACAGATTATTAACTCCACCTCTATAATCACAAAATTTTAAATCATCAGGTTTTATCTCAGGTAAATACCAGTGAACATTCATATGTTGCAGACACATAAAGATACTGTTTAAGACTGTTTTCCTTCATCAAAAATATACTGTTGTAGCTGAACTGGCCTCAGATTCAGAGCATAGATTTCTGCAATTATTCTGTCCTGAGGGTAGGAATCATCCAGCTGTAACAAGCTAAACAGGATAAACTTTAAAAAAACCTTTAAGAGGAGGCCAAGTGATGAAGAAAAATGACATTGATGCCATCCTCTACAGAAAATCATACTGCTGCAGCATGTCCCAGTATTACAAAATGACAAACTACAGATTAGTACTAAAGCTGAGGTGCAGAGTATGCAAAATTCCTGCATTTAGTTCCCAAGTAGCTGTCATTTTCATAATGCCAGTCTGCCTTCTACTGCACACTTCTGCCTCCTTTCAGATGGGACCTGTTATTCTGCAATCATTCATGCAGAGAAGTTGTTGTGCTTTAACCCCAGACAGCAATGGATGTCATTGTCATGCACCCTGAATTATTACCAGGATGAAGCATTTGCAGATGGGAGTATGAATAGTGATATCTGTTATTTAGTTTTGAATAAACAAGTCTGTCCATAGACAGAATCAGACTTTCGATCTAGCTTGCTGCCCCCAGCTGCTCATTGCTTTCCACTGTCTGGAAGATATGCCCTCAGAGCAGGAGGCAGAAGGAGCACACTCTAAAACTAAAAACAAAAAAATCAACTGGGGAGAGAAAATCCCAGGAGATTCAGCTGAACTGTCCAACAGCACTAATCAGGGATATTCACAAATTAAAACGAAAAAATTTTTTTGTGAAGGTTGGTTTTGGCTGGTGAGGAGGGTGAGTATGTGAAAATGACAAGCTAATCAATAACCTGGAGGCCATGGAATATTAGATGAATAAGGAATCCTCAAAAGTGCATTTTATTAACTTTGACTATATTAGTCAAATAAAAATAATAATTACTTTATTTGCAAGTCACAAAATCTGACTAATCCTTTTTCAAGCAGCTATTTTTTGGCAGCTAAAAGGATGAGCATTCCAGTACTATATTCAAATGGAATTCCACATGTACTTTCATTGAAAGCTGAAAAAATAATAGCCTATTTGCAGAAAAGAAAAAGACTGATCTTCCTTTTTTTCTAGAGCAGTTCCATATTGCACATTATTCAAGACTAAACTCCTCAACCATTCAAAACAAAAATGTAAAACTGTCCTAGCTGGTAAATATATGATTTTCTAAACACAAAGAATACGCTATAATAATTCAATTATTCTAAAAAAGCAATTTATTACTATGCAAATCTTCTTTTTTTATTTTTTTTAGAGATATGGCATGCAGTTTGGACAATAAAATTATTTATGGTTTGAGATTTCATAATACTTCATCTCATAGATAGTTTCTTTTATAAAGTATCATATATTTTACTAGTAAAATGTTTTAAAGTATAGGTTAAGCATTGTCCATTAGTTCTGCTGTTTAATTAGACAATTCTGAAAAAATTTTAATAGGTCTCTTCCATCAGTGATAAAGGCAAACAAGAGCTCAAAAAATATTTAATTTTCTCTCCCATTCAACCTCCTGAGTACTCAAGAGTATATTGTGATAAAGTTTTGTACCCTTACAGACTTCATGCATAAGATTGAATTTTACTCAGAGAGGTGAAAGGATTTGAAGGTTAATTCTGCTGGCATGATTACCTCATAAATGTCAGGAAAATAATATGGCAAAGGCCAGTTAGTGACTCAATTTCTTGAGTCAATCTCAATCTCTTATCCCTAAATAATCTCCTCCTTTATTATGATTGGGAAATCACTAAAAGGAAGGGGAGGGAAAGATTTGTAGTAACTACTCAGGAACAAAATTGGAGGAAAAGAAATGGTCTGCATGGACAGGTCTTGAAAAGGTTTTCAGAGACCCTGTGAAAATCCAAGGGTTTAACACAGGTGTATGGTGTGCTCTTTGAAGCCTAAGGCAAAAAGAAAAAGATTACAGAGTACAGTAATTATAATTGGTACTTTTTATTATTTCTAAAACATGATAAATAAATATTTATTTTCTGCTCTTGAAATAAGCATCATGAACCATAATATTTTCTATAATTGTGCAAAAATAAAGTCTCTTGTAGTGATTAAAGAGGAATTATGTACAAATTCTCATATTGAAAAAAGCAGATTATTGTACACAAGTAGGTTTTACTTAGAGGAAATAGAATTAAAATTTACAGTGTTAATAAACTTATTAAGGGAAAAGAGGAGAAAAAAGGGAAATGAAACAAAAGCAGCAGTTCTAATTGTCTACTTTTGAAGACAGAAGTGGTACTTAATGGATAAATCCCTTAAACTCAACCATTAAATGTAAAACCCTCTCCCATTTCATGTATGGTTTCATGTATGATTTTTCCCACATGTAGGCTCAACAGAAAAAAAAAAGATATATTGTAAAAAATAAATGCCTGCATACCTGTGAACAGAAGAGAAGCAAGAAAATCTATGTTCCTAAAACAATTCCTTCAAAATGTTACTGTAGTATTTGCATAGGGCAAATCTGGGGACTTTGTATCCTTTCTACCAATACTACTGCAAACAGTGTCCTGTAGAACACTCTGGAATTTGAAAACAAAGTTTTATTTGAGATTTTCACTGCATGCATTAATAACAAACTACAGCAAAGGCTCATGTTACAGTGAACTGGATCATCTGCTCCTTGATATTGGTTTTATTTTTTAAGATAATTTCATTGCTGAGTTACTCCACAATAGAGTAATAAAGAACTCCTGCAAATAAACCAGACTACAAGTCATGCTTGTTCACTATGGTAGGTTATTTTTAATTACTCTTGCAAAGACTATGTTGGTATTTTTAAAATAAAAACCCACAAACTTGCTTTTTTTTTCCTAAGAAGAGGACCCAAATTGATTAATAGTTAAAATTAGTCATTGGCCCTCTCTTCCATGAATCCTGCAGAGGTTTTAATCTCTGACCTAAATTGCAAGGAAGAGATCACACATGTGCTATATTGGCAATATGGCTCCTGATCTAAATGTACAAACTACCATTTATTCGTTTCACAAGTTCAACATTTTAGCTGGGTGTGCCAAAATAAACTCGTTGTCCATCTTTTTGTGCAATCCTACAAGACCAAATTACTAACACAAACATCATTTTTGAAAACTGTTGACTTCACCCTTTTTCTTAAGGATAGCCTTGCAGACTACTGCTATCAACTTTGGGGGTTTAGATCTACGTAAAAGAATATCAGTTTTAAGTGTAATGATCAACAGTTCTGTGAAAAATAAATACAATTAAAAGTAAAAAAATACTTTAGAATTCTTCTAGCACTCTTCAGCAATGTCTGTAAAACTGAAAATCCTCAAGGCAAATATCAATTTAAAGCACTATTTGCTCATTGGGAATTTTACATCAATTCCTTGTGAGAGATCTTGGCTACAAAGGAATTGCAGTCAATAATATAACATATTTTGAAAACAATGCAAACTTCTATTTTTCTGTCTTAGTTGAGTGTCTTTAGACTCATTTCTCTGACTGTAACTATGACCTCTGTTAGCTCTCACACATGACGTTTTAAATTAAATTTAGAAGATATCTGAATGAATTCTTAAAAGAAAAATTACTGTTAGTATTAATTAACTTAGTATTTGTTAATTTCCTATCTAGTTCATTAGCATGAGTTATAATTACTGAACAATCTCTTAAACATCATAAAGCCTCTACTAATAAAGTGCAGTCTTTCACTTTCTTGAATTTGCTGTCTTGTAATAAAAAAATAAGAAGTATCTAACACCTCTTATTCTTCCCATTTAAATTGTTTGCTTTAGCAATACTACAGGCAATGACATTAAATCACTCAGATTTTGTTATATAGAATCCAAACCTGTTAGAAACCATACTGGCGTGAGTGAAAAAAATAATTTCAGGTTATACTGAAATCTTTGACACATTAGTAATAATCACTTATGCTGCTGCTGCTCAAACTGTAGCTGAAGTCTCATTGGCTTAAGAACAGGGTCTACCAGAGTTGCAGTAATTTTCTTGTTCAGAACATAATGGAATCACATTTGTCTTTTTAGACATTTTTACAGAAGTTGGTCTGAAATTCTGATTTACTTTTTTCTTACATATGAGGTACATTTTGAACCTTTGCAAAGTTTTTTTCTTTTCTCCACAATTTAATAGCTAACAGATGTACTTATAGCTATCCTTGGCTGAGAAATAATTTCAATCTTGACAGTCAAAAATGAGCTCTATATGGTATTCTAACCACCTGCCCACAAGCAAGAAAAAATCTGCTTTTTTAGGATGCAGTAGCAGTGCCAAAGCAAGCAACTTGGCTCAGCTAAGCTGGATGAGGAACGACTGCCTTCAGCTTGATTTGACCTTGAGAAATCCAAAGGTCTCAGCAATCTGCATATCTCTGGGTGTCATCCCAAACAGACACTGTAGATAATGCCCTGTTGCAGAGGAGATAAAACAAAAATACAAACTCTCTTGTAAAATAGGTAGTTTCTATCATACTTACGAAGAACTTTCTCCAAGCAACGTGAATTTCTGTACATGTTTATTTTATGTGGCCAGGTTTTGGTAGCATGATGTGTACAGGGGTGGTTCTGTGAGAAGCTGTCACAAGCTTCCCCCATGTCCAAAAAGGCCAATGCTGGCCAGCTCCAAGATGGACCAGCTGCTGGCCATGGCCAAGTGGGATAACAGAGCAAAGAAGGGGGGAAAGTTGCTGCACAATGGTAATTTCACCATGAGAGTGATAATACATGCTAGCTCTGCACACACCAGGGTCAGTGAAGAAGAAGGAGGAGATGCTCCAGGTATTAGTGGAGAAATTCCTTTCCAGATCCTAGTGCAGACCCTGGTGAGTCAGGCTGTCCCTCTGGAGGTCCAGGGTGGAGCAGAGATCCACCTGCAGCCCATGAAGGACCCCACACTGGGTCAAGCAGATGCTTGAAGAAGGCTTCCCCAAAGGAAACCCACTCTGGAGCAGGTTCCTGGCAGGACCTGTGGCCCCATGGAGAGAGGAGTCCATGCTGGAGTAGGTTTTCCTGCAGGAATTGTTGCCCTGCAGAGGACCCACACTAGAGCAGTCTGCTCCTGAAGGACTGCACTGAATGCAAGGGACCCATGCTCATGTTCATGAGTTCATGAAGAACTGCAAAGTGGGAGAAGGAGTAAGGTTGGAAAGGTTGATGGTGGAGACTGCCCCATCAGAAAAGCACCAAGATCAAGCAGAAGAGAGAGGGACTCCTCTCTCTGAGGGGGAAGAGCAGCAGAGATGTGATGAAATGATCACAACACCCATTCCATGTTCCCCTGCACCACTGCAAGAGAAGAGGCAGAAAAATTTGAAAGCAGAGTTAAGGAAGAAGGGAATGGTGGATGAAGGTGTTTTAAAGATTTGGATTTATTTCTCGTTATCCTACCCTGATTTGCTTGGTAATAAAGTACACTAATTTCCCCAAGCTGAGTACATTTTGCCCAAGATGGTAGATGGTGAGTGATCACTGCTTGCCCTTATCCACACCCACAGGACTTTTGTTCTACTTTTTCTCTCATGTCCAGCTAAGGAGAAGAGGTTAAGCAGCTTTGGTGGGCACCTGTCATTCAGACAGGGTCAACACACCATAATGTGGAATTTTTTGCACATACCTCCATTTTAATCAAATTCACAGAATGAACAAATGCCAAGATATTCCATTTCAAGTAACGCCCAGATCCCAAAACATGAAACTTACTGAAATATAACATGTAAGTTTTATTAGTATCACTGCAGGGAATCTTACACATGACACTAAACACCTTCCAGCTCCTAAGAAATCTCCTTTTTCACTTCCAACACACACATACAGCCATCTGTGCCTTTCTACTTTAACTCTTCCCTTACACATACATAAATACATAAAGGCAGGGTTATATATATGAAGCAACTAAATATTTTTTTTTTGAAGGCCAGCTACAGACTATGCAAGTAAATAGGTTAGGTAATATTCTCCAGTTGTGTGCAGCTATTAACTTTTGCCTCAGAGCTGAAATCTGTTTTCCATATAAGCTGTAGATCCACCAGTTATTGAGAGGCCTGACAATAAAAAATGCATCCAAACTCAGAACCTGGGAAGTGCTGGAGGATTCCTAATGCTTCAGGTATTGTTTCATAAGCATTGCCAGACCTGCTGCATTGAGAAGGGAATCCCCAAAGGAAGACACATGTAAACAACAGAGATAACAGAATCTGAAACAAAAGACTCCCAATCAGTGATATCTGGAATAACCATTATGGAGGCAGTGATTCCCTCTGCCTATAATTGGGCAAATTTTTCATGATATAAACTCTGTATTACTGTTGCCATTAAATATTTTGAAGTCTCAGGAAAAATGAATACTAATTTACTGGTTTCCTCATTTGGAACAGAATTATGATTACAGAAACACCCCCTTTTCAATAAATAAGCAAAGCAGTTAAAGCAAGCTGAATTACAAATGCCATCTCTTTTTTCCAAGCTAAAGCATTCCTACTAAAGTGCACCAGCACAGGTTCCTATAACTAAAAAGTGCTACAAATACATAGAAATCTGACGTGGAAAGTACAGGAGATGTTTGCAGCTCTGCTTCATTAATTAGATAATTTCTCACAAAGCATGTCATTCTCAAAAAACATAGTGATTTACCCATTACTTGCTTCACCAGCATCATCATAATGCAGTTAATAACTTTTAAAACACAAGCTATTCAGGAAAATTACTGGATTTGTGCATATATATCTAAAATGATAATATGATTGAAAGGACAAAGAATAAGACAGCTCATTTACTAGAGAGATTAGACTCATTTCAAGCCTGACTTTCCCTTGTTAACATCCCATTTTGTATGAGAGAGGACACTGTAACAAGAGACTAGAAATAATTATAAGAGTGAAAAAATGTGAGATTCACAAAATTTATGGCATCATTGCTATGAGTAGAAGTTTCTTTGATAGATCAATTTATCAGAAAAGAATGCTAATCATACTTCTGAATCCAGATATATATGACCAAAACATATCAAAGACTTAGAAGGAGCAATTAACGTCTCTTAATATCACATCATTTCCCAGATAACTGACCAAGTTTATGTTGAAGGCATATGTCAATTGTTTCTTTCTTCTTTTCTTTCCTGAATTTTCAAAATATACTCAAAATAATCTTAAGTTTCTTAATGAGGAAGCAGCTGTGGAGCTGTATGATCAATATATATGATAAAATAAATGCTTTATCTCACTGCTCTTTACCTTCATATATCTCTTTCTGGAGATTTTAATGATTTCCACCATTCACTAAGAATGTTTCCCAAAGCTACAATTTAATTCTATCTTGGATTATAATGATTTGACTCGATAGCATTTCTAGAATTTATTTTATTTTCCTGTGCTTTAAAGATATAGTGTATATCTAGGGCCTAGGTTTTACCCCTCTTGATAATTTTTCCAATATGCAGGTATTTATATCAAAAAGGTCTGTTATGCTGGTGCTGGCAAGCACTCCATAAGTTGATTCAAAAAAGCTGCTGCTGACAGATCTTTTCTTGGTCTTGTGAACTGCAGAGTTCTTCAGGCAGCACTTACCAGAAATGCCAGGGGATCTTGATTTCAAGGAAATAATTTCTCCTTGGATAAAATTTCATTCATTTGCAGGTACATTTTATGATTCCCATTTCCAGCCTCACACTTTTTCTGTAATTTTTTAAAATTCATACTACCTTCCTTCAGAAACTGCAAAAGGCCACTGCAGATCCCATCCATGTAACACTCAGCAGCACAGGAATTTCCCTCTGCTCCTGAGAGTTTTGCTTACCTAGTCGGGAGGCATGAAGCATTTAATATTGCTTGTCCCAAAAATGCAGAACTAATCTTGCTCCAACTGCTAAGAACAACTACCAGTAGCTTCCCTCACAGAGCCTACTTTATCACTTTCTCCCACAACACCTGTGAATAGTTTTGTTCTTGGGGGCTTTCTTTTCCTTGTGTGTGTTTCATCTGTTCTAGCACTAGCAGAATTCTTATTTTAAGATGCTTTCCACAGGAGATCTCCTCAACCCATTCAGGAAAATACAGTTTTGGTGAATTTTTTTTGTTGAAAATATGGATGACTTCTGGAAACTTGTTTTTTAAATAATAGAGATATGTCCAGAATCTGGGTTGGGTTCGGGCTGTTTTGTTTGTTGCTTTTTGAGAGGGAGGGTTGTTTGGTTGGTTTTGGGCTTTGTTTTGTTTTCTTTGGGCTTTTTTTCCAGATTAATTAAACCTAAAGCAAAGTACTGCAAAGGTGGTACTGTGGAAAATCTGTTCAATCCTTTCATGGTCCATATATTACTTACATTATTACCTCTAACTATATTGAGAGTATAATTATTTAAAATGAGTACTAGAAAATTCAATACTTAAAATAAATATGTATTTTTCAATTTATTCAACAGTGGATACTATCTAAAGATGACTGCATATACTAGATGTATGTGAATAGAAATTGCTACCCACTTTTACACAAATCTGTCACTCCCATTTGGAATACTGAAACAACTTCATTCTTTGCTCACCATATCCTCTTAGTAAGAAGAACTATAGTTTTTTTCAGGATAAAATTTGCAACAAATACAAAACAGTAATTTTGTGTTGAAAAACAGAGCAATCTTAATTGTTTGCAAAACTTGCATTTATATCTTTAACCAGATTATTGATTCAGGAGAAAGAAAACATACAATATCCCATTTTTCTCTACAAATCTTTCACTTGTGAATCTGTCTGATTCCAACTCTCAACACTGTGCCCTTTCAAGTTAAGATTATGAAAATTATTCACTTTGGTTCTTTTGATAAAAGTCCCATTAACCACATACGTGTATAATTTCATTACCTTCTCACATTTCTCTACTAGATTATATTGATAATTAACATGACAGGTTTTTGCTAATATCATTAGCAGATATTAACAGTATCATATTATATCATATACTAGATGGGAATCATTTGTTAGATTCATTATCATTAGCTACATCATTTTACCAAGATAAAAAACTTACTAGCTATTCTAGGTAATCTAAGTGAGTTTCCAAACCCTGACATCATTGTCAAATTGGAAGCTACACCTGTATTAATACACATTAATACACATACAGACCAAAGAGGTATTGCTAAAAAAAAATATTAATTCCTGCACCATACACCCTCTTTTTATGAATTTTGAATTAACTGAGAACATTTTAGTTTTAGGCACATTTTAAGAAGTCAAAGTCAATGGTTTTGAAGTGAATTTCAAAAGTACTACTAAGTTTTACTAAGATGAAAATTTCACCTGATATATAATGGTTTCTTTTTTCTCTCTTTTTGCAATATATGTAGGAATGCTCATCTCAGAAATGCCTTTGCCAGCCAGAGAAAAGAGATGACCAATCTTTTTTCTAGATTTTAAGTTGTGGATTTCAAATTTTGACTCAGCAGCAAAACTCCAGCCTGCAGAATCTGCAATTACTAAGCACAGCTCTCTATAAAATTCTTCCTCTTTGAACTCACCCAAATCCTCTCCCTTAGCAGTTCTCCTGCCATTATTTTGTGACAGAAACTATGAAGGGAGAGGCTGCAGGCTGACCTCTGGTTACCTGTTCTGTGTATTCACTCAGAGTGGAGGCTGCTGGCCAGCCCAGTTTTCCAACAAACAGGCTCTGTGAGAGGAGGAAGAAGAGGTGTAGAGCAGCAGAGGAGAAAAATAGAAGGTTTTAAAATTCCTTGTATCCCAGAGGGAAAAATCACAGCATCTACCACCTTGGACAACCCTGTTGGCCTGCTCCTCTGCTAAGGAAATTCTGTGATGAATATTGCTCTTATTATAAAAGGTGGTGATAGGGGTGGTCACAGCAGCATTGCCTGCTCATCACTGTTACAGTTCACTGGGCTAAATTCTTGTAGGCTGTGACTGCTGGAAGAGCCTGGCAGTGCCTCTGCCCAAGCCCAACAGTAAGAAATAATTCCCCAGCCACACACTTCCCACCAAGGAGATAATTGCTATATTTTCTTTATTGCTTAGGACTAAGCCAAGGTATTAAAATTTTCTAATCTGCTTTAGGCAGCATATGCAAAATGAGGAACCCTTAGTGTAATAAGTGTTTTCAAGATGCTTTTGTTTAGTTTGGTTGTTTTGTTTTTTTCTTAAATTTATGGAAGGGGGAGAGTTGTTATTCTTTGTACAATGGAAGCCTGAAACTTCACATCTCCTAATTATGTTTGTTGGGGAATAATATTTACAAAAGCCTTTTATTGCTTTTCCTTTAGAAGTGGAATTCTTTTTTAAAAGAACACTACTATCAAAAAGATAATTGAGATGCTTACAAGTAATAAAAATATTAAACCCATACGGAAAAATGAATCATTATTTCACAATACAAGTTATGATTATGAGTTTTAAAACTCAAAAATATCTCAATGCGATAAAAATATTAAAAAGTAATAGGTTTCATATGTCTTTTGTTAAAAGATCTGAGCATATAAATATATATATATATATATATATATAGACTGCAGATACCTAGTTTTGAACTGGTGGTGGTCTTTCAGACTGAACTTTCAAATTATAGAAATAAACAATTGCAATTTGAAGTAAGCACCATGAAAAAATATTTTTGTGTTATTAGATGCATATCTAAACAGAGATGCTGTATTTCCTTAGTGTGTAAGATAATGTTATGGAATATGCAAAAATCACAACTCATCATTAATCTTTTATGAAGATTATAAGGAATACCTTATTTCTGTGTCTGAGCAGCAGTCCATATAGGCCAATAGTCTGTTAGCAGACAACTGGAAAAGCAGACAGTGCCCAGGTAAAGCACATTAGCTTTATTACTCTCCATGAACAGAGTGATTTAATCTATGTTTAATTGTACATCATTGTCTAGTTTTAGTATCTGCTTACTGATCTGTTATCCATGAATTTGTCTAAACAATTTTTATATTTGCTTATACTGTCTGCCTTCAAAGCACCCTGGGGCAATAAATTCCAGAAGTTGACTATCTGCTGCACAAAGACTTTCTTCTGTCTTTTGTAGACCAACCTCCCACACAAAATGCCTCTGTGTCTGTATTAAGGGATTTGATGAATAGTTCAGCTGGTCCATCAGCATTGTTTTTGTTGATTTTAATCTCTTTCTATGTCCATCTTTAAATACATGTCTCGAGAAGCAAGAACTGACTGCATCATTTAGGGGAATTATACTCCAAAGCTGTTAAGGCAGCTCTATATTTTGAATATTTTCTTAGCTTTTCAGCTTTGAAATTACAATTTAGATCGGAGGAAATCTAATAAACAGAAACCCTTAATTTAGAAAAAGTTTAATACTTTTAAGAGCAGCCTATTTTTTGCCACGAGTTCATGTATAATTTTTTTCTGGAAGAGCTCAGTAACATGAAGTCCAGGGAAATAGTAAAGTACTTCGTGGAGCATGAAAAGATTTAGATAGATGATTTTTGCTCATAGGAGTAGATGTTAATACCAGTTTTCTTTTTTTCTTAAACCAATGAAATTTCATATTGTTTTGTTAAAAGGAAAAGCCTGCAAAACAGTAACATTTGCAAATAAAAGATCATCAAAAAGATAATCTGAATTACTTGCAAAAGAAAAGGGCACTGCCCTCATTAATACTTGTACTGCATTCAATAATCTTCACAGCACTGAGTCAATTGATATTTCATTAAATTGCTGTATTTCTCATATTCTCCTTCTCAAGTATGTTTTCCCATTTAATGTTACTGGACCAAAAAAATGTTCATTCAACAGTAATTCTTGAAAAACCCCTCTGAATTATTCTTTGATCACTTTAAATACCAACAGAGAATCTAATTCTGTGTCTGGCCATAACAATAACTTCCTTGACAATCCCCTGTGTTAGCAGGAAGGATGCTGAACAGTCTACTGAGTCTTGTAGTGTTAAGAAACTCTTGTGAAGAAGGGAATTTTTGTATTTCTTCTTTTAAGACACAAAGTGCTACAAAGGAAGTATTTCTGACTTTGCTTTACAATCTTGCATCATAAGACCAGGAAAAAATAGATATTTTTCTATAGCAACAGAAAATCCCAGTATGCTGGTATTTCTGGAGAGAAAAGTGTTATCAGCATGACCAGATGGTTCTAAATAAGTTAGAGGACAATGATAGGAAGCCTCCTAGTCAAAATAGTCTGAGACAGACACAACTCTAAATTCTTATTTATAAACTAAAGAAAAAAAGAAAAAGATCAATATAAGTCAAAACTATTTTTACTAATGATGGCCAGAAGAGATTTATAATTTAGGATCAAAACACAACAAATTATATGTTGTTAAATGCATTTTGAAATAATGAATATCAGGCTCTACCTGTTTTAGCAAAATGTAAGGCTAAGTAATTCAGGCAAAAAGCTGAATCTGAGGTGTGAGAAAGAGGAAAAATGATCAACATGAAATGTATCACTACTTGAATATTACTCTGAAAATTTTCATTGCCTTTTCTCAGTATAAATTTTAAAGTTGAAATTTTACATGTATCATGAAAAGCAAAAAGATCAAGAATAAGACTTCATTCTAATATCTTGTAGAATTAAACTATTTAAAGATTACAAATTTCAGTTTCAGATTATTAAATCAGTTTTCATAGGCTGGTGATTCAAACCAGCAGAAATTGTTTGCATGTTTCCACAGGACTTTGCAAAGTTGTCCTAACCAAAATGAGGCTCCTCAAATGCTTGTCATTTTGTGCTCAAAACAGCATAATATGGCCATAATACAAACTTCTGCATAGAAGACCTTACTATCCATATAGAAAAGTCAGTAAAAGGTAGGGAAGATTTAGCATGACTATTTAATATAATAATTTGTAATGATGATTAATAGGTTTGTGCAAAGCTATTTAATAAAACTCAGATTTCCTAAGTGACAGACCAGACCCTATCTTCCTTAGTATGGCTTTATTTGTAAGGATTGGTTTTAACTGCAATTATTCTATTGATTTTTTTTTCCCCAACAACTGCTGTTACTATAATACATTAGGAGAAAATAATTTGTGTAAATTATTCTAACAACTTAGGTGTACAAGACCCAGTCCCATCTCCTCACATTTGTTCTTCAATACCAGAAAAAAAGAACAGTTTTGTCTGAACCAGGGGCAATGGACCACAAAGACAAAAGCAGAAATACTGATATTAACATGTTTCCACCAGCTTCTTCTTTCAAGTTCATAGATGAGTGGATTTGCAAGGAGTTTTCCCCCACAGGCAAGAAGGTACATCACAAGAGAAAAGGAGTTAGGATTGAAATACCATGGTTGTGTCAAGTCAGTCATAACTACCAGCAGCAAGAACTTCTATCTCAGGTGCTGGACCTTGCTCACCTCTTCAGTGGCCAGACAGAGATGCATCACAGCCACTGGGAATGTGTCTGTGGGAAGGATAAAGCACTGGCACACAGCAGGGAAGCAATCAAAGGTTTGCATATTTCACTGGAGTGTAGCTCCATGCTTTAAAACACACATACTTCCCAACTGTGCAAGGGGAGCCAAGGCAGCCAACTTTCCCTGCCTTTCTTTCAGATGAGTGGCTCCAGCACAATTCCCCATCAGTCATAATCTGTCACTTCTGCTGAGCATTGAGATTGTAATTAATTCCTCATGCCCAGCTATGCAAGGAAGCAGCACTGTAGAATCCTCAGCAAGTCATTCTCTCTGTCACAGCAGAGAATCTGTACAACAGAAAGAGGAATAATCTGACAGACACGTGACAGCTCAAAATACCCTTCAAACACTTGATTCAAAGCAAAAAATGAACAGATAAATTTCTTTAGAGGATGCCTTTAGAGCTTTATTAGATTTCACCAGGCCTTGAGAGATAGCAAGGAGGGAAATGTTGCATAGGAAAACTAGAGTCATTGCCAGGCAATTCCCAGCTCTTCCTAGCCAATGAATTAGTTAATATCTAGTTTAGAAGAGGGACAATCATACATTATGTCCTATTGGCAAAACTCCTAAGACATAAAAGCACAATATGTGCTTTTGTACAGTGCATAACCAGTTCTTTTTTCAGCTTCTGAGCTCATGAGCTACAATCAGTACCTCAGTATAGAAAATCAGTAGAAAGCAATAACCAGCAAAACAGCTGGTATATCATAAATAATCCTGATATCTAAAAATCTACCTGCTATATTGCTGTGGAAATACTACAGCACTGAGACAAAGTACTAGCAACATCAAAACTATCTACCAGTAGAGACACTGAAGAGGAAGTAGGAAGCAGGATTTCTAACCCAGTCTTTCACACTGTCAGTGCCAAGCTACTTCCCAGTTATACAAACAACAGCTTAAAAACAGCTATGAGGAAACCTGAAAATAAAAAGGACTAGATTCAAACCAGCAACGTCTATTTCAGACCTTTGCAGCTTTAGTTTTTTTCTTTTTTTGTTGTTCTTTTTCTTATTAATTCCTACAGACCCTTATACTGCCTTATAAACACTTTCCCTCTTCCTTTATGCATCCTCAAGGTAAAGGCTGACATATGTTAGACCTGTTCCACAACTTTTTCTCAACTACCCTAAGAAAAAGCAACAGCCCAAAGAACCCAAGCAACAATGGACAGATGCACCTAGTAAGGGCTGATTGCTCTGTCCAATAAATTCTTAGTGTCCTTTCCAACTGAACACACCACAAAGCCTTGAGCACTGTTTCACTGTGATACAGCCCTTCTGTAGAGCTGGACTCATAAGCTCATCAGGGATGTGGTGGAGTCACTGTCCCTTCAGGTGCTTAAAGGAAAATTGGAAGTGGCACTTCATGCCATGGTTTAGTTGATAAGGTGGTGTAAGGTCATAGGTTGGAATTTATGATCTCAAATATCTTTCCAATTTGTTAAAATCAGTGTTAGAATTAAAAATTTCCAGTAGTTAATTCTGTGATTCTGTGATCTCTACTCTCTTCATAGGATCTCATTTACTCACAACAGCCAAAAAGATTTCTCCATACCTCTGAGATGCAGCCACTTCATAAACTTTCACAGCTCTGTGAAAAGCACATTAAAGCATATCCTTTATCTGCAAATTCCTCTGTCAACACAGCTCTCTGCTGTGGGCCATACCTGCTTCTCAAGAATGACAACCTTTCTGATAAAAAGTATAGTGTCTCTGAGAGCACATTAGTACAAGCACCAACCCAGTAAAAGGAAGGTGATAAGGCACTAAATTGGTGAAAGCATCAGATTTCTAAGGCTGAAGATATTGGGAAATTAATAGGTTTTTTCCATGCAGGAAAGTACAACTCCAGACTTGCTTGATAGTCCTGTGGTTAGAGATAATTAGGAAACAATATGTAAGTGTGAATGATTCAGATACCATAAATACACTTCAAGTGCAAAGACATGGATAGCAACTTTTGAACACACTGAAAAAAATCATGAAAATGCTATTAAAAGTCTAGAATGGGTAATTTACATAAGCATAAGCTACCAGTAAAGGAACATTTCCTGCATCCATAACATTAGCATTAGCATTTATTACCACTACTATAACACACAAAAAAGAATGTACAAAAGCTAAGGAAGATAGCAGGAAAGAAAACAAAATACTTTGGAGTGAAATCTAGCTCCAGCTTAATTGTAAGAGACAGGATTTTTATAGATGGGTCAATAATAAGAATGGACAAGTACATAATGTTTTGATGTACAGACCATTTGTATTCAGTTGATATGTAGCTGACACAAGAGGTACAATTCCTAGTTTTATGTGGATTTCCATGACACCAACTTTTCTTAATATAATGAATCACTGAATCTCATATTTCAATTTAAAGCATTTGTGACAATTATGAAACTCAGTTCTCAGTCTGAGAGTTTGACTGTTTGTTTGGAAAATGGATCACATGATAGACTTCAGTCCCTATTCAGAAAATATAACATATGGAATAAAGACTATACATTACTTTATCTTTGCAAAAAATGTGGAATTTATAGAGAAGGAAAATAATTTGTTTCATAACAACCAGGAAGCATTTGGAAACTATTTACCCCACTCCTTATAAGACAGCAAGCTATTTTCTGATGTACTGCTTTTGCAGGTAGGAGTCCCAACAGGTGGATTCCTGTGAACCATGGTTTTATTACACCTGTTGCTTTATGAAGAAATTTGGAATTCAACAATATTGAATTCAGAGAGAAGTTTTTCTCACTTATCAAATGTCTAGAAAATGGCAGTGTTTTCTACACATTTTTGGAAGTCCAGAAAAGGCTTCTTCAGGACTTGGTTAGACCTACTAACCTGCTAGAAGCAGGCATAGCAGAGATAAAAAAGAATTTCTCATTAGCCCTTTTGTGTTTTCTGCATAGAAAATACTTCACCATCCATCAGACAAATATTTGACTAGTCTTACTATTAATAGCTTATACATCTTAGTGAGAAAACCCCAAGAAAAGCATGAATTTCATATATCAGTACCTCTTGTATCAGTTTTACATTTTTATGCTTGCTTGATGCATGTTATTAATCAAAGGAGAGGAACGACAGGAAAAGATAAAAAGGTGAACTGAATGCCAAGAATATAAACAGGACACTTGTTCAAGTAGATATTATATTTTTTTAGTACTGTCAATACATGCTCAGCAATGCACAAATGTGATGATAATATCTTTACCTCAAAGGGCTTGAATCTTGCACAATAATATACCTTTCTTGAAAAGCTAGATAGCTCAGAATAGAGAACTTTCTCATTTAAAAATCATATAATGGAACAGACTTTAAAGATCATCTAGTTCCAATCTCCCTGTCATGGGGCCACTGGTTCAAATTTATCCTGAGGTTCAAAATTTATATTACCTATAATTTAAGTCACCTATAAATCAGAAAATATTTTTGGGTATTTGTTTTCTCCCCAAAAAAGCTACCACCTTGGTATATACTCAATCAAATGTCTTATCAGCTACCAAAATCTGAACAAGCACAAAGTCTAAAACATTGTTCAGAATATTGTCTTATCTTCAGGGCATGGTCATGCAATATGGGATATAAAAATTAAACTAGATAGCAATTACTCAGTCTGTTGAAAAAACACGTAAGGATTTAAATACACCAACATAAAGCAACTCAATTTTATAGACCATATAGCTCCTTCTTCTCACACATTGCATATCAAATACTTTTTTATTATGCTACATGCTGTTGTAGAAATTACACCTTCTTAGAAGTGTGCAACGTGGCACAGTTGTTGTTGCTTTGGTAACAATCAAATTTTGTGAGTTTTGCACACATGTTCTCAGATATAATGCTGCTTTCATGTACTGTTAGTAATAAACTTTCTCTTTTCTCAACAGTCTTCAATGGACTACTTTCCTACAAGAGGCAGACTGCCCTGGCAGTTGAATTTCTGCCCTTTCTAAAGTAAATGGGATTCTACTGTCTGCTTCAGTAGGGGGGTATCATTTCATTCCAGACCTCTGGTCCAAATACATTTGCTTAGGAGTATGCCCTGAAAATCTTATTCTGGTTTCAATTACACAGAACAGAAAAGGGGGGGGAGAGAGAGAGAAATAGAAAAAGCATGAAAGCAAGAAAGCAAGAAAAAGTCACAATGCGAGAAATCAAGAAACCAAGCAAGGCTTCTGTTCCATGTCAGATGTATATGCTTTATATGATTTCTTTGGCAATTTTCTCATCATTCAGCTTAACAGTATAAATCCAAATGTAATATAATCAGAACAGTTCCTATGTCTCAAGAACTAAGTGGTGTGGTTTCTGTCAATGACCTCTTGTCTGTTCTTTTTAAAAATGAAGCCAGACATTTATTACAGCTCTAAACATAAGTTCAGATATGCTGTGATAGGTGGGCATATCTAGAGGAAATAGTGTCCAAAGAGGGAGCATTTATGGCAATATTTTGACATCAAAATTCATGGGCCTGTCTGCTTTACTTTGCACTTTACCCACTCTGACATGGCATTTCTCTACTTGAATGTTTCAAGGGGCTTAGTCATCTTCCAATTGCCTGTTAGAGCTGCACAAATGGAGGAGCACTCCAGCTTCCTGAAGGCCCACTCAGCTCTGAGAGAACTTATCCACCCCTACAAATGTGTGTGTGTGTGTGTGTGTGTGTGTGTGTGTGTGTGTACCTCTATACCTGCATGCACAGGAACCATGTATTCCTTGGCTACCCCAGGTCCCAGCTAACAGAAAGTTCCCTACATAGTAAGTAATGAGAGATGTTTCAGATTGTGGTATGCTTTTTTAAAAAACAGTGATTTTACCACGAATTAATAAGAACATTTATTTTGTAAACTCCTGTGAGTGACTCTTGGAAAACTGAACTCTGCTCACTTCACAGTCAGCAGAAGCTACAGATATTAATCATCTCTGAAAGCTGAAGACTATGTCAATCTTCAAATGTCAGGCTTCTTTTTCATTTATTTGGTATTTATGTATCTTTTAAGTGGAGGAAGATGAGTGATGGGGTCAAAGAAACAGATAAATGAGAATAATAAAACTCCTACTCTCTCAGACTTATCTGACATTCATAAGAAATACTATTTCAGTAAATACCCTACTAGAAGACCAGTGTGTCTGCAAAACACATAGTAAAACACCTCAGTTTACCTTAGGTGGTGAACTGCTTAGTTAAATCTTCAACCAAAAATCGAGTAGCATCTTGCAAAATAAATATATTTTTATGTTTTTGGAATGATGAGAGAAATTTATACAGTGCAGAAATAAAAATAAAGTAGTTTCAAAGAAATAACTTTATATATGAAATTGATTTTATTCTTCCATAATGTTTATAATGCATAAAGTCTTAAAAAAAACAAAACATAGGTTAGAAATACTGAAATGCTAAAAATGAACCTGGCTGTACAATCTATAATGAAAGCCAACTCTTTTTAAACTTTGTTGCTCCTGACAATAAAAATCTCTCCAGCTTCAAATATCCACTCCTTTTATACATAACTCACTACCATTAAAGCTGCTTGAAGAGAGCAGGGAAACATGTCAATGGTTCAAAAAGCTGACAAGACTTCATTATTTAACATATGTCATACTGGTATTTTAAAATCTCAATGTCTGTGGTCACACAGCTTTTAGCACAGTCCCAGGTGAATCTTATGCCAGATCTCATTGCTTTTCTTCTCCGGACAAACCCAGATCATTTTTAAACTAAAAATCTTTAGAATTTTCTTTTAAAGGTTAAGTATTTTACGGTAATGCAATATTTTTTCTTTTGTCTGAACTCACATAAACTGACTTATGGTACTTCTTGAGTCACTTCAGCCATCCAGTCCATTTGTCCACTCTGTGGACTCTAAATCCCTGTCTAAGATAATCTGGTCTTCCCTTGCCTTAATTGAAAGGGCTCTACAACAGGAAGATCTGAGCTCCTAAACCAGCATTAGTACAGCTTTTAATAAAAATACATTTTTGCATAATTTGTGTTTGAATTAGAAAGTCAACATTTAATTGTGTAATATCCAACCCTCTGCATGTTTTCAGACTACTATTTTCTGCAGTTTGCTATAAGAAAGTGCACCAGTGATATCTGTCTGCATTCAAGATTTTTCAAAATAATGACCTCCTCAGAATTTATATTTAGTCTTGGAAATTGGTAGATGAGTGGTGAAGTCTGGCTGCAGATGTGTGTCTCTGCTGATACAATTTAATCTATTACAGCCCAACTTATCTTGTCACATTGCACCTATTTTCAGCACATGCCTGACTCTTCCTCAAACATTATCACATTTCATATTTTGGTTACAACTGACTAAATTAATTGATTTATTTTCATCACACCATGGTGCTTGACATGCACTTAATTTAATCAAAATCTCTAATCAATATTTTGTTAAAATTTTTTCAGCATTTTGTCAGTGTTATTTTCTTCATTTTGTTCATTGTATTAATAGCAGCATCAACTGCTAACCAGTATATCAAACACCAACAGAAACTTTTTCCATTGCTGTATGCTTGATAAAGATCATAGCCTTATATTTATTTTTAATTTATGTAAATAGTCTCCAAAAATCCTTTTAATTATTGCAAATATCATTTTAGGTAATGTTTTAGAAGAAGGGTCATTACACTCAAAATAATTAAATTCCATTGTGATTCTTGATCTCTAAGATGTTAAAAGCAGCAATCAAGATTTGAGTCCCATTGTTAGGTACTGTATAAACCCATTAATTGGGATTCCACTTAGCTAAATTTAAAAGTTACAAGTCTATTTTAAATTCATTACTATCAAAGGAAACACATTCAGATGAGTTATCATTCATTGTATCTATCTTAGCAACCTATTTTATGCAATATAATTTTACATATCTAAAGTAGGAAATAGAATAGGGATTTTTAGAAGAAACACTTAATGGGAAAGGTAATGGAAAGAGGAAATTTGAAGTCCTCAATCCATGGCTGTGGTGGTAACACAGTAAAAAGAAAGTGTACTTCAGTTACTCAAGAGTGATTGTACTTACACTGCACAGTAAGCTATGATATTTTGTTCTCAGGGCAGACACAAGGCTGGGGGCTCAATACTTTATTAGCCTCAGCATTCACAAAAAATAATTCATGACCAAACACTTAAGTAAAGAATTTTAACGATGGGCTAGGATCATAAGCCAGAATAAAGAGGGAATGTGTTGTGTATGATAGACTCTGATTGTACACAAAAATGTTTAACAATAGTAAAACACTAACCAATATTTCTGAATCATTTTGCTGTAAAGATTTCAGCATTACAATGAATCAAAAACAAAATAGGAGAGAATGTTGATGAAAAAGAAAGACAAGCACACTTGAGAGATGTAAAACAGAGATGTACTAAGAGATATAAAACATGAAGGAAATTGATAAATCATTTGATCTTCTATTAGTGGCTGAGGTCCCAGCTAGAGTACCCCAACTTAAGAAAAGTGAAATCTATTGGGGAGAATCCAGGATAGAGCAAAGAAGGGATATTCTCAAAAATATGCAGATCTCAGTGCAGGTAAAAGAATGCTTCTGGGAAAAGTTAAATAAAGCCATGTCCTACTTCTGTGCACACAGGGATGGGCTCTGATCTAATTGTTTTCACACATTAAAGGTATAATTGAGAAAATTAATGCTAATTTGAACAAAGGTTAGTTTAATGCCTATAAGCAGTCAAATCGTTGTCACTTATAGTAAAGGATGGCAGAAAAAATAAATCCCAGAAAAGGCAGTGTTGTTAATATAAAAAACTGTGATGTGTCTCACCTTGAACACAGTCTGCAGCTTTGGAGTACCTTGACTCAGGCACAGGACCTTGCACGTGGCCTTGTTGAACATTATGAGGTTTGCACAGACCCACCTCAGTGCTGTGAGGTCCCTCTGGGTGTCATCCCTTCCCTGCAGCACTGACCACACCACACAGCTTGGTGCCATCAGCAAACCCACTGGATGGCAGTGCCCGTGTCACTGACACAGATGTGGCACAGCACACCCAATCCTTTGGACCATAAAAGGCTGGAAACGTGATCAAACCCACGGAGGAAGAGTCTAGTAAAAGATTTATCCAAAGATATCATCAGCCTCAAGTTAGGATGCAGCTCAAAGCCCAGATGATATCATGGAAGGGTGTCCCTATTCTTCAAATTCCTTCTCTTCAAATTCCTCTCTGATGAAGCAGGGTTATTCTGGGAAACATAAGATCTGCCTGGAAAAATATAAAGCCTTTATATTTTCTTACTCCTGTAAAAATTAGACTAAGTGCAAGAAGCAGCTCATACACTCTATAGTGCTGTATGAAATTCTTTTGAAGGAAAAATGATAATTTTTTTCAATAACTTTGGACTCAAAAGAAAATAATTGCCTAATTTTCACTAACATAATTTACTATTATGAATTACTGTGAAAAATATTCTAGCTAAATAGATAGTAAAGCACTAGAATAGTCTTGCTGTGGAGGTTGTAAAATAACTTTGACAAGGTTTAAGAGAGTAAGACAGACAAACATTTGTTAAAATATACTTGATCTTTCTTCTTTCCCAGAGAACTGATTCATTCTTCCACCTTCATTTGTATTTTATGGATACAATTTCCAGAAGAATAGATAAAAAATGAAAATGTATTTCAATAAAAAATGCACCTTTAAAAAATAACAAGCTAAACAAATTAATTAAATAAAGGTTTGAGACAACACATCTGTTGTTTCATTCTTTCAAATGAGGTGATGAACAGAACTAAATGTTTTAGAATAAAAAAGTTCTGGCACTTTTTATCATTTAAAATCTACTTGATAAAAGAGGAAGAAAACCTGAGTGATTGAAAATTAAACGTGAGCATGGAACTGAGCCTCAGTGGGTGGATTTTAGCAGAAGGGTCATCTCTTGAATAAAGAGAGAAACAGCCCCTACATAAATTCCAGTATAATCATGTACAAAGTCAGTTTTGTGGATAAATACAGCATAGTTCAGACTCTAGGGCTACCCAGGTAGTGCTTTTCAGTTGAAAAGAATTCAGAACACCAAAAAATTAAATGAAAAAGCATTTTTTTTAATTAATCAAATCTAAACTTTTAATGAGAGAAAACAAATACCAGTTTTGTTCCTAAAGATGCTAAGATTAAAATCATCCATTTAATTTAGAATAAAACTTCAAAACAGAAGTCAGGGTGAGGTCCCTCCAGAAAAGAATTGTTTCCTTTTCAGAATGGGAATAGATTCATTTTCAACAACGTCCTCCTGTTGACTCCATCTGACTGTTATCTTAATTTTTTGCCTATTAACTGAATCTCTCTTTATTTACCCTCTTCCTCTCAGTTTGTCTTCTCTGCATGGGGTGGGATGAGAGATAAAGATCTGAATTCCTCTGGTGACTGCTTCTGTAGCAAATTAGTGAAGCATGATGCCAGGATATGTTACATCACTATTTTTACCCTGTTTATCCTTGGATAACTGTTTTCAAATAGGATGCAACACGAAGGACAAAAAGGTATGAAATTAGATTTTGCAGAGAGTAATTGTCTTCCTTATCATGACTGTGCTGGTCTTAGAGTTTCCAAATTACTAGCTTGAAAGTAGAAATTGGTGTGAGCTAAAACACATACATACACAAAAAGATAACAGAGCAGATTAACCTATACAGCAATGAAATCTAGGTCAGGCTTAATAACCTTCCAATTGCAGCTGACACAATGAATATTAAGCCAGTCAACCATGAGAGATGCATTCATGAAGCCAAACCAATCTAGGTTTTTTAGAGGAAAATTCACTATAAAATACTGATGTTTATGTGATTTTTTTTTTCCTGTAAAAATGCAATTGTACCATTTCTAGAAAACTCATCACAGATAATTAACAGTGGATCTCTAGCAGCAATATTTTTAAATACTAAAATAATCTATCAAGAAGGCCTAAGTTAGGTATTATTTTCTGCACAGATTGTTATGATAAGATGAGGAAATGAGGAAAGAAAGGAAGGTAATTGCTCTTGCTCTAAAGTGGAATTGAGAGAAGATGTCTAGTGAATTCAGAGAGTTAAAGAATTTTTTCTGAAAATCCTATTGAGTAAAATTTACTGCAGAAAACAGTAATAAAAAAAAAGTTTTGGTTAACCATTTCCTGAATTCAATAGATCATCATTATGGTGGTTTTATCCTATGAAGATAATATTTCCTGGGGAATATATATGTATGCATGTATGTTTGTACTCTTAAAACCCAGAACTAATAAAGTAAAATGTAGCACTAAGCACACTGAACTTGTTGTGTGAGGAGAACTGTCTTTATAACCTCTGGTTCACACAGTTCAGTTAAAACCATCTGATGAAATTTGTTGAAAAAGGACATAGAAAGATGATGACTCATCTTTTCTGTGCTGGTGCTTTGTGTAACACAATAAATATTACAAATGTAATACCTGATAAAAAGTTAGCATTTTTCTGGACAGCAAATGCTTAAAACCAGATACCTCAGCATTGTGCTGGGGCACCACGTCCCCAACACATCCCACCACAGAATTTCTACTTCTTATCTCATGACCCTGTGGGCTGTGCCAATTCCTTGTACCTGTTAACTATTACAGAGACTTCATAGAATTTTTCAGTCTCAAAGGATACCAAATATTTCTTTGCTTATGGGGATGGGCAACCTGCTGTAGCTGGAACTTTTTGGGTAGGGAAGTTGAACTAGATGATTTCTAGAGGTCACTTTTGACCTCAACCATAATTGTGATTCTGTGATTGTCCAGTTCTCTGAGATCATGAATGAGCTCAGAAAAGGTATATTAAAAATAAATCAATATTTGAAAAACCTTTTGGAAAAAATGCCCTAATCCCTACTTCCTCTAAAAACTACATAGAAGACACTCTAGCGTTCTGACCATATTCCTTTTCCTCCCCTAGGAATTGTAGAAAAAGAAAATTGCATTAAGCAAAAAAAATTCTAAAAGCAACAAAAGCTCAACTGTTCAAAACGGATTAAAGCTTCATTAAGCAGCAACCAGGAGTGATGTTTTCAGTCAGTATGATTTATGAACTTTGTTTGCTTTCTGCTGTTCACCAACAAACAAAAGAGCTGCTCTGGAACTATTCTCTGGGGGCAAAATTGCAAACAGAATGAGCACTCCATTAAAATTCCAAGGCAGTATTTAACAAAACTATCTAAAATATTAGTAAATTTTAACTACATCTTTTTTGAAATACTATGATGCAATTCATTTTTACTGAAGGGTGTGTGTTCTGCCCAACACAATGTTCACTAGTTTTTGATATTTCCCCAGACTGGTAGAAAGTAAAGAGATTTCACCAAAAAAAGACTGGGTTTCACAGTCAGGAATCTACTCTTTCAGCACCATCAGCAGTGAATTGATAAAGGCAATGATAGTTCTTTAAACATTCTTATGCAATTCATATAGAAGGTGTTCCTATGTAATTACAGAACTTTAAAATCCAAATATTGTCCTCAGTCTCTCTCCTAAGATAAGGCTGAAAAAAAAAACAACGTTAAATGAGCACCTGTCTTCATTTTAAAACAATGAAAATACCACCTACTGTACAAGCAATCAGTACCCTGTATTTTGATAAAATCATTCCCACACGTGCATATGTATGCAGTACCATAAATGGGTTTATGCTGGAATTATCTCCTGCTAGTGTGAATGTAAGCAGCTGTATTTTCTTTTGGAAGACTCCTCAAATAAATGGCTATTATAAGGGATATTTATTATTTGGAATCCAGTTTATCTGGCCACTAATATACAAAAGTTCTGCTAAAAAAAGTCCTTGAATCTACCTTTAATTCTGGTCTGACAACTCTGAAATTCTATACCAGAAATATGGCCCCCTCACGTCTTAGAAATCAACAATCAAATTAGAAAAAAAACAAGTAATGTTATGATTCCATGCAAAATGCATCTAGCCATTTGAAAAAGGTCTAAGAAATTGGTGGCATGATTCATAAACATATGCTGTTGACAGGACTAATCTCATTTTACCTTGGGCAATTAGGTTGGATCTACATTATTCCTCAGAGATAACTGTCTGTGCTATTTCTTAAAAAACCTCTAAGTTTTCTTAGTATGAGAAGGTCAAAATTTTTTGTATAAACAAATGCATTGAAAGATCACACGAGGCTGGAACAAGATTTAAGCAGCTAACCAAAAGACAAATTCCAAAGTAATTACTAAATAGCTCCTAGACATTATACAAACAAGCCCAGTTTAAATTCTGTACTTTATAGTAAGAAATTTTGGTATTTTTCAAAAGATTGCTGCAGTAAGAAACAGGTATTTTGCACAGCATTTGATGGACAACTTTTCTATGAAGTAGAAAAATACATCATAAATTAATATAAAGAATTTATATTTTTCTTATGTAAACATCAACATTATATGCCTAATTAGGGATGGAACCATGCTTTTAAGTTATAACAGGTGATACCTAAAAGCAAGAGAATTAGCTGTGTACTTAAATAACATTCTAGAGAGAACTGGATGAGCCAGAGGCACTGGCATCTATTTAAATATGCTATGCCATTTTCAACATAATTAGTTACCTAATTGAAAACCCAAACTTAGTCAATGCATTTGTACATGTAATTAATTAGTTTGTTTAAAAGCACTTCATTTGTAGTACTTTATTCTTCATTTCCTTCCTTTGTCACATTATCACAGCAGAGATTTAATTTTCAAAAACAAAAAGAGACAAATACATAAAATTAAGAAGGGCTTTAATAGAAGAAAGCACTATAGGGCAATACAGCACTAGTGCTATTTATAATTTCAGAGACATACTTCTTTTTTTTGGTCTGAAGCTATTTTCACTATTTCCATGTACATCTTCAATATATCTACATCCTAACAGATATGTGTTAAAAGACTCCTCAAGCTTTTTATATGAACAGAATATAGATTATACAGGTCAGACTTTGCAAACCCCATGCAAACAGGGAATTGTGACTAAATCAAGCCTTTATTTATTGGTGCTCTCTAATTCGTGCCATACTGATTAGGAATTAATATTACAGATTTTTATCCTTGTGTCCCAAGAGGTTCAGAAGTTGCACTGGATTCAAACCAGGGTGTATATATATATATTTGCATACAAGGAAACAACAAGACCATCATAAAAAAGAAATAAAACACTATTTTTCGTAAAGTCACAAATATTAAAAAGATTTATCATAAAGTTTATTACAAACAGCTAAATGAAGGATTTACAGAGGTTTTTTGTTTGTTTGTTTTTGTTTTTTTCCCAAAGCTCTTCCTCAGGCTAAGAGGCAGGAGTTAAGATCTGTGTAATTCAAGGCAATAGATAAAGTGTTGAAGGGTTAGAAAGCAAATGAAAAACTGAGTGTCAAGAATGATAATTTACAAGATGATTTATGGATGAACCCAAAAATCCAGAGAGTAAGATAAAGATAAATCTATGAGCAAGAAGAGTCCCAAAGCCCCCTAATATTCACCAGACCAGAGAAATCAGTTACAATACTCAAGTCCAAACCTACTCAGCCTTTTGCATTTACTTCTGGAGAGAAACAGGAACCCACACACATTTTAGAAGTATGAAATATTCTTTATGATGACAAGATAGAAGGTGTAATTGAAGCCTGATACTAGGACTGACAAAATCATACGGTGGATTTTGGCACAGTTCCCCAAGTGAGCTGAAACACAAGCAAGGACAGCCTGACACACACTGAGAAGAGAATCAGCAAGACCAGTGGATGTAGAGAAAATAAGAGTCCTGGAATTGAGAAACAGGAGTTGTTGATGGCAGATATACAAGAAACAGTCAGAGTGGCAGTAGAAGATTTAACTTTTGACAGTTGACAGCAAAATATATAGCCAAAAACCTGGACACACATTCAAGAAAATAATTTATGCAAAGTATAGGGTCACAATAAAAATCTCATTCATTGTTGGAAAAAAACCAACCAAATAAACAATCAAAAAATCTTGGATTAAATACTAGATATAAGCTTTGAATGAAAGTAAAAATATAAGCTGTAGGTACCAGATAAAAGAACCATTAAAAATTCAAAAGACTATGTAAAAGAGGAGAAAGTATAAAAACACTTTAAAGAGCACAAATGATAGAGAAATAAAGTCAATAAAATCTATTGCATGTGTGATAGAAGAAAGGAGACAAATTTCTAGAAAAAGAGTGACAGGTAATAAGATGGAGAAGGAAGGAGCCAGGAATTACCTTTATCCAGTGAAAATCACTGTATTTGCATTAAAACTTACAGAGCAGAGAGAAGATTCATGCACATCTATAGAATTTTGGAAATGTTTATGTTTTATTTGGTGAAAGCTTTAATGATGGCAAAATCTTGAAATACAGTCGTCTTCCAATGGTTTATCATCATCTCTTATAACAGTGGTGTAAAAATGAGAGGGTAGAATGCTAAAAGTTGCTAGAAGCACAAAAGGATTCTACTCTATAAAGAGACATGATACAAAAAGCATGCTTAACCAGACCTTCTATTCAATGCACAGTGTGCCCTTTTCCATTAATGCTATTACTTATTACAATAATTTCTGTCCAAAAGGAATTAGACCTCCTCCAATAGCATCCAGGACTAAGGAAGAAAAAGAGCAGTGCCAAAAGAAACAACAGGCACACAAAATCTCTAAGGAAACAGGGAAAGTAAGACAGAAGCATGTTGAAAATATCAAATCACTTAATTTTTTTCTCTTTGTCTTCCCTGGGGAAGAGTTTTTCATATATGCCTGTAAAACCATCAAAAGTCTTCTAAATAGCTGTGCTTCCTCCTCCTCCTAGGTAGTAAGATAAAACTTAATGTCTGCAACAGAGTTTAATTCCATTCTGTTCATAATTTTGACCGCAGTAGTTGCTGCATTTTTGTCTGCAGTAAGACTGGACTCCTTTTGAACCCTGTTCATCTAGCCACAGGTACCACCAGGTAACTGGGAACACAATATAAATATAAGATTATAATACATATATATAATATACATATAAAAGCACATCTAATAATATTGCATTTTACCTTTTCACTCTGAATATGGATGTCTGTGTACATAGATATTCTTTTATACAATTAAATCTCCGTATCATTTGAGGACAAAACAAATAGGGGAAACAGGAGTTTAAGTTAGTAACAAGTTTAGATCTAGACCTTCAATTGGCT
This sequence comes from Oenanthe melanoleuca, assembly GCF_029582105.1. Lineage (NCBI taxonomy): Eukaryota > Metazoa > Chordata > Aves > Passeriformes > Muscicapidae > Oenanthe > Oenanthe melanoleuca. Next base: position 44,324,598 of record NC_079334.1, read on the forward strand.
CTCCCTGCATTGCCAGCTGCAATCACTGAAAATGGATGAAAATTTCTTTTAAACCATGCCATTTTGAAAAGCTATGATTGTGGAAGGAAATTACCTTATACATTCTGTTTTCATTTTATTACCTCACTATGGGAATCTACAGCTGACTCACCTCTCTTTCCTCTTGGTGCACAGTATTTTAAGTTCTTGCCTTCTAAGCAGCCCTTTAGTCTAATAAAATTAAGACTCTCAGTCTACCACTAAACTGTGGGGCTCAGGGATACTTCCTGGATTTTCCCTGGTCCTATGTTTGTACAAGGCCTACAAGCACATCCTATTTTCTCCTTCCCTTCCTTCCCTGGAAAGCAAAAACAAGTACAGAGGCTAGACAGGAGACACAGAATGAGCTACACAGAAGCAAAACAATGGGGGCATTATGGTAAATAAGTCTATGTATTTTAGACCCCACTGCTTTTGTAACTCTATACACATAATTTCCAGAGCTCTGATGATTCAAATGCAGTTGCAGGTTTCCTTCTAGTGAAAAAATTTTTGGTCAAGTAATCTTGAAAATGCTGTCACAACCAATACATTCACCTTTGCTTTCTCACCCCAAAATGACAGGATGGGACCAATCCCTTCACACTGACTATGCTATGCTTCCACTGCAATGGACATATGGACATTGACAACTAATTTAACAAACACACGTCTAAGGAAATTTCACCATCTCTTCAAATCATGTAGCAAACTTTTACATATTGAGATTTTTTTATTAGGTCTCCTCTATCAATCTTATATTTTCTGAGTGTTCCTATTCCTTCAGCATTCCCTCATCTATCCATGCTGTGTGCAACTTTTAGGTGAACTCAAAAATCAACCTGCAGTTGCTGTTGAAGCTTCTCCATTTCCATACTGAATAAAAGAATTATCTGCTTTGTCCTAAAATGTTTCTGTTAAGTAATTAAATTTAGCTTCTGTAAAACTAACATATTCTTGCTTTTCATTCACTTTATGGCACAGAAATCCCCCCACACTAATCTCATTTATAACATCTGGCAAATATCTCACACCTTGCAATTCATGATAAATGTAATGACAAGAATGATGCTGCTTTTCAAATTAAAAAGCACATGACAAACCACCCTATCATCTCCATCAGGCTGCCTATCCTGATGCATATAGGAAAGACATGGTCTGTATTAATTTCAATTTATTTATTTGTTTGTTTTAAGAGAAGCTGAATTCTTTGACTGATAATTGCAAGTTCCATGGACAAAATTTTGCATATTGCATGCTCCAGACTGGGGAAAAAAATTATGTTCCTACTTTTTGTATTGGCAGATACTATTATATTTTGATGTGCTTTGAATATCAACACATAGGTATTACATTGAATTTAGAACCTCCAATTCTAAGAGGATTACTGATAACAGATATGATTGCAAGGGAAAGCAAGTTCTACCTTATACTGATATAGTGTCATATATTCATCATTTAACTGACAAGAAGTCCCTTGATTTGGGAATCAAATCTACCACAGCAAAATCATGCATCTGGATATTTCTTCTAGGCAATAGCTCTAAACAAACTGAAACAAACACAAATTAGGTATTTAACATAGACTTTTACCAGGCTAGAAATTCTAGAACTCTCTGCTTTAATTTATTTTTGTAAAGTTTCACTGTAATAAAGCAGGTAAGTCATGCAAAAAATAACTTGGGTATTATACCAGGAAAATATCTCTGATGTATTTGAAGATTTGCAATTTTTGCAGATTTTATATTTTCAAGATTAATGCTCAAATCTTTTTTTTTTTTTTTTTTTTTAAACAATGACCACATAAAACAGAAGGATTATGGTTTAGGTTAGATTTGGACTTATTAGACTTACTTACAGCCATATTAACTGTATATTATACAATCATGTATCCAGTAACATATCAAAATCCCGAAACTACTGTTTCATAATATCTATATAAATCAAAGTATGTTGCCAAGACTCGGGAGAAAATTTGCTATTGCTTCTGCTACAGGCATTGCCCAAAAGTTGTAACACAGTGGTTGTGGAGATGTTCCACACTGTGACAGACCTCCAGAGTCTCTTCCAGAGATGTGCAAAGGAAAAATGACATCTGCTCCTATCATTTTTAGAGAGTTGTAGAAATGTGTCAGGTTTTCAGTTCCTCATACTGTCACCGCTGTTGAGCTTTTCCATTTTCACAAGGACAAAATGACAAGCACTGCTCCTGGGAGCAGAGATGAATCTGATTGCAACAGGACTCAGAAAACAACCACACAGTTTTTGCACTTGGACTGTAGTGACTGGATGTAGTGAAGGAATTAATTATTTCTTCACTGAAATGAGGAGAAACTATCTCTTGCAAAACCAGACAGCTTATTTGCTTTCATAAATTTGCAGGTCAGAGTACTTGTTATAATCAATTCTGATCAGGTGATCAGAAATCCACATTAAAAAGATTTTTAAATAAATAAAATAAATAAACAATCTACATTTTATTTTCATTAAAATCACTATGACTGTTAACTACCAAACAAGCTTGGAGAAAATGAAAATACACGACTAATTTTCTATCACCCAGTGTTCTCATTAGCCTTAATGCTCATTAAATACTGCAACTTAAAATTATTTTCCTGCTATATACATTTGGCTTTCTTTAATTTTTGTTGATGGCTTGCTTTCCTCCTTTTGACAGTCTGAATGTGTGTGCTGCAGCACAGCCAGACCCAGTTTCATGATAAAGCACTTCATAACTGGATTTTGTGTGTCTGAAATCATCTGGTTTGAAATTTACCCGGGGACTTGATCTGCTGTAGCAAATAATGTGAAACTAATGGGATTTTGATATGATGCTGATGTGAGGCTTGGAGAGTTATGTATCCAAGATCTACAGAAACTTTAAAAACAACATTAAAAGTACCTGATGGTGATTTGGTCAGAAATTGAGACTCATTTTATTTGCAATATCCCAAGACAGGTATAATCACAACATGGCTGAGATGGAGTGGTGGCACAGCTGTCACCAGAAATTGGAACTCCATTCTTTTGTAAACAAGATTTCTTTTGTGAAGCTCTAATTTGAATCACAGGATTTAGTCTGGAATTTGAGATTCATCCTGTAATGCATCTTCCAGTGGGGACTACAAACTCCATTCATTTATAAGATCTTTAGCCCTAACTTAATTGCAGTATCTAAAAAGCTGACAGGGAATAAACATGACTAATGATTCTGATTTTCTCTCAACTGCTCACCTATCCAGCAATCTCTCTGCACAGAACCTTGCAGGGTGATCACAATTGATGATGTTTACATGTCTGACATTAGAAATAACTATTGTAGCAAATCACACATGTATCTCTGCAGTACTTTAAAACTGAACTAAAAAAAAAAATAGCTATGTTTAATTTAACCTAAATTTAAGGGGCAATTTCTGGTAAATTTCTCATTTTCAGAATAAGTGAAACATTTCATTCTCTCTGCAGATCTTAAAGGGATGCAAATCCTGTTCTCAGAGATGTCCTGTTCAAGGCATACCTTAGCAAGCAAAGCCCAACAAGAAGGAAAGCAATTTCATTTGTTTTCAAATTTATGTTTATTGCCAGCCACTGTCACTGTCAGAGCATTTCAGCTACTTGAGAACACCAGCTTAGCAATCTTTCCTTGATATAAGAGATATGAGGTTTCTTCCTCCAATTTGCTTCTATTTATTCTAAGCAGAATTTGTCTCCAGTGAGTAAGGATATTTTGAATTTCTCATAATTAAGACAGAGTGTTTAAGCATATATTATACATTTAAGTTCTATTTAGAGTGAAAGTTTCAGTTGCCTGTGAAGTGACAACACAGAAACAAGGTTTGAAAAGCTGAATCATGATTCATTTCAATCTATTTTTCAGTTCTCTTTTCAGCAGACTTATCATATACCTTTTAATTCCTAACAAATTTGGCAGGCCTTTTCCTCATTCATGTATAAATCACATATACATATTCATAAAACATATTTATATGAGTAGACATATGTATATATGTCTACTCTATATTCAGGTTGAAACTCCAAGTACATTATATGAAATATTTAGAAGGGCTTGCTTATAAATTTAGGATTATAAATTACTGTATTATAAATATAAATTACAGTAGGCTGTCACAGTAATGTAACATAGTTTAAATTCCTTCTCCAGAACAAAGCAGCTGTCCCAGTAATCACATGCTCAATAATGACTACAACACAATCACACTGGAAGCTTGTCACACACCTTAAATCAGGGATACTCTTTATTATTTATCATCCTTCAAATATCAACCAGAGTGTATACTTGGGAGACAAAGAATGGGCCAAAGTCAAATAGTTTTCATTCATTGCTGTAAAAGGTTCCTACTTACACCACACAGGGGCCTACGATCCCAAAGCTAACTTTATGTACATGTAAGAAAATTCAAAAAACAATTTTCATACAGTAAATGAGTCAAAGATTTAAGCCCAAAAGGTTGCTGAGTGTTTGCCAAAACTTCAGCATGATATTTTTAATTGCTTTTCATGAACCCTCTAATTTGTTATGAAGAGTGACTTGCATGCCTACACATAAATGACTGGTGCTATTTTAGGTAGTCTGCTGAGACATCCTCATGACAAGGGCAGACATAACACAATGTTCAAGAGAATTGTGCCTTTCTGAAACTGTAGTTTATAAAACCAGACAGGATAACTAGGACATCTAAAATGGCATTGGACAGGTATGTTTAAAGCAACTGAATCCCATCCATAAAGCCTGTGAAACTCAGAGTTTTCCTTTGGATATTAATGGTTACACCAAAGGACTTTTTAAAATTCATCACTCAACTTTCAACAGTTAATTATAGAACACCATTGATGCAACAATTTCAAATATGAATTGCATGATTTTCCAGCACTGAATATACTACATGGAAATTTCTCATAGCAGAAAAGGCACCTAAAGAGGTAATCACTAAGGAAGAAACATCCTTCATCAACATATGCTAATCTTTTGCCCTTCTTCTGGCAGCAAGTCAGCATCTAACAGTAAATACAGCAGAACCAAATTGAGCAGTTAAAAGGTGAATTTTGCCTAAAAATCTTAAGCTCTCGTAAAAGACAACTCTGGGTCAAAAAGTAGATGTCCAACATATCTTGACATGTTCAAAATTTTTACATGCCCGTGTATCAAGTGATAGTGTAAAGAGATCTGCAAATATTTCTAACAGTTCTAAACTCCATTATGTACATCAAAGGATACAAAGGAACAGAGCTCAATTACCTCTGCAAAGGGCTTTACAGACTGACTTTAGTACAGAGATAAATGAGGGATACATGGGCATGAAGTTGAGGACAGGGCAGGCAGAACAGAAACATAATTTCCTACACATTCTCTAAAAATAAAAAGAAAAGGAGGGAGATTATAGGATGAGTTACACTACACTGCACTGCATTAGCTGATTAACTGTGGATGTAGATATTTCCACAGTAAATGGTTAGTTCTGTCCAGGCAGAATTTTTAAGTCTATATTAAATAACAAGTCTCAAATTATCTACAAAACGGTCTAACTTTTCTTGTTCTTCAAAATCATTTAAAAATCACATTATCCACAGAGAAGTGAAATGTGAGGATGCCTCAGTTTGCTTTAAGTTTGTAAACTAGGGGCTTTCCCTTTACAGTCCTGTAACATTTCACTTGTAGCACTGAAGTCTGCTTTTGACTTTGTTGTCTTGCACTGACATATCCCAAGGCTGCTGTGGCAATGCTTTTACCTTTTTCTTCATTAAGACTGTACATTCCATCATTTAGGGAGCTCCCAGGAAAGCCTGTCTCAGCAGACAGAGAATACTCAGAAATACAGAGAATACTCCAGATTTTAAGAAACTTTTTACAAAACTCAGTAGACATATATGTAGCATTCCTGGTATGTCTGCTGTTTTTGCCCATGTTTGGGTATTCTCAAGCAAGAATAGCAGTAAAAGGGATAAGGATGCCACTAATTAAAAACAGTAAAACAGTTTAAGTCTACGTGGCCCAGAAAGACAGAAAGTAATTACGAAAACTTCGATATTAACTATACCTCTAATATCCTCTAGGAAAGAAAAAAACAACATTTAGAGTATTTGAACTGACAGAGGGAAACAATTGGGTTTAAAAGTCCTCAGGCCTTTGTTACTGCTTCAAAAACTAAACCAAATTTTTATATTCTCTGTAGCAGAGATCTCAAAAGAACATATCTAAAGCTGATCTAACTGCACAGACATCAATATTTCCCAGCAGAAGACAAAATTAAGGACCTCTCTGCAATCTACCTGCAAGCTTCCTGTAAAGAAATACAGAAACTCAACCAAAGAATTAACATCATAATGAGTTTATTATATCTCTCAAATAATTCAAAATGTTCAAGGTTTTTAGACAAACAGTTTGAGAAAACATAGAAACACAAACACTGCAGCCAAACATCAACAAGTGCTTTTGACTTAACTATCTGACAATGTAAAGACACAGAGTTGAATAGTTTTTTCATATGGAAGGAAATGTAGTTCCTCCTCAAAAAAGAAACTAGAATTAACAATAGTTGAATAAAAATCACAGGGATGAAAAATATTCTGGTGCTATAAGATTCCTTACGTCATTTTTAACCTTCCCATAAATTCGGCTCTAAGAGTTAATTGTACTGAAATAAACATTAGCATAATGCCTACGGATACAATTTTTTACCTGGCCATGGAGTATTGGCAGCATAGACAATGAATCTAAACCGTAGAATAATTCATTAGGAAATATGCAGTAGCTGTGGCAAGATTTACTACAAATACACTCAAAGTGTTTTTAAAAATTAATATTATGCTGCTATGCTTGGCTTAATTAGCTCTCTTCTTCATTTACAAAGCATATCTGTCTGGTTTATGAACTCAGTCTCTATTCCCCATTCTTGAAAACCTGTTTAATTAAAGTTTTAACTACTGCATAAGTTTTAGAAACAGTACAACGACTTTTATTGCTATAAGCCTAAATTATTCTTTTAAATATTATCATATCTACATATATTGTATCAGAAATATGACAAGACACGCTCATAACACTCCTGAGTATACACACAATATGTGCCCTCTGTTTCCATGATGCTGCACCTGGGCAATTTTGGGGGCTTTGCACAAGCAGTTGGATTGTGATTAATTTAGCTCATCAACAAGTCAGTTCTCCTAACTCCATTAAAACTTACCTTTCTTTTTTTTTTGGCATATATCTATTTCTAGCTTGTTCAGTGATTTCCTCATTCATTATTCTATTTTATCTCTTTTATATGTCCATCACTTATTAGACTCCCACTTCTACTAGCAGGTGACTCTACTTTGGTTTTCAACTACAGCAAATCCTATCACAGCCTTTTTCAGCATTTATCACTTCTTCCCATTGATGCTATTATAAATTATTAAATATTAATTTACTCTTGCTATACATACAAAATTGAAATATAGACGTTAGACATGCTAGCTGGGGTCTGTCTGAAGTTCTAGAAATGCATGACATACAGTTGATCATAACCATTTTTGGGTGCATATTAAAAACCTTGTGGCATAATGGTCAGTGAACAGAAATTATTTGTGCAATCACTGCCTACAGACTACACTAAAGTAAAAAATATTTCTTGTCTCCCTGTGCACACATGCTGGATACTCTACTTAATGACTTGTCACCCATTACACCCAAATACACTACAGTTTCATCACACAATTTACTTCACAGAAGCAGAACATCAACAATAGTCAGTTCTACAATAATTTTAAAAGATAATAGTCATTTTCCCTCCTGTTCTCATTTGAATCTCATAACCACTGGGGTGATCAATTTCAAAACCTTATTAGTTCTGCTGCTGTGAACTATTCAGGACATCAGATTGGTTTGCAGTACAAAACTATAGAGGCAATCTTTTTAAATTAGCAATTTACAATTAATATTTCTGCCAGTATATATTTGTAAATTTTCCTTAATAAAAAACACTATGTCAGAATTTTCAAATTAAAGCATGGCAAATTATTTCATATGACTTACAAACAGTGCAGTAAAATAGGCAGGAGCACTAAAAAACTGTCAGGCTGTAAATCTCATGAAGAAATGAAGCAAACAAATGGGAAAGTTCATACTATTTTTCTAAGTTTAAAAAAATAATAGACAGCTAAAGCATCATCAGTTCATTATGTGCAGAATTGTGTATTCATTACTCCACTCAACGGAAAAATTTGACATGCATAAAATCAACTTTGAAGAGATGACATTTTTTGTATTCTTTACATATCTAATCCCCCCAAAAATGTTTTCTTTACATATGCACTTATCCTTAAAAAAAAGTTTTAACCAGATTTTCATTTAGACAAAATTGGCCTATTTTTTTAGCATTAACAGAGCTGAGAGCCGTCAGAGCAGCTGAGGCTCTGATCTGGGAGAGCTGCTCAGACGATCCCAACCGGCAGTGTCGGTGCATTTTAAGAAGTTACTGTGCTTCAGCTGGGGTTGGTAAGCAGACATGTGGTCCCTGTCAGCTCATTGCAATGACAAGTACATGGTGTTCACTTAAGCTGCTTTCAGCAGTTCCAAAAGGGAGGCCAGGTGAAAGCACTGGGAAGATGAGCATTTAGGAAGAACACTGGAGGCAAGCTTTGCTCTTTTTTTATCAGCATCAAAAGTGATGCAGCTGCTGTTGTTTTCCTGCACATGTGTGGAGATGGAAATTAATTTTATCATTAGACTGGAGTATTTTAATGCATATGATCAGCTTAAATCGATCAAGTGAGTAGTATCTCCAGTTCTGGGGGGTGGAAGAGTGGGCTTGTGTCTGTGTGTAGAAATGGAAGGGGATCAAGAAAAGCAGTACCTTTTAAAAACCACCACCTCATTCATTTATAGTTACCTGACCAATACTCAATTCAAAATGAACAGAAAGTCTACTTAAATCTTTTTTCAAAGGAGACAAAGAAATTCAGATGGAAACCCCTCCCACCCCCTCACGTATCCCAAAAAAGTCATCATTTGGGACTCTAAAGCCAGAAAAATGATGCAGATAATAAAACAAGCTCATACTGAGACTATCTTGCAAGATGGTTTTCTACTAATTATAGTTATGTGGATACAACTCTTTCACGGTGTCACTGGATGAGTTCAGCAACAAAATATGTTCAAGTAAGGCAGAAAGACGACTTTTGCACTGCTTTAAAATAAAATAACCAGTAAGATTTATTTACGTTATTCAGAGTAGAGTATTTTGTTTCAGCATGCTTTTCCTCAAATTGCAAACATAAGAATATGTTTGGTCCTAATACTGCTTGAGTTAATAAAAATTGTAGTTTCAATTTACAGGAGAAAAGTGCATGAATTTCCAGGTTTTGAACTTGTTTGCCTTCCAGTACACCTAGAAAAATCTGTGCTGACAAATACATGAACTTATTGTTCATTTTCTGAGATGAGAAGCCCAGGGAGCTCAGTTAATATCTGTTCCACAAGCTTCTTATATAAGCATAAGCCTGCAACAACATCTTTCATCCTGACTTTCTCATCTATAAAATGGGTTTAATACTCTTTCCTTCCTCCTACCCTCATCTTTGTTCTTGTCACAGTGAGCTTTTCATGCAATACACGTAGATGAGAGCCAGAGTTGAAATGAAGCTGAGCTTATATCCACAAACTGCTTAACCAGACATCTAAACACTGAGAAGATGCAGATTTAAACTGCTTAGAACAAAGAGCATTTTTACTAAACACACCCTTTATTCCAAAGTCTAAGTATGGATTTCAGGGCCAAATTTCACATGACCAATGACATTTGTATCCACAGGTTGAAAAAAAAAAAAAAAGTAATTTTTGAATATTGAAATACATGAAGGCATTTTTTTAGCTATTAGATTTTTAAAGTGTTACTGCATTTTAGTCTCTTGCTGCTCACTTTTTTAAAAATCTTCATATAGACAACCTATTGAGCTTCCCATTGGGATGATTATACTTGTATGCATGTCTTTTCTAACCATCTGATGTCTTGGCAGCAAATCAACTTCTAGTGAAACAGAAATCAAATGTGTCTCTTTGAAGAAAAATATCTATGAAAGACATGCTGTCTTACAGGAGATGACTATACTGCGTTTAAACTTCTAACAGAAAACATTCATCTAAATGTGAAGTAACTCGTTTGAAAATTAGTATTTGCTGTCATAGAATCATAGGATAGTTCAGGTTGCAGGGCTCATCAGAAGGATGGATTTGGCCAAACTCCAGCCAAAACCACAGTGAGCTACAAGGTTCATTATTGAGAGCTTTATTCAGTAGGGCCTTGCACATCTCCAAGAATGGAGGCAACAGCTCCTGTGGTAAAGCCCCATTGCCTGCCCATCCTCAAAGAGAAAGTTTATTTTTAATCTGGTCTGAACCTCTATGGCCAGTGCACCACTAGGCTGAGCTCCACCTTCTTGCCAACCTCCCCATGGGTACTGGGAGTTTTCTGTTAGGTCTATGACACAACAGTATTCTTTCTTTTCCTAAAACACTTGTGTGCATTATAGCCCTGGTCATAATGTCAAATTTCAGAAATCTATCTTTTTGTACCTGGCCGAAAGATTGACAGAACCTTACAAATTCATTATGGATACAGAAAATCGTCATCATGCATTTCTCAATTTGTTTTTCTGGGTTAAAGATGCTGCACCAATATACATTCCCATCATTTGCATATACAGAAATGGAGTCCAGTCATGCAAGGACTCTGCACATGGAAATGGAATAAAAATCAATGGAAACTCTATTTAGGAGACTTGCAAGAATACAATCAATGATAAAGAGTCATAACAGAGCAGTACAGCTGAACCTAAAAGAAAACTTTCATTGGCTAAAAAATATCCCAAAAGTTAGTACTGCCAAAAAAACTGCAAAGATGTACAAACTGGTGAGATATATATTCTGTGCACATGGATGCAAAACAAGAACTTTTTAGAGGATGAAGAGATTCCATCTAAGGTATTTTGACTGCTACTATGTCCTTTAGATACATAAAGAACTAAGACAGAATAATATGAAGAAGACAGTCAAAATAAAAGATGTTGCAAAATTTGCAATCTATGAGGATGGTGCTGTATCTCTGTAGAGTACAACCTGTTCTCATTTCCACAGATTGACTCCAATGTGGATCTGACCTCTCACAGATTTATATTCACATTTCAAAGACAGACACAGCAGACTTTGACAAAGAGGAGAATAGAACACAGCCATAAACACACTCTGTGTGTCATCATCTACAGTGATTCCTAGATTTTAATATGTTTCACTGATAATTCATTTTCCTGTTCTAACTATCAGCCATGGCAAGCAGTACCTTACCACACAAGCAGTACTGCAGAACAGTTACCAGGGTCCTATGTGCTGGGGGCAGAGAGGAAAGAGAGAACAAATAGAGTCTTACTATAGCATAGCACTAGTGAACATAAATTGCTTCTGTATGATTAAATGGCAAAGGTTTGTATGCAATTCCTGACAGGTGATTGCCCTGAAGATGTTATGTACAGAGACATTCTTGTGCTCCAACACTGGCAAAGTCTGAGTTTTCTGAAGGCTGCTCTGCTTTCTAGAGGCAGGCACAGATTTTTTGGTATAATCTAACACAAGTTGTTATCAACCCGTATGGTCTCTGTGTGAAGACAGCTGTTTTGTTGGAAAATCATTCCTGGACCTTAGTGGGAAAAAAAATATGGCAGCCATAATATCTGACGAAATTGAGTTGATTCAGTAAAACAAAAAACCCCAAAACAATAAAAACCCCTTAATGATTTTCTTTTTCACACTAAAGGGATACTGAATGCCACCGACACAAACTCTCTAAGAATAAAAAAATCAACCCAACACCTGCATGGAGTAATGACAGTTTGAAGCTGAAAGGGTTCTCCAATAAGTTGACAAAATGACCAGATTTTGCTTTTAATTTAAGGAAGTATGGGATCTTTATCTGGAAGAAATATAACAGCCTGCATGAACTTGACAACAAGAGTATGTAAAGTTAATAACAGTGATTGCTGCATTTAATAGCTACTGTTGGATGGCCTTTATTTCTATTAATTCTCTACCCTTTTTCAAATTCTATTATATTTCCCTAACTTTCTGTGGCAATAGTTTCTACAGCTTAATGACAAATCTTGTAATAAAAGTTGAAAAGTTATTGTTGAAAGGTCAGTTTAGACCTACAGCTTAATAAAGTAATGATCCATGTCTGCTGTGTCATGCTTTGACAAACAAGGAGTATTTCCTTTTTCACATCTTCAGAGTAATTGTGCAAGATGCAACATGTAAACACACACATTTTCCTGAAGCATTCCGTTCAGAAAACTAACTCCTGAAGAGCCTAACAATATTCCCAGACATAATCTTTTTTAAAAAATTACTCTTTCTAGAGGCTCACTAATCATTCTTAACTCAGGTACAGTATTAAGAAGCAAACAAATAGATGAAAAAAAAAATTAACTGGCACACCAAGCTCCTGCAGACCTGTGGAACTGTGACAGACAGGAGAAAACAAATTAGTTCAGCAAGGTACTGAATAGACCTAATTTCAAATTTTACTAGCTTAATACAAATTTAGTTTCTTTCTCATAAACCATCATTTATTTTTGTTACAAAAACATACCATAACTCATCTGTGAAAGATTACTATAGATTTTCTAATTACCAGTAATGCATTTAAGATAAATGAGTTTTAATAAGTTTAATTTCAAGGTTTTCCAAGTGTTTTATAATACCAACATTAATTTTTAACAGATTATATTGACTTTTAAAATAAGGCCTCCTTTGGAAACTTATCATTTAAACAGTCTTCAGGAACCGATTTTCTACTTAAAGTTAACTCTCCTGTGAATCCATGGAAAACAAAACAAATCCTGATCTATGGGAGCTACAATTTGCAATATTGTCTGTATACAACCTGACCTATAGACTCATTTGCAAGGACTAATTGTGGAATTTTTGTCCATTCTTTGAATTCTTTTGAAGAGGAAGTTGTACCAACTTATCTAAATTAAATTATTTGTTACAAGTTTGTGGCATGTACAACATGCTTCTGGTGATTTACTACCAAACTCACTTCACCTGCACAAGCAACTAGACTGGAAACAGGAATAGAGAACTGATAACAGGAGAAAACACAGCTTCTAGTATTATCCCTAATCAAGCTCAAAATTGATCAAATAAAGATAATTTGTTCAGCTATGAAAGCACAACTACAGAATCACAGATCATATTGCCTATCACTCCTCTTATCTCAGCCCATGACAATGCTGTTTGTCTGATTTAATTGCGGCTGTAAATGAAATGCCACCCAGCCACTTGCTCATTCCAACCCTCCTCCCTGCCAGGGGCAGGGAGGAAAATTGGAAAGAAAAGGGAAACTTCATGGGTTGAGAAAGAAGAGTTCAATAATGGAAAGGAAATAAAATATAACACTAATAACAACAACATAAACTAATACAATAATATTTCTGACTACTATCTTTGCTATTGTTGTTGTTCTTATTATTATTATATTGAAAGGAGAAAAAGAGGAATAAAACTCAAGAATGGCAAGTGATGCATTGTAAAATTGCTCACCTTCTGTCCCCAAGCAGTGATCATTGCCCCCCAGCCAGCTCCCTCCATTTTGCACAGAGTATGACATTCTATGATATGGAATATCCCTTTGGCCACTTTGGGTCCTTCTCACTGGCAAAGCATGGGAAACTGGAAAGTCCTTGACTTGTGTAAGCACTATTCAGCAAAAACTGAAGCATCACTGCTATCAACATCCTTCTCATTCTAAAGCCAAAAAATACAGCACCAGCTACAGGAAGCAAATTAACTCTATCCTAGCCAAAACCAAGACATACAGCAAAAAGCTCTGGGACAATTGTCACATCATCAAATAAAAAAAAAAAAAAAAAAAAAAAAAAAAAAAAGCATGTCTGAATTACTGAGAATTCTACCAATATTTCTATCAGTATTTCTATTAATAAAGTAATGTAACCAGGTTTACCACAGAAAAATGAGGATCATTGTACAGCCTTCTGTGTCCATGAGTGGACACTAACCTGCAGGCTCATCAGTATTCTGAACACACTGGTGCCACACACCTTTGTCTATTTGACCAGGACACCCACAAACGTTAATTAAAAGTTCCAAGTTTTAAAGAGTTTGAATGTAGAGCACTGTTAATTTCCTAAAGATAAAATTTATGTTATTAACTGTCCTTTTTTAATCAAAATCTACATTCAGTTTCAAGAATTAAGGCAAATATGTTAATAATATGGAACAATGTAAAGTAACCCTTGAAGTTACCTTATATTGCAATCTTTTTCTGATATTGTCACAGAAATGAATGAGCATGAATAACATTCTTATCACTTACATGAATTACAGCACTAATATAAATAGCAGAAAGAAATAAGCATCTTCTTAAGGATACAGGTCAATAAAAGACTGTACAGCCACTACTCCTCTGTCTTTAGCTCTTGACAGTGATAGCTAGTTTTAGCTTTGCAGTTTTTGGACATCAAATTATCTTCTTTGTGCCTGTTATTTTTGATATTTTGCTTCAAAAGAGAGGTAACAATTTATTTTGCTTTCTCAAACTGAGATAATTCAGAATTTTTCAATAAAACAGAAATTGTATTGACTGAAAGAGAAAAAAAACACATAGACATGTTCCACAGTGCCCATGCTATTAACTAGGGCCCACTGAGATCAAATTCAAACCCTTAATTTCAATTGCAGCTTTCAAGTACTCCTTAAGCAGTCACTACACCAGAGCAAGAGTCATTATCTAAATGAATTGAGTCACAGTCTCCCATATTGTCTGAGTTCTCCCAGGGTCATTCACATTCTTAGCATGGGAAACCAGGGATTTACCCTCCCACCTCTATGCCTATCCAGTTGTGTACCTGGGAAAAAGAAACCTTTTCAAGCAAGCATTTTCTTCCAAATAATACTGTTCCCACAAAAACTTTTTATTTATATCTAGCTGTAATTTATTTCTACCCAGCCTCAGTAGGAAGCTCTATCAGAGTAAACCAAGTCTTGAAGTACTCTAGAGTCTACTCTTGCTACAATGGGATTTTTTTTTCTGATAGAATAATTTACTCAAAATCAGTTGCACCATATTCCCTACAGATGCTGACACACTGCAGTGAAGACAGTAATCTATAAGTATTCTTTGTCTCAAAAACAAAATAAAATAAAATAAAATAAAATAAAATAAAATAAAATAAAATAATAAAATAAAATAAAATAAAATAAAATAAAATAAAATAAAATAAAATAAAATAAAATATCAAACATGAGATCCTGAAACAAACAAACAAAAGCCTAAAAAACAACCTACTTCTACTTACCCACCCCAGCGCAAAACAACAGCTGGAGTTTCTACATGAAAAACCACAGCCCTAAAATCTCATTGAAAACTGCTGTACAATTACCTGCCTTGATTTGTGGCAGAGATATTCTCAGAAACAAGCATTATTTGTATCCTTGTACATTTCATGAGTAGTTTTGTGTAGTATTCCTCCTGTCATTAAAATACAGGCAGGTACATTGCTGACATCCTTGTTAATAATAGACAGAAAATGCTAGAACATACTCGTTGTCTAGGATACTGATTTAAAGTACTGGAAAGCTGCACTATTCCTATAAAGACTCTGAGACTAAGGCTTAAAATACTTACTTGATAATGTCTCCTTCAAGAGCAATCACTCGTTTAATGATCTTCTGTTCAGGATTTCTAGGAGACCTGAGACAGGGGATAAGATTACACAATCAGTAACATTCCCATTGTTTTAAGAAAAGGAAATAAACAGACCTATGAAAGCCATTAGAAGGTTCTGTGTTCTCCTAGAATTAGCATCAGTCACTGCTCCATGGTGAAGTGAAGCTACTGCAATCCTTGCCATGGATCATTGAAAAGCACTTGGTCACCTGCTTACAAACAGCACAATAATCAACACACCTTTTAGCATGAAAAATACACTCCACCACATTAAAAGTAAAGCATCCCACTACCAATGAGGAGGGTACCTTTGCAAATAGATTAATATATTAAAACCTGAATTCCCCATCATTTGTGGGGAAAATGTGTTAAACATTTATGTCATTCAATCAATTTGGGAGAAAAAAAAAACTTCCTATGCTATTTTAATATCTATCACTCATTTAGGTAAGCCTTGCCTAGGAAATTGTAGAAGTTGAAAAATAAAACTTGCAAAATTTTCTGAAAGTTGAAGCTTCTGAATGCATTGTTTTCATTTAAAGTTATTTTCCCATAGCATCTTTCATTGAGTAGATTCTGATCATACATTACATAACATGAGAAAGCAAAGATGAACTTGCATGTTCAGCCTGAATATTTCAACTTCCTGGAGACATATTATTAGATAGACTATTAAAACTGTTATTCTATTGTAGTTTTGACAGGTTAATGTAATAGAATTTATATATGCACCACAAATTTCCTTTCTCTTTATGCTTGACCTCTTCTCTTTTACTCTTCACTTTTAATTATCTAACTATGCAAATTTAAAATAATATCTTCATTTTATTAAAAAATCTTTTTATTTGCTGCTTGTACATAGAAAAGTCAGGGAAGGAACAAATTGTTTTTATCTTGTTTTGATGCTTGGGTTCTCCCTGTTAAGGCTTCAAGTACAGTCTGCTAGACACACCACTGACAGAGGTGTATGTTACATTTTCATGGTAAAAACCATCTTTGAACTCATCTCTGGTCAAATGGTAGCACACTAAGATTACACTTCTTTAAAAAGCAAAGCTGAGCTAAGTCTGGATGAAAAGCTTGCCCACACTGCTGCATGACTAAAGGCATTTGAGGTTCACTTCCAGTTCCAGTAATTAAAAAGAAAAATGGGTTCAGGCTTGTTTTTCTTTTTTATTAATATAATGCAAAAAAAATCCAAGTATTTAAAAATTAATTTGAAGTTCTAATAGTTTTTCTTGTGTGGGCATGCCAATACATTTGAAATAAATTTCTCTTTCAAAGTAATGAAATAAAAAGAAGCCTAATTTTGAATTTCAAAATATCAAACAGCTTCCCTTTACAGTTTATCAAGCCTTATTTTCAACAAGCAATGAGGAGCAGTGAACATGAATAAAGAGCTTATTTTTATTCCCGAGTCATCACTTGAATTTTGAAATCATTATGTAATTTACAGTAGTATTTTATTTAGCATTAATTTTACCTGAATAGCTGAATATTCCAGTTCAGCCTTGCATTTCATGTTCCTTCTTAAGGTAGGAACACAGAGTTTCATCATATTTTACATGTCAGCCTTGGGAGGAATTAATCAAGTTTTAGATGCATTTATGATTTAAATAAATTGAATATCCACAGCACTTTCTGATGCTGCTCCTTGCAAGCAACACTTACTTCATTGAGCACTCATCTGAGCATTGACCATGTCTGAAACTCAACCAAAGCACAGTCTATGAAAAGGCAACAAACCTTTATTTCAAGCTGTTATAAATTTAAAATATTTTTTAAAGTTACTTTACTGCCAATTGATTTAATCTTTAATCCATTTAAGCCCAGGCTGTAATATTTTAATGTAAAATTTAAGCAATGGAAATAATAGTGCATAATGTATGTGATGAAATGTGCATTTCTTAAAGATTAAATAAAAAAAAATTTTATGTTTGCTCTTTCAAAATTCTGTTCTGGTTTAACATCTAACTTTCAAAGTAAGGTTCTCAGCAACTTCCAAGCAGGCATTTCCACTTGATTGGGATATATATATATTGTAATGCAATTACTGACATCTCCCTTAATTTTCTCTCCTTATGCAAAAATTTCTACTGACCTTAGAAAAACATCTCTCTAAATTTGAGGTATGATTAGTTGTTCTAAGAGTAGTTACTTTTTTGCTAGCAATGATATATTTAAACCAAACATATAATTTATCAGAAAAACTTCAAGGATTTTTTTGCATATATTTTTATGAAAGAGTAATATTTTTAATATTGGAATATAGAATATTTTTAAAATAAAATTCATACAAACATTCAGATAATAATTCATTAAAATAACAAAAGACAGACTAGCAGGCTCAAAGTGGCCATTACTACAGGCACTTTTATACCAAGGATTTTCAAGAGCTGAGCAGAATGGGTTTTTTCCAAGAGCCAGTGTGGAACCAGGAGGTAAGAGAGACTGGTTCTGAAGTGATGGATATCGATGCCTTTCTGAATGGTGTACAGCATAACACTGGGATTTCACTGATTATTGAAATCACAAAAACATACAGGTCATTTCTGTCTTCTGTATTCAACCCTACAGAGAACAGTGAGGGATCACACTGCTACAAAGCACGTTTCCCAGGAAAAACAGAAAAAATTACACTGCCAGCAGAAAAATCCACTTTTTAGCAAGCAATTATCAGATAGAAAGAGTGACAATTCCCTGAAAGCTTTCTTTTTACATATTTAGAAGCTGAGTATTTCAGTCAATATTACTCCTAAACGTCTCCCTTTCAACCACTTGGATTACTTATTTACTCCAGTGGATCCTGCCCAATTTTAAATAATTGCTCCATGAGTAAATATAATTTGATCAAACAAAAATTTTTCATAACACTTCTTGGTTTTGTATGTGTCATTTGATTCTTCCTTCATTCTTTGAATTTTCTAAGTACATTCTTCTCAAGAGCATCTGCAGCAAATCATGCTGAACTTCAGTTTCTATAGGCTTTTCTAGAGAAAAAACTTTTAGAATATGTCCTAAGATCCCAGCAAAACAAATGAAGCACAGTCCAACTAAATAAATAGTACAACATACAATAATATTTTTTCCTTTAGTAAACATTTAGCTTTTTTTAGTACCCATATCAGAAAGAAACCTGATACTGTGAACTCAACGAAAAAGCAGACAAAATATTTCAAACTGATAGCTTCAATTAGATACTTTGATGACCTACATGTGTTTAATGTTACCAATCCATTATCATAGTCAACCTGGAAAGAGTTTGTGCTCACTCTATGAAAATTACTGGAATTTTTATAACAACTTAGCATCCTCCAGAACAGGAAAAATAACAGGAATTTATTAAAAAGTTGCAGAGAAAAGGGCCTAAATTGTTCAATCATCTGTTTGATTGAAATATGCATCTGTTTATCTATGTATATGCATAAGTATGTATATTACTGTTAGGAAATTACATCACTTTTTATGAGATAGAAGCAAGATGTTTCGGCAGAGCCTGGAAGTTTGTCTTCTTCAGATTATTCTCAGTTTACTTCAGATTTAGTTTTATGTGATTTGATCATCATTTACATAGAGGCAACTGAAGAAATTAGCACTGTGTTGTTGTAGCATAAACAGACTAAAATAGAGAAGATCATCTTCTTCAAAATTAAAATTTCTTCCTCTATTTATGCTGCTAATGACAGATACTAAAAAGGATTTAACTCCACAACACAGGATGAGAGAGAATTTTTGAGATCTCAGCCTTACATTGTGTCCCAAGACATTCACTCAGTGAGCTCTTCATTCCCCAAAACTAATTCCTCTCTCATCAAAATTCCCATACACTTCTGGGAATTTCCAGGATTGATGCAGGAGGAAAAACATGCTGTTTGTCTCCTTCTCAACCCATTTGGGGATCCAATAAATAGCTAGAGAAGTAACTAAAATACAGATAGAGGACAGAATAAGTGGCATTAATATGCCTAAAGATTTGGGAAGTTCACAGTATGGTTTTGGTGGCTTTACCTAAAATACATGCTTGGAGGAAGAGGAAACAGAAACAGTGGAGCTACCTCATTCTTTTTTCCTGCTGCTCATCCTTACTTCCTGTTGCCAGCCCAGCAGCTAATGCTCAAACTCTGTACAGTAGTAAATATGAAGCAATATCCATTCTTTCAGTCCTCCTAGTACCACAGCTATGACAGAACATATCCAACATAGACAATTCTAAATAATGCATAAGAATGGAAATATACTTAATATATGCACATATTTTCTAAATCAAAATATTTTTAATCTGCTTGTTTAGCTTTTTTCCCAGTCCATAACTTTCATCTAAATTCCAGGCTTCTTTATGCAGATAGAGAATCTCATAATAAATGTTATATCTAATTACATTATAGGTTGTGACACAATTTCTATATTGTGGCAAATAGCATGCAAAATAACAGTGAAGGAAAAAAATATTCACACATTTTATTCTTGCTTTTGTTGTCATTCTTGTCATCAATTTCTCTTGTACAGAATTACTGCATTAAATGTATCCAGTACCAGGTTTAGTGTCTGTGGACCCACCAGCACAAGAAAGGTATTCACAAGTGGAAAAAGTGACGCTGAAATAATAGTAAGAGAAGAGCAATGTAAGAGCAGTGGCTAAGGAAATTGGGTCTGTGCAGATCAGAAATTAGACAAAGGGTTCAATTGCTATTGTCATCTGTCTGATTGCTGATTAGGAATTTAGAATTTTTGGAAAGGTACACAACAAAAGAGATTAGTAATCAACATGAGTTGCAGCAAGGGAAATTTCAGTGGTGCAGGTTGCCCTGAGAGGCTGAGACATACTCAGAACTGAATGGGACACAGGTGTGGGCAGTCTGACCTAAAATCAATCTGACCCAAACTCAACTTGCCTTGAGTGGTTGGTAAGATTAGATAATCTCTAGAGGTGCCTTAAGACATAAATTCTTTTTCACTACTACAGCCTTGTATGAAGAATCAGGATGTTAATATCTTAAAATGCAAAATATTTTGTCACAGACGCAAGCTCTGATCACTGATCAATTTATTTATCTGCTCTAGCCCACAGATTATTTTTTTCTGTGTTTCTCTTGCAGTATCTAATTCTATTATAAAGCATTTTTAAAGAATGCTATGATATCATGTCTCAACATTCTGAGTTGTGAGGAGACTAACATCCAGAGAAATTACTCCACAGTTTAATTATCCTTGCTATTAGGAAATTGCATCTGCATTCAAAATTGAATTTATCCTAGTTCAATTTCAATTTCATGCCTTCTCCTCCAAGGCAGAAACCTCTCAACATCTTATTTCTTCTTCATGAAGAAAGATTTGGGTACATCAGGTCTTAAATTTCTCTTGGACTCATCAGCTAGAATTGCCTAAAGTTCTTAGCACACAGTTTTCCCATTCCAGGATGCCTTTTCAAACTCCTCCAGTATTTTAATTTTCTTCTTAGCCCACATGGGAATATAGCATTTTTCAGCTTGGATTATTACCATGCCTAGTAATCAATTGAGTAATATAGCCTTGTTTGCTGGCTCAATCAAAAAAATTCTTTCCTGTTTCTTAACATCCCATTTATTGTTGCATAGCCAGGCAAAAAGCTCATCCTTTCCTTCCTAGGAGATGGTGTTGAAAAGATACCAAAAGTGACAACTAAACCTTCTCTGAGCTAACTCGTTGCTAAAGCAATTAAACAATAAAGTTTGGATCCCTACTTGCACTTCACATTGTATAGAGCATGTTTGTGAACACTGACCATGTGATTCACACCATGCTGCCCTGTATTCCCTGCACTGCTTGCACACTTGGCCAATGACTTCAAAGACAATTGACAAAACCAGCACCTGCCTTTGGGATGCACAGCAACCTGCTGGAAATATTGCTGCTCCAAATGTGCCTCCAACCATATCTCCACCTTCACAGCTGAACACAGCCTGTTTGTAAGCTGTCTAATGCCCCCTATTAACACCATAAAAGGCAAATTCCTTGATCAAAATATAATGTAGCAGTAAAAAGAATGCTTGAAGAAACCAAATAGTTATATTATAGCCTGTATCAAAATTACATTTATCCAGCTGTTTTTTCCCGATAAAACATACCAGGTTTGCTTGATAAAATCTATTCCTGAATTAACACCTTTAAGTGTATTTTTTTTTCTACTAATAGAATGAGAAATAAACCATGTGATTATTTTGCTCAGATAAGACATTTCTAAGGCTTTTCTCTTTGTTTGAATGTTGGAAATTTATTGCAGGTCATGAAGTAATTTGCATTTTCTCCTTTGTCTTTAAGCTTCTTCAAAACAGGATTTTCCAAATGGTATTCCACACCACAAAAATTGCTTGAGACAGTACTTGCCTGTCAGTATCAATGTTTGAACCCTTTTCTGGCCTAAAACTCTGTTATACTTTTAGAGGAAGTGAAATAGATCAGATAACCAATTTTTTTCAATCAGAAATAGTATTCTGAAATTATATGCAATTTTGAGAATGTTAGCAGATAATGAGAGCATCAAAAACAGTTCCTCAAATGCTCCTGGATTTCCTCTGGGTTAAATTTGAGGAAGCAGACTCCAGACTTAATAAATACTAGTTTAGTGAAACATTTTGAATATTCACCATTTTTCACTCATAATTTATTTTATAAGTACTTAAAGACAGCAGTTGCACCAACTGGCTAGGCATAAGCTCTGGTGATGCTTGATTTGCTCAGCATCTCCAGTGCAAAACATGTACAAAGATATAATTAAAAATATGAGGGAAACTGTTTCTAGGAACATCCTGTAATTCCTAACTCCATACTACATTAACACTTCTTAGTCAAACCTCTGCTAAAAAGCAAAATCTTTCACCAGCAAAAAACCATTTTGTTTTTACTGAAAGTAGTGTTTTATAATAATTACAGATTCTAAGCATGCACTGGTGGAAAAGTAGTGATTTATTTTTCTTACATTTCAAACTATTTGTGTATAACCTAAAGCAATGCTCATTTGAAATTTCTTAGTGAATTCTGAGCAACCTCGAAACAAAAATAACAATCTGTATAGAATACCTGCATGAAGCCTCAGAAAAGGAGTCATACACTTTGCTGTACAGCCACAGTTAGAGCCAATAAACAATTTTCTCAAGCTCTGCACTTTGAAGTGCTGAAGAAACAAGTGGATGTGGCACTTAGTGCTACAGCCTAATCAGTAAAGTGGTGTTCAATCAAAGGTTGGACTCAATCATCCCGGAGGTCTTTTCCAATCTTAATGATTCTATGATTCTTGCATGCTTCGTGCTCCATTCCCTTTCTAATGGGCTTCCATTCCTTTCCTTCCTTCTACATTCTGATTTAGTCTTGAGCTTTCAAAGCAGAGCAGGAAGTAACTCTCTAAAGTGAAAAATTAGCTTCCATGTAAATAAACATCCATAATGTTGTCTCCTGGCACCAGACATCACTTGGCAGAGACCTCCTACACTAAGGAGAGAGTTGCAGGGAAATTAATAAAGGTCTGCATAATTTCAAAACAACTAAGGTTTCCCTGGTATATCTACAGCATGCTATAGAATTACAACCTCAATATATGATATGACAGCAGCAGCATCAGATTTTCATTGTTTTGCATAGGTGTTGGAAGGATATCACAAATAATTTAATCTTCATCAACAGATAACTACAGATTCTCCTCAGTATTAACTAGATGTATGATTCCTACACAACAAAATTAAGCTGTCTTTTCTACACTTTAGATCGGGCAATTAAAACTGTGTATCTGAAAAACTTCCAGAAATAGATACAAGACAAAGTAAAAAAAAAAATTAAAAAATACATCTCCATTAGAAATTACAATTTTTAAATTATATCTAGTTAGCTAAAGTAAGACAAGGGGGGGAAAAGGAGGACAATTGAAAACTCTAAATAAAATGTTTCACAGCAATAAAACTAATTGGTACTGCAAAACAATTCTGAAGAAACCTAAAAATACTACAGTAACTTGGAAGTATAGCTACTAATTTGATGTAAAATCACATCAAACTGTTTCTCAGCCTTCCAATCGAAGCACTTGGAGGTTAAATGACTCAGCTGCTTGTAATGCAGGCTGTGTAATCACAATAGTTATGTGCACTTGACCTTCTTCCTGTTAACAGAGAGACTCAATTAATTACTTGCTGTTTTAACCGGCCATTTCACCTCATCTTCACCTTTTTCAAAAGGGCTGAGAAACTCTAACTCAACCTTTGACTTTGGAAGCATACAGAGAAATATTTATCTACCAAATAGGAAGTTAGCCTGCTCTAGGAATGAGAATACCTGGGTTTCTATGCTTAAGTCAAAACCAGTAATACATGCATTGTTTCATTAACCACTATGCTGTATTGTAGGAACCACATTTCATCTTTACCACAGCTGCCCAAACTTTCTATCTGTAATGGAAATAAAATCTTACTTCCATCACAACAGACAACAAAGGGAAATGAACAGAGAATGGCAAAATCTAACCAAATGCTCAAAAATAATTCTTACATTTCCATATGGGATATTAGATAGAAATAACATAAATAATCTACACATTGCCTACTAAAATTATTAAAAAAAATTGTTATACATGCTGTGATATACACTTCTATACCTTCTTCCATTCTGGGATTAGACTGTGTTCAGGGCAACTCTTCCAAGTGTACAAAATTAAGTGATCAGTTGCTCACCCTAAAATGGCAATTGTATCTACACACCACACATGGTGCTGCAAGTTTCAATCATTATTCCTTTTTGATGGAGTTCCAGAAAACTACTCTAGTTATAAAACACCACCACAACTAGTAAAAAAAGTACTGGATGCATTTTTAGGTGTTAAAAACCTCACTGATCAAGGAACCAAAATATTCTTTCTTTTGAGGTAATAAACATTAAGAAATCTGCTTCTCATACTGTCTCTCCTAGAGACTAATTTTAGCATGTCAGATAGGATTAGCATTATATTTAGTTAAAAAATTATGACTAAAGAAGCCGAAGTTTTTATCTATTTTGAAATCACCTAAACTCCATCAGCACATTGCTTTTTAAATTTTTCTGATGCTGTTTCAAGCACCTGTTGTGAAAATCTCTTTCTTGATAATTCTAAGTAGCTGGATATATTTTCTCCAATGTAATCTCAGCTACAGTCAAGAAACTAAGCCTTTCAGAGGAGTTAAGTCTGTTACAGTCAGATGAGTTAAGTGTCTTATAGTCAGTGCACAGAATGGAACAATTAAAGTGGGATGAATCAGACTTCAGAGGAGTGTTTCTCTACTCTATGACTACAAAAGAAGACAGACATCAGCTCAGTCTAGCCATCTTAACATTAAATTATTAAAGATAAACTGCTTAAAAATATTATTTCCTCTACCTATAAGTATCTATAGCAGATTTTGTTTTTCAAATAACACAGGAAAATAAGTATTAACAGTGAGGTAAATAAAAGATCTATAACAATATAATGTATTTTTTTATATAGTTGTAATATACCTTCTTAGTGAAAAATAGTTTAAGAGTACACACATGTCAACTTCAATTCACAAAAAAACCCAAAAAAAAAAAAAAAATTAAAAAAAAAAACCAACATCAGTTTAAAGTTCCCTACAGAGGTCAATAGAAGTCCTGACTTCAGAATTATCTTTTTTCTTTTTCTAAATAGTGCTGCATGCAATAGAAATACTTTTTTCCGTATTTAGGACAAACAAAATGAAAATCTATTATCTTCCACCTTGTAGAACATAAATATGGAGTTTTAACTAAGAAAAAATTTTGTACCTCTATTCATTGTCATTAAAAATACCCGTCCATATGATAGAATACTAAATATCTCTATGTTCTTCCTAAGCACACAAATATATAAGTTATTTTCAGACTGTGCAACATTAACTTCAGGGGAACTTGTATACAGTTATATCATAAAATAACATTTCAGATATAGAGAGTGCTGCTATGGATAACTGATTTATACTGCTGGAAATTTAGAACACAGAAAAAAAAGAAAGAATAAACATTAGCAAAACACAAATTGAATAGGGAGTATTTTTTCATATGATATTCTATCCCAAAATGTGATCTTCTGAGTCAGCAGGTCATCAAGCATTTTGCTCCATTTGGTACTAATTGCATTATCCTGTACTTATGTGCTTCCACAGAAAGAAGAAGGGACCCTGCACATTAACTAAGGATATTGTTTTAAGAGGCTTTGATCACTTGAGCAGGCATAAAGAACTTTGAGGAGCTTGTCAAGAATAAAAAAATCAGTGGTTGTTTTTTGTGATGAGATCTTTAGATTCTGAGCTGTAAGACATTTCTTCTCTATTATATTTATTTATATATAATTATTATAATTATATTGTAATTATATATATTTATTTAAAATATTAAGAAATAAATAAGAAGTATCATCAACAGTTAACAGCTTAAATGAATAAAATATTTATATCTATATATATATTTTTTAAAAATTTAAAAATATTTATATCTACAGATGGTTTTTTCCCTCCATGCACAGCAGTTTACAAGCTTTTTAGACAGTGCTCCCCTTTGCTGTGAAGGCCAATCTGCTCTCCCCCTGCCCCAGCTGTGCACACAGCCTCAGGCTTTGGGCTGCACACTTGCTTCCCAGCTCTTCCCACACTTCAGTCTGCTCTGGTTATTCCACCCAAAATGAATTCTTCAGTCTCAGGCAGCAGCAAACCCCATCCTAGCCCCATCCAGCCTGTCAAACCCAAAATTATGTGACAGTTTCCCACAGAAGGTTCCTGTCACCATTTGCTCTAAGGAAGTGATGTGCTGCCCAGAATATTGCTAGATAAGAGAGAGAGTGGCAGAAGAGACAAGAAGGGAGGGGGAAAACAGACTAAATCTTGAAGACACTTTTTTCATACTCAGGACTAATTCCTCTTCACCCTCTATCCATGGGACTAAAGCTCAAACAAATTATTCGTAATTTTTTATCTTCACCTTTTTAAACTGAATCCATGAAGAACAAGGTGAATTCCAGTTTTACTAAACTTTGAAATTTTTGTGCCAGTCTTAAAATTCTTTTAACCCATTAATCCATTAGTTTGGGATTTTCAAAATATAATTTCTTATCTCTGACAATTTTATAGAACAAAAAAAAAAGATAAAATCTTCTCACAGAAAACAGTCAGAGAGATAGAGAGATGCATGCCAGAAGGACTAATGACACAAGCTTGTATGAGAAATTAGTATGGAAGAATAATTCTTTATTTTTTAGTGACTGGAAGTATTGGCAGTATTAGCAGCATGAAAACTTGGGAGGAAAAATGCAAGATATGGTGTGGGATTAAAAAAACTTTTCAGAAATTCTCCTGGCTCTACTGTTGAATATTTTAAATATGTAGTTTACATATTATTCTGTATATTTCAGACAATCTTGACAAATTCTTAAACGTGTTAACTGTCTCTGTTGTCAGAGAATATCAATTAGAAACACAAAAAGGTTAATTCAGCTAATTCAAACTTGGCATTGTTGCCTTTGCCATTCCAATTTTAAGCCTTTACATTTTCATTAACAGAGTATATCCACAACAAGTTTGAAACACAGACTTTCATGCATCTGGGATTGAGAGAAACTCTTTCACACCCTCATTGTAAGAAAGCAAGAACAACAATACAAATTATTTGGTTATGAACAGCTGAAAAGTAAGAGTAAAAATTGGGAAATCATAGGTCTTTTCAACACTGGTGACTACTGCATCACAAAATTAATTATTTAGAACAGCCTAATCTTATAATGTTGATTCTCCAAAGGTTATTCTACTACATTCCTGATCAGTACTTGTTGCAGTCAAAAAGCATAAAATATATACTGGAATGTATTTAAGCTGTATGATGTAGCTGTATCCTTCTAAAGATAGCTTTTGCATATGTGCTTCAAATGATGCATCACTACAGAAATGGTTACTAACACAGTTCCTTAAAATTCAAGCTGGCAATATGTTTAGAAAGTAGGATAATGGTAAGGCTGTCAGAGCCATAATGTTAGAAGTATAACCTTACTTCCCTGAAAGAAGCTGTGCAAAAGTATAAAAAAGCATCTACAAGATTTGTTAAAAGGATTTATTTATATAGTTTAGAAACAGTAAGATTAGGTTAAGTTTTTTTTTAACTGAACAGCAATACTAAGACTTACTACTTATGTAACTCTCTGGACATTCAAAGCACTAAGTGACATACATTTGTGATTTATGGTGTTTGATAAAAAGCTGCCAGTGTACTCATCTATGCTATTCAATTTGCTGTGCAGGCAGTATGCAATGGAACTAAGCTTTATAAATGATTAATTGGAACATAATCAAAATGTTATTAAAAATAGTTGTCACATTTGAAACACTAGATATTTCTCTGCTTTGTGATCAGTTCAAGTTGTCAAGATGAGTCGCCAGCAGCAAAACAACTAGTGACAGGCAAGGAGTGTTCAGCAGGCAAGGAGGCTGGTGGTACAAATCTGTCATATAAAACATAATGGGAATCCCTCAGATTCCTGCCTGTTTATCAGCTTGGAGGAGGAAAAAAATGAAAGCTGTTCTTCCATTGGATGCTCACAAGTGTGTCTGTGCTAGAATTAGGCAATATTAACTCTTTGAATGTAGAGAGAAGAAAGTGCCCCCACAAAGAGAAGCCAATTCATTCACAGGGATGGGGGATTCTGTACTCTTGCACACGTGTTTCCACAAAGGGCAACACTCACAGGTGGGTCACTTCAGTCAATGGAATCACTGAAATAATAGATACTTGTTTGAACTTTATTATACTTCTGTTTCATAAAGAAAGCACGGGGAATTATACATAAAAGAAATAGCTGAAATATCTCCCCATTATCATTACATGTTATCTTTAATTGAGAGAGGAATGTACATTACACAGCATTCTATACTGAAATTTGATAATTAGATAACAGATTAACTGTGACTGCAACAAAGTCACTGCTGGATGAAAAAATATGGAGAACAATGCAGCTAATTTGTGCCCTTTTTCAGTTCCTATGCCTATAAAGAAAACTGCATTTCAGGATTTTCATGTGGTATCTACAATGAAAAAAAATACAGCATGAATACCTGTCCTGAATCTGAAGGCAAGATCTAAAGTAGATTTAAGGATAGGCATCTCAAAGAAACCTGACACAGTCTGGGCTGAACTTCTGAATGCAAGTAATAGTGGCTATACTTAAACATTATGACAATATATTTGGCATTATCTTGGCCCAAATGGGTGACTTCATAGGTTATTCACCAGAGGTCCTTCTTTCTTTGTTCAATATACTTTAGGGTCAATAAGGAAGGGAAAAAGCCTGGAGCCTGACTTCTTACATGTGCAGGGTTAGTGTATTCATGCTAGCAATGTACATCACATGAAGCTGCTTCTTACATCCCTACAAAAATGGGATATGTACAAAAGTCTGTTATCTGGTTGATGTCAATTATCATTGCTACTAGTCAGCATCAACTACAAGACAAAGTCACTCCAACTTCCAGTAAAAGAAGGATCAAATTATTTTTCCTCTGTCAGGAGCTAAAGAGGGAAACATGGGTAGCTGCCATGAAACAAGTATGTGGATAATGTACATGTAGGCCTGAGATATCAGGTCATGAGATTTCACCATGTAACTTGATATTGAGCCTAATAACTTGTGATTGACTAAAACACAACTTGGATCCTACTTTCATTTGAAGATTCTAATAAACGGCCACTTTCTATTGCATTTTTGTCCAACATCCTTTAAAGTTTTTCTCAAAATTAAGTTTGATGTACAGAATAGGGTCCAACAGAAAACTTCCTGTGCCCATCTTTATGCATGATGAACTCTGCATAATTTTAGAAGAGTTTCTCTCTCTGAAGACATGGATGAGAAACATTTAAAACTATTTTACATCCTGAGAGTCATTAGCCAATTCAAAGACAGATGCAAGATCTTTTTTATTTTATAAACTTACTCTGCTTTCACCATTACTACTTTATGAATAATTTAATGCTGCCTGCTTGAAAACAATTAAACAAGGGAAAATAAACCTTGCAGTCCCCTCACATTATTTCCCGTAGTCATTCATCTTAATTTCTTTAAACTTTGTCCCCACTTCTGTTCCACTAACTTACATTAGCTGGTGCAAACTTTGGGTGAACTAGAAGAAATGGAGCCAGAGGAAAACCTCCAAAAAAAAAAAAAAAAGGAAAATAAAATAAAAAATTAAAAAAAAAACCCAAAAAAACAGTGCACAAAACAAATCACACTGTAACCTAAAACATTGAAGAATCAGTAACAGATTTCTCTCTTCTTGACTTTCATGTTTTGGTGCACTGAAATGGTTAACTTGACTGAATTAGGAACATAGACATCTAAGTAGAAAAATTTTACAAGGTCAGATAGACTAATAGGAAGCCTGACTAACAGCATAAATAAATAATATAAATAAATAAACAGTAAAGTAAACAAGCATAAAGTAAAAACTATTATTTGACTAATTTGAACAGTCACATGAAAGGAGATGCATAAAAATAGTTTTTCAATCCCTAACAGCTGAGTTCTGGTCCATCCAGGGGACAGTTAGTTGAGTAAATAAATTTCTGCAACATTCTTGTTTGCCAGATCTCGGATCACATTGAGTCTTTTAAACACATTCTCAGCTTTGGCTAGATGTAGTCCAGTGTTGTAACTATACCCAAAAAGGTAAAAAAAAAAAATCAGATTTTATGGAAAATCACAACCTACCTACAAAAAAGTCTAAATATAAAGAAGTACAAAGTTTATGGATTATATTTAACAGTAAAACAGTGTTCCCTCAAGAAAAATTTTGTAAGCTACAGAAACAGCTCCTAATCATATTCTGAACAAAAATGTACTATTTCTATTCTTAAAAAATTAATGGTATCAAGATGTTGGGTTTGGAGATAAGGTGAAAAGAGGGAATAAAAACTTGTGTAAACTAGAATTTTTAACACTGAGTTCATTTGTGAGTGAGTTGTATACTGCTTGCAGCAGTTCAATGAGACTGCATACATTCCAGAAAAATTTTAGACTTTAACTATCTTAATGAGACAGATGCAGTCTTCTCCTCAACTGTTGAATAACAATTTCATCACTCATGTAGTGAAGCAGAAAATGTACGAATGAAATTAGAAAAACCTTCTCCATTTGAATATAACAAGCTCTTAAAAGCATAATAAATTTTGGAAAGAAAATTAGCCATATAAACACTAATGTGCACTGTGTATTTAACGGTTTTTATCATGTGTGGAAATGCAGTGCTCTACTCAATTGATCAGTTTATAATCATACAAAAATTCAAGTGAAATGTTATAAAATGAGCAGTGGTACTAGATGCCCAGCTTAAGATGCCTGAGGGTCTTATTATTTTTCTTTCCTACTTTTAAGTAGGTCAAAAAGTCAAAGGTATACAGAAAAAAATTAATTTTGTCAATCGTTATCTACCTGAAGGACCTCTCATGGTGAGTTATACATAACTTGTGGGAGCTTATGTCACTCAATCTTGCATTGGTGAATTGGCATGATCTGTGAATTTGCACATTCAACATCAAAACAAGGATGAGATAATTATTGGACCTCCAATTTGCCAGAGATATTTTTGCCCTCAGGAAAAGGTAGAACCTTTTTGTAACACTTAACAGACAAATACATTATTTTTTTTATATTGGATGTTGCTAGTCCTGATCCAAAGATTTGACTCCCTGGCTTGACCTTATAGGACCTTCAGGCTTCATGCCTGAAGACTTTTCTGGCAGGCTGGACACTCAGCTGCCCAATCTCACCTCTGACCTTTTGTCCCACACTGCTTTTCTTAGAACCTCAAGCTGGAAGGGACCCATAAGGATCATCTAGTCCAAATCCCTGCTCTTTGCAGGAGTATCTAAAACTAAGTTTTATGACTGAGTCCTGCCCTGATGGTCCTTGAGCTCTCTCAGGCTTGGTGCTATCACCACTTCCTAAGGAAGCCTGTTCCAGTGCCCAAACACCCTCTGGGTGAAAAACCTTTTCCTAACACTCAGTCTGAACTTCCCCTGATTCAGCTTCATTCCATTTCCATTTCCAAGCTCCTCCAGCTTGCAGCACTATCTATTCCCATACAAGAAATTTATACATTCCTTTGAGGGGACAGAGCAGAGCCTTATACACCCTTTTAAAAGGAGCAGTTGGAACAGAAAATATTTTTTGCAGGGGCTGCAGGCCTGTCCCAAAGGTCTGAGGGACTGCTCTGGCACCCAAATGTCCACTGCTCCCTGTGCCCCTTCTGTTCTTGCCTGCTCCTGTTACTCTCTGAGGGTCTGCAGTTTCAGCTCCATGCTGTCAGGCCACCCACTAAGCCACAATGGCTTTGTCTTAATTCATATAGCTCTAAAGTGCTACAAGGACCTGATTAGCAATGACAAAGTGGCTTCAACATAACTGGAATAAAATTTTAATTACTTTAATTAAACAAATGCAAATTCCCCAGTGCAGATGAGTTTAGACCAGTTTAACAAAGATCTAGCTCATTTCCATGCACGTTCTCGATTCTTCTTATTTGCTGTCCCTTGAGGATGGCAAAAAAACAAAAGCTTCCATGTGTTGAGTAAAATGTTTGCTTCCGTAAGATCATTCCAAAAACTAGATGAGCAGCTCAGGGCAAGCAAGAAAATTGCCACTTTGAGCGGAAAAGAGGAAGTTTCACAGGTTTTGACATCTCTTCAGGGCAATGAGCAACCACATGCCAAAATCTAGACTGTCAGGGAGCAGGAGACTTCACTAAACTGTGGGATGGAATCGATGGATGATGAACAGGACTGAAGGACAGAAAGAGTTTTATCATGCAGAATCTGGCAATGGTATGGTTTGACAATTACAACAGGGGTGGTTTATGAAGTCACCAAACTTCTGGGAGAATTTACAAGCTTAGGCTGGAAATCAATAACTAACAGCATTCACCAAACTATTAACAAAGATTTTGGGGGTGGGCTGTGTATTGTTTTGAGCATTAATGTTTTGTTTTGTCTAATTAATGTTGAGAGTAGTAACTATTGTAGAGTGATATAATTTTTTTATTTGCTGGAACTCAAATCCTCGTTTCTGGTTACACTGAGACAAACACAGTCTTTGGTTAAATCAGTTCAAGCAATTCTGAGGTTTGGTTTACTCTAGCTGGTGAGCAAAGTTAAAAGTGAACAACTTTACTAGAACCAAGAGCCTGTTATCTACCAAGTGTGGTTTCCTAAATGGCCATCACAGGGCATGGTAATTATGGAGACAGCAGGGGGAGGAATGGGCCCTGATACCTCCTGCACCAATCCTCTGAGTTCATCATCACATGGGCAGAGCTGAACAACACTCTGATCACCAGCCCACTCACTCCCTCAGCTACATTCCTGCTATTTTCAAGTACTCTGCTTCATTAAACCTTAAAAGGACTCTGATTGCAGGCCATGCTTGGGAAGTGGTAAAATGCTCTTTTTTTTCTCTCCTCTGTAATTATTACAAGTCTGTAGAATCTTACTCTCACATTTCCAAAGTAATTCCAGTTCTGTTTACTTTTTTCTAAGAACAAGATCAATTCCTGCCTTCTCTAACTTGAGTGGATATTCAGATTGGGTTCCATCTGCCCTTATTATATATATATATATATATATATATATATATATATATATGTATATGTATATGTATATGTATATATGTACATATATATATATATATATATAATATTATTTTTACAGTATTTACTGTAGCACTAAATGGCCAGTGTGGCCACAGGTGATTTAGCAGATTATGGAAGGCAATGAGACACTTCTAAAAACATTTTCTCACTTTGAATTATACCTGCTGAAAGAAAATCCTGCAGGAACAAACAGTTTTGACAGATTACATATATATAATAACCTACTGCAAAAACCTACTGTTTACATGAGTAACTTCACAATAGATTTTTTTAAAGTTAAAAAAATCTCATAAAGATTCTTACTGTTTTCAAGTTTTTGTAAAATAAAGACTATCAAGCTACATTTAAATACTTAAAGAAAATAATCACCTCATTTAAAAAATAATGTATCATTGAAATAGAAATTTCAGAGGTGTCTAAAATTAATCACTGTTTACATAGGAGCTCACTTGTGAAAGTGGCTTGCCAGCTATTATAGACCAAGTACACTTTTCACAACTGTGTAAGTGCTAATAATTCTGTCTCCCTTCCAGGAAAGATACAATCATGTATTCTATAATATGTATACTGATATCTAAGGCTGAGGAATGATCTCCATATTCAAGAACAGATTATATCCTGTCCTGCCAATTGTCTTTGTGGGAATTCTCTATGTGAGCCCCAAAGCAAGTATGAAGCTAGAGTAGCAGCACACCAACTCATTCCTGCTCTGGAGAGAGGAAAATATTGAATTCTAACCAAGTATCTCTTTAAAGTGAAAGGCTGAAGTGATATCTCAAAAGAAGTCATATTACCTCTCCTTTCTCACTGAGGCTTATTACAAACTTCTGACAAATTTTTTTTCTTTTTCAATGTAATTTTTTGTTTCCATAGTTTCACTGCAGAAAGTCTATTCCTTTTTTTCCACAACTGCCTATATTTTTCCTCTTTGCAAAGATGTATTTAGTGAGAACATACATTCAATTTAGGTTTTTTTTCTAATTTTGAGGAACAGTGAGATTCTGTTAGAATGGGAAACAAAAGGACACACTAGAAATCAACAGACACCAAAAAAAGATTTTGTAATACTGAAAATATTAAAAACTGAAATTTCAACTTGAAAATATTTTCAACAGCATATAAAATCACCTAAATGTACAGATATAATTAGTAATAATACAAAGAAAAATTAATGTCTTCTGTTTTGTTCATTATAAAGGGATCAAGAAGAATGAAAACGGGAATTTTGCCTCTATTCCTGAGAAATTAGCTGCTCTTAAAAAGCCAAAAGTCAAACATTATGAAATTACAGAGACTCCTTACCTATTGTGAACTTTGGCTATTCAATTCCAAATAAGTAGCTTTTTACTGTTTTACTGTTAATGCTACAAATCAACGACAATTTACTTGCTTCTACAAAAATAAAAACCACAACTAAGATGGTATTCTTTTCTAGGACAGAGCAAGTTAATACAAAATAAGTTACAGTACTTGGTTTAGCTCCCATGGAACTAAATGTTGCAAAAAGTTCCACTCATTTAACCAAGCCAAAACCAAGCCTGTAGCTCTCATTTGAAATCCTAATGACTATACCAAGAAAAACTGTCAATAACTACTGAACTATAACCTATAGTCTTGTCTTCAAATGCAGCTCAAGATTTGAAGTTTAACCAACCAACTCATGAATTTTAAAGATTATGGTACAGGGATTTTTTTTTTTTTCTTAGGATGTTTACCTTTGCATTCAGAAACTGAAAAGCAGCTTTCAAGACACATTTTGAGAAAAATAAATCATATCAGTCCTAATGCAGACTTCTTTGAAAGGACATAGGGATACTTTTAAATGCTGTCTCTTCCAAAGAAGAGAGTTTTAGTCCTCCTGGGGATCTACCTAAAAAATCCACAGAAAGCAAATGGCACTTGAATAA
The DNA here is from genome assembly GCF_029582105.1 of Oenanthe melanoleuca. Taxonomy (NCBI): domain Eukaryota; kingdom Metazoa; phylum Chordata; class Aves; order Passeriformes; family Muscicapidae; genus Oenanthe; species Oenanthe melanoleuca. Next base: position 44,359,929 of record NC_079334.1, read on the forward strand.
TTTTCAAAACATAATTGAAATACAGCAATATGTTTTTGCATTTGAAACCACAGACTTGCATGTTAGCAATAAGTAGAGAAATTATTCCTTCACTATTGCTGTAAGCGTGGTGTGGATGTTTTATTGTCCAACAACACGTCAAGTAAAACATCTTTAAGACAACCTGTTTTCCCCAATGCCTTTAAGAATAAATATGATTAAAACAAATATGCTCTTTTTCTGCAAAACAACTTCTGTCATTACACCTTTCTATTAGTTAATTGCATTTCTAAATGTCTTGGCAAGAATTTCATACTATACAGCAGATTTGTTAGGTAGCTCTAATAAGACCAGTCATGCATTTGTTTATGTGAAACCTCCATCCAAAAGCATCAACATTCTAAGGCAATATCAAGAGACTTACAATTCAGGCATACATTCAGGTTTATTACTACTTTTTACATTTATTCAGATTACCAGTTTCACAGTGAATATACTGGTGTTGTCCTTGTATATCACTTGCATAAAATACCCAGAGTTAAACAAATTTGGCTAACATCCAGCTACATATCACACAGTTAAAATTATCACTCTCTTGGTCAATGTTCAATGGGTCAGAAAGGAAATGAAAAATGAAAGATGATTATAAGAAATTTGTTGTTACTTGAGCTTTAACCTAACCTTGGTGTTATCCAAAAGTTACTCCTTTTTTTTCTATTCATGGGTAATAATATCTGCACTAATAGCAATTAAAACATAAACAAATGTTCTACATAAACGAAATAACCACTGAATGATAGATTGCAGGCCATGCCCACTAAAAGCTGTAAGTGAATTTTTAAGATTAAATCAATAAAAAATTTAGTGAATTAATTCTTAAAATAATCCAAAAACAAGGTGAAAACACTGACTTGCAAGAAGAAAGTGAGAGCAAAGAAACAGTCTCTCATAAACTCTGAGGAAAACCAAAAAGGTTTTCAGTAAATAATTTGTCAGTTAAATGCATAATATTTATAATAGTGACCAAGGAAAACAACAATAAGCTTAGTTAGCCTACTCAATTCAAATTGTTGAACTGTGTTTATGTGTGAATTTACGAAAAATAACAAATATTAGTGATATTCAAACATAGAAGTAAAGGAAATGAAACTTCTTATTTCTTCTTTGGATACCCCTGAGATTGGATGCATTGCAGGGAGTAGAATTTTGAATAGAAGAATGTCAAATACAGTGTCTGTTTCAGATAAAACCACATGAAAGGGTCTGGTGGAATACCATCACCACTACTGGTAAGACATTTGATTCCTGCAACATCTTAAATGTGATCTGCTTCAGATTCAGGCCTGAGGCCATCTCCTACAAAATACAACCCAAAGAAGAAGAATGCTATCAAATTTTTAATATAATTTTTTCTTCATTTAAGCTTCTTAAACAAAGGGTTCAGAAACAATTTTTATCCTGAAAATCTCTGTTCCTTTTATATGCATTACTATTCTGATGAAAGAAATGTAAGAACTGCTACAACTAAGAAACATCACTAGGGTTTTCACCATTTCACCAACTTTAAAATATCATCTTTAGCAGACTAAAACTCTACATATATTCCTTTACTGTTTATAGCTAGTATTTGTGGGTTGTTCATTATGTTGGGTTTTTTATTATTTTAATAACAGTGTATATTTCTGAAGGGTTCAGGAAAACATATGGCTTCTTCAGTTTACTCATCTAATTTCTGATAATGAATTTAAAGTAAGTCTCTACTAATCATATTGGTGATTAGGGAATAAACACTTAAAGGTAACAAATAAAGAAAAATAATTCTAAATTTGTTACCACGGTGTATAATATTTCTGTATGTTTGCAAAGGCTTGTATTTAACATAGTAAAAATAAGTGAAAAACTTAAACTGGTATCTATGCACAGAACCAACATCTTTATCAAAACAAGCCAGTGATGACTCAAGGATTAACTCCTACACAATTTAAATTAATTCTCTTGAGTAATTACATCTAACTACTATTCTTCCCTTTCTCAGTATCTTGATCCATTTGCCTTGTAAAAGAAGAGAAAAAGATTAAGTCCTAAATACCAAAACATTAACATTTTAATCAGAAAACCCACACCTGTGATACTGTCATGTTCAAGGGGACAAATGAGTTGGCCTTTGATGATCCTTGTGGGACCCTTCTGCCTCAGGATATTCAAAGATGTCATAAAAAATTAGTTTGTCATAAGCATTTCTAACGAAAATCTACTTGGCTTGAGACTAAGCATTTATTGGTATTATAGGTTGTAAAGGGAATATTATTGTCTTTTCATCTAGTTTGTCTCATTTATTACTTTTTCTTTCATTTGTGATTCTTTAGGAATATTCACAATTAATACCATATTAGCTATTACAATGTCATTTATTACCTGAACTGCTCATCACATTTAGTTAGTACATCAGTTCATAAGCAGCACTTACCTATTCCAATTCTGATACATATCATCTAATACTACATATTTCATACAATAGAACTGTAAAATTACTGGGCACTCAGAAGTGGAGATCATACAGTTTACTGAGTGATTCTATTAGTGCTATCTCAGATGTAGCCTTCATAAGAAGAGTCCAGTACTAAATATATATTTTTATAACAATTTTCTGGTTTTAACATTTTCTAAGTATAACTGATTGTCATTTTGAGATTATTAAATATATTAATATTTAAATATATTAAACATATTTTTGTTAAATTCTCTGATGGTTAATCAAGGAAATGGAGATGGCCACATTTCATTTGGGTTCAACCAGTTTGGTTCATGCATTACCGATTTGTCAGTCTGTTTATTTACATAGAAACTCCATTTTATTCCAGTCTCTAAAATCCCTTTGTCTAATTCTTCATTCCCACTTGTTATATGAATGAAGAGCTATGTTTTGTGCATACAGACAACCAACTTTTCCATGTCATGTTCCAGGCAAGGACATAGCCTGAGTGCCCCTTGGAATCTGCCTCAGAGGGGGGTTAGAAGTTAGATTACACTAACCTACAACACACAAACCCCCAGATTTGTGTATATAGTTCACATTCTAATGAAACACATATTTTTCTGGGATAAGCACTAAAATATTTGGCTTATCTTGCTAACACAGGGAGGAAAATCTTCTATCTTATTTTCCACCATACCCTGATTGCTACATATGTCTCAGGATATGTATTTTTTAAAGGATGGAAACTGAAAGGTGGTAGCATTCATAAATATTTTGACACACAAATATGTTAAAGGTCTTGTTCTTGCAGGATTTTGCAGAGGTAACATGAATGAATGAATGAATAAATGAATGAATGAATGCCAAAGACAAACACATAATACTGACCAAAGGTAATAATGCAATTTTACAACTGGGAATACTATAATTAGGTTTGCTTAAAATGAAGTAAACAATATATTTCATTTTCAATTTTGGAAAATGGAACTGATTTCTTAACCAATGTGCTCAAACAAGTTTGAACAAGTATTTTTAGCAAAAAACTTATTCCCAAGGCACAAAATAAAGGTAGTATATATTAAATTTTACTTTTTCACTGGGCAGTATACAAAGCTGACATAATTAAAACCAATCACTGCATAGTGCTCATTTTACATATTGTTTTATACTTTACATTTTTCTTTTAAATCCTGTGTGCAAATGTGATGGAATGCCACTGTTTTCTGCAAAGTTCAAAGTACCTACAAGTTTCTTGCTAAACAGAACATATAACCACTCAGCAAAAGCACAAATCACATGCCTTTACTGAGACTCTATATTCTCCTTTATCCTCCTTTATATTCTCCTTTCTAGTCCCTTATATTCTTTCTACCCACTGGCCCCCTGTCTCCCTAAAGTACACTCATATGTCCATGCTTTCCACCACTTTTCCACCATCACATTGTGATTGGTTCTCTTAATCTTCCTTCAGAACACATCTAAATCTTTCATTCTCCTTCAAGCTCCAGTAATTCCTCTTCTAAACAGGCCTTTCTGAACCCAATTTATTCCTGATACCATATTACCTCTGAATAACAGCTCTGCTGCAGTTGTGCCACCTGACAGCTATCCCAGAGCATTTACATATTATATTTTTTCCAAATTCTCATCAATTTTAAAGACACGGACCTTACTGAGAGCTGTAACTTCTTTACTTGCCTACCACTCTCAGAACAGATAGGGAGGAAGACATGTTGATCTTCTCTAAATCATTCCTTGTACCCATTACTTCTTCTTCTGGAATGGCAGAGCAGTAACTTCCTTTCTTTTCCTCTGTCTTTTCCCTGTACTTATATCGATGTACTTATGCTCAACTGTTCACTATCAGCTCCCTTTTCAGTTCTTGTTTCTATATACTCTTCTTTTGTTGTCCTAGCTTTAATTTCTGTGATAATTGAATCATCTTCCAACCTCCTCACATATTTGTCATTTCTTTGCTGACCCACTGCAGCATGTCTCCAAATCCACCACTTTCCCAAAAACATTCAGCAGACTTGATCTTCTCCAAACACCCTAGTTTCTCCAGTTATGCTGCTGTTCCCTGTTTGCTTGTTTCAGCACAAGATCATGCAGCCCTTGCCTATTACCTCCTTCACCCTCAAGTAGGATAAAGTTTGGGTATTTTCTTCAAAACTAATTCTCCTTTTGAGATATTCTGATCTCTGCTTCTATCTCTGGAAATTCACACATTTAAAACTCCCAACCGCGCACTCAGCATTGCATGTCTCATTTGCTGCAGGAGTTTCTCTGCCCTTAGCAAATCCAATCTTGTTCCACTCATACCCACTCAGAATGTTGCTCCAAAAATGATTGTCCTACTTTGTCACTTAGATCATGTCAATGCTGTCCCTGCTACATTGCAGCAAGCAGACTACTGCTCTACATTTTATAGCTCCTCAGAATAGACAGGAAAACCATCAGGTTAGCCTGTATGTAGTATTAAAGGAGTATGGCTGGGCAGCAGGGGAAAACCACCTGAGTTTTGAGATCTGGGTGGCTGCATGCTGTACTCAGTTTGAATTCTCTGAAAGTCAAAGATTTTCCCTCCCTAAAAACAACTATCATGCCAGGAAGGAAAACTTCTGGAATCCTGAATGGGGTCCCTTCCTACAGCCACTCTCTCTAACACACAGACTTCAAGTATGAACAATTATAGAGGAAAACTTTTAAAGATGCAGAAGGAACATGCAAGTCACTTATAAAACTTTGGGGTTCTGCTGAGGCAGCAGCTGAGGAACTGCAGGAACTGAGAGGGAGAGAGAGGAGTTAGGGCTGCAGGTTATTTTAAGGAGCCTGCACAAGGTGATGGTGAAATGCAATACTATTTTCAATAGACTGGGAGCACTATTCCAGCATCTGCATATCATCAGAAAATTGTAAAAGGCTTTCACAGTTTTAAAAAGCAGGAAGTCACTGAGATAAAAATGAGTCATGGGTTTCAGTCCATGTGCAACATTTAAGTGTTCTGGTTGCAGTGACTCTGACAGGGTCCAAATGAACATTAAAAGAAAATAGCATTGTTCAGTCAAAGTCAGGCAAACTTCAAAGATAACCTAAGGAAAATCTGTTCTACATACATATAGCATTCTCAGTGCAAACTGAAAATTATGTAGTTTGTGTGCAATGCTACTGGCACTGAAGAGATATTAAAAATAAGTTCTGGACTACATTTGTGTACTCTGCCACTGCTTTAAGGCAATACTTATTTTAAAAAAATATCCTCTTACTTGTGTAGAAAATTAAGAAATGAAATCTTTGTATCACCATGCCCTTTACTTAGCCAACCTAGCCATAGGCTGACTGGCAATTTAGCTCTAATTGGTCAGTTATAGATTCAACCATATTGCCATGGCTCTAGCTTCTCTTGATGAGTATTTAAGACATTTTCCACAGATGTGAGGGGCAAAGAGAAGAGCTGTGTATACTTTTTGAGGAAGGCTAGATCCAATACAACATAAAATAATTCATATAAAAACAAGAGCCTATGACAACAGGTTCCTTCAATAGAGAAGAAAAGGTACACATGTGCCCTTAAGAATTTTTCAATAGGAAAAAATACTACTGTTAAAAGTCCACATAAAATAGATGCAATGTTTTTAAAAATATTATACAAGTTATTAAAAGAGTGGGGTTTAAAACCTAATCAGTAATCACCAGCTTGTTTGCACTTAAAGATACCAGGCCTTTTTATTACAGTTTATTAACTACACGTTTGCAGCCTTGCCCTGAAAAACACAGCAAAATAATTAAATTCTTCCTTTCACACCTATGTAAGATGAACATACATCCCAAAAGAACAAAAAAAGAATAAATAACACAGCAGAATAAAATGTGGCATAATTGTCTGCCAAGGTGACCACAAGTCATCACCATGATGCAGCTGTGAAAGACACCTGTGTAATCTATTTGCAGCAAAGAACAGAAAGCACCACTTTGATGCCACATCAGCCATCCATTCTGAGGCAATTCAGAACACATGAGAAGGAAAAGTAAAACTGAGACTGGAAGTTATACTAATTTCACAAAAACAACAAACGGAATTTGGTTTGTCTGACAAAGCAAGACCAGAAGACTATATGGCATTATATATACACTAGGGGGCAGAAATTGAAGCAAAAAGTAGAAAGTGTTTGTTGCTTTATTTAAGTACTGTGAGGACAGAAAATGTTAAGAATTACAGGAAAGATACTTAGCCTGGGATTAAACAAATGTTGCATTCATTTTCAAAGAACAGTCCTAATATACAAGAAGACAAAAAAGCCCCCAAAGCCTGACTTATTACAGGATAAAACTTGAGAATATTTGGAAGTATGGCATGTTGATCCTGGACACAGACAGAGACAGATTTTGAAGCAAATGGTCTATTTAGCCTCCTTTTCCTACATGTGTGGGGAGCAAGCTTTGTGCCCAGAAATGCCAGAACATTACTGATCCACACACTTGGTGCTAGTACCAAATTGTATTCATTCCCATCACTTCCTTGGAAATGCAGATAGTGTTATTTGATGAGCACAGTTTCAGCTTCTCTAAATGTTCTATTCAGACAGGAACTTAAGGAAGAATATCTGGTTATTTCATCAAATAGTAGTTCATCTGCTGCATTCTCAGATAAGAGAAAATCAGCTGAAATATTCTCCGTTTTGAGAAGTGGAAGCAAGTTTTATACAGCTGGCATCTCATGTAGCAAACACACAAATAATGAACCAGATACAACTGTCACTCCTGAGTCACACTGCACACTTCCCATGTAGTTTTAGACACGACTGATTTGTGATATGGTGACTTACATACTGCAAGTCACAGAGGATGCTGTGGGATCTGCCTGTAATCTAATCACACTGGCAAACTGCAAAACCTTTATCAACACTGATGAGCAGTTATACTTGTCTGTGAAATCAATCTCTGCTGAGGATGAGCACTCACCAGGAGTATGAACACTACATCTGAACATGGTCCTGCAACTGCAGAACTAATCTATCCTATGCTTTCAAGAAAACAAATAAACAGCAATATAATAATAATAATAATTTTCACCAAACTTCTAATGCCTTTGCCTTTTTTTTTTAATTAACATTAATTGAAGGAAAAATAATATGGTGTGTGACAACAGAGATGCTCTTCTGGTCCTGACTTTGAACTTAGAATTTTAGGAAAAATAAATAGCATATATGTGAAAACAGATTGTTAGCCCACTACTTTCATTGGTGAACACTTCCTCTCCCAATCAGTCATTTTTAAATCAGTGAGGACATCCCTTTGAGGTTCGTCAAGGCAAGTCACAATTTCTGCTTATTTCTTGACAAGTAAGCAATTATGATTTTGACTCTCCTAAAGGAAACCATTAACATTGTTTAAAATAATGTTTTTAGGAACATAGCAGAGGTCATTTCTAAAATGACATTGATTTAAACAGTTTTCTTTTTGATACTATCTTCAGTGTGATTTGACTGATATTGAAGATGCTAATGTTCAATATTGAAATGTCCATATTTCATCATGTGCCATTTCAGTTTTCAATCTGAAGGAAATGGACATGAATTATAAAAATGTAATATATGCAGACATCAATCTCACAGTGCACATTGTTTATTCTAATCAGCATCACCTATTGATATGTCCACTCTTGTCAGTGTGGATATTTTTCACTGTCTTTAACCCTACTCCAGTCACCTCTTTATTACATCCCTGTTCTTTTTCTACAGTGTATACCCAGATTAACATAATTTTATTTCCAGGATTAGGAAAATGTAACATATATTGTGTGGAGTCCCACATGCTACCATGGATCAGCTATTTTAATTCAGTCTATCACAATTAATGTGACATGCAAGACTGACCATAATTTTATTCCTTGGCCAGCACCACACGAGGATTACAAAAGCTTAAATCTCACAATAACAGTGGGATGACACATGGACACAGGAACACAGCCTCTGCCATTATGCTCTTTTTGGCAAGTTGTTACTAACTAATGATGCCCAGTGATTGCATAAGGGAATACAGTTGCTGTTAATGCATAATGGTTCCTCTTCAAGATCATGTACCAAAGCAGTATTTGGGCTCTTTGCTCTATCAGAGAAGCTACTAATAAAGCACTTGCAAAAATTAAACCATCCTCAAGGATGCAATTCACATTTTATGCTTTAACTATCTATACATATTTTTTTCATCATTTCTGTGTGTATGTAAATGTAATATTTGTAAAGGAATACTGATGTCATTGGAGGCTGTATTTATTTATTCACAACATCACCAGTGTTAGATCATGTGTATGATTGCCTTTGGGTGCATCTTTGAGGGTGGTGAGTTGGGTGCATTCTTCAACTAGATAAATACAATAAATTAAAAGCATAGCCAACCTCAACATATGAAAGTGCTTTTCATTGTCCCACTGTACAGCTCTGGTGCAGCCCCCACAGTTTTGGAGCCACAAAACAAGATATTAAGCTACTGGAGAGTGTCCAAAGGAGAGCCACAAGGAAGGTGAATGGCCCTGAGGGGAAGCTGTAGGAGGAGCAGCTGAGGTCACTTGGTCAGTTCAGTCTGGAGGAGACAGGGCAGACCTCACTGCAGTTACAGCTTCCTTGTGAGGAAGAGGAGGGACAGCCACTCATCTCTGCTCTGGGGTGACCAGTGACAGGACACAAGGGAATGGCCTGAAGTTGTGTCAGAGGAGGTTTAAGTTGGATATTAGGAAAATTATTTTCACCCAGAGGGTGTCTGGGCACTGAACAGGCTCCCCAGGGCAGTGGTCACAGCACCAGCCTGACAGAGCACAAGAAGCATCTGGGCAATGCTCTCAGGCACAGGGTGTCACTCTTGAGGTGTCCTGTGCAGAACCAGGAGCTGGATTTGATGACATTGTGGCACCTTCCAGCTCAGGTTATTCTATGCTTCTACAATTCTAAGTGACTGCAATTATTACAAGACTAATTCACATCCAAATATAAAATAATAAGCATTCCCCACTCATAGACAATTTATTTTTACGCTTGTCAGATCCAAGTTTGATCAAAATAGCTGCAAATAAAAGACTAGTAAATCTATAGTGCATGGGACAGTTATTGAAATGTCATTTTTTTCACTTGCTTAGTTCTATTAATTATATTCACATACCAATGAGGAATACTAAGTGCTTTTCTTTGGATAACTTGTTATATATTTCTAAGTGAATGTCTGTGCAAGATAAAAACCGAATAACCTCATTGAAATTTACTAAATTTTTGTTAGATTTTAAAGAAAGGGCAATAAAGAACTTGACAAATCTGCATGTTAACTACTCTTCCAAAAGCTTTGGGAAATAAGGATATAGCATATTTCTCCACTGCATCATCATAGCTCTACAACAATTTTAGTAGCTTGAAGTACTGAGGTAAATATAACATATTCCAGTGGTGACAGCATTTGAGTGGTTTCCAGAATAATTTCTCTATTTATAAACAGATCCTGTAGATGACATGCAGGAAAATTTAATTTAACATGATAGACTCAATACCTAACTATACCTAAATCAATGGCTCTCTGTCACATTCTCCTTTTCTATAAACATTCAGGAAGTCATGGATACAATTATTTCTCCATGAAGTCAACCTATTTGCTTTTATAACCTATCTGCTTTTATAACCTACAGGCATTTTTAAGTGGGCCTTTAGATTAGCAAAAAAAGCAGCATGTTGGTACCCTCTAGTCAGCTCTTAACAGACACCCTTTGCTCAGGGACAGGGAATAATGATACTGGTCTCATCTCTCTGGAAAAGTTCCTGACCCAGGCAAAATCTGAGCTGCTCTGTTTGGGCAGCTTTAGGCTGTACTATGCAAAACCACACGATGACCTGAGAGATATACCCCCACTATATCCAAAAACATTCAGCAAATGTGTGCATGCCTTATTACATTACATACACATATGTACATATTACATTAATAATTATATAGATTAAAATATAAAGACAATTTTCTTTTTTAATTAATTCCTTCTGAGATAGCAGACTTGTATAGGAAAGTAGAGCCTTCTTAGCATCATATAAAGCTCCTATTAAATTTAAGGCTAAACTGAATTGTTTGCATGTAAAAGAAAAGCTTAAAAAAGCTTTGTGAGTCTCACGTGATGAGCAAAGGGCAAGGGCATGGACAAAGGCAAGGACAAAGGAAAGGGAAAGGGAGAGTAAAAGGAAACAAGGGAAAAAAATAAAAAGAAGAATGAGAAATTTGCTGCAGTCATGCAAACAGACTAAAAAGCTGATGATTCATGAACACCAGCTCATGGAAGTGTTCAGCCAAACAAGAAATTGCAACTCATTTCCAATTTCACAAGGCCAAAACTTGGCATTTTTCCTCTCATCTATGAATAAGAGTTAAGTTTTAAACTCATAATAATAATAATAATAATATATAATAAGAGTCAGTTAGTGACTGAATGTTTTGTTCAACTATAATTGCAGGGTTCCCAAGACATATTAAAGATTTCATAGGACTAAAATAGACAAAATATTATTCACTAAAGAACTTGAAAATAAATTATTGAGATTTAGTTTTTATCACTTCTGTGACAGAATGTTTATCACTTTGTTATCTTTAAACTACATATACATTTTCACTTCTTTAGTATTATTCTAAAGAGAAAATAATTTCATTCTTTTTATTCTGACATACCTTTTATATATTTTCTCTATTGGAATGGCTAATACCCAGTTAGCCACTCCTGTATAGCCCATGTAAAATTAAATTACCCCAAAAATTCATTTGCTTTGTCTAATGCACAGTTAGTCCTTATTTGTAATATTTGCCAACACTGTTTAAACCATTCAACACAGAAAACAAAGGCTTTTAGCTGCTTGAAGTCTCCAACTAGAGTGACTTGACTGTGCAGGTCACAAAAGGAAAATTGAACAATTATTAACACCACCACCACCACACCAACACAGACACCCACATTTCTTGTGGATACTACAAAACCAACTCTTTTTTAATTTTTTTTTTTTTTTTCTTTTGTGCCAGAAAAGCAGAAAAAGGACAGCATGCTTTTTATTTAAAGAAACCACTGGGTAGAATGCTTTCTGCCTCAAGCAGAGTAGCTATGCCTACTACAATACAGCATTCCAGACAATGCTGGAAGAAGGAATTGAGGGCATCTTCAAGTATAATAATATTCTTTCTTTGTTCCTAAGATCAGGCAGGGAAACAATCTTCTCAGCCTACACTACAGATGTAGATCCATATGTATCCTATTTCTAGTCAGTATTTGGAGAGGTTATTATCACACACAGAGACATATTTGGTGTGCTCATTGTGCCTTCTCATATTGTGATTAAGGCTGGCAACCTGACCACCACATCTGGAACAAAAGAGGTGGCCTCTGCAGTGGTCTCGAAGTTCTGCTCTCCAGACCCTCTACACTTGGTGACATGCAGATGTCTTTTCTGGCACAGGCACCCAGGTTTCCTTTCTGGGGCAATTAGGACTAAAATAGAATGGGGATGTGGCTGGACAGTTATGGAGTCAGTCCCCATAACTCTAGTTGAAGAACAAGACTGGACTAGGAGCACAGCACATGGAAAGTAGGACAGATTGTGACTACACAAATAGCCAGCTGTTGAGTCTACAGCAAGAAACTGATTTTGAAATATGATTTTGGCCCTGAGAAGAATTGTGCTTATTGGCATTAAGAGTAGCATAGGACAGAAACTGTGGCAAACAAAAGGGTAAAAATATTGCACTAGGAAGAAAAAAAATATTTACATGCGGTAAAGAGTTTTAAAGATAGTTTTATGGGTTTGCTTACCTTCAAGGCACCAAATACATTTATTTTAAGGAAGTAATGAAAACATTTATTTCAGAGCACTGAAAGAGCAATCTCATACTATTACTATACTGTAGTGAAGTTTAATCCATACTGACCTCAGCTGTGGCAGTTCTGATAATACAAGAAAGTATATTACCAGTGCCCAGAAAGCAGCAGGGAAGCAGCTAGTCAAAATAAACCGTGTCAGTTCTGCAGTTTACATACAAATATGATTGAATTTCTTTTCCTGCATTATTATAACTGCTCTGCTACAGCAATTGCTTGGGTCTGACAATGACAACATGGGCAAGAAAAATGAAAGGAAATTAAATAAAAGCAAGATGACCTAGTAACAAGAAACACAAACCTCCTTCTCCCCGTAATGAAAAGATTATATTTAATCAGCAACTGTGTGCTTTGAATTTGATTCAAACTACCTCAAAAGACCCTTGACCAAAGACAGTTACAGTCAGTGAATGGTAGCTATTTTATGCAATTTAGTATTTTTGAATTTGAATCACTTTTCTATTCACCCAGAGTCCAACAACTGTCCATTAAAATAAAGTGTTAATAACATCATGCTAAGTAAAGGCTTAAGGACAGACAAGTTCAAGATTAAGAAATGTTCCTGTTTCCCTATTTACCAGTCACTTAAGTTTAAAGCTCTTCACTGTGCATGCTATTCAGCTCAGAAAACACATTACAACTGCACACTAAACTAACAGTTCTGTTCTGAGTTTCCATTAAAATTCTGTGCTATGAAGAGGTTCAAAATTCACCCATGAAAATACATTCCTGGGAGGCATTTGATCTCATGTCAAGAGTGGATATTTTGATTTTTTCACAGCAAGTATCTGAGGACAAATTTTTAAAAATCATTTTCTGCAAACACAGAGTGAGCTAAACATCAATTTGAAGAAGGTCAGTCTGACAAAGGAGCCCTCAAGGGGTGCAGAAGCCTCACTCACTCCAAGCCCCCTTTGGGAGGAGGCTGGAGCCCCTGACAGCAGCAGCAGCAGCCTTGGCTCCTGCCCAGTCAGTCACAGAGCCCTGATAACACGTCTGCACAGAGTACAGATGGATCCCCTTCAAGCATATGTCCCTAATGTGAAAGGCTCACTCCTCTTACACTCCACCATAAGCTTTCCACATCCTGTTCCATTCTACAAAGAGGAACCAGATTTATTTTGCTTCCTTCTGCCATATGTGCATCTATAGAGAAAAGAGGACTTGTCCTAGTAAATGAGAACATCATACAGAACGAAAAATATTAGTCCCATTTCTCTGTTTCTGTCTTGCACAGACTTGATGGAGAAAACCAAAATCATTTAACAACAAGCGTTTAATGTGGAATCCTGCTGCTGATATTTTAAAATACATATTCCCAAAACTTTCCATAAACTTCCCAAACATTTAACACAATCAATAGAATTCTGTAAGGTTTTTTTGTCCACTTTCTAGCCATCTTAAGCACAACACAGTGAAGGAAAACAAAAGCTTTCTGATCCGTGTTCCTAAGACACGTTCTATCAGCTTTTTCTTCAAGGTACCATTTAAAACCATGTTGTCATTTCTCTTTAAGGTTTATCAAGCATTGCAAGACTCCCTTTGGAACCTAAACATCATTGGAGGAGAATTAATTACAGAAAATGCCTCCAACTGCTGCTATAGTGAACAGAATTTTCCTAGTCAGAATAATGTCTTCAAGTTTGTTTTGGCAAATAATTGCATGAGAACTGCTACTGTAATGACACATCTTTGAGACAAGTGATTTTTATAGAGCCTTATAACAATAATACCACAATAACCAGTATATAAAATCAGTTTTTATTTCATTTATTCTAGAAAGGGCAATAATTCCTCAAAAACTTTCCCGTTCTCTGTTATGCTTTTTTTGTCAAAGAATACTCTCAATATTCTGTGAAAAATTCAACTTTCCCACATTTCAAAATGAAACTAAGGCTCCACTAATAGGAATTACATGCTAGCTCCACCCTGATAAAGCATATACATAGAATCACAGAATAGTTAAGGTTGGAAAAGGCCTCTAAAATCATCAAGTCCAACCATCAATTCCAACCATCAAGTCCAATCACCATGGTAGTATCACCACCATGTTCACCATTAAACCATGTCCTCAAGTGCCCTATCCACATGGTTTTTGAACACTTCCAGGGATGGCAGCTCCACTTCTCTAAACAGCCTGTTACAGTGCTTGAAAATCTTTTTGATTAAGAAATTTTTCCTAATATGCAGTCTAAACCTCCCTGATGCAACTTGAGGCCATTTCCTCTTGTCCTGTCACTTGCTACCTGGGGCAAGAGACTGACCCCCACTTCACCACAGCCTCCTTTCAGGTAGCTTTAGAGCAATCAGGTTTTCTCCTTTACCCCAGGCTGAACAATCCCAGTTGCCTCAGTCCTCATAAGACTTGTGCTCCCTCCACCTCAACCTCTTCCTTGCTGCAGACTCCTCTCAGGGTTCCTCCCACAATCCAGGACTCCCTCCTCTTAGGACACTGAAAAGCACCAAATCCAGTGAGATTCTTCTCACTTCTAAGTGAGAGTTGTTAGACATGACCAATAAGACACTTGAATCTACCCTCTGAAAATTATTTTTCATGCCCCCTACACCCTCTTCCTAGAGGAATTTAATAGACTTGTCAATCACTTCCTCACTGTACATGCAAAATCACATTGTGGTGTCTATACATAAATGACATGAAATAGGCAACTGACCACATTGTAAACTTATTTCCTCTACATCAGCTGCAATAGATTCAAATGTATACATGGAGAAACTTGCACCAGTCTAACTAAATTGATTTAAATATCAATGTAATTTAGATCAGGGTCACCTCTTTTTCAGGAAGAGCCTTGTATAGGCATTTCTTGACATTCAATATAGGCATGCTCTGGATGGAGCATATGACTTTCCTGTTTGTAGCAGCACAGATACCCTTAGGTTTTGTTTAACTCATTCAAAGAGGTTGAAACTGTCCACTGACTCTGAACAGTTTTGAATTAGTTCTGTGGTGGAAGATAGGCCTTTAAGAATTAAATACAAAAATATTACATTCCAAAGTTACTTATCTGTCTGATGTACACTACCTGTTCTTGGTCTCTCATCTCAAATAAATCCCACTTATCTTTCTTTCCTCTTCCTATGCCAATTTGAAAAAAACTATTTAAATCCTCTTTTTTACCTTTACACTTATTATTTTCTGCTCCCAGTTTGGTTGTTGTGCCATGTCTAACACTGCATGCTTTTTAAAAAATAGCTGTATCTAGTCCTCAAAACAATTTTTTTTTCTATTCTATATTTATGTAATGTTGACAGGTGTATTAAACTGTTTTGTGCCCAATGCCATTATGAGTGGGTCATGTATTAAAAAAAACAAAAAAAAAAAGGTTGCAACCTAGACTAGATTATAGGGCTGAAAGCAGGCTATTCTAGTAGCAGTTATAGAAACTTTATTTACTTGAATAAAAATAGCCAAGAAATTTCAAAATATTATCTACCTTAAGACATAAAATTAGAAGTTCAGTAAAAACAGGCTTAGGTGAGGCCCAGGGCTTAGTAAAGTGATTACTACAGCCATATACCTAAAAAACAAAAGATGTATAGATAGAAAGTCATTATAAGGTCCTTATTGGAAGAGAAAGAGCCATGGATTTTTATAAAATAACTTCTACAACAATCAGAGCTCCACTACCAGGAACACCTGACTTTCAAATCAACTGTCTTTTTGAAAAGTTCAGTTCTGATGTCAGAGAAACATTCTTATATAGAGAACAATACTGAGAATGTAATTTGAACACACTGCATCTCTCCTTCTGCCTAGAAGTGCTCTAATTATAGCCCAGGGCTCAGTCAGTTGGAGACCTACCAGTTAAGTCAGTGGTCCCTAACTTTTTGTATATTCTTTTGAGAAAGATGGCAATAATCTGAACCTCACCAGGATCAGCTTATTTCCTTTTCCTGCTGCTGCCTTGGTTCCTGCTGATGCCAGCACATGGAGTACAGTGCACAGAGTAGATCCAGCAGTATCTATATATGTGGAATCCACACTGTTCTATGGATTAATTCCACACCATTAATATGAACACCCAGCTATGAACTACTGAACTCACATGCACTGTATGTAAATGCTAAATATATTAACAGTGCTATGTGATAAAGGACTAAGATATAATATCTTGCTTTACATATGAAAAATTACTCAAAGATACTCATCTCAATCAGAAATAAAACACTAATGCTGCCATTATGGTATTGCTGTTTGCCTATTTTCTTGTAATTTTATTAAAACTGGACTAAAATTCCAAGATAAAAATTCTGGTTTTTGTTTTGTCTACTAAGTTCTGAGATTTGGGGTTTAAGAAGTAATACTTCTTTCCTACAAAAAATAGCCCTGAGTCAAAGAAAAAGCATTTTGGGTGAAAGTTCTATAAACAATCAGATTGAACATTTTCCCACAAAGCCAGGAAGAAAAATATTTTCAAGTGAGTGAATTTGGATTAAAAAAAAAAAATTAAATCCATATCCTGCTCTCCAGTTTCATACAGCTGGTAATTTTACCACAGCTTTTAGTGAAACAGCATCACTACATAGTCTTCCTGAAGCCATTGTGGTAGAAATAGGAAAAGAAAATAAAAGGGGGTCTTGTAACACCCTGCAATGTCTGGATTCCTTTAACCCACTTTCAGAATGTATAAAATAGCAATAATTCTTATGGCCATATTTTTTCAGCAACCTCCTGCTGTCAAAGAAAAGCAGTCCTATTGGCAATAGTGAATAATGGGATCAAAACTGCTGTCATTTAGCAGCAAGGGTTTGATCCACAGCTGACTCTGCTGCATCATTCTCTCACTCACTGATCAAGACCACTCAGTTGTCAGAGACAACCCCAAATTCAGACATGACCAGATGCCAGCTCATAGCTGTTGTTCAACTACTTTGAACGAGAATCTCTAAAGGATGCTGAATTCTGTCATTAGGAAGAGGGTGACCTCTCTTTGGAAGGCATAAATATAATAATAATGACTTGATACAAAAATTTGAAAATGGATAACAACAGAAAAGGTCACAAATGCAAATGTGCAGAATATAAGGAAGAAAAAGAAAGGCTGAGTCCCTTGAAAGGAAAGATTTCTGCAACTAAGCTACCTAAGGAAAAAAAAAATCCAAGAAGAAAAAAAGGTTTTTCTAGAAATGTAAAGTATTCATTGTAACTAAACTCTAGGGAGACCTATCTAGATGAGCTTTGCAGAGTGTCAGTCTAGATATGCTCTGCAAAACATTTCTTTTCTTCTAATCTTGAGCAGCTTCTGTGCTGTTAATAAATCCTGGTTTTAATTAGACCACTTGAGTCTCAGACTTTTTAAGGAAAGTTTCATACAGGTTGTCCCACAGAGACAAAACTTTCAATCTCAAAAAGGTAGTGTAAGAAAAGTGTCCAACAGGGATTCCCAGACAAAGAGGGCAATTTTGCACTTCTTTTACACAGCTATATTACTACAGCAAGACAAAGGTCATAGACATTCCTCTTCCACTGACCAAGTACAAGAAGCAAATTCAAAAGAAACAGCAAGGAAGAGAACATCTATGCTCTTTTTCCTTCCCTTAACTTCAAATACCTAATCAGATAAAAGGATTGGTAAGTACTTGCACTACTACCAAATTACAAAACCCTGAATACAAGATAGTCATTTCAGAGACTAAAATTGAAAAAATATTTTCAAATGCAGCTTCTGATTTTATCGGTCTTTTTTTTTTTGTCCAAATATGAAATGGATTAAGTGAATCATCTTTTTTGAAAGCACAGAAAATGCTTATTTAGATTACATGAAGTGTCAGTTCAAGTAGCAGACCTGTAACAAATGGGAAAGTAGAGAGAGCTCTTCAGACAATGGAATGTTAAAGACATCTTCTTTAATAGCTAATGAAATTTAAATTGAGAAAAATTTGAAAGATCAGGAATTTAAAAACTTTGAAGACTCATGTGACAAATAACAAATAGTTACTAGTGTGAAATAGCAAATATCTGACAAAGTATTCTGTTCAGCCACTCTCTAATCTCCTATAATCTTTTTTCATTTATGATTGGGCAAATATTCACAAAAGAAAAAAAATGTTAAATATTGTTTGATAATAAATTCCTGAATATGACTCTTGAAGTACATCTTGTAAACATAAAAAATGCTTTGCCAGCTATAATACATGTGTTTTTTCTACTATTATAATAGTTGCTTTCTAGTTACTCCCTACTTTGCATACAGTTCCAAATAACAAATACTAGCAGCAAGTTATATTGCAGCAAGCAAACTATGTCACAATATTTTCAGGACATATCTGGTCTGCAAATTTCACAAACTAGCTGTTGCAATCAGCAGAGAGGCAATGCAGCTGTCACCACCTTTGAATCTGCTTAATAATTATCCTCTAAAGAATACATAAACCAACACCAGAAATTAACCATAAAATCCACATGGAAAGGGGTTTCAAAATGCAGCTATAGTAGTCTGCAAGCATGGCTGTAACTACTGACTGAACAGAGTTCTTCCAAAAGGAAAACAGGGTTAAATAATTATCTAAAATTTCCCACATGCATCTCATTGTCTTAAAAATTTTCCTCAGATTTTTTCTCTTTTAAGGGAAAGATTGTAAAATTATATGTACCAGTAGTACAATCCATTCCTTTTCTCAATTTAGAAATATTTCTTTTTCTTTAGATTTGAACTGCACCTGTTATATGACACACTGCTGTGGGAAAAGCTGTGCACACAAAGGTTGTAAAAGGAATGTCCAACATGAAAGACAAAGGATGGTCTAAAATGTGACAATAGTCTGACTCAGTGAAAACTAATTTTGGGTTGAGGTGGGGAAGGAGGGAAAAAATCAAAGCTTTTCATGTACTTTTCTCCTGACCTGAGAAAGAACATGTGGGACACTTACAAAAAATCTTATGATAGATAATGAAGCCCTTCATGAAGACTCAGGTTTAACTGAAATAGCAATCTGCTGGAAAGGAAGAAAAACTTGTCTCCATTTTTTCCCCATTCTATTTGTATTCTATGGATCTAAAGACTGTTTCTGCAGTATATGTTTTACCAGGAAGGAATTATATGTAAAATATATTCAATAGGTGATAATGAAACAGCTAAAAATAGAAAGTAGGGTATGATGCTATGGAGATACCATATCACAATTGTGAATTCCATGGTCTAGCCCAAGTTTTCCTTTTTTTTTTTCTTTTTTAATTCAGTAAGATATGTGAGACAGAGGCCATATGCAATGAATATATGGTTTAAAAAATACTGATACAGTAAATGTCTATATTCAAACTATAATGCCTCTAGCTACTTGGGTACTTTAATTCTAAAATAGAAGTGTTAATCATACTGTGAAAATACCTTAATTGACAGGTAAGACTACTATTTTGAAGTTAAGATTTTACACCCACATAAACATTATTTATCAAGGAAATGAACCAAATTGCAGTGTCTTTATTTTTAACACTTGAACACCTACAATACTTATGGGGTTTATATATTTATAATGGTTTTTATTGTTTTCTTTGATACTACAAGGCTTTCCATACCACATAATCCCACTGAAGACTTGCACTGTATTAAATCAGCTCCTTCATTACTTTTAGAGACCAAAACCATTTTATTTTTCTATTTGTACTGCAACATCAATCATTTAAAGTATATTTTCAATTGTGTTAATATTATGAGATATATAAAGCACATGAGAAAATATATTGTAAATAATTTTTTGCTACATTACTAGATAGCAATAAAGGTTGAAAGCAAAGACAAAAAACAAAGCACATTACTCTCTGATAGTGAGACTGCAGCAAACAGCAAACTGCTTAATCTATAGAGACAGGACAAATGTCAGAGTAAATTCTTGAGCAGGACTGTATAGCTCCAGGGAAAGATAATGCATACTGTGCTCTTCAGCTTTAGGTCAGAGCCTGGCACCAGGCTCAGATCATTCCTCTTTTATGCAATGATCCACTGCTTGCATACTCAGACGTCAGAGCTGTTGGTGAAAGGCTCATGAGGGATGTTGGTAATAAAGCTCACCACTTCCATTTCTCACGGCATTGCCAGGAAATCACACCACAAGCCAAATGGTCTCTATCATGTTTGAAAACCAACCACTACTGACGGCGCAGGGACCATCTATAAATGTTTGAGCAGGTATGAAAGCTGCTGAAATGAGCAATGGGGATTCTCCCAGCCCATCTGATGGCTGTCTAGGGCCCCGTGTGAAACGAGTGCTTGACTCGCTTTTCCCCGGCTCCCAAGGGACCGATAAGAAGCAAAACCCAAGGAAATCAGTGACCTTGGCAGTAGAGCCAAAAAGAATGAAAAATTCTGTCTTTCTTACAGCACCTAAGAGTTGAGAGATGTTACTGGAATACAGAATAGAAACATGAACCATCACCAAGACAACACTGTTGTGATATCTCTGTGTCAATGTCAGTCACTGGATGCGATTACAGACAACAACCTTCACATTCAAATGACAGGAGAAAGCAACTCATTTTCATATGTGAGAATTTTCACAAAATTGTCTACTGATCTTGACACTAAAATATGTCCCTGAGAGGTACTAGAAACACCTCTATAAAATATGTGATATATACCACAGGAAATAACTTTTCCACTACCATCAACATTCTTGAAAGAGCATTTCTCACGGTTTCTAAACAAGTTATACTGGCCAGAGTTTCATAAAACAGGATTCATGATCCAGCACCACCTGACAGCTGTTGCTACCCCCATTGCTACTGAGACTGTTAACTTCTCTAATGTTCAATGGCATCATATCCCTCATTAAGAGAATCCTTGACAGGCAAATGTATGGCCCTGCTCTCAGTATACAACAGAAAAATTTTAACAGGTCATGACAATAAACATTTTAAAAATAAATTAATATTAGCAATGGTAGGATTAAGTTTATTAATATTTTTGCCAGACAGCAACTAACCAAACCAAGCCAAGCAGAAGCTTTGCTGTAAAGATGGAATCCTAACTAGAAGGAAAATGTTGGGAAAGAAATACAGGAAAAGTATAATGGCCAGCAAAGTCTTCAAAAACACTGATGAGTTTTTAAAAATACTGTATTTTTTTTAAAAGTTATAGAGTCTCACGTACATTTTATATTTACAGTTGAAAAAGAGCTAGAAAGAAAAAGTGGAGGAATCATGGAACAAAAACAAGAGAGGAACAAGATTAATATGAACACAGACCCCTATAAATACAGTGGCAGTGAGAGAACAACAAATAAAATATTTACCTGCCATTCAAAAGAGAGGAGAGGATATTGACAGAGTGCAGAGAAGGGGCCAAAGGATTTGGATCTTTTCTACCAGGTGTCATCAAAATACTCCTTTGCAAGCAAATGGCCAACCTGGTTTCTACCAAAGAGGGCTCGATTCTTAACTCTGGTTAAGTTTATCTGGAGATGTGGGTTAGAATCATGACTGTTGTGTCAATCTTTGCAGCCTGTCTAAAAAAGGAAGGTTAGGGACATAAAAGACATTAGCAAATCTGAAAGAAGGTGTTGAATGGGCAGTGCAGTTGGGATTCAAGGAGATGTACTTGGGGAGAAGTATTTTTTGGTTTATGTAGTATTTAATAAGAGACCAGTGTTCAAATAAAAAATAAGGAAGTGAAGCAGAGTTGAACCATTCTAAAACTTCAGTGATGAGCAGCAGTTCACAAGAAACATTTTTGCTCTTACAGAAGCTGTAAATTGAGCTGAATTGGATTCATCAAACTCATAATTTAAATAAAATTATTATGTTTCTTCTCACTGAAAGCCAGCAGATGCTATAATGAAAGACAAAATATTATTTATCTACCTCAAATCAAATACTGTAAGCAGAAAAATTCTGTATGGAACAATCATTTAGTTTCACTATTCAATTTTCCCACAATTTCTCTTCCTTTTCTTCCTGTTTCCTTATAGCAGGATGTCCATTCATACAATATAACACAACTGACATAGTCAAGACAAAATGAAATCAATCTTAAGATAACTGGGATTATGGGATCCACTGAATAAACAGTACTTCTAGCAGTGGTCTAAATTGCCATTGTTTCTACTCTTCACTGCAAGGAGGGAAAAGATTTAGAGGTAAACGCACCCAACTAAAGACAAGAGTTTAGATCTGACTCTGAAGTCTGACAGAGCAATCAAGCCTAAACACTCTAACTTCAAGACAAGAGCTCAGTCTCCTCGGGAAGGAGATGCAAATATGAACACTGCACACACAAGATTGCAGGGAATTCTTAAATATAAAAGGATTTTTTGTTACAAGATCATAATCAGAAATCTATCACGTTGGCAACTGCAGACTTTGTGTTTGTTTAGTGAATGAAATTACATGATAACTATTGCCCTCGTTTTTTAAAAGTTATTAAAAGCAGCAAATTTTACATTAGGAGAAATAGAACACATTTCCATAAATTTTATAAAGAATAAAAGTAAAAAAGAAACTCATTATTAATTTACAATATGTATAAACAAACAGTCTGCATTATACTTTAGTTACATTTTAATAAGAAATACAAGCGTGGGTTTTGCAGCTAGAAATAAATATCTATTTTTAAATTTTATTTGTATGACACTGTTTTGAAGAGAAAAAAGGACACATGTAGACTGAGTAAGAGGTACCATTAATGACTACTTACAGGTAGGAAGAAGATATTTAGTTTCCATCTATGAACACTGTTGTCAGAAAATGCAAGGGGTTAACAGTGGAAAACTAAATTAATGTTTTACAATCATTATGCTGTTCTGCTGTTGATTCTCTTGATCAAGCTGTTAGTTGCTTTAGAAGACTAAGATCCTCAATTACTACACATAGCACAGAACATTAATCATATTCCTGACATTTTCAAATCTGGGTAGCTCTGTTTTGTTTTGTAAATATGTGCTGTATCTGAAGGAGGAGAGGAGAGGAGAGGAGAGGAGAGGAGAGGAGAGGAGAGGAGAGGAGAGGAGAGGAGAGGAGAGGAGAGGAGAGGAGAGGAGAGGAGAGGAGAGGAGAGGAGAGGAGAGGAGAGGAGAGGAGAGGAGAGGAGAGGAGAGGAGAGGAGAGGAGAGGAGAGGAGAGGAGAGGAGAGGAGAGGAGAGGAGAGGAGAGGAGAGGAGAGGAGAGGAGAGGAGAGGAGAGGAGAGGAGAGGAGAGGAGAGGAGAGGAGAGGAGAGGAGAGGAGAGGAGAGGAGAGGAGAGGAGAGGAGAATCATAAGATGAAATCAAGGTGAGAAGCAGAAGCCATTAATTTGACAAGAGAGCTTTGGATGGTATAACAACCCACTTCAGATGCATTAGTTGAATATAATTTTCCGTTTCAGTAAGAGTAAGATCAAATCAAAGCAGCCTTATAGTAAAATCCTACAGTTACACTCTGAAAAGAGGGGTCATTTTAATTTCAGGCTCTTTTATTACACAGCAAGATAACTGATTGAACTGTGAAATAGCATTAACAGCATAAATATATTCTGATGCCCTCTCTTTAATGCATTTAGAAATTACAGGGATATTTTGTGGTTTTTATTTGCAGGAATTATGATGAATCTTCAATTCCTTTCCCTTAGCTACAAAATATTTATATGAAGACTGTACTACTGCTAAATCTGCTGCCACTACTAAATTTTGCCCTAATTATTAAATTTACTTTTTTTAAGGGCTGTGATGACGTAATAGTTTCAGGGGTTCAAAGCTCTTGACCAAAAGTTAAGTTGCTTGCTATAAACCCATTACATTTTTCTTATTTTTAGAAGCCTTTTTGTAGATGCCAAATGTTGTAATTCAAAGCAAGAAAGTGCAAAATGATGGGTGTTTCTATTACAAATTACTTGAAAAGGAAACTATACTTTTTACAGCCTTAAGAGGATCTACTGTCAACAGAAAAACAGCCTGGGACCTGCAGAATAGTGTTTCCAAAAATTAGGCAAGTAGCTTCAACTTAACATGTAACTCATGCTAAGTAATTCACAAAGAGGGTTTTGGTAAGCACAGTGTTTAAAACATGCAAAGATCCTGAAGAACTCAAAGACACCAAGTTCAACTAAACCAGCATTCATTCAGAAAGAAATCTGAAGTGTGTGCTGCTGTTACTCTCATTCTGACTAGATTGTGTATCACATTTATGAAAATGAGTAGATGATATGATATTTACTCACACTCAAGTGAAACTGAGTCGCTTTTATCCTAAGACTCTGAAGTTCCTGCCTGTAAATTTATTTGAAGACAATACAAAGGTGTTTGGAGAATCTCCCAAGTTTATCTTATTATGATAATGACAGAAATCAGTGTGCACTGCAATGGCTTAGGATCAGTGATGCTCCATCCCCCTCCAGCTACAGCCTCGTTAGTCTGAACTGGGATACTGATCCCAGATATTTCAGACAGGTTTTACACTTTGTGAAAACTCTGATGAAAACCTCAATGCATAAAACATACCCTATCATTTTTATTTTTAAGGTCTTAGCCAAGTATATGCAACACCTCTCTCAAAAGATTATCCATTACTGCATGAATATGTGCTGGGACACAACACTTTACACCAGCAGCTTCACAGTTCTGAATGTGCTTAGCAGCAAACAACTTAACACTTTTATTTACGTGCCACCAAAAATACCTTCAGGAAAATGCATTAAAGGGAATGTAAAGTTGCAGCTCTCAGCTCAAACTCACCCATTGCAGCTCTGAGTCACGTGAGTTGGCTGAACTGAATATTCTGCATCCAAGTAACCTCATCTTTACACATAGATTCATTCACACCTCACCCTCAGTGCCAAACCACCGCTGACTAAGGAACAGATTTGTCTACCGGAAGAATAGCAGATTGTAGCAACGAGGTTAAATACATTTCACTGTTACCATAAGTACTTACAACTAACAGAACAAGGAGTACGTTTATTTTACAGTTGAGAGCCGGTTACTATCGAGTGAGAAAAGCAAAAATAAAATACTGAGAACACAAGATTTAATTGATATATTATTTTTTGTATGGCAAAGAAGAACAAAGAGGTAGTTCAAAACCTTCTGTGTAGGCATAACACTGCAGTATGTAGATCAGCTATTGTGTTTCCATCACAAGACTAGCAATAATAGTAAATATGTCTAGATTTTAATTAAATTTCACATAGACTTGAGTATCTGTGACTAACTATTTAAATTTCTTCAGTCACATAATATTTATACAACTTCACAATTGTTCTTTAAGATATAAAGAACTATACATAATCAGTTTTTCACCCAAGGAAAGAACTATCTGTATTATAAACAACTCTGATTATATTCCATAGATAATCACTACCTACACTTCAAGAGTATTGTGGCTAATTTGGATCATATTATTCACATACTCTTGGTCTGAAATCTTTATTATCTTCAAACATAAAAGCAAATTTTGCAATAATAATTCCTGTTTCCTGCTTTTCTGCATATGTCCATAGAGATGATTATATCTTCATTTAAAATAGTCCATGTATATTTTAATGCAACCCTAAATATTCTTCAAACTTTTTCGTTCTCTATGCAGTGATGTACTGTATCCCAATGTTTTCACTGTAGATGTTTAAATAAAATTTCTACTCT
The DNA here is from genome assembly GCF_029582105.1 of Oenanthe melanoleuca. NCBI lineage: Eukaryota > Metazoa > Chordata > Aves > Passeriformes > Muscicapidae > Oenanthe > Oenanthe melanoleuca. The sequence goes on from NC_079334.1 coordinate 44,385,837, forward strand.
AGTCCATTTTTAATTTGTATGTAGAAATAACTACTCCTCCATAAATACCTAAATAACAGAAAGAATTTTCCACAGTTTTATATTTTTAATAGAATTCATCCACTATCTTTTGAAAATCCCTCTTATCAGGAGCACTACATTCTTATTTTTTAATGTTTTGATCTCAAGATCACCTTGCTATGCATGCCCAGAAATTAACCTTGATTTATGCTCTGGAGTTCTTCAAGTCATTTCCCTTGGCTATAGAAAGGCACATGCAATTTCCAGTAAAGTTTTCCAAACAAGTTTTCCCTGTAAGCCTAGAGTGCAATCCATAGGCAGCACTGGCATGAATAGTCATGTGTGCTAATGTGGAATTGATGCTAATCAAATAAATTTTTTAATCAGGATAGCTACATTTAAAGTTCTTAACATTCAAGGGCTCGGATGTGTTACTTGTTAAACCACTTATGCTTAAGAACAACATAAGCCCAATGCAAAAAGAAAAGCAGCTCATCGGTGACAGAACAGACATTAAACAGAAAATAATATTAAAATCTCTTCAGTCCTTCTATTTATGCAGAAGAAAGGTGGTAACATTTAGTATGAGTTCCTAGTCTATGGTTGATTACTAATCATGTTAATTCAGCTGTAGTTATTGGGTCATATAAAATAATGCTAAAAAAGAGATACATTTTTAAACTTAGAGATCCACTTCTAACAGTGCCTTTGCGATTTTTCAAGGAAGATTTGATTAACTATTATTATTGAATTAAGGTGGACCACCTGCCAAACAAACCCAATTTTAGTAAGTGTTATTCTATTTGAAACTCTGCAGTAGACAGAACCAGCTCTGTTGACCAGCTTAAAGAAACACCCTCTGAGGTTCAGAAGCTGAACCTGACAGGGTTACTCATATGGAATTCTTTTAAGAGCAACAGACAGCTAAAATTTCCCAGTGTGATTCTCATTCCATTTTCTAAGGCAGTTCTCACTGCCTGACCAGGCATTCTAAAATACATCATGAAATCATTCTCTGCAGAGATTGAATTATTTGATCAAATGGCTCAATCAAATTACGTGGCAAGCGTAAGTGGACTATATACTTTTTTTTTTTTTTCAAACTACCTGTACTCTGACTTCAAGCTTTATTTTTTCCTCTCACTTATAATGTTCCAGATAGTACAGCTGGGTACTTAATATCTAAAAAGAAAACTGAATGGCAAAGGTTGAATTGATTTGTCAGGGTAAATGCAACAAAGACGAATGGTACTCCTATTACAAAGAGCTATGAAGACAGTCTTCTGACAAGGAAGAAGAGGTGATTGCTGCAAACACATTTTTGCATCTTTCCCAAATACAAAGAAGGTACCAGTGCTGTGTTATGCTGTTAGGCAGATATCTTGATCTCAACAGTAGCCAGTGGGCCACAACATAGCCAATTATTTGCCTTATATCAACAATTTATTGACCTGCTGTAGTCAATTAAAGTGGTCATGTGCTTAAGGGTAGATAAATTGGTTTAATCTCTTATCAAATCAAAATTTCAAACAAGATATTCTTTATACAATCCCTTTAGTCTCTTTTATTTTTATGTGCAGTCCTGGTGACTTCCATTAGCTCATATTAAAATAACTGTATAAAACCTACATGGAAATTCTTCCTAAGGATCTAACCCCATTTAAGGCAAAGCAATGTATTCTGTACATAAATCATTTTTTTCCTATTCCAAATTTTATAACCTCTGCCTCTGTGTAGAGAGGCAACAGTGTTTTTTCATTGTTGGGAAAGTACTAGCATACTGGGCGCATATTTGATTAATGCACATGAAATGAATGCTGTCCTTTTTCTACAGCTCTTGCTTTCCCCAGTATGCCCTTTCAGAATAGTGCCTACAGAGCAGGCATTTTTGAAAAGAGGTCCTTAAAATGTGGACAGAAAAAATAGAACCATATGTATTACAGATAAAATTGCCTACCACCTATGCTCTCTATGCACTAGAGCAAGTTTGTTCTCCATGGTGCATTTTCCAGTATTCCACCAGAGAAATTTTTAATGTGCTAAACAGTACTTTTATCATTTCTCTTGGAGATAATTTCCACTTAATATATATTTCTGAAGATGTTTTCTTCACATATTTTATCTTTTAATTTTACCATACACTGTCCTGTGTGGGATACCCTACATATTCCTTCCTGCCTTGGTCTTAATAGCTACAAAATACTTCACAGTCATTTCTTTAATCTTCTCCTTATCTGTTATCTTATATATAAACATTTATTTTTTAAAAACCCAACAAACTATAACTTGACTATGCATATAATTTGAACCAATAATTTGAACTATATATATGTATATATATGCAATACATAAACACAGAGTAGCATATACATGTATAATATTAATGCATATTTAATAATTCTGTTAGAGCAAAACTTCCATTGTCCTCACTTTTGCTCATCATAGAATCATTTTCAACAGCATTTTGGGATATTGATTTATGTATGTTTGGATGGCATTCCATCTACAGTCTGGTAAGGAATGTAGTTTCTACCACACAACAGAGAAATTTATGTCTAATAGATCTATATAACAATGAAGCATCTACAAAATACTAAATTATAAACTATCTCATATAGTAGTCTTTAATCATAACAGATTTTGTAAAAAGTGGGGGTTTTTCTTTAAGTCTATAGAAAAAGTGCAATCTCACTCCTAAATGTCAGTAGCATAGTTTTGAAAAGAGATAGCATGGCTAAAACAAATTTAAAAATATTCTACAACCTAATGACATTAGACTTTTTGCTACTGACTCTTGTGCTATCACAGAAGTTAATTCAGGAAATATGTTCTAGCTTAAACCACTCAGTAACTGAAAGCTATTAAGTCTGTGTTAGGCAGAAAACTGTCAGATGTAATTTAGAAAAAGCTGATTCTCCATTGATGAGAGGTAGCTATATTAGAAGCAACTCAGGCATCAGGCAGTCCTGCTTTCTATGGTTCATTTAATGAAATTACAACAACTGTAGCAATTAATCCTGAATCATTAAAAAGTTGATGACTTAGTTTTGTTATGTATCAGCAAGTATATACATGCTAATTTAAAGAATAAATATAGAATTATTAGACATACAACTGTAGAAACCAGGATCCACATTTCTCATACATACATACAAATGGACATTGATATTATACAGGAATATTTGCTTTGGAAATAACACAAGGACAAACCTTTTATGCAGCTTCTATATACTTTTACAACTTATCTAAGCAAAATTCAAATTAAGTGAATTTATCCAAAATAAGGAAGTGAGAATTCTTAGACACAATTAATAATTTAAGTATTATTTTTTCCACTTAAAGAAGACTATATTGTTGGACACATAAATCAAATTAGCATATTTTTTTCTTTTAAATATTTTATCAATCTTGTTTGTCAACTAAAGTCTTAAAATTGCAATTTCACTGTTCTGTTTAATATCTCAAGCGGCTAAAAGTATCAGAAACATTTCTAATTTTGTGCAGAATTCTAGAGGTCTCTCACAGCACATAGGAATGAAAACTACACAACAGCAATACCTGTGGAACAGCCCCTGTACATTAGATAAACTGCAAATTATCTGTTACAAAGCCAGGTCCAAGCAACGCAGTCTAGCAGATGAAAAACACATGGTTTACTCAAATATGATAATTACCATACATTTACTCATTTTATGACTGATCTTATACCTAGTTAAAGAATTTTGGAATTCAAGCAATAAGGAAAGTGAATAATTACATTATTAAAATCTAAAGACGTTTAAAACCCTTAAATTCTACTTTATAATGTCACATTTAGTAACCAAAACTTATCTTTACAGCTCCTGATGTAAAGTGATCTAAAGGCATTTCAATTTTAGAGTGAAATGAGATGTCATCTATAGATCTTTAGTATCAGCAAGAATCAATGAAGTGGTAATTTGCAGTAATAGGCAAAACCTAAATATGGCACACCTGGGAAAGAAGCAGCTCTGAGGACTAGAGCAGACTCATCCCAACTGCCTTTATTCCAACAAAGGCTGCATTAAGCCAGGCTCTCTCACTCCTTTAAAGTTTTAGCATGCAATAAAATTAATGTTCCTCTACATATTGATTTTTCACTTCATAAAAATGTAACACTCTGCAAAAGAAAATTTCATCTCATTGCAAATTTTCGTATTTGTTTCTTTCTTTGGCCTAATTTCAACTGGCAGCCAAAGTGCTTCACACCCAAGGCTGTCCCAATGTCACTGATCCCTCTCTCCAGATAGAGTAATGCATTGCAGCTGCCATGTCATTGTCACAAGAGAAACCCAACAGCAAAACTCCTACTTTTAGGGACACAAAGTCACTCTAAATGCACACTTAACTGCATACAGTGGATAGTTTCACTGGCCTCCAGTAAAACATCTTTAAGTCAGGGGTTCCCCACGCTAATTTAACAGCAATGTTTTTCAATTTTCAAGGAAAAAAAAAATCATAACTCACCCAGAAGGAAAAGGTGGTTCTTGTCTTAACCAACACTGAATTATTTTATCTGTTTTGAAGAATTTTGGAATGTAAAATAGAATAAGAAAGTAAAAATAGGATATTGAATCTGGAGAATGAACGAAGAAACCAAATAACTGCAATAAATTCAGACATGATGCCTTGAGATGAAAGACATCCCACAACTAAATATAAGTAGTTGAGATCATTCTTAGAAAGATTTAAGTGGAGGGTATGTCTAGGAACAAAATAAGACCCAGTGATCTCTACATCTGTTGTAAGAGACATGGAGAGTTACTGCTTTCACTTTGGTATTTTCAAGTACAAGTTGCCTTGCAATGAAATTTAGCCTTTAGAACAACATAAAAAAATTTCATTGGTTTGAATTTTATCATACTTGCCCCAAACTTTGTGTATTAAAAATTATTTCCATTCTCTCTTAATTTTTATATAATTATTTTTATGGTATAAATATTCTGTCAAAAAATCCATAATATAATTTCACTTACTATCTTTGTGAAACCATCTTTTGTGCATTTGCTTGCCTTTACTGTTTCTGTGGCCTGTTTTTGCCATTTGAATCTTAATGAAAGGTGAATCTTAGAACTACATAGATTTCGTATTTTAGATTTCATATTAGGTTTCATATTAGATCTCATATTTTTCTTCCTCTGCATAACTCTTTATGACAAAACATTTAGCATTGATTTTTATAAAAGCAAGACCAGTAATAATATAATTAGGAATGCTTAGAGTTATAGGCATCTTAGAACCAATTTGCAGCACAAACTGTAAGAAAGTATTATTTCTATGCTACAGATTCAAAATTTAAAGGGACAACTTAATTAAGAATGAACAATAGGTGGCACATCACGCAGTGAGTATAAAGAACTTTGACCAGCTCTAATTCTGCTGAGCATGGTAGCAATAATGCTGGTGGTCACTGAGTTGTTATTCCCCCAGGCTCAGCTTCTGTTACTACCACTGGTAGAAATATGAAATCAAAATAGTATGACAAGACCTTTGAAAAAGTAGACAAAGCTTTTCACTGCTTCCATAAAGCAAAGTGTGCTCCTCAGTGGCACATCTGTATTTATCAGTGTTATCAAACTTAAGAATTTTGTTCAGTTGCCATAGAACAAAATTTATTGTTTTATGGTCATAATAATGTGGCACTGTGTTTTGAGATTCAATTACTTAGCACCATCTGAACAGAAATCTTTCCTTCTTTGTTTAGTATAAAATTATTTTGCCAGAAGCTTCTTCTCATCAGTCCCTTGTTTAATTGCTTTTGTCTTTAGCAACCACAGCATTCAGTTTTTTAATTATATGTTTGGGTAGGACTTAAATCACTAAACAGACATAGACAGGACAACCATCGTTGCTTCCATGGAAAAGAACTGACTGTGGCTAAACACTGTCATCTGCAGAATTTACATAAACACATTAATTAGCCTTCCTTTGTTTCTCTTCAAAACCATATTAAAATACCAGACACAGCTGTCTCTACAAAAGACTAAATTCATGTCCTTTCTAATTCATGATGTCACGCCAGTCACAAGCAATTTCCAGTAGTTTCACTTTCAAAGGAAAGACAACTAATGAAAACACCACTATAAAATTTTACATGTGGAAGTTGTGCAGACATTCTACAAAAAAATTTAGTATTCATTTGAGACCTCTTTCCCATAGCAATGGGCGAGATATATAGGCCAGAATTCCTATTAGAATATTGCTTTCTCACATACTGTGCTGGTTTTGCCTGGGATAGAGTTAACTTCCTCCACAGTAGCTGGTCTGGAGCTGTGTTCTGGATTAGTGCTGGAAACTGTTGATAACAAAGGGGTGTTCCAGCTGTTGCTGAGCAGAGCTCACCCAGAGTCAAGGCTTTTTCTGCCTCTCACCCCACCCCAGCAGTGAGGAGCCTGGGGGTGCACATGGAGGGGACACAGCCAGGACAGCTGACCCCAAGTGACCACAGGGACATCCCAGACCATGTGCTGTGCTCAGCACACAGAGCTGGGGGAAGGAGAAGGAAGGTGCTCGTCTGCTCCAGTCACTGTTACCTGTGATGGAGCTCTGCTTTCCTGGGGATGGCTGAACACCTGCCTGCCCGTGGGAAATGGTGAATGAGTCCCTTGGTTTTTTTGCTTGCATGCATGATTTCCCTTTACCTGTTAAACTGCCTTTATCTCACCTCAAGAGTTTTCTCTCCCTCATCCTCTCACTGTCAGGCAAGTGACCAAGCAGTTGTGTGGGGCTGGGGTTATAATGACACAAACACATGACAAAATTAATTTACTGTGTAACACTTAAGAAAGAGCCAAAGCCTTGGGGCTTTACCTTTTCTGACAGGGATGATCAGTACTAGCAGAACACTTTAGAGAAATGTATTGTATTCAAAGCATCATATGAATTTATGGAATAAAGTAAATGGGTTGATGTGGCCAAAAGGCTTTTCAGAGACTAGTCTGAAGAGCAATAGAAACACTAGAAGAGGAAAAATTAGTAAAATTATAAGATCTTCTATTAGAAAATAATGACAAAATTGAATTATTTTATTGCTACAGCCACAGTCAATATGCCTATGTCTACAGTGTTGCAATAGATGAGGACAAAAGCAAAAGGACAAAGAACATGGCAAGAAAGTCCATTGTCAAGAGACTGACTCACTTGTTCTAATAAAGCCCATATCTCTTACCCTGTATTGAAATACATATAATTACCTTTATTCCTTATTTGATAATAATGAAAATAGTACAGTTACAATTAAAGTCACTTACATATCATACAACATTTGTGACCACAGATAGAAAATTTGAAAGATAAGAAGACCACTGGGAACTCTCACTTTCTCACCTATTTCAGCATAATACTCTTTTTAAGAGAACCAAGTAAGAGAATGTTCACAAGTGAAAAACAGGATTAAAATAAAACATTATTAACTAAATTTTAATTGCATTTGTGGTGTAACATAGTTTTAGCTTTTTAATCTAAAAAATAAAAATTTCTTTAGCAATCAATAGTGAAAGGCACAGCACTGAGAACACTTACAAAACAAAGGCTCAACACTACCAAGCCTCAAGTCCCTGTCCACAGAGAGTTATGACTTCTTTGCTTATTAAAAACCCTTAAAATGCATTCAAATATTTTATTATACTATACACAAACATTATAAGCAATATTAATTTTTATCTTCATTATGAAATTGAGAGTGAAGGCCTCACTCTGGAATGGACCCACCTCTCTGTCTAACCTCCAGAGACTCGATATTGGTCATCATTGAAGTTTAATTAAACAATTAGCTCAAATCTTTTGAATACATGACATAATTTAATTCTCATCATAAATTAACTTCACTGTGCTGCCAAGATATATTTTGAATGCAGAAAGACAGCTTTACTAAAATACTAGTTTTACAAATTTAAGGAAAAAAGATTAAAACAGCATTGGTCACTCAGCTCCATTATACCTACACATTCACACTTTAAAGTACTACATAGTAATAGATGGTTATTACTCTGTAAGCATTGAGGTCCAGAATGAAAACTGGGGCCCCTGAACCAAGTAAAGAAAGCATGAAAGGCCATGAGATAAAGGATGTGCTTTGCAAAGGACTCCTAAATGCATCTAGATTTGTAGCAGTAACTGCATTAAGCAAACCCATCAGCTGCAGAGAAAGCAGATGAGTGCAAGAGTAGGCTATTGCCCACGACAGGAAATTCTAGCAAGCTGCTCTAACCGGCCATGCTTCAACAAAGCATTTAAGGATGTTGCTAAAGGGCCCTCTTGGCTAGAATACCTTCTTGAATTGAGCCTAGGGGCCTTGTGGAGTTAGGGCCAGATAAAAACATACATTATTGCATTTGGGTGCACAAAACTATTCAAATACAGAGTGGTCAGAGAACTGATGCATTCAGCTTCCTTACTATTTAACAGAAACAAGAACAGGATGTGATTAACTACGGAAATATACAATTTTCATGTGCACTGACAGTCATATCTGAAGTTGACTATAAACATATTTGAGACACTCTTCACTGCAAGGCTGGAGTGATTAAGACACAATAAGGCTTATTGGAATGAGTGTATAGCTACAAAAATGAATGTGAGAAACATATTTTTATTATAAAGAAGATATTAGAGTATTTATACTTTGGCTGAAATTTTGAAATTTAGAAAAGCATGCAAAGCATCCTAATTTTATTTAAGGAAATTATTAGAGGAATTTATGTATTTCAGACATATATATTTTTTAAGCTGGCAATTTCTCTGAAAGCAAGTCCACATACCTATGGGAGAAAGCCATTTAGTGAACACTACCATGTAATCTTTCTTCTAAAAGAAAAATGCCAACATCTCTATCACCGATGGTAAAAAATATTTATAGAAAAGTATCTATAGAAAATACTTATTTTTATGTACAGCAGTGTAACCAAATCAAAAAAGCAGAAGATATCCAAAGGAATATGCTCTTCCATCTATTTTTAGTATAATTTATTACTTAGTGTTATTAATTATTAAAAAAACACATATATTGTTTGTATTATAAGCTGTATAAATGCTATGAATTACTGAACAAATTGAATATTTTTATTTGTTTACAGCCCTTAAAGAGGACTACATTTCTCATTATAGATATCCTTGTACAGCCTGACTTTTGGGGCTTTGAAGGCTTCAGGGAGGAATTACTGCAAGACACAACTTTCACTCAGAAAATCTCTCCTTTATGTGTTAGGAAATAAACCTCAGCTTCACTAAATATTTGTAATTATGTCAAATTTCTTTCCTCCATGAAAGAGGCATTTTCCTAGTTCCTCTCAATTCACCTCTACCCTTTAACATTTCTAGAATAGGGTGGGGGGAGATTAAAATTTTTTAAGTATGAAAGAAAGAGCTTTTCTTTTCTGTCTAATTTTCAGCTTTTAGAATTATGTATTTTATATATTTCATGTGACAAAAATATCAAGCTGTTTCACAGTACTAGGAGAAAGAACCTACCCAGCACATTTACTGATTAATCTAGAATTTTACTCCCAGATGGTTATTGTCCCTCATTTCTACGAAACAAGACATCATTGCCAGCAAATACACATTTGTTCTTCTGCTAACATTGTTCTGCAGCTTAAACACATTCTCACTTTGCCAGTGCATTTCTCTTTGAGTAGAATAAAAAGTGCATTTCTTTCTTTATTCTACAAGGAGACATAATAATTCCTAATAATACCTATGACAGAATCTCTATTTCCTCAACTCCAGCTACCCATCTTGCACTTCTTCCTTTTAGAATTCAAGTTTCGATCATATGTGACCCAAACTACAAACAGAATTTGAGATGAAATCCCACCAGTACCATGTACATTGCCTTTAATATTTTCTTTCCACTTCTAAAAATGCTGTAATACATCCTGATATGTCTTTACACTTGTCTTTTTTCATTGCCATGTCATACTTATGGCTTTAGTCACCCTGAGACTAATAAAGCCAGATCTCTCTCTTCCTCTGACACTTTCAATTATAACTCCCAGCTTACAACAGGAAAACCATATTAGTTCCTAATTAGACTTTGTACTACATACTTTTTGTTCCACTCACCCTTCCTCCTCTGACTTTTTAATCTTTCACATCTTTTTCTATCAGCCAGTTTTCCAGCCTTTATTTTTGCACTCAGAGAAATATTTTCTATTGCCTCCAAATTAGGACACAGTTCAATATTGCAGATCTGAATTAAACTAATCTAAGACTGGAAAAAATTGTGGCTCCACATTGGCTCCCCTATGCAGTTTATCATAAAGATTCTGCCAACAGTCAACATGAGGGCGATAACAAGCCCAGAAGGGAGGATGTGCTGCTTTCAACAGATGCAACACAGACACATCAGCCTGCTCCAGCAGCATTACCCAGGAGTCCTTTGCTAGCCTCAGCCTGTCCAACAGCTGACTGACATAATCTCCTCTTTGCTATTAGGCTTTATCTTTTCCTGCTGCAGCACTTGCTCAATCCATCAATTGCACTGCTTCAGGATGCTAAGAACGTAGATCATCATTCACCTGTTGCCAGGATCTGGACAGGGCTAAGCAAAGAGTCAGAGAGAAGAGCCCATGGAGAGGGTGGGAATGCAGGTGCTGATGGCAGAAGGCTGGAAAAACTGTAATCAGGAAGTTCATCTGCAAAGGTTGTTTTACAGACCAGTACCAGACTGATAAGAGCTTGCTGCTCTCAAAGGACCAGATCATTTTCACCTTTTCCTTCCTGTGTCATTCCTGTTCCTCTTCCCTGCTTCCAGCCATGCACTCCTGCCCTGGGCATTGCTCAGTCCCTCTCTGAACTGCCACCTTCACTCACCTCAGAGCCAAGGGCTGCCTGAGACACTGGGAGGGACTGCGTGCATGGATGCTGTCCAACAGGAACACTCAGCAGGGAGAGAGACATGGAGCCAGGACCATGCAGCTCTTCTCTTTTCCATCTCTTCTTTCAGTTGTTTTATCAATGGGTTGTAATACAACAACTACTATCAATAATGAACTAACAAGCAACAAATTTGAATTGCTTTTCATATACCAAGTCACTGCTACTCAGTGTTAAAAACAATATGCCAATTTAATTGTTCAAATGGTATTTAGGAGTTGGGAAGATTTAAATTATTCACTCAGCCAAACTCCACAATATGAGCTTATGGTAATTGTGATTGCCCAGTGGGTCAGTTGGGAAAATTCAGGGAAAATTATGCCTTTCCTTCAGAAGAAATATACTGGGATACCACTCTGCAACACTGAAATAGGCATTGACCATCTTGTCACATTAGAGTGCATGCATACTTGCTGATATTGAAATATATCATTCAATAAAGTCTATTGTCCAAATATTTATGACTTAATTACTTGCTTGTATAAAGACAAACTTCTGCTTTAAAAAATCATGAAAGTTTAATGAGGACAGGAGGCAGTAGAATGCAACTTGTGAAACAAACTCTATCTTCAAGGTAGCAGCTGAGAAAACGTCCCCCAGTTATTACATGACTTGAGAATGGAATATAGGTTCTGACACAATTAACCTTTTGGCAATACAGAAAAGTTATTAAAAAGACTAAGTGGTGTTTTCTCGAAGGCCAAATTTTGTACAACTCACAAACCCACTCAAACTCAGCACTATTTCAAAACTGATAAACACACAGGGAGCAGTTACAATTAACTTCTGTTTTCAGAAGAAGTATTAGAGGTACTAAAACATATTCTTAGTCTGGATGTCAATTTTCTTTGTTCAGAATAAATGAAGACAACAGACAATGTGTGTCAAATACTAACATAGAAAACAGAAAACAAATGAAACAGTAATAAGGGGAAAGGTAAAGGACACAACTTCTAAGCATAACAAGGTAAGAGTTAGTACCTGGCAGACAAATTTATTGTGCTGTTAATCAAGTCTCCTGTTACACACAAAGTACTGTTGTGAATCTGTGAAATGGATTCCAGGATTAAGACCTAACAAATTTATCTCCTCCTGAGCCACCTTACATCCTTATGAAAAGATATATTTTTATTTCTATTTCAATGGCCTGCACCCTACTATTGCTGTTGCAGGTAACTGTACAAATAGCAATCAAGGGCACTTTTACCAATCAAAATTTTGCTGTTCTTCCATTGCAATTTAAAATATTTTCTGAGTTTTTTGCTAATTTAATACTCTAGCTAAGTAGTGGGATCCTCTCAACTGCAGATACACTTGTGTTATCTAAAACAAAGTTCATTAGAGATTCCTATCACACACACACACACCCTTTCAAAAGTCTATGAAAATTTTAATATTCACAGGATTTACACACAGGTAAAATAATAGAAGTATGGTTCTCAGAACATAAAGATTTGCCATGTATTATAGAGCTCTTGAATACTAGAGCTCTTCTGAAAGGATTGATTAATCATACTATTTAAAGGTTGTGACACATTTATGCCCAAACTAATGCAGGCAAAGATAGTAATTCACAGTTACAAACCTGTGCAAGAGACAGCTTATATGTTGGGACACTTGGTTTTAAATTCCAGACCTTTTTGGACCCTGCCCATCTCTGGTATTGAATTCATTTAATTGGCATATCTTAACTCTCCTGTGTTAAGATATGAAGGGTGTGGGGGGGAAGCCTAATTTGTTGTTATTTCATTTTCTTTAAAAATCCTTTGCCACTAAGGTTGACACAGGAGAACCATAAAATCTAAAGAAGAGAGATAATTTGTATTCCTCATTAGTCAGGATCATAAACTTTAGCTTCACTCTTTTTAAAAAAGCGAGCTGCAGAACATTTATTTCAAGAACAGAAATAGGTGTTGATCATAAATATAATGAAGACTTTAGACCAATTTTAAATATATATTTAAATGGGTTTTAGTAAATTATGAACATAGACCTTCAAGCTCAGTAGAACCAAAATTTAATCAAGGTAGAGACTTAGTCAAGGCTTCTGTAGAGAGAAAATGGATATTTGGAGCCATCAGCACCCTAGAGCCCTTGGAGTACACTTGTGCTTATCATGGGCAAAGAAAAAGCCATACTGGTATATGCCAAATAAAAGTTCTCAACAGTTCATCCAAGCCAGAATACTGAAATTTCAATTTATTTGCCTTACAAGCTTCCAAAGCATTTACCCATGAAAAATTTATATACCTTGCTTCATCTCCTTTCCACCAAAAAGAAGAAAAATGGACTGCATCCATGATCTTACCTTTCTACGATTTGAACTGAGAAATGGGGTTGTAGCAGCTGACTCCAGGAGAGTGAGGGCAGCTGTTGCTTAGGCAGCACTTATCCATAAGTGTTTCTCGTGCCTGTCCCATGCTTTATTGCAAAGAAGGGAAATCCACAGAAACAGAGCCTATTAAGCAGGTCTTAGGCTGACAGCAATGTCCTAGGCTCAGACTGGCCAAGGGTAGAGCCCTACTAAGGCAGACCACCTCAGACTAGTGTTTAAGCCAAGGTTACAGGAGTCTTTCTGCCCCAGCCAAAGGAAGGAATAGATTCCACAAAGACCTGCCTCTGATATCCTTGTAAGTGTGTGATGCATAAGACACCTTGAAAGAGGAAGGAGAGGACTGAAATCTGCATCCCTTTGGACAGAAGCTAGCAAAGACAAAGACCAGAACAGTCAGTGGGGAAGATTCTGAGAAAGGAAGGTGAACTCCTTTTTCTAAAAATTTTGGGCAGGGTGGGAGAAAGCAGCTGCATGTTCTTTGCACAATCACAAAGAGGAGAAAAAGACTGGGCATGGGAAAGATGAATCTGTGGAGATTCAAAACCTAAGGTAGTTTATAATTAGCTCAGTTAGGAATATTCAATTACAGGCTTTTAAATGCAGTGTAGGCAGCAATGAAGTTTGGCTTCTCTCCAAAAGTAGTTGCACTCATATCCAGAATATGGACAGTCTCAGGAGAGATTAGTGAAATTAATGGAATTACTAGAATTTCCTCTCCTGGTCAAAAGTTAGTGCTCCTGCCCAATGTACCAAATTATTCACCATTTATGTTACTCCTGAGGTGCATTTTTAAATAGCAATATTGAGTCTCCTTTATGTTTAGTTCAATATTCTCCATGTGACATAACAGAAGCCATGACAAAAAATATGTGTCCTGAGAGTACAGTTAGGAAAATATGAGAATGTATCAGCAGTTTGATTTCTCCCTCTTCGACCCATGCATTTTAACTTCTTGAGTTTCCAGTCTGAATGTTATTACTATTTCATTAAGGCCATAACTATCTGTGTTCTGGTTCCTGAAAGCCTATTTGGCATAACATTTGAATTAGCAGTAATGAGAAGAATACGCTCTTCCATCATCAAGTTTGTTACCTTGATGAATATCTCTCTGTAGAAAAATATGAAATGAGTTAATGTACCTGCCTATTAAAGCCACTTCAGGAGATGGCTGAACATATGAATGGCCCATTAGCTAAAGAAAAATTCAACCTTAAAGCCCAAGGAAGAAATACAGATGTATCTAAAAAGGGGATTTATTGCAGCTATTTCTTCTGGTACTCAAAGAAAAAGTAGATGTCAGCAAAATTAGGAGTGCTAAAGATCACATGAAGAAAAGTTAGACAATTTTGGGGCTTTGGGATTTTGCATACAAAATAGTTAGGCTTATATGAATTTTTTTGTGGATTTAAGCTTTTTTGCTCCTTTCTTGTAGCTGAACTTAGATTATCTGTCACAATAAAAAAAAAAACAAACAAAACAAACAAAGAAACAAAAACCCCAAACAACCAACAGCAACAACAAACAAACAAACAAACAAACAAACAAACAAACAAACAAAAAAAACCACAAAAAAAACAGAGGAAGAAAATGATGACAGTACTTGACCAGCTGAGTGAGGCTTCTGTTTAGTGATCAAAGCGGCAGAATGGAACAAAATTTTGGATAAAATCTAAAGCCTGACAATTTGTGTTAGAGAGTATTATCAAAAGGATTATTGTCTACAGAACTATCCAGAAAACTGAAAATAAAAGACTTAAATATAGATATTAGTTTCCTATTTTTCTTATAAACTTTCTGTAGTGCCACTGAATTATTTTCCTGCAGAGAGAGGTAAACCACTACTTTACAATTGCAAGTAAATGTAAAATACTAAACTCATATTTACTCTATTTATACTTACTTAGATAAATATTGGGAAAAGCTGTTTTAACATTGAAAAATGAGTATTCCCACCAGTTGAGGAGTTAGAAATTCCCATTGTCACAAAAATTCAAAATTATCCAAGAGAGTTAGCAGATTTTAGAACGCCCAGATAAGGGCTGGATTTATATATAGAAATCTGATAAGTAGGCTTAATCTTTGATAAGCAAAAAAGGACTGGAAAGATCTTCCAAAAATGTGAAGTTTAGCTTCTTCTGTAGGCATGAAGTCAGCTATTTGTAAACACACCTCTTTTATAAATATGGCAATCAGTATCTTTGAAGTAGGATTTTTTTGCTACTGATTTATTTCACCCAAGATGTGGTTGGTTTGGATTGCTCTTGCTTTGATTTTCTATCCAAATTATTTCCACTGGAAATTTTTCCCAGGATGTGATGACTCACAGGGGGCGGGGGGAGGAAACCAGACTTAAATTTAATCACAGTCACACACAAATTTTGTTCTTCTGCTACCTTTTCCTCATTATGTACCAGCAGGATGTATTTATCAGCAGGAATCTTATTTTCTCCCTGACTTTCCTACACTGCACAAGGCAAGGTTTTATAAACCCCTCTGTAATGGAGGCTCTGCTGTCACCTGAACAGTATTTAATTGCATGTGCTCCACTTTGAATTCATATGATTTTCAAGCAGAATAAAATCATAGCTGAATTCATTACTCTAAGTGAAGTGACCAGTTCCTTACTGCTCCTGGAACAACTTTGAACAACAGTCCTGGTGAATCCTCAGACATATTTGCTTTTTTTCACAGCTGTGTCACCCTGTCTCTTACCTCTTGGTCAACCAATAATACAAAGATATGTTCTCCCTCTCAGTTATTTCTAATAAGCCCACAATTTAAAGCAGAATTACATTTTATTGGCTCCAAATAACCCTCCATCGTCAGCTACTTAAAATGTAATCCCATTCCTATTACTGAAGTTCAAGCAGCCTTTCTGAATGATCTTTCTGTGTTCCTCTGAGCTGATTACTGTGGGAAAACCACCCTCCTCCCATTCAACCTGTCCTTTGCCTTATCAGAATGATGTCATTGAAAGATTTACCTGGCACCAAACAATAATTTATATTTTCTAGTGCATTTTATATTATGCTTTTACACAATTACCAAATAGTTAAATTTCTACAAAATCTTAGTCTCTCTTCTCTGGTAATTAGAATTCCCAATTAAATTATTAACTATTTATTTTTTCTTCATATCAAATGGTCCTGCTCCTCACCAGGTGATATTCGTGTAACAAAAAAGATGTTAACATTCTTTGAAAGTATCTATCCCTGTTATTTTATTAAAAAAATATTGTTCTCATCTCTTTTATGATAATACTGATGGGAGTTAGAGGCTCAATGCACTCTCCTGGAAACACACCAGTTATACCATAAAGGAAATGGTCAGTATTACCAAACATTGAAGATCTTATTTCTTGCTGCAGACATAAATTAAAGGATAATGAATAGCAATGCTTTTAGTGTTCCTTGAGAATTGTTGAATTCTTACAATTCAACAGCAGAAAGCAAACATAGCTACTACAGTATTGAAATAACACAAATATTCTGAAATATTAAAAATTGATATTTCTCAACCAAGACAAATGTGTTCTGATATCTCTATGTAATGTAATTTATTTTCCTTCACCCAAAAGTATCCAAGTAAGTCAAGAGAAGGACATGTCAGCTTTACCACAGATGTCATTTTCCTGTGAATTTAACAGACAAGGAGTTCCAGAAACAAATCTATAGGGACAGGCTGCTTATTAATTGTGCACATAAGCACACATGCCCTTTGAGGCAAATCAGCTTTAAAAGTAAACTTTTGTCACCCAAAATGGCTCAAGAACTATGCAGCATATATTACAAATAATTATTAATTAGACAGATAGCAATAACCAATGATTTCAGTTCCTTAATTTCAAAATAAATTGGCATTAACACATACAAAACATAGGAGAAATTTATTTTCTATAGTATGGGTTTTGTTGTCACATAACCCTACAGAGCTGAGAGCTCAGTAGCCCTTAAAAATGGGAATTTCCATCTTTGTCTTCAGTTTTCTGCCACGTTTGGCAAAAAACTACCTGACAAACCAATTCATGTAGTAGAACATGCTGAAAAAGAACATTTATTAGCCAGAAACTTCATTTCCCTGCAGATCTCTGGTAATCTTCTGGATTTCTACATTTCTCTGACACTTTGAGCTGATTTGTGAACAAGTCTCATCTTTGAGGATACTTTGAAATCAGTTCCAAGTTATTGAAATACTTACACTTTAAACATATCAAACCAGATTTATCTGACTATACTAAGGCAACCTTTTTGTTTCTGAGCATGTCAGCTGAGCATACATGATTGGTAATAGAGGGATTATTAATTCAATTGTTTGTTAATTAAAGTGTTTGGTCAGCACAGAATATATGTGCTATTCACGTGGGGAAAATGTGCTGACCCAACTATAACATGTATAAGTATAGGAGGGTGTGTATTTGCAGCCAGGTCTCACACTTATCAAGAATTTTACCAAAACAGACTTACTTTCCAAGCAAAGGTTTGATCAACTGTTGAATGCAGAGCCATCCTTGCAGCCTTGTTTTATCCTTAACCATGGATAGGGATTTCTTTCTTTTTCCATCTCACGCTATGTTTTGTTTCAGAAAATGAAAATCAGGACTCTCATTTGCTGCTACCCAAATTGTACATCAGATTTTTCAAATGTCTTTACAATAGAGTCATGCAAAGTGCAAGAGGTAACAAGATCTGCTTTCCCTGCCTAATTTATTAATATTTTCACGTTGCTTTTTGTAGGAACAAAGTAATCAAAATGCATACATATATAGACAGATCTCTCAAATATATATATATAGATATGTACACTTCCATAAGCATGTAATACAATACATTATATTCTTTAAAGATGGAGTAGTTTTGTGCCTCTTTTGTTTTCTTTGCTTCTTTCTCAGTGCTATAATGCAATCCTGTGTCTGAGCACCAGACTTCAAATGAGAGATCTATTCAAAACATGCACAGACAAAATAAGTGGTTTCCTTAGTAATGGAAACTATGTGAAAACCTCTGAAACAATTCCTCCTCCAGTAAGTCATGGTGTACATGATCCTTTCTACCCCCAGCTTATTGATTGAAAGATAGCTTTACATTTAAATAAAACATTTAATGTGTACAGTTTTTGGCAGTGAAACTAGAGATGAGAGGGAAGACATTTAATGCATTCCTAGTTACATTGTTTGGGTTTTAATCAGTATGGCTATTGTATGTTCCAGTGACCTTTAAATTAATTTTCTAGATCTACAAGTTGAAAAGAATGAAATTGTATAACTAAACTACTAAGGGCTTCACTTAGGTACCCATTACACTCTGATAGTTTAGTGTACTTTATTTAAACTAACATTAGTTAACCATATTCTGTATATACCTTGCACTTATCTGTGCTTTTTCTTGTCATCACCAGGACAAATTCGTGCTACTGATAGCATGGGAAAATAACTCATACTTCTCTCAGTCTCAGAGTAAAAGTAAAATGACATTCTAGTTCTAATATTTAGCTTAGTGACTCTAAAGTTTTCTAAATCACCAATATAGCTCTTGTGCAAATAGTTATGAAAAGCAGATAATTTAGAATTTCTAATGTTATCCATCCATTTAAATATTAAACAATAAAATGCAACAAGAATACTTTGTTCTGTTTAATTGAAAAGTTTAAAAATTCAAGTCAGAAGGTCTGTGTGTTGAGAAACACACACTATATATATATATAGCATTTATTGCCACAGATATGGCATTATCAGGGAAGGTGGCTAAATTTAAAATAAAATTATTACTGGGAGAAGGAGGTTCCCTTTCACTGATCACATACTATTTTCCACACCACACAGTGTCAACAGAAAAAGTACAAGCCTGTTTCAGGTAAAATATCAGTTAATGTTCCATAGAAAGGCAAATAGATATGAGCAAAGAAACACAAAATGGCTTCTCTATAAGGACAGAAACTTCAACACTATCACTACCCAATTGAAATAAATTGACACCAGGATGGAAATTCTAGGCCTTGCATTCAAATCATTACTGCCACTATTTTCTTCATCAGCCTTAGATACATAGCTCCAAGAGCTATGACACTAGTTGCTACATTCCGTGGTATTCTGGGTCTTCCAAACAAGGATTACAAACAAGCAGATCCTTAAGAAATCAACAAGGATATCTCAGTCTTAAAGATCCACCACAGAGAAGATCCCAGTAAGTAATATCCAATTAAAGAAGGCTACAAAACCTGAGATGTCACCATAAGTAAGACATAAACTTACTGAGATGAAATCAATTTTTAAACATACACACTGAGCATGAAAATTGCTTTACAGATATTTCATCTGCCTTATCCAGCTGCATATAAAGATTCTCTAGCTGCTTTTCACTACTCTGTCTTCATTAAGAATCCCATGTGACATAGCAAAGTTGTGGTTGCTATGTGTGACTCACTTCCAGCCTCCTGCAGATAATGGTATGCCAGGGATTCTTGCTATTAAAATAGGGTCAAGGATGAAAATGAGAAGAACTCACATATCACCCTGTGCTGGACCAATAGGGATAAAACTTGTTAAGATTTTTCAGACCTCAAGCCAGTCCTGCAGAGGGCTTATTATGGCTCTGGGACCTATAATGTGGAAAGAGACAATAGCTTTTGCCTGGGATCTCATACTTTTTGTCTCACAGAAAACAGTTGCTACATGAATAGGCAGGTTTTCTGGAACAGGAAATATCTCTTTGATCACCAAGATCAGCTTTTCACCCCTGCCTTCATTCAACCCCATCACACATGACTGAATTTGCCTGTACTATAAGGCTCTTTACTATGCAGCTCCAGACTTTGACAAGTCATATAGCACCTACTACCTACATAGCATTTAATGAAGTTACTGGCGCTTTGTGTATATGTGAATTTTTCCTTATGTGCAATTCTTTACAGATTTGTTTCCATCTGCTTTTGCTCTATTGTATCAACACTCGCTCTCAGATCTGATAAAAGAAATTTCATAGCAGGTTAAGTAATCTGATACAGCATTTTCCATTACGAAGTGCAACTCTAGAAATTCGAATTCATTGTTGGCAACAAGCCCTTCATCTTCAAAAAAAGAGAAAGAACCAGAGCCAGAAATGTTGCTTTTGTTTATCACTGCAGAAATGATTCCATTTTGGAAAGATACGTATTAATAAAAATTAGTCTGTATGGGAGCTTAGCCCTTTCAGGAAAACGTCAATAGTCTTGCCAGAATACCTAAAAATGCACGTGACAATGTTGGGTTGATGACATTGCACTGAAAATGCAGGCAGAAGAGGGTTACATGACATGGTGGCTCTTTTTTCTCTCTTCCAGGCAAATCACACAATGACAACTGACTACAATAAGTCAATTAATAAATTAACTGATGACACAACACTGATTTCTTTGAAACTGACCTTCACTCAGAAAGGAAAACCTTCCCACATGGTAGGGTACAAAAAGGGTATGCTTTGCAGAACTGCTGAGAATTAATCTGTCAAATAAACACCAGCTCATTTTTTACTCTACAGGCTACAAGAAGAAAGTGAGAAAAGCCAACTCTGAGCCTCCTCCTTGCAGTCATGGTGCCTCAGGAGCCAGGATAGGAGCATGCGTAGTCATGAGCCATAAAGCTGTTCCAAAAGGGTTGTCTCTTTTACACATGGACATAATCCGTATGGATACACACTTAAAAAATTTAATTACCAATTTCTGATATAAAGTGTGTCATCTTAGAATTTAAATGAAATAGTTGTGGGATTTTTACTGTAACTGCATAGCATTTATTACAGTTTTTTAACTACATTTGCTGTATTTTAAACAGAGCTGTGTTCTCACAGACTGAAAACACTAGAAATGGCCATGGTTAATCCTGAACCACAAAAAAGGACATGGAGGCCCAAAGATGCTCTGCTTTTCTACATAATGAAAAAGGGGGAAATGGTTTGAAATCATCTTCCAATTCTGAGAAAAAGGCAGACACAGAATCATTGTATTTTAATAACTAAGGGGTTTATGGATTGTGTTTATTGTCCATTACAAACAAATAATTACTTAGTTTATTTAATGTGCACTCAGTAATCAGATAAAATGTATGCTAAATAAATTGCTGAAGTTAGTCTACATTAATTTCATAGTCTCTCTATCAGTCTGAGTGAATTTTTTTCTATCCTGTAACCTGTTAAGCTATATATATGATTTTCATAAAATAGATTACATTGCTATTTTAAAATCACCAAGCATCATAGTGAAAGCAGAAAAATAACTTAATGAACTTTATTAATCAAAATTGTTTTGGTTATAAAACATGCTTTTCTCCTGCATATTGTTTGAAAAAGATATATCCTTTTAGCATTACCTAAACCATAAAATTGAATTACTTCACCTTTTTTTATGAAACAGAATTTTAGTATGATTTAATAACATTTTAACAAATATGTAAATATATGCCTATCAAGGAAGTACTGCACATATAGTCTATCATAAGAACTCACTTTCTTTATGCAAGTATACTTTAGTTGATTTAATTATCTAGCCCTCTAATTACACAGTCCACACCAATCAACCAAAATGAAGCACTTCTCTAATCTTAATTTCACATGTCAAATAACTGAATATGTTTTTGCATGATTCTCATGTTAATTAGAAAGCCAGATTTTGAATGAATGTCAGAGAGCTCATGAGGAGGCTAGGGGGAAAAAAACCAATATTTCACATAGGGCAATGCTAGTCCCTATCTATTTCCTACCTTTCTCCAGATCATCTGTTTCTCCACTGGATGAGATATGAGAAATAGCAGTTTTTATTTGTCTTTAAAGTCTTTATTTGTCCAAACTTTTTGAAATTTTCTTGC
This sequence comes from Oenanthe melanoleuca, assembly GCF_029582105.1. Classification (NCBI taxonomy): domain Eukaryota; kingdom Metazoa; phylum Chordata; class Aves; order Passeriformes; family Muscicapidae; genus Oenanthe; species Oenanthe melanoleuca. The sequence continues at coordinate 44,407,898 of NC_079334.1, forward strand.
TCCACCCAATATACCCGTCCTGTAGCACAGGTTAATATCTTTTGATGGGGAGAGGGCTGAGATTGGGAAGGATTTCCATTTTTCTTGTGTGAGCTGCAATGGTAAGAATCTTACTCTTTGGGCTTTGGGTGGTGCTTACTTAAAACACCCTGAGCATTATCCCATCCAACATGGGACATTATGCTGTGCAGCAGGGAAGGTTATAGGTTGACTTGGAAGTTTGAACTGGCTTGCATGTGCAGCTCATGGTGGGGGGCATTGCATACATGAGAGGCTCCAAGAGCCATCTCATGGGGCAAAGGAAAAACAAGGTTTCACCAATGAGCCCTGAGGCTACAGAAAGATGATGTGACATCTTTCTGATCTTAGTTTTGCCTGTCCCAACCTCAGACAAGAAGAAGACCTGAAAGTAACTGAAGATAAGTTAGCCACAAGTTTTTTGTTATAACCGTTTAACTCACATTGGAAAAAAACCTGAATATCCACAGCAAAGAATAAGAGAAAATGAAAAGGCCACTTGGCCTTTCCCTGGCCTAGAGTATCTCACCTAATTGCATTTAATCAGTCACTGAAATGCTATTATTTCATCTATGAAACAGTCCCACTCAGTTGGATGAGTAAAAAAGGAACAGCACACATCTTTGAAAAACTTTAACACTTTTTCCACTGTAGTTATCTTAAGTGCAGTATTCTAAAATTTGAGGCAGAAGGAAGACTGCTTTAATAGAGCCACAGTATAAGTACCTGTGAGTCTAACAGGAGTAGTTTTGTAAAATTTGCCCTAACCAATTATAACTACCTGAAATTTTTTCAGAATGGTGGAATTTATTTAATTCACTTTTACTAACTAATTTTATGAGGAATAAATTTATTTTCTTACCAAATGAAAATAAAAACAATGCAGTCCAAGATCTGACTCAAAGTGAATTGAGATAAGACTCAGTATTCATAAAATAGCAACCATTCTATTGTAAAATTTTGGTGCTATTGCTGTTGCAAAAAGTACAGTAATTCACACCATTTACTAATCATCAGAAAGTTTTCATACTCTTTTTAGACAAGACCATGAGCCTTTCTTCAAAGCAGATAGTGTGAAATGAGAACCACATCTCACTTCAGTCCACTAGAGGGTGGCCTCACTTGCTCAGGGCTGTGGAACTTAATTCACACAAGAGATCCAACATTTTCTTTTTGACCTGTTGATAACCAATTCTTTGCACTGCACTATTAATCATCTCCTATTATAAAGTAATTTCTTTTACTTAACTAGTATATATGATTAAAAAACCCTTTTCCTAACAACATCTATCTCAATTATTGTGTTGTATATCTAGAAGAAGGGGTAATGACAATCACAAATTATTCTACAGTTCTTCAAACCTTCATAGTTTGTATGCCCTTTAGTCATGGACACAGAATAAATAGGGGAAAAATAAATCATTCACAAAGACCATGGCATAAAGGGAGAAAGAAGAAAGAGAGGGAAAATCTGGGCATCCTATTGTTTATATAATTGAATGGCCATAAAAGACAGACTCAAGCAGAGAGAGATTGAGAGAAGCTGTCTTTTTATTTAACTAACCCTTTTCACAGTTCATTCTGAAATTTTATTTCTCAGGAAGATGTATTATCGCTCTTACTTTCTACTGATAAACACCGGTAGTAAAACGCAATATATGACAAAATATGGAAGAGGAGGATATGTAAAATCTTTTCCTGTTTTAGGATTAAAAAAGAAAAAAAAAAAAAAAGCACCATAACTGGGGGCAATGCACAACACATTTTTCCTGAATGGTTCCATCATACAGCATCCTCTGAACTACAGCAGCCTTTACAGAACTTCAGTGATGTCTAAGTTGTTCTGAGTACAGATAACTACCCTTAAAAAGAAAAAATAAATAAATAAATAAATAAATAAGAGGGGTGTGGGGGGAAAATTCGGCCCTCCGAAGGCGTTGTGCACAGACAGAAAGCATGCCCTGCATCTCGCAGGAAGGCGAGGAGGCGGCGGGAGCGCGCCCGGCCGCGCCGTGCCCGAGCGCGGGGAGCGGCACCGCGCTGCCGAGCCCGGCCCGCCGCTCCCCGGGGAGCGCAGCGCCCGAGCCCTGCCTCGCCAACCGCCATGGAAACCGGGGGAAACAGCAGCAGCTAGCGAGCATCCCTGCCTCTCTCCCCCGCCTCTTCCTCCCTCCGCTGGATTGCCAGCCTCCGACAGCCAGGGAGCAACAGCGCCTGGCAAACGCAAGGGATCTCAGCGGGCAGCACAGAGCATCGCTCCTCTTGTAGGATATCGATAGATACATCTTTGTACTATATTAGACACACGCGTGCACACACCCACACGTACGTGTGTGCTCATCTGCACAGACTGGCTGTAATACAAGTATGTCTACGCTACCTGAACTAAGGATTCAAAATTACTGAGATGCAAGAACTCCTCCACCTCTGAAACTACTCTTAATATAGGGTAAGTTCCTCTTTATTCTCAATTTTAACCCGACTTTTATCTTAACTTCTAGACTCTTTCCTCTTTCTTCTTTTTGTAAAGTTATTTTATTAGTGTATTTTCACATTTAACTTTCTGAACAGAAATGCAAATGCAATATGCTTTTTATGCCAGAGACAATCTAAATATGCTTGCAATAGTATCAGATTTGTGCATTTGATATCTTGAAAGAACATCAAAGGATAAAAAAATATAAAAGGAGAATGTTTCCACTGATGTTTCAGGGGCAATATCAAATTAAACACTTGCTCTGTGTTTTGAAACCAATAAAACAAGGTACAGGACAGCCTCCTTTCTTCTCTCCAGTGCTAGGATTAAGGGAAATGCTGTTTATGTCAAGACCTAAAAACCACTGAGCAATGAGGCTGAATGAGCATATCACAAACAGTTATCGAATTTCTGCCAGGCTGCATCTTAAGGATTGTGGCAAATGATTTCACTTAAAAACATCCCCTTTCCAGTCAGAAGGGACAGTGTGAATGTCTGATTACTGATGCAGCTGGAACTGACGCGTTAGGTGAAAAGGATCACATTAAGCAGAGGAGTTCTAATCTTCTTTGGTAATTAACAGGATGTCAGCAGGGTGCCTCTATTTACATGGAAGGAGAGTGTTTAAATCCATCACTATAAAAGCTTTGCCTGTTTTAGTATAGCAAGGCTCAGAACTGTTTGTCTTTGCTTTCCATGTCTTTGTTTTCACATGTCTAGCTGGAGTTTTTGCCCAGCACTGCTGATCAGAAAGAGAGCCCAACACGGGGAAAGCGAAGGCAGCAAATGCAGGGGGCTAGAAAAATATCAGTGATTTTCTATTTAACCAATTTAATCAACCTAAAATTCCAGGCTAGCACTACAGTTGTCTAATGTGCTTGTGCTTATGCATGTGTATGTAATTTCTTCCATGCAGTATCAGAGTACCACAGTATCCTTTCAGATGAAAACACATTTGGTAAAGTGCATCAGCATGGATCTGTGATTCATGCATCAGTGAAAGACAGAGATAGATTTTACTTTACACCATGAAAAAGACAGGTTAGCCCTCTAATGCATGCCTCAAAGGGAAAAAATACAGTCTGCACCCTCCCTATGCTTTTGTTTGCTTTTTAGAGTACTACATCTCTATTAAAAATATCTCAGTATTTTGATTATTTCTCCTACCCATTTTTCTCCCTTCAGCCCCCTCACTCCTATGAACTCAAGAGAACATCATAAAGATTCTGTTCCTTTGCACCAATATAATTATTTGCTTGTAATTTTAGAGCTACTGTGTTCTGAGAAACAAATACTGTGAAAGAACCATCAACAGATAGCCAGTGGCTTTAAGTCTGTCACCTTTCCAAAAATGTCAGGAAATGGGTAGCTTAACAATATGTATGGTAAGAAGTCAATTAATTCAGGTGACCTTTGTAAATGGTGACAATAAAGCAGCTCTGACAATATGCCACAGCATTCGACATTCCCTCTGGAAAATGAATGAGCTTAAAAAGAGGTTTTCTTTTCAGGGTACAAAATGAAAGGTATTGAAGCATTAGCTCCTGCTATTGGCAAGCTTGCTTCCTGTATTTTAGGTGGTCTGTGAAATCTGTTTAAAGCAAACTGACTTATTTTATGAAAAAAAATCTCTGTTCTAATTAATTAAATATCCTGTTTTCACTCACACTGCATGTGCATTTTAGTTGTTAAAACAACCATTTCTAGCTTCTGGTTTGGATTTTACAGAGTGTGTTATAAAATAAGTAGAGAAAACCCGATTCTGATCTCTTCATGCTGTGTGCAAAGGACTACTTAGAGGAAACTTTTTCTACATGCCTCGATAGCTGCTCAGCTTTTCTGAATGTTTATTCTTACTCATTTTTAATGCAGAAAATAAGTAAATATGAGTAACTTTACACAAACGCATGTTGGGTTTTGCCACATGCACTCTACTGTGCTATGTGCTACTTCAAAATTCTAGATAGATATGCCAAAGAGCTTCAGAAAAATGTGGCCATTTCAATCACACATGTACAGAGGACATGTGCCATAGATGAAGCATCTCTACACAGCATAGCCACTCCTAACCAGCAAAGCAGCCAACATGCAGGGTGACTGTGTTTTGGCTAATACTCGCTCAAGCTCCTGCAATAATGTTGTGGTGTCAGCCAGCGACGGGCTGATGTTGTTATGGAAACCCAGGTCCCTCCTTTCAGGGTGGCAGCTCCGAGCGTGACATCAGAGCGTGCCTGCTTGGAGTACCCTGAAGTGGGTGAGGGCTTCGTTCCTGCACCTGAGCTAGACCAGATCAACCAAGCAACGCTGCTACCTGTAATGCAGGCAAAACTAGAATGTATACTCTTTGTTAACTGATCAAGATTGAGCAGCTTATGAAAATACTCACGTCCTGCTTTTCGCTTGTAGTCACTTGTCCCTTGTCACTAAATGACACCAAGTCTTGCAAGCTGTGTTTGCAAGAGAGACCAAACCCTTCAGGAGGCTTGGAGTCACTTTCTTTGACTCTCACCCATAACCTTTATTATATTAAGAATTACAAGCTAACCAAAAGCTTTGTTACTTGCTGACATTCACTCTTAACTGAAGTTAGACTGGTATTTAGTAGCCAAGTTTTAGAGTATTAAAACAATTGAAGATAAGCAGTAGAAAACAAAAGAGTTTTTCAAGGCAAGCTCTATCTACAATTGAAAGAAAAGTCACCATACAGAGAAAAATTATACCTTTTTGGATCTATATATAGATGGTTTTAGTGATTCATGGTACATTAATGTTTTACTTAATTCAGATATCTTTTCTTCAGATAGCCCCATTAAAAGTCAGAGGGACTCCATTCTTGAAAGAGACACTGTCAGAAACTACCTTAACATACTCTTCCATGTCAAATTGCATAAACTCTACTTGATATTAAGTAGCAAAAACTGACAATGAAAAACCAGTTTCACATGTTACACTCCAGAACTATTTTCTGAAGACAAAGGAATGGACACTGTCTAAAATTTTTCTGAAGATCAAAAATCAGGCAGCTTCTAATTATTTTTTTAACAGAACATGCCTTCTACAAGCCTTCATAGTAATTTAAAAGAGTACTAATTCTCATCCTAACAACACAACAAGCAATTAAAATCCTTTGCTTCATTGAAAGAAAATGCCAGTACAATTTGAGAAGAAACAGTAGTGACAGGTGTCATTAGAAAGGTCATTAAACACATTAGTATTAAGAGAAAAATCAATGCTTCTCATTAAAACTGTAATGTAACTGTAAAAAGGAATTACTGTGCCTTTTATTTATTCAACTGACCAGTGCACAAACTGTTAAAAGCTGTTATTGTGAAATGGTGTAGTTCATAAAGAACTTATTTAAATAAACAGTATGACCTTCAGTGGTATACACAAAATCTATAACAAATTATTTCATCAATTTTTCCTCAATAAATTCATATCCTTAACTCAACTGAACTGATAAATGTTTATTAGCACAGCACATAGAGCTATACACATCTGCACCAGAGAAAGATACAATATGGATGTCAATAAGATTATTTCAGATTGGGTTCTTGTGGAGTAGCTGAATGTGACACCTTGTGAGAAAGAGTATTTTCATGATGGCCAAATACAAACTACTTTCACAATTTTGCTTGATCCAATTAGCCTCTCCTAAAAGGATTTCATATTCTTTATACATGGAACATCAACCATAATACAAGCTATGGGCTAGCACTCACCAAATTGCTGACTTTTCTTCCAAGCAAAACCATATGCAGACATTAAAATGAAGGGGAATTTTCATTTTATAAACACAAATTTATACAGCACACCTTTGAAACCATTATCCTTCATTCAAGAATATTTCTTTTTCACAGAAGGTTTATCTCAACTTTCTTTCAGCTTGACCGCAAGTAGCAGTGGTCTAATTCAAAGGAAATAAGAAATAAGATCTCTGTATTCACATTATTTCTATTCAATTGTTGTATTTCTGGAATTCATTAAAATATCTGCCCCAAATTTAATGGTAGTTTAACTCTACTGACCTCTGTATTAGAGTAGAAAATAATTTTTGCTTCTTTTGTGCTCCCAGCTCCCACAGTCTCAGTCAAACTGGGAAATGCTTTTTGACAACACTGGCACAAAAGAAATCATTTAGCTTTTCTCTTTCATGAATAAGCATCTGTATTTAGAGGTAAACACTTCAAAGCAGAATAAAATGCTACAGGGAATATTTTTTTAAAATGTCTACTTATTATTAGTATTACCCCAAGAGTCTTTTGATAGACACTTCTTTTTATGCAAATAGCAACCAGTCTGCCAGAAAATACTTTAAATTCTCTAGAACATTTGGTGTAAAAAGGTACAAATCTTAAGTTCAGCTGTACCAAAAATCCCTGGGCATCCAGCTACTAGTATAAAAAAAAGAAAAAAAAATATTTTTCTAGAATTATGTGTCTAAGGATCAGACAATTTCAGAAATTACCAATTTAATAAATTATGGAATAATAAAACAAAAAAAGTGTGGTGTAACAGAACACACAATGAAGAGCAAAGTTGTGCATTGAGACATTTTTTTAAATCACCATAGTACTATATGCACTATAATACTATGCTATAGTATTCTATTATACCATCATCTTGGATGAGAAAAGACTACTCCCTAATTGTCTTTAAAAAGGCAAGATGATGGTCAGAGATCAGGGCTCTCCTAGTGTGGTGCTGAGAGCTTAAAAGGAACTGGGTTGTCTAGTTTTGTCATGGTGCTAAAACAAAAAAGTCATTCTTATTTGAAATAGAATGGGAAATATATACCAGATTTGGGAAGCATTTAAATAAGTACAATTATGGGACTCATTCCCTGAATAAGGATAAATACAAATGTCTCCTACTTTACAATAATAGCATATCTCTGCTGAAAACAGATATATATGTGTCACTATTTATATTGTATTTATGTGATTTATTTAGTACCTAAAGACCGAATAAAATATTTCATCTTGACAGGAATAATTTTTATGAGAAAACAGAAACTTCTCTCAAAGATTTTAGCTAGTGTCATGGCAGCTATAAATAGAAAGACTAGAGAGAGATATTTGTTTCTTCACCCCAAGGTCATTCCTGTTGCCAAGTTCTCTCAAGTCACTGAACTTCCTGTCCCCTCTGGAAAGCAGCTTTCTCTAGAGGTCATGTCAAGCATCAGCAGTTTTTGCAGATGACACTTAACAGTGAGCTAATTCACCCAAGTGCAGTACAGTGCAGGGTTTCCAACGAAGTGCAGAACTACCTGCTGAGCTCCCCACCCCAGCTGGCTCCATGCTGCATGTCCTGGAAGGAGCTGAGAGACAGGAGAGCCCACTCTGGTCAAGACTCACATGGGAGCTGAGTGTTCCAGAAAAAACTCTTTTCTGTGTAACATCAGCTTCAAACCCGCTGCATAATACTAAACTGCTCTCTTCTGTGTGTTCCAAACAGAAACCAGCCCCTGCTGTAAAAATTCTTCCTCCCTCTGCACTGCAAAAGGATGTTCTGAAAAAATTTAATCAATTTATGAAGTACAGTATTTTCTCTTGTCAAGTTCTAAACAAATAAAAGAACGCCATTCAGTATGAAAAATATAATTACAGTCAAGTGGTGTTTCATTACCACTGTAGCTTGAGGGACATTATCTGCACAATTCCTATTTAATATTACTTTATAACAAAACATAGTTACTTAGGTTATCCTCCTAAGTATAACACCAAAATATTAGCCTAGCTATATCATGTGTATTAGACCATTTTAAACATATATTTCTGTTTTACACCATGTTGACTTTCTGAAAAGATAGCTGAGACTGTGGAGCTGCTATTTCATCACACTCCACAATACAGTAATTTTACTATTTCATTTTAATCTGTTTGGCCAGTTACTTGCTGGTAAGCCAAATACAAGGCTAAAACTCAAGAAATTGAATGATTAATAACGATTATACCAGTTTATAGAGGTATCTTTATGAGGTGAAAGAAGACAAAATGAGGTAATTGCAAATATAATGATCTGTTAAGCTAGAAATGCTTGTCTGAATAGCAATTTCACACAGCATGTATAATTCAGGTAACATATTCTTCTGAATGTTGCTTTGCTATAGATTATCCAGTCATCAATATTTTGTCAGACAAACACATTTTCAATCATTTTATTTTTATTGTAAAATAATAGACAAAAAGGATATTCATCATACTATTCAGGGTTAGACTCCAAACTCTAAGCTCCAGAAAATAAGGAAAAGTACTCTGTCTTTCAACAGCAGCAGACAAACTGCTGAGCTCTTTCCTGGGCAGAAAGAAGAGCTATTCAATCTGAGGAACTGCACAGAAATATTTCTGCATTTCTCACTTCCACACAAGGATAATAAGCATGTTGGGACACACATTATATAAACCCTACACCCTCTCTGCTAGGAAGCAATCACCTTGGATATTAGTACATAGGGTCCTTTTCATGAGGCTACTCAAGGCAATGCAGATCCCAAGTGCCTTTATTAGGCACTTCAGCAGATATCATTTAACAGTGAACTGTAACTAGAATAGATACCTAAAATTACATACAATTTCAAATATTTAAATGCTGAAATCTTAAAATCTTACCCATGTATTGTCCAAATTACTAAGTACATTTAAGATCTCTGGTCATTTCAGTTCAAGCAAAGTATATCGATATCCACATATCTGAAACTTGCATACTTGGAGGTACTGAAGAGCTCCTTTTCTCTTTTAAGGGTTTGGTTTTCAGACAGCCTCTGAGGTTTAATAAAAATTTACAAAAAGAAGCAAAAAAAAATCTTATTTACCTTGGGTGAATATGGACTAAGTATTTGTAATCTTTACTTTTTTTTTAAATTTAGTTTGCATATCAGTTCTTCAAAAAGCATCTTGTGTTGGCATGCCATTATGTCAATCAACAACAAACAAGTACAGAAAGCATTAAAGATGAAGAAAAAATGATAAAAAGTTTATATAAACACAGTATCTGTGCCTGACACAAATATGGCAGGGAAGCTATAATAATTATGTTGAGATTGTAGACCACCCATTTACAACTACTCAGTGGTAAGTACATTAAAAGTAGGGGTATAAATCCACTATACTAATATTTAATCTTTCAAATAGAGGTGAGCCAAACTTTCAGAGAGTCTGAGTAAATTCTGTTAAAGCCATCTACTCCATCATTAATTGCAATGTAGATTTTTTTTTTAACAATAAAGAGTAATCAATGCTCAGGACTGAGGAAAATGTCAATTCCATAAAAAAAATAAATTTGCATTAGCATTGCTTTAAAATACCAATTTTGTTTGGCATGTCAAAGTACAATATTGAATGCACCATGATCTATTTGCAATAGAATGGTCAAAGACCAAGATTTGCAGTGTAACAAACTCCACTTTGATTTTTACCTTCCATGAGCTGGTCTGGCATAAGAGCAGACTTTGCTTTGAGTGGGAGGTTGGACTACAGAGTTCCTTATGTCCCTTCCACTTGACTATGCCATGATGATCCTCCCAAGGGGAAGGCTTGCTTCTCTGCCAGCACTGCCTTGGGTAACGATGTACAGCACCACTGTCATCGGAGCCTGCTTACATGTCTTGGTATGACTGCATCAGGTGAGAGCAGTTTAGATGTTACTAGAGGTGAAGGGCACTGTTCAATTGGTCCCTGAGCTAGCTGTCTTGAGTTGAAAATCCTGAAAAGGCAGTCTGCTGGACAGCTAAAGGAAATAAAACTCCATTTGGTCACGAGGCAATATTTGCTTTGATGTTACCTACCAAGAGAAGAGTAATTCAATGAAGTCCCAGCAGGACAATAAAAATTGTTTAAATGTCCTACTAGCTTGTTTAAAAATTTTAAAATAACACACTATATTTATTCAGTTAACAGAAAGCAACTATTTTCTAGGAAGAGAGAAGCATGATTCACTGAAACCTTACCATCTTAATTTGTAATCTCCACATTTCTGCTCAGCCAGGTGTTCAGTATTTTCCACAGATCTGGGACTGAATGCACTACAGTTTTATACACAGCTTCAAAAATACAGCATTAGCAATCATGAATTAGAGTTAGTATAATAACCACTTCATATTAAGTGCTAAACTTTGGATTTAACTTCCTAAAGTGGTATTTTACCTCATGTAGTGAATATACTTAAACTGTTTCACTCTTTACATGTTAAAAACCTGCAGTGAGTTTCATGAGAAGTGGTTCTGCTGAGAAAACTTGACAGTTTGAAGGTATTGTTTATGCTGAGTTTCCATAGTTATTGCCAATATCAAGATTATTTACTCCAATATCAAGATTATCAAGATACTCTACCAGAGTAATTTAAGAAACACGAATTGGTCAATTAGATTTGCCTGAAATTTAGAGTACCCTTTCATAAATGATTAAACTGACACCATTTTAAGACCTAATTTTGAAAAAAGCAATGTGCAAAGGACAACTAGAACCACACAATACTACCTGTAACTTCATGGAAGCCATGGAGTATAAAGCAGGACAGTGTTGCCTGGCAGAAATAAACTGCAGCACTGAATCTAATCTTGTCAGTGGATAACATATGACATTTCTGTTCTTAGTTCTGCATGTGCATAAAATCATTGTCATGAGATTTACTTAGTACTAAGTTTAAAGGGAGGGCTGGGAAGGCCTTAAAGCACTTTTCTTGTATTAGAACCATCCCATGCAGACAGATAGCATTTCTATTCTTTAGCATAGGTAAATGCCATAAAATGATAATGTTTTTAAAGAAATACGTTTCTGAAAAAAATATATTGCTGATATTTATCACTGGTATTATATCAAATGCCTAAGTAAACATTCTAGCACTAGAATACTCTAAACTTAAAAATAAGAAGAATAAAGTAATTTTAGAATTCAAAGAATTTCAACAAAATAATTATTATAGACTATGTTTATCTACAATGGTTACATCTGCCAGACAAAGTCTGCTTGTTGGCATTCATTGGGTTTAAGTATTTGAATGTAACTCAAAATGTTAATGATGCATTATAAAATTATTTCTTCTTGTAACAAGGATGCATTTCTCATTATGTAGCAATTTGGAGAATTTATTAACAAACATTTTCCAAAACAAGTACAGAAAGGTTTTTCTTAACATGAATTCCAATTCAGTCTGAAATAGGACTCTTGTGAGAACAAGAAAATCTTGTCTTTCTAAACGCCTTCTGGCTTTTAACTAAGACTCATATTCAAGATAGATGCTTAATGGAATTTGAATAATTTGAACAATTACAGGAAATCATATTTAAGTGCAAAGGACAACTTTTAAAATTCAATTTAATTTCTGTTTTCGTGCCCTGATAATCACACACAGTAAACATGATCAGCACTTACAGCAACCACAGCTATATCTTATTGACAGTAAATCTAGATAGTTTGACAGGGCAAAAACCAGCTTAAGCTTAGCAGTTGAATACTTAAATGCCTTTCATAGCCATGCAAAATACAAGTGTATGGGAGATTCAAAGTAAGAGATGAAGCAGATCTTATTCATTGTTATGTAAATAGTATAGAGGAAAACCATATAGAACAAATTGAGAACATGAGACTGTATATGATACTGCTTTCCACACTGCCAATTTACATGTGTTTTATTCTTGGACTTTTTCTGCAAAATGCAAAAACTGGTTACCCTAGCAACTGCCACATGTTACTCAGTTTATTTCTGAGGTACAGAGCAGCCTATGAAAGAATAATATTGTGCACTTCTATTAGGATCTCTCAGCACCACAGAGAATCCACAACTTCATGTGCCATCATGTGCAGGTATTTTCTGAGGGTTTTAAGAAAGCATATTAAGAAAGAGTATAGTATGTACTTTGTAAACTCATTTTCTTTATGGTTTTTGTGCAAATTAAAAACAAAGATTAGGAGCTGTAAGGAGAAAAATGTATACTTTGTCCAACGTGATGGTTGTTTTCTGCATTCTTCTTTTAAATTACAATTCTAGTAAACATCTATAGCAAATAAGTAAAGCTTTCAAAACTTCTTTAACCATGGATATCATCTTCCAAAGTTTAATAGGGACCTGAGCAACTTGGTATAGTGGAAGGTATCTCTGCACATGGTGGGAGGGGTTGGAAATAAGACAGTCTTTAACATCCCTTTAAACCCAAATTATTCTATGATTTTATGATAATTCTATGATAATTCTATGATAATAATTATGAAGATCTCAAATTCTCATAATCTGTTAAAGGGTAAGATTTACCCTTCAAAGTAAGAATTAAAGGATTTTGCAGTCGCTGATTAATTACATGCCCTCCCTCCCCAAAATGCAGCCCTCTTTGTTTCATGTCTAGGCCCCACATAATTTATGAGATGTCTTGCAAAGTAGTACAAAGTAACCAGAATGATAAAAAGGGAGTCAGCTGAAGTTAGCCATTAATAAACATATCTTAAGGAAAACTCTGATATTCACTTCTGGAGCCTGGAAATGAGTCTCTGTGTCTACTGCAGATCCCCAGCCCCTGGTCCTAGAGACAGGCCTTTATCCACTACTTTATCCAAGTACTCTGCACAGGAACCAAGCCAGGGCTCATAGTTTATAGGTCAACATTAAGCATTTTTTTTCATCTTCCAGAATTTATTTTTCTGGTTTCCATGTGAAAATATTTTTTCAATATAATAGAGGAATATACTTGGTTACATCCTGACTCCTCATTCCAAATACATGATTTTGCCCATTAAGATAATAAAAATATTTCTAAATTTGTACTTGAAACAAAATAGTCAAAAATTTAAAAGTCTTTGAATTTAAATAAGCATTTGTATGTTTGAATATTCTTCCTGCTAGCTATTTTCACAAGCTCTAACCAGTAAATGCAGCTCTGCCTGTTTTACTTATCTCTGTTGGCTTCTTCTAAATCATCATATACCTGAAAAGAATACAAAAGCTAAGGAACATCTTAGCAGAAGAAAAAAAGCCCAGGTAAAAAAATAAACATTTTTTCCTGTGGTTCTCAGGGATGGGGATTTTGACATGTAGCATTAGATTGACAAGCAAAACAAGAGCACACATACAACTCCTGAACAGGTTAGAAGTTTTGAACAGATCTGGCAGCGTCCTCTTGGATTGGAAGGGTAAACTAATAGAGGCTCATTCTGTATTTAGGCTTTGGGAAGCATTCCAATTAAAAGTGCCTCAGACATTACTGCTATGAGCATATGCTTCCCTTTGGATTTTTGTGATGCTTGGTTTAATCAAACTACAGAAACACAATAGCAGGGAACATATAAACAGACCTTTTTGCATTCCCTTGGGATATACTATAGAGTAATCAATTGTAAATTAATTGGGGAAAATTTGTTTGGCATAGCATAGAGAGGCAAAACATTAATTTGGAATCATTTGCTTAATGGCAATTCTAATATGTTATGCATGTATTCAGCCTTGTTTTTTATAGTGAGATGCAAAACAATTATCAAGGATGTAAATGCCAACAAACTGTAATCTACACCTCTATTACAAGAAAGAGTCAAAATACTAGATAAAATTTAATTTCTACCAAGAAATATTCAGACTAGTTATGTAAGTGCATCAAATCTTCCACCAACTCTTGAGAATTTATAACCATTTCATTACATTTAGGCACACAGTACAGATATGCAAAGCCACTCAAGAGCACAGAGGTTTCATGTTGTACAATCTATCTGTATGTAAGCATTCAAGTCAGTGCTAGTTCTCCATCTGTTACTTACTTCAGGTCTTACATAAACAATACCTGTTCTAAGTACACTTTCAAGAGAAAAAAATACTGAGCTATTAATAGTATAAGTCTAAAAACAATTCTCTTTATTTTTAAACGAAATCCTACATTTGGTTTGTCTTATATTGGTCTCAGTAGATAAACATATAAAATAAGTTTATTAAATATGTGTGATAAAGGGACAAAAAAATTTTTTTTAAAAGTCACTCTATGGTTAAATTCCTCAAGCACATCTTCAAGTGAAAGCAATAGCACATAAAGTAATTAAAGGAAAACATGCAAAAATGTAATTATTTTGTGGTTTATTTGCCCTACTAAGTAAGTCACCTTAATTTAAGACATAGTGAATGTGAGATTCAATAAATGCCATTCTTGCTCTGATTAAATATCAGGGCCATAGACTTGTTGGTTCAAGATGAGAGAGCAACAATTTTGTGTCTATAATGAACCCTCCAGACAATTTGTCTGTGCAATACTTTTCTTATCAATGAACCACCATAGTCCCTTAAACTGTAGGTTCTTTATTATGATATGCTTTGGTTTAATAGAAATTTATTTTTTATTTTTAACACTAGAAACGAACTGATGCAAATTTGACCTGATTGTTGACTAGATCTTTGAGAGAAGGCAGAGAGGAAAGAGCAGTCAGAAATCTTATTGCATATATGGAAAAGAGTGGCTTGTTATGATTTTTGCTTTTCATACCATTAATGAGGTTTGAGACCTCCTTTTTGAAGTTCCTGTCCTCAAATCCACCATTTCCACAGCCAGAGGCATTGTAGGTCAATGTGGTTATCTCAGAAAGATAAGGGTTTTGTAACTGTACAAGCCTAAGCCCCAGAGGCACTCTATGTCCATGTGGTTATCTTAAAAAATAAAGCTCATCACCACACAATTCTACAATCTATGTCTAACCAGACACAACTGAACCCTCAGGAATTAATGGACTTTCCTAAGTGGCATAAAAAGCATCTCTCAGCAGAAAGAAAACACTGCACTGGAGCATTCTGTTGAAATTCCTTGCATTTAAGAATTTAATGAATAGTTTACTAGTAGTTCTAGAAGTATTCCTGGCATATTTAGAATTTATGTCTATAACACAGAAATATAAACATCGAAAAAATTGCTAAGGATTTTTGCAAAAGTTATGTTGCATTCAGAATCCAGACGTCCTGAATCATATTTTCTTTTTCCTGCTTTTCAAATTTGTTCACAGGAATAAATCTGTGTTCACACAAAAAGCTGTGCAAAATGAATTCTGAGTCTATTACTTGAAATTGTTCAGCTGTAAAGCATATTCTGGCTTGGAGTCAATAAAGTTCATAAGCAACAGTTTATGAAAAGTGAGTCATTTACTTTGAAAGTACCTCCAACACAAAGTATTACATAGAGGTGGCAGTAAACTCAGAATATCAAATAACAAATATGAATTATTTTGTTTTTTCAGACTGGTTAAATGGGGAAAAGTGTTGAAAAAATTTGCAGCTAACTACTTTAATCAAGAACTGCTAAATGAAATCTAGTACATATGACAGCACACTGCAGAAAGTAGGAAACACTGACAACCCAAAGAGCCATTGGAGCTTGGCCTAGAATTTGAGACCTTTCAGTATGATAAGCACTGAGCTCTTGTAACAGGTTGATGGCATTGTAAATGCTGGTTTCATTCATCTCTTTTAGGCCTAAAGGATTGAGAAGTCTAATTCTTACCACATGGGTCCCCAAACAGCCATTAGGAAGAGAGCCTTAGTCTGAGCGGGGAAATAAAACCCTCAAAGGACAAAGCAACGAATCTTTAATTATTTTTTTTTATGAGAAGTACTAGAAATCACTGTGTAGAACAGAATTAGACTTAAGTTAACATCAATTTGGTTTTGCTTCCAACTCAAAGTAGCAAAAAAACCCCCAATCCTTCTCTTTGTTCTCATATTACTCTCCCATGTGTTTGTACCTAGTCTTTTCAGCATAATCAACAATTAAATGTAGTAATATTATGTTATAATTTTAAATTGTGCTCAGAATACTAGCCATCAAGGAAGCAGTTAATTTATTATAATTCCTAGCAATTCCTTATCATTCCACATCTATTTAGCAAACATAAGGTGCAACTGAGAAGATCAAATTTAAAAAAAATTAAATATTAAAGAAAATCATAGTCATTCTGAATACTCTGACAATTTTGTTACCAACTATATTTCTTTTAAACTCTGAACCTGGCTGGCAGGAAGCATATGAATATAATTCATGGTACATAGCAGCATCCTGTAAATTAGGAGGTGAAAGACTGGGAGACATGCATGGAGTTACTTTAAGTTGATTTCCAGTCAATAAGCATTCCGAATATTTTCCAGGCACAAAATTAAATGAGACCACAATTAACCTAAGCTGGATTCTAACACATGCCCGTACTGCAGAATGCTCTATCTGTATCCTCCTTCCCTGCAGCCAGACACCAAAATTTTATTTTTAACTCTACTGAAAATGTCTACTTTATGAAGAAATAGATGCAGTATTCCAATGTCTGTCAGTGCCCCCATGAATATTCTCATATCAGACAGATGTCACTGAAATCTAATGCTATTAATTTTGAATATTAAAATTAAAAAAGGATATATAACAAAGACTATTATAGCAACTGTTGCTTTAGAAGTATGTTGCCTGATAGTCCCAAAGAATTACCTGTATTTGTCTGGTATAGTTTTGTAACCCTGGAAAATTCTTTCTATAACACGCAGAATGGAAACCTAACACTTGTAAACATTAAAATATCAAACTAGCATGGGTAGCCTCTGGAACTAAGGATTTTTCTTCCAGTGAAACAAATTCTGTTTCATGCTGCTTAGCTATTATTATTTTTAAAAGAGAAAGCAATTAAAACCATGGTGAAAAATTCATCAAGAGCGACTTTCATAACAAAAGTATTAGAGACTCAACAGCAATGAGATAGGAATGAGCCTGTTCCAAAACAATCTGCCTAAACTAATTACCAAACTAATGAAGGCTAATCATTTCAAACCTTAATAACAGCTTGAAAAATATGCTATTTCACAATTAAGCAAATGAACCAGAAAGATTTTTTTTTTTTACTAAAATGTGCTGATTTATCTTTCCATTGGATTTCAAGGAACACATTTGTGTATAATCTACTGCTTTATTTATAGAGTAAAACAAAATAAATTTAAAAAAAAACCCTTCCCATTAATCAAACATAGTTTGTTGAAAGTTTCTTTTACATTCTATTACACATTCAGAGAAATGTTGCCTCCTTCTCCTTAACATTTCTAGAAACTGATTTCATATATGGGGAAGAATCTGGGGACATTTTTAGAAGCATTTCTGCTTTAACAGAATAGAATTTGTATTCTCTCACATAGGAGAGGTCTAATAGCAATTCCTGAAAGAATTAAAACCCTGAAAATACTTGGAAGACCACAAGTAAAAAAAATGAAACATATCAAGACTTCCTCATTTTACCATTTCCTTAGTTATTAGTTGGGTAGTTACATAGTATTAAAATGACATTATTCAGCCTAAGGAAAAAAAAACTATGAATGCTTACTAATTATACATGGCTAATAATTAGCATTTTGATTCACAAACATTGAGCATTTGCTACAACCAAAACATCCTTGGTATCATCTTATTTATTAAGTCATCATCCTGGACAGTCATGATAAGGAAAAGGATGTCTAATGCTTCTGGAGAAACATTCAAATGTTTTGCTAACTCTCAACAAAACAATTGACTTCAAAACATGAGTTCCCTTGACAGAAAAGGGTTTGGTAATAGATCAAGCTACTAATAACCTGCTCAAAATTTTTGCACTGGTGCAGATCACTATATGACAATGTTCGAAGAAATACCAAGCCTTGCCTTATCTTTGTCAACATGTAATTGTAGTATTCCATTTTTATTTCTTTCCAGCTAATTATTGGGGTTTGTAACTAAGTAACTATGTCTCCACCTGCAGTAGAAATTCCATCTTTCATTAAAACACTAGTCTCGTGAATATCGGTTTTCTGTGTCCAGATGACTATAAACTATAAGGACATTAAAAAGGATTGAAACATCCTGACTTTGGAGAGAACACATCTCAATAAATCTTCAGTATTTTGTTCCAATATAGGCTTCTATTAACTACCAAAAAATGTTAAAAATATTTTTAACTGAGCCTTTTGAAATTGAAAAATAAGAATTTCTAGAAAAAAGGCAACTAAACGGCGAAATTATTTGTATCAATTTACATTCAATTCTAATATTTTGCAGCAACCTGGGAATTATAATGAAACTAAAACCCAATTTTCAAGCCAAACATTTTTATGGCCTTTAGGGTATTTTCCTTACTGCTTGAAATGCAAGTCCTAAAAGCCTGCTCCTGAAGGACTGCCAAACAAAGCTATTCCACCTCATAACTACTCGCCTTTCTACTCATTACTTCTATAACTTTCAAATGCTATTTCATCTTCCCTGGATGTTGCTCACATTATTGCTCATGAATACCAAGAGACAGAAAAAAACATTCTGTCACCTTCAAGGGAGTTTTTTCAGGACTTTTCAAGTTCTCAGCCATTCAGATGTGATGCTTTGCCTATTCATTTAATCACAGAATAATCTCAACCTTTAACCAACTGAAAATTACTGGATGGCATCAGAGATTCAGAACTGAAATTTCACAAATACATCACGATCATTCTCCACAATGAGTAGTGGAAAGTGAACATGATTGGTTAAGGTTTGAAAAATAGGAATTAGAAAACTTGGTATTCCACACTCCATTTTCCAAATCTGGATTTACTTTCAAAATTTGCATTTCCCACATACAAGAGGATATGATGATAAGGATAGCTTAAAGCATACTTAAACAAACCTAAGGCCCACTATGGATTCTGATCTTCAAATCCTTTCCATGGTTTATTTTCTTTGTATTAGGAATGTTAAAGCAACTTAAGGTGACATTTCCTAGCTCATTAACAGAGGACACAAAGTCATTTGCAAGGAGACAGACAGGTGGTTTATAACTTCCATCATCAAAATATCAAACAAGGTGACAACTATTGCCTGAAGGAAGGATAATTACATTACAAGAGAACTTAAACTACATATTTTGTTCACATGGATAAGAACTGGTATAACAAAGCCACACACCAAAGCTGAATTATCCTCATTTACCTGTTTATATTATGATTAACCATATTAACCCTTAATTCCCTTTTATTGGTATTGGTGTGTGGACTACATCAGCTAACTCCATCAAGTGAATTATCTCCAAAGTAGCTGTACTACCTGTTATGCACTGCTGCAACACAGAAGACCTATTAATATTTTTAGAGAAATACCTCAGAATCTTAATCTCTTTTTTCAGATGGCCAATCAAATGCTATAGGGATGCTGTCTGCCTAGTTTAACATACTAGCTAAAGAAGGACGAGTTAAGAAGTCAGTACACCCTTCCAAATATCAGTGTCCACTGCTTTAAACTCTTCCATGGTATATGCATATTTTTCTTTTCAACTATAGCAACAAATATAGTTTTAAATACCTCAGATTGCATGTAGGATTAAAAAAAAAGCCCAAACCTAAATCATCACTTTCAGCATGTATCTAGAGATTTTCTATGTATTTTCTATGCTTCTAAACAATTTAACTAGGACACTACATACTCTTCCATTATGTTTTCCCACCATGTTTTCTCTGTATGTACTCCTAATTTTTTCCCATACATGGCAGTATGTATTTTCAATTAAATTGAATTGAATTAAATTTTCCAGTTGGTTTCCATACACACTCCTTGTTAACTGGGGAGAAACATTTATTAATTCAACAGACCATCAGCAATTAAACCTTATATGGCCACTCAAAGTTGACATATTTTTCTAGAATTATGATGCACGTACAGGGAAAAAAACAACTGCATGTTTATTGAATAAATATAACTATTCCTTATCTAGCTGTAAATGATTTGTCACTGAACTAAATATTTGTACAAAGAACTAACAACTCTTTCTCCTCTCTTTTCAACAAATCTTAAACTGTTTTACAGAGCAAGCAACCTTCATTTCCCTAGTTTCTTTCAGAAAATGTATTATAATTTTCCTCATACCAACTGATTCTGCCCTAATTCAAATTTGTTGTATTGAACCTCAGTGACCAGCACCATATACAGCATCTTATGAGGGTTCTTACCTGTACCCAATAAGCTAACATGATTTTTGGCATCTGCTGGGCTCATAATTTTTGTTTCACAGGCATTCTGGTGCCAGTGGTTCCCCCCATGAGTAGGGAAGTATGGCGTGTTTTCTCTTTACTTCTGGTAATTGCTCTGATGACTTCCAGCTTTGATTCAGGAATTACTACTAGACCCTGAAAGCATAACTTGTCATTTTACATTGTTGAAATATCACACTACTCCAAGATCTATCTTTACTTATTCAAGTTGTTTTATTGCTGAAAAAGACAACCATGCCATTATCTGAAACATGAAGGATGAAGTCAGGCTTAAAAAAATGTCTTTGAATAAAAATGCAGGTTGCTTTGGCATAACATCATTACAAAATTATGCCAAATCCATCTTTAGAAGGACAAACTGGAAGGACAGATTGAAATGGTTTATCTGTCCCATCCCACTTTAATAAGTGTGATAAAAAAGCTGTTCCATAATCACCTCTAATAGCATCTTTTCAGCATCTTAATTCAAACTTGCCTTTTCTTCAGCCTGAAGAGCAACTTTTCCATAGCAAGAGGCATTTCATCAAACAAATAAATATCTGCATCTCAATCATTCTGATCATAAAGTATGAGGTAGTGTTCCTACATGTCTCTACATAAGCACCTACAGCAGATATGTCTGTCTATAGTAAGTAGGAATCACAACAAAATGCAAGAGAAATTATGTGTGTCAATGAAAAGCTAATGCAAACTTTTGATTGCAGTGATTGCAATCTGGTTGATTGGCATGAATTCTTGAAAATAAATACTGGTCAAAATTCTTTGGAAGGTCAGAATGTCAGATTTTGGCATCCAAAATTCAGAAAAGTGATGCAAAGATGATAGATTCCGTAAAGCTAAGAAAGAAATACAAAATCAAGATGTGACTATATCATTTTAAGTTCCATAATTGAAATAATCCTGTTCAATACTAATGAGCCAAATCATCTGACACTAAGGAATTGAGTCAAACTTTCACTTCAGATAAAATACAAAAGAATATTTTAAAATAACAGTAAAACACTAGAAGAGTTATACATTGGAAAATAATGGAGTGGGATCAGTGGGTATTGTATCTATACATTCTGAAAAGGTTTAAATAAACTTTCAGTTTTGAAAAGAAATGAAAAACACTTGAAAGGGGATTCAGTTAATGTTCCAGGAACTATAAGATTACTTTGCTGTAGTGACACACACTGTAGAAGAAATATGATATTTAACTGTAAGTATTGCTGTTTATCTATATTGTATTTATCATCCTTCTTCTGGTCTTTTTCTAAAAAGTAAATCTTGAGAAGATTATATCATTATTTTAATGTATGTCTGTGGAAATAGAAAGTGAATGATGGCAAACATATAGTGTGGGTTAGAGCAAACGAATGGGTTATAAAAGACAAAAAACCCTATAATTTTAGGTCTAAATATAACATTAGTTTTGATAATCACATAAAAAACCCCTAACATGTAACATTATTGATATGCTCAGTTGAGCAAAAACAGTAATTAAATACAAACCCAAATACTTTCTGTAATCAAACCAGTATATGGCAGTATCTCTATGAGTTTGTAATTTATGAATATGCCTAAATTACTCCAACTGTTATAAAGCCCAGCAGAAAAAGACCTTTTATTTCCTGATCTTTTAAATAATATTCTGGTTTATGCATTGTCAGTCCTTGCAGTTATTTTTTATCAATCCATTTCTCTACACTGCCTCAAGTAAAAAAATTATGAAAAAAAATTAAAAATATATTTTAAAAGTTATCCATTTTTGTTGAACAGTACATTGTGAACCTGGTCCCTCAGGTGGCTCCAAATGAAAGTAATCACCCAATATAATCATAATTATAAAAAAGCAAGGCAGTGTAATTTGATAGGAATATTCATGACATAATAAAATCTTATCCACTACTGGCACCTCAAAAATAAACCAATTTTTGATTCTTAGTTTCTGCTTACTATAATGATAAGCAATAAATGTTTTCCCTTCATGTACCCCAAACCAAATTTCATGTAATATGTTCTAAGTGTACATCAATTACTGGCTGTCATTGTAGCAGAATGTTGCTGATATTAGTGCATTCATTAAGCCCATTTATATCTTTGGATTATTACAGTTGATACTCAATACAATGCACACTGGAGAAAATTTTTTAAAAATTATTATAAGAGCATTTACCTTGATGTGAGCATGTCCCAAACAAACCATAAATATACCAATAAACTAAAAGTTGAATTCACTAAATATTCAGAGGCTGCTGTTAAAGACGAACAATTTAAAGTAATTTTGGTCTTCCAAGCCTAAATTTCTGTTATTGACAACTTATAAAATAGAAATTGAAACTCCTAAAGCTATTATGCTAGTTTTATTACAGTGACCTTTTCCCCATGATTAAAAATAAAAAAATAAAAACAAAAAAAAAGACAAAATAATTCCTAAGGAAAATATCATGTGGTAAGTATAGCCACTACCTGTTAGTATCTTTATTACAGATATCCAAACACACCTATTTCTATGGTTTAGGCATATTTAATATTTACATTTTAAGAGCCCCAGAGGAAAAACATATGCAGATTTTGCCAGTAGCTTTGCTGGATTTTGGCTAGGCTTTTTTACTAGTCAAATGTACTGCAGATTTGCAGAATCTGTATGGTAGCTTTCTAGAAAATCAATCCAAAACTGGTCCGAAATCTTTAGTTCTGGCCATCTGCTAGAAGCATCTGGTAGCTGGGTACATGCACCCACATCCAGAACGTGACTGCTCTCTTGCCAACTATGTGCCTAGGTAACTGCCAATATGTGCTTCTCCACTGCTAGCATGACAACTGTCAAAAAGAAGCTGAACATGTACAAATAAATCTAAATTAAACTAACATATTACTTTCCTAAGTTACAGCCATCATTTTTGTACAAAATTGCTTGATAATGGCAATGATAAGAAAGTCACACAGTGAAATCTGTCTAAGGCTAAGAACTAGAACAAGGATACCAAGGATCTAAGTATTTTGAAGAGTTATTGGTAACATTTTAGTCTGTTTTCTCTGACAACTAGAAAATAGAAATGTAATACTAGCGATGTGCTACATCTCTATATAAAAACATCAGAATTATACATGCAATATCTGATTCAGGAAGCAGAAATAAAAATCAGCTTGGGTTCTTTTTAAAGTTTCTTTTTCTTCATCCGAGTACATAAAATTATATGTAGTTTAATGGACATGCATTGAATATATTGCAGTAGGATTTGGAAAGCCATATTAAAAATCAGAACATAAATGACAAGTTAAAATACAAATGGTAAAGAAATGTGTAGCTTCCATTGAAATTCATTCTCTTGTCATATAAATATAATTTTCTAAAACCTCTCTTCACTAAAAAAAAAAATAAAAATTATTTTGTGCGCTTTATATTAAGACAAGTAAAAAATAGGTGGTAACTGTAATTACTGAAATGATTAATTCCTTTGTGAGATCAAAGGAACTTTTCTTCATCTTTTGCTGTGACATTTGTGAAAAGGAAAGATGTATTCAATGGCTAGGTAGTGTATGATTAAAAGTTAAAAGCACATGAGAGACAGAACAATAGAAGGAAAATCTAAAATCAAAGACTAGAAAAGTAATGCAGGATCATGATAGTAAACTACTAGACTACGGCTGAAGGAGAAGAATAAACATAGGGATTTTCAGAAATTGCCACAGTGACTTTTTTCTCTTACCTGTCTGAATCATCAGTTGTCCCTTTCCTTTAATTTTAAGCTCCATGGAGTAAAGATCATGGTTTTGTTTCACAGCAAGTGAACACACAAGGTGATGTGGTCCTGATCCACTGCTTTAGCTCCAATGCACAATGCTGCTGACACCACATTAATAATGCTAACAAAAACACTACTTCTATTAAGCTTTTTGATTTTGATTGACAAACATCTTACTGCACATACAGCTACTCCCAAAGTTGTCTGCCATCCCATGGTCAGTGATGGTAATCCCATTTAAGGCTAGTAAACATTGTAATATTTTTCCATCCTCCATTTTTAAAAAAATGTTTTGCTAAATGTTCATTTTTATCCACTGAAAAAATATTCTAGAATAGCATATACAATAAATTAATTTATATGTATATTAATTTGCATTCCATTTAATATTTTGCTTTCATCACATCTACTTTGAATACTGTATTTTCTAAGCTGTAAGATTTAATGGATTGCAATGTTTTTCAAAATACTGGAATGTAATTTTTGATTGATACAGGAATGAGAACTATAGTAAGATCTTAATTGTATGTGGTGATAATTCCTCTGATATCTAAACTCCATTAAGAGACAGTAAACAAGAGCAGTAGAATAGTAAGCCAGACTCAGTTAGTGAGAAAGGTTAAAGCTCATGCAAATGTAGCTGATCATAATGTTTTTTCTGACTCTATCTGTATTTGTAGATTAATGTAACCTCAAATCACAGTGTCCATTCATATAAGAATTTTTAATGATTTATAAAGCCTTGCCATTCTTGCAATGGTCTAAGGTATGAGAACCTATCCTTACAGACATATTAAAATTCCAAGATTGTGGCTTTCCCTCAGGCAAATTTATTCCACTTCAGGAGAACAATTAAAAGGAGGTGTAACAAGTTAAAAAATAAATATAAACACAGATGCTGAAATAGTTATTCATATAAATCCAATTGCTTCTAGGGATGAATACCAGCTTTGCCATTTCTTTTACATCTTGCATGTAATGCTATTCAGGGTCAGCCTGAAGTTCTAAAATCCAGTCATTAGGGAAAAAGTAAAGTGCATTTCCAAAATTAGTCAAGGTCCCAAAAGGGAGCCCTACCAAAATTTTCACAAATATCCTGATATTTTAGGTATTCACTTTTGAGATTTTCAGCCTAAGATATTTGACACTCTCAGCTTCCCAAGGTGAAACACAAAATATTTAGAAAATCCTCATTTGTCTTTCAGTGTGAGCCTATATCTTAGCTACATATAGGAATATAAAATATTAAAAGTATATTAAAGTGAACTGTTAGTTTGTATTTGTAAAGAGAAACAGAATGAAATGCTTTGCTCCAGAGAGTGGAATGAAAGCAAGACTGCATAGGCTAGCAGGAGTGCTTTCCATTTTTACAGTGCCTGTATAACTTTCAGGAATCCTCTCAGATCAGCTAGTATAGCTTACTTCTATAAATATTATTTTGAGACCCATTCTTTTATGAAAATCTATTGTATATCTTATATTAACTTTTTGTGCTTTAATAGAATGTGTCAAATATATAAGATGTTGCATCTTTTTATTAATTGTAGTGTAATAGAAAGTTCCCCAAGGAAGCAACTTTTTTGGTTTTTTTGACCCTGAAACAAGCAAAGAAAAAATGCCTTATAAAATTATCAGAAAGATGTTACATGTTTAAACTTCAGTCTATATATTTTCATAACCAATATTTAGAAAATCAAAAAATCCCCTAAGTGCCGTAAGTAAAATCAAGTTATGGAATGTCTCACACCCAATTTTTGATTAATGACATTTCCAGATTTCAGTCCATAGAACTGCTCAAAGTGGATATAATGACACGGATTGAGAAGTGCTCTTTCAGTTGATGTGTTTGAAAGGTGGCTTTGTATGAACAGCTGTGTTTTCAAAATGCTTGCCACCTCTAAATTGGTCCTTGTGAAGTGCACTGTTTGCCTTATTGCCAGCAGGGCACATTGCACTGTAACTGCTGCATTTTTAGTTTTTATCACTGTCTCTCTAACTGCTGAAGTGGAAAAGAACGATTGCCAAAACCTGACGTGTTTCTTTTCCTTTCTGCCCACTCTGACTTGGTTCTTAGCTGTCTGTTGCTCCAGTGATGAGAAATGTTGCTCAGTTTATTCATTCACTGAATGTCTTTTCCAGCTCAAATAATGGTGATACCCTCTTGTAAATCAAGTTTCCAGCTGTCAAAAGCAGTCAATAAAACTAATTAAGACACAAGAAATAACTAGGTTGCAAAAACTCAAACACATCAGGGTACATTGTTCTAAAAGCAGGGGATAATACCTTAAAAGCAAGAGACACACCATATTTAGGAAGACACCCATGTATGGGTGACAACAGGGATGGACCTCCAGAAAAGAACAGATAATCAGTTCACAGAGATGTAAGCAGTTTTAGTACATGAAAACAATAACAAAAATCCTAAAGCATTAATAAGGAATATTAATTTATTGGATATATAATATTTAACCTTTTTATTTGCAGACATTAGGAAGCAAACCATACTATTTCATCTGGATGAGGAAATACAAGTACAATCAGAGTGCACACAAAGATTTATAAATGCAGCAGGGCAGACAATTACATCAGACACCAAACCTATGATGCACAGCTCTTCCTGCTGCTTGTGCAGAAGCATCTATCCCATACCTCAGCTTACTGGTGAAAATCTGCTGTGGAGCCTTATCTGTACCAGCCTCTCTACTGTAAGAAAGTTCTAAGAATAATAGAAGTTTTTAGAATTGCTTAGAATATCACAGCAATAATCTTGAGAGGTCACCAAAATCCACTAACAAAGAGTTAATGCTGACATACTTGCATTATTTGAAATAACTTCTTTTTTAAAGCAAGAAAGAAAATGGTTCCTTGGCACAGAAACCTTTATGTATGTAAACCTTAGTTACTTTAAATACTACTCAAAGAAATAGAACAAAAAACTTTCAGAGTCTCTGTGTCATTCTTATATTAGTACCTTTAAAACTGGACACTCAAAATATAAAACTTTCACATAAAACTAGATGGCACAAAGCACTCAGCTTTAAAGCACCAGAACACATTAAAAACTCTGAAAATCACTGCTAATAGGAGCATTTACATTCAATTTTTATTCAGTATTTACTATTACTGGTACATTAATGAAGAAAAGGAATCAATGCATCCCAGAAGTTGAAAGTAACACAAAGTTGTTTTTTTGTTCTGTACAAACACTTATCTCTACACTACATTCTTCAAGAAAACTGAACTTTGGATACAGTTTATGCTGCTGAGTGTGATTTACATGAGGTTTGTTTTGTTACAGTGAATGACAGCTCACTTTATCACTTCAAAATGATTTGAAGACATCTCAAAATTGGAAATTAGCTACATACACACAGACACACTCACGTAATCAATGCAACCAGTTAAGCAGTTATACTGCTTAAGTTGATTCTGGGCTTTGATCACTTCAAGTGGGACTGGAAAACTTACATCAGCAATCCATGTTTTCTTACATTCTTAGTCAAGATGTGTATTGGAGTCACACTACAATACTATTATAAACAAAATATTTCTGAAAAAATTATGCCACTCACAGCGTTATATATAATTTTTGCTGTTGTAATGTATCACTTTTTTATGTACTCTGTCATGTGAAGAGTACTACTGTCATATGATTTAGTTTTAGGTTGTTCTGCCAGGAGCAGGTCATCCTTATGGGTTCCTTCCAATTACCAATATTCTGTTCTATGATTGTATGATCTCATAAGCCACCATGGGTGTCCATTCTACTCCAGAAACTATTTTATTCCACATCCTGAATGACAGTTAAAAACAAATAATTTTTACATAAAATAATACATAGATATGCCACTTTTTTATACAAAAAAATCTTTCTCAGTTGAAACAGTGTATTTTTGAATGATAGCTGCAGGCTGGAAGTGTCAAAATTACTCTACAATCTGTTATTCAAGCCACTCAAACTCAGTGAATATTTTACACAAGACAGAAGCACTTTAACCAAAGAAATAAGAAAGATTTATGCTAGAACACCATATGAGCTTGAGCTGGTGACTTATTAGCTAAAGCATTCACCAGAAATAGAAAGGACATCAGATTAAATCATAATGAAGCAGAATTTAAACCTGGATCCCAGCTCCTCTTTTTTTCTGCTGCCTCTTGCAGAAAGCTTATCTGATATGTATGACATGGAAATATCCACTGGTACCCTTACTTTTGGTTTGAGAATCCCATAGAAACTAGAATATAAATTCAGAAGTAAAATTTCAAATAGAGGAGTATGTTGGCTCAAAAGTATATAAAAATGTAGTTTATGTACTTTAAATGGTACAGCCTCTCAGGTGCCTGGGACACACATGAAAACTCCATCTTGGTCCATGTTTTATGTTTCACAGTGGCCAATAGCAAATTTCCAGGGAGGGAGAGAAAACCAGGTCAGCTGTGTGGTTACACTTCCCCAGAATAATTTCACAAGTACCTCTACTGAGCAGAAGTCCCTGAGCATCATAGTGGAATCAAAAGGTTGAGATAAGACATCTGCAGTAGCAGTCTGTTGAATCTCAATTAATTTACAATTTAGGTAAGATTTTCAATATCTTTCAATTATTTGAAGCATACATTCTGTGTTTGTCATGCTAAAATTACATATTTAATATACAATCCAACTGAAACTACAATAGTCACTACGAAATGTGCTTCGAGAATATGTATCAAGAACATGACAAAAAAATTCCCTCCCACATGGCCATCCTCTTTTCCCCTTACACAATTACATCTATGCATTTGGCATAGAATGATTTCTACTAAGATCTCTGG